>NC_064921.1:614039839-614664839 GCF_023897955.1 Schistocerca gregaria | reverse complement strand
GATATGTTCATAGGATACAACTTTTTTTCCGTTTTGTGGATCGTACAATCACTGACAATCATGGCATCCAAACAGAGGATGTCCACTACCATATCGAAGTGGTAGCAGAGGGCATTTCCCGATTGCGAGAAATCAGCGGAAAAAACACCGTAAGTACAGATCAACCTATTCTTAACAAACCATTTTTCGTTGCAAAAGCAAATCAAAATGTAAATAACTTAATTACAGACCACTGATGATGCTTCACCTCAATAAAGCGAAACGCGTCTGGCGAAAAATCACGCATTATTGTAGTTGCAAGGACAGAACAAAAATACCCTCAAGAACCAACGCTGTAACACATAGTATCCAAAATAACTACCTCGTCTTGCATCACCTGTACCATATGTCGCTGGGAGAGCGAAGCCTTCCTAACAGTCGGCAAAATAATGCTGGTCATCGCCGTTTTCAAGAATGGGCATCGGATGTCGGACTTTTGTAAAATTTTGGAATATCTTTCATTCTCGGGTATTATGTCATTTCTGGAGACAGGAAATGTCCTCCGGAGGAATCAACATGAGTTCCGAAAAAAGCAGTCGTGTGACGTCCAACTTGCTCAGTTCGCCTGCGATATCCAGATAGCAGCTGATTGCGTGTTCCTTGACTTCCGTGACGCGTTCGGGACAGTTCTTCGCGCCGCCTAACGAAAAAAATTAGAACGCAAAGAATATCGGAGCAACAGTGTGAATGATTTGAAGAGTTTCTCGCAAACAGAGCGCAGAATGTCATTCTCAACACAGAGGAATCTCAGCTGTACTCCAGCAGTGTGTTATACAACAACTGGCTTTCACAAAATAGATAAATGAGCTATTGGACAACGTTGTAAGTTCCGTGTGGATCTTTCTCGATGGAGGTGTAGTAGACAGAGACGCCGCAAAGCTTGAAAATTGTATCGAAAAGCATGGAGAAGTGCAGATGATCGCTATTGGCCCTAAGCATAAAAAATAAAGCGTATTGCTTATATGCAGGCATAAATTATTGCGTGATTACACGACTGCAGAACAAATACTAGACGCAGTCAGATCAGTAAAATATCTAGTACCCATACGGATCGCTTTAAAATGGAACAACTACATTAAACTAATCGCCGATAGGGCAGATTCCAGACGGAGCTTAGGTGAACGAATCCTCAAGAAGTGTAGTCCACCCGAAAAGGAGGAAGGCTACAAAACCCTCGCTAGATAACACCTTGAGTATTTCGTCGTCTGGGTTCCACACGAGATAAGACTAATAAAAGACGTAGAGAAGATTCAAAGAGCGTGAAAGTGTCACGGAAATGTTTAGTCACCTTCAGTGGCAGAAGCTGCAAGTGAAGCATTCAGGATCACGGCATGGTTTACTGTTCCGAGAGAGTACTTTCCTAGAACAACCATCCATTGCTACCTTCTACGTGCAGGGTGGTTGTAGTTAACCTTTAGCGACTTGAGCCATTGTAGACCGAAAAGTATTAACCGTATGTGTATCCAACTTCATAGATATGATATTCAGACTGGGCGTTGCCGGATTTCCGTTTTCGTAATGTTAATGTTGATACGTGCGTATCGACTGGACCTGTCAATCGGCCGTGCAAGTGTACCGAAGCGGCTTCAGTCAGGGTCGTACTCGTTCGGAGCATAGAAAAAGTCCTCTGCTCATGTGCTTGAACAGTGAGCTGTGGGCCGTCAACGGGGGAGGTTCTCTGTTAGGAGGTTTGACGGAAACACGAGCTTCAGATACGGCCGCGCCTCGGTACTCAATACATTTGGCAGTTGTTTTGATGTACCGGAGAGCGGGGAAAGCGATCCAGTGAGATGCCTGTATTCTACTGGGAGCGCACTACGTGCATTTGAGTTCTTACTGAGCTCTACTTCAATCCACCACGTTAACTGCAAGTTGAAAATTTTGTTGCTCTCACTTTGAGGAGTATGGCCGTCTTTGATGCTCCAGCGTGAATTAACGATTCCTTCCGTTATCTGCTATAGAAAAAATAAGGTTTATGTCTAAGCAACGAAACGTCCTGAGTAAAGTGCTTGCTTAACGTCATCAGCTAATGGCTTGTCTGTTGCGACGGCTGGCTTCTACGCTGACAGCAGAATGCGCTGGTCATCCGCCAGCAACGGAAATGGTAATGCAATTTTGATTCCCGAGTGCTGAAACGGTGACTGTGGACTGAAGGTACCGTAAGTTATAGATTATTCTCTTGGATGACAAGTACGTGAAAGTGGTTAAATTTTGAGAGGAAGAAAAAGTCGTTTCTCCTTAACGCCAAATCTCAAAGCACCAGTAAATGTTAAATTTTAAGGGAAACGACAGTTGTCGTGTTGCTGAATGTGGTTGTTGATTTTAAACTGAAATTATCTTAGCTCTTGTTACTTATAGCAGTTAAGGAAAATTGGCCTATTAACCTATAGTAAGTCAATTACGGTACTTATATAAAAATGTGTGTTGCAGTCGGTCATGTATCTTCTAATTTTAAAAGGGCTTGATCCCAGGTCATTTTGGAAAACTTGCTAAACTTCAGATTTAAATTTTAGGTCGTTGCTTCCCAAGGACTAATACGGGTTTGCGGAAAAAAATTTATTTGTCGTAAGCAAACTCTCCTTGGTTCAAATGGTTCAAACGGCTCTGAGCACTATGGGACTTAACATCTGAGGTCACTAGTCCCCTATAACTTAGAACTACTTAAACTTAACTAACCTAAGGACGTCAAACGCATCCATGCCCGAGGCAGGGTTCAAACCTGCGACAGTAGCGGTCACGCGGTTCCAGACTGAAGCGCCTGGAACCCACACGGACACACTCGCAGGCAAAACTGTCCTTAAAACTTCTTTGCTTTGCGCAAGGGGCAAGTGCCCATGTTTTGTGGTCCACAGATTTTGCTGAGACAAAAAATACACTTTAAATGGGCTACTGTTTGGAGTTGTGCAAGCATTGTTGTGCATACTTATTATCTAGTCGCATACACTAACGGTTGTTGATTTTTTTTCTAACATTAAAGTTAATACAGCGGGTGGCCACTTCGCAAATCTGAAGCTGTATCCATTGGCTTCAGTCAAGATGTCATTTTATGTTGTTACTACCTTTTTTTAAAACCTGTGTGGGTAGTACCTCCGAGTAGTTACAGAAATCTTGACAGTTTTGTTAAGAACCTTCTAAGGGACTTAGTGCCACTAATCAGTAATGTTGACTCTTTATTTGTATTTGAGTGAAAAAGGTCATGATGTAGAATCACGATACAAGTAATCTTGTTGAATGCTGTAAGTACCAATGTACCTTCTTTAAATGATGTTAATAAATGTTTTGTAAATCTATCTTCCCGTGGCTTTCCAGTCGATGATCACTGAGCTCTACCTCGCTGAAAGTTTTAAAAAGGTCGTTAGTTCCCAAGGAATTCTATCTACCTTCTTCAGTCCCAGCCAGCCTCCATTCCCTGTCAGTTAGGCACCGGTGCTGTTACTCTCCAATTCAAGCCTCAGCGTCCTTTACTCTTGCAATCTGTCAATATTAGTCTGCGCAAGGTGAGCAGGGCTTTACTCGTAAGGCTTTATTATCATAACAACAACAATAGTGATGCTGGCCTTCGCGATATCCGAAGTGTTACAGGAATATGGTGAAATCCTCTTTTCCCACCGGGGTTGAAGAACATGGTTCGGAAGGTCGGATGTTCTGGAGAATTTTAATTTGCTCCTGGAGAGGTCACGGCTAATTGCCCCCCAAATTGTTAAAGAATCTACTGCTCCCATGGGTGACAATGCTGGACGCAATGTGCAGTCTTCAAGCAGCGCACGAGCTGTGTCATTACAGCAAGCAGCTGAACATTTCAGCATTCACGATTAGAAAAATGCTGCAAACAGTTGTGAAATGGTATCTGTAGTACGGTCGAGCCTGGCTTGGATGCAGGTATGTGTCAGATTGAGCAACGTTTGTAGCCAGAAACGTAAAAGTGGTGTGCAGTTTATAAATGTTAATCGCTCGCTTGAAAATTAAAATGTGTCTCTTTCAATTATTTATTCGTTATTTCTCTTCCGATGGCCTTATAAATGTTTCCATAATGTTGCAGTTTCCTACATACATTCTCCTCTTACGCGGCCCCTCTTAAGCAGCGAAAGTTTAATTACGACCACCCTGTACATCTTTCGTAAATGCCATGTTCGTAAAATTAGAGGTTTGAGCACACGTGAAGCCTTTCACGTAACAGTTCTTCCCACGAACCTTTCCGGGAATGGAGCAGGAAAGTGGGAAGTGACAGTGGTAAACACTGTTCCATCTCTCACACATAGTAATTTGGATCGCGGCGTGTAGGTGTAGATGTAGATGTATAATTTTAAGTCCTTTCTCAGTACCGTAAGTTACACTTGACAGTAAGCTATGGGGATAAGTATTCCGTTTCAGACGCATGTTTTACCAAAACAATTGCGTCTCATTTTTACTCGCCTGTCCTGTCTCTGCACTCGTTCTTTTCAAATTCTCGGAATACAAAGACGGATAAACTTGTAGAATTTTATTTTAGATTTGTTGATTATATTTCATTGTAGTACATGCATAGCTGTGAGGCTTGTTTACAAATTTCACTATTACGTTCTTCGGACGGTTGTACTATGATTAACGATGCTGCACTCACATTCGATTCTTATTTATCTACACTAGTGTGAGGTTGCGTTACGTGTTAGGGTGTGTGTGTGTGTGTGTGTGTGTGTGTGTGTGTGTGTGTGTGTGTGTGTGTGTCGTGTCTGTGTCTGTGTCTGTGTCTGTGTCTGTGTCTGCACATGCATTTAGGCTACGCAGCCCTCATTAATATTGCGCCATTGCCGACCGAGTGCGGTAGGGTTCGCGATAACGCTTGCCGCTAGGGAAGTTAACGGCAGTTTCACGGTTGTTTATTGGGCGCGGTGTATGGAAGCGTGTGCTACACAGTAGGGCGTCGATCTCCAGGCGTCATGTGCCACTAAGAATGTTGGCACTGCTAATAACAAAATACGCGCGTCAACTGCAGGCACTGCTGCCGTAGGAAGTTCCGAAAATCCAGTGGAGCAGACATGCTTGCCGCTACGAAATATGACAGGGAGCAAGTCACTAAGTAGCGACGGTAATCTTCGCTTCGTAGCGACTCGCTCCCAGCCACGCTCTTTCCAGCCGTCATCATAGATACATGCGGAAGCACACCTTACATTAGCTGCATCAGTTCAATTACTTTGCAACTAACCCTTGTCCTCTGAAACTTTGTAGTACTTTTTTCACAGGGTGTTAATGGTCTGAATATGACCGTACCACGATGGAAAGCAGTCGCCTGATAAACAAATATAAAATTTTAACAACTTTCAGGCAATTTTGGAGTATTTTTACGTAAAAATCTTTTAATTTATTTTACTTACTTATGATAGTAAAGTATCAGCTCAAATCACGTATTCAGCATGACGATCGTAGCTTAAAAGGTCTCAGCTGGTAACAAAAATTTTAAATGTTGACGTGTCTTATATGTTGAAAGTATTACTGATGTCATGCTGGCTTGTATTATCTGATACAGTATCACGATATTAAAAATCTCTAGTAACAGTACTTGCGCCCGAAGTAGCAATTTTCTAACGTATTCAAGTGCGTCCTTTGAGACAGTGGTTTAGTAATAGTCCTTTTGCTACCCGATGACTGTAAATTTCCTCCCGCACGCTGTCACGTAAGTAGAAACGTTAGTCTTCGCCTGTACTCCACGGCCGCTTAATCACGTCTCCTCCGCGGTATGGCTTCTGCAACCGTAGCCACAACCCGTGGCGCAGCCACCTCGTTGACGCCGCTAGCCGATATGTCTGATCAGCACAACAGGCGATGCGACGCCTCAAAATTCTACAGGTTTTCCCGAATAGTCTCATGAACACACCATGCAGCCATCACAGAATAAATAAACAGACTCTTCCCATGATTAAAAACATTGTTAAAGGACTAGAGATTTGAAAGAAGCTGACAGCATATTAGCATAACAAATCACGTCAATAGCTAGATGAACCACGGTCAGTATGTAAGAAATATATCCACTGGAATCGCAACAGAACGTTAGACAACTTTCAAGACGGAAAATAAAACTTCGTCACCATTCTGGAAATATGGACAATAATAGGTTGTCGTTAACACTTTACACATTTCTCTACTGCACATACACAGAAGAGTACTCGGTTCTCTTCACTCTATTTATTATATCTCAACAAGCAGTATGCCCTTCTCAGTTTTTCTTGATGTCAGAAATACCAATACTTCTGGTTTCTACAGGAAGAATATAATTTTTTTCTACAGAGAGAAATAATAGTCTAGGGTAACTGATATGAAGCCATCATACAATGGGCATATAACGGAAAGCATGAGTGTATAACACGCTGAAGGAAAAGGGTGGTGGCTATCAAATTTAGAGGAGGTAGAGATTTATTTTGCGTTGAAAGAGTGGCGCGTAGGCCTTTTAAAGGAGAGGGAGGGCATTTATGGGCACACATTAACGATATCCTCCTTAAGAAGCAGCCACCAACATATTTTACTTAGTGACATAGGATTTACAAGTGCAATTTCCGTTCACATTACAGCGTAGTGGCAGTTATAAATTAGAATGAGCTGGGATCAGACAGGCTTTTCTCAACGATTTTATGACCGACAGCAGTATCGTCGGTGCTGAGCATTAGGCTTGAGTAATGTCATCGTTGGTAGGTGATGGCAGCGGCTTCCGGTTAACAACTGCATCTCTGGGAAGCCGGATGCACCGACTTGTTATGTTTTATGGTTTGAATGGACAATGCATGTGTGCATAATGTTTTTATGTTGTGACGAGGCCTAATGATTTTTCAAAAAAAAAATTAGGGGAGTTTATAACTTAAGACGTCTGTAATCCTTATGTGCCTGTCGGTATCAGGAAGATTGTTTTATATGGTTACCTTATTTTTAGAACATGAAAATGAGATAATGTTGTCCCGAAATATGTTGTGGCAATAATCACACGATTCAGAACTGCTCTGGATATCTTCAGTATTGCTTGAATAACAGTGTCTCCTCATATACGCAAACTTGTACTTCTATTTGTAATTAGTTCTTTTACAATTCAAGCAGTACGTCGTGTAACGTCATGCCAACAGAGTGTTTATCCTTGCTTGATCGTGTAACCTGCTTTCCTATGGTTTCGGTCAGTATACTTGCTTAGTATAATCGGGAAATTTCATAAATGGAAAAAATTTAACAAATTCAATTTAGAGACTAAGAATATTTTTCCAGAAACTGGGATTATACCACCTGTGTAAGAAGAACAGTCTTCCAGACTTCCAACAGTCATGCCCTCGATACGGGGCATTTCAAACTTTCTGCAGCAAATGTCTAGGAGCCATAGGATCACTTCAAGGGAACAACTTCTGTTAGACACAAAATGTTCCTAGACACTCACTGGTTTATTATTTAAGATTGATTATGAACCTAAGAGGCGGCAAGGCATAGGTAGTGGGCGGCGTTCATCTGCAGTGTGTATTCTCCATCATCCCGCTATCTGCTACACGTAAGAAGCCAGTAACCAGACGACTATGAAAGTTCGTTTCTAGGTTACAAGATACGTTTCTCCGCTTTCACACAAACACACTTACAGTTTTCTTCTTGAAAAACGCTTATCAATTTGCTGGGACGGATACTGTGGAGCACAGGTCGTTGAAAGACGCCGATAGTTCGCGGAAATCCCGTCGTTCAAGGGGCGGTGAACACTAAAGGACACATAGTGTCACAGGGAGCATCAGCGTATATTTTGTCCCTAATGAAAGTTGTTCCCCGTAACATGATTTATCATCACCAGGCGTTTGACGCAAAGACATGGAAAGATCTTGTGTGTAATGAAAGGCAGCGCATCAGACTCAAAACTGTCTCACTCGTGTTAGCGTATTCTTTGTGAATAGACTCGTGGCATATTTGTAGAGTTTACAACATGAAATCGTTTGGAATCTTGACTTTGGCGGGGCACGTAGTTTGCTCTATGGACCAGCTCGTGAGCATAGTCACAGGCACTCCATACCAACACGTTTACTTTTACCAGATCCTACTTCTACAGATTGTTCTTCCAAAGGTTTGTAATGTGGCTAAAATATTTTAGGAAATAATTCTAAAGTGTATCCATAAATGGCTTCAGGCTCAAATTACACTTTAAGAAATATTAGCGATAGCCTCATATTAAAGAGAATCGTCGGGATATATCAAAGCACAGAAAACGGGATACTAACCCTTTGAACATGGATAAAGTCAATTCGAAGTTCTGCGGTGTGTAAGAACTGTGATTTGGACACTACAGCAGGCAGTTCAGTGGGCGTCATACTGACCTCTCTAAAAGAGAGACCGTGAACAAGTATAAGGAACGCTGTAAGAGCCCAAGCCAGGTAGCAGGCCTGCTCCGGCTTGACTCCAGTCGAGAGACAGATCGCTCCCCACGAACTCGGATACGTAAGCAACTGTCAGACAGAACATTGAACGATATCAATAGAACGGCTTTCGGTTTTGGTTTTAACAAAAAATATCAAGAGTTAATTAACCAAAAATGCATTTCAGCTAGTTACTGAATTAAATGGCTTGGCCCAATTTAACCCCAATTTATTACAATCATTGCTCTTAGGCACATGCATGTAGTGAAGAAAGTGGTAACTGATGACTGACGTAAGCAATAAAATACAAGGCGAGAGGAACTATCATTTCTGGACGCATTTCAATCGGAAGTAGATTAGTTTCGGAAAGTTTATGAAGAACAGGTTAGTCTGGAGTGTTCATTGTCTTAATGTGGCATATTAAGACGATGAGCACTCCAGACTCACCTGTTCTCGAGAATATATAACCACGGAGTGTGAAGTGATAACCCGATTATGTCAGAAATTCATATAAAATCCACAAGCAAAAGACAGAGAGCTACCTCTGTCACGGGTAAGCCTTCGAACCTCTGCTCATTCGTTGTAGCATCCATTTGCAACGGACCGAGAAGAAAAATACCTAACTGCTTTCCTTCCAATTTAATGTACCTGCCATATGAAGACCTAGGTTGTAAACAATAGCAAGTTACGCTTGATTGGAAACTGATTCACTGAAATCATAATACACTACAATAGTGGAAATCCCGTATAAAGGCAGAATTCACAAGGAAGTAATAGTACAAAATTTCAAGCATAATGTATCGAAATTATTATAAAAGTAGTACATACAAATATGACATGAACAGTGAGAAAAGAATTACATAATTTCTTTTTCAACACGAATAACAAAATAGAGCGTTTGCATTTCCTGGATGTAAATTGGTATGAAGGCACTCTCTGTCCTGTTGTGTTATTGCGTTGTTACTACTTTCTTCAACCTCCGTTCTTCCTAATTACTTTAAAAATCCTTTTCAGCACTGGTTTTGTCAGGAGTTGTAGTTATTGGAGTTAAATATCGCCTACTCTTCCCATATCCCTGTTTACAGCTCACGAACGACGTCATATTGCCTTCCCTAGCGATAAAAACGCTTTTCAAGTATTTCCCAAAAGGTTTCCAAAGGTTCGAATCCGGGCTATGTTAAGGCGAGGGGAAGACAGTGATATACTTATTTTGGTTGTAGCAGAACATGCACGGATGCTTTATCTTGTTGAAACATTAGACTTTGTTACCTCATTCATTTCAGTCAGTTTAGTCTCTAGCCTCTCAGTGTACATGTTTGAATTCATTGCATCGTTCAGCGAAGGCATGCATGATACCTTTAGCACAGAAGGCGTAACATTTCCAACAAAAAAATTTCTGCTCATTCTTACGAGCTGCCCTGTTCTCACATCACCCCAATAACACTGAAATCCATCAGATACATCTAAATTAAAAGTCTTCTCATCACTGAAGGTCAGTTTCACCCATTCGTAAGTCCATGGCATATGTTTTTTAGCAAACTCCAATCCAACCTGTAAATTTTTGGGTGTGAGAGCAAATTTTTGCAGTCATTTCTTGAATGCAAGATGTTAGCCATGTGACAAAATTTGTCGTACACGTCTGACAGTTACTGGCAATAGTAAATTAGTAACAAGCAAAGGAGAATAACGTTTTGAGGTCCTTACTTTGTGCGGAAGTAACTGCTCTGATGTGTCACATAGTTTCCTACTTTGTCCATATTTTCCGTTCAGTCTATATCGTACGCACAATCTATTATCAATCAACCAAATTATCAATCACTGTACTTACCTGGTTCAACTTCTTAGCGATTTGACGATTAAAAAGTTCCATTTTCTTGTAGGAACCGATTTTGGTATTTTCCTCACATTATAACGGTTTTCCGCATGACATTGTCACAACAGTGATTTATGTACACAACGTTTGTTACTAATGGTGTCTGTTTCCGATATTCAGTGAAAGCACGTAACATTGAACAGGACAGGCGGGCTCTACTGACATCAAACACGCCATTTGACTGTATACTGGATGTCATACTACTGCATGCACACTGTGGATAGCTATTCCAAGCCACAATGTTAATTTTCCTAACTGTAATTTTCCCCTACTGTATTTGAATTTCTGTAGTCTTTTTAGTTGAAATTTCCACGATAATACAAGAGACAACAGCTCTATTTCGATTTGCAAATTTTACCTAGTGACGACATTAGCAAGATGTGAGTGTGTAACTGCAGTAAGTGCCACTAACATGGCTGTTTGTAGACGTACATGTCCTATGGTTGCCACAAGAAAATAGTTTCCAGAAACGAGATGTTCGAATCGGAGGATGCTGTCGATACATAGGTCACAGACAAAGATCCTGCATATGTTACTGAACGGAAATGTGCATCAAAAGGTGTTACTAATTATGTATTTGTGACTATTTTGCTAACCAAGTAAACACTTTTCTGTCGCATAGCTTACAATACTTTAGGTGTGTTTAAGTGACAAGTCGATGGATGCATGTTACATGGTATTCTTAATATTGTTGACGTGCTGTAGTAAAGCGCTTGCACTGGTTTCTTTGCATTACCTACAGCTGTATCCATACCTTGGAAACCATACGAAGAAATCTTGTGTATTTTGAGTATTGGTAGCAGCTTCAGCTCTATTTTGCCCTCTATAATAGTATCACTAAACGCCACATCTTCAGGTGAACATACGAGTAAAACATTAGAGCGGAAAAACTCTGAATCTTTTTATCAAACACTCGTTCTCCGTCAAAATAAAACAGCGCTAAAAGACGGTATGTTATAGAGTAAAAACAGGCAGATTCCAATATGGGGGATGGGTCCGCTTCTCCAACCTATACGGAACCGCGTACGGGGGACGCGGCCGTGTGCTTTGTCGCACACACGGCAAGAGAGGCATCTATATATCTGGCGTATGGATGAGAGTTTTAAAGAATACGTACTAGAATCTGTCGAGGGACGTATTTTAGAATGTATTTTACGTTTTTGCTTGAAATTATTCTAATATATGAGCGGATGGTAAGATAATACCTCTAAATATATACACTCCTGGAAATGGAAAAAAGAACACATTGACACCGGTGTGTCAGACCCACCATACTTGCTCCGGACACTGCGAGAGGGCTGTACAAGCAATGATCACACGCACGGCACAGCGGACACACCAGGAACCGCTGTGTTGGCCGTCGAATGGCGCTAGCTGCGCAGCATTTGTGCACGCCACCGTCAGTGTCAGCCAGTTTGCCGTGGCATACGGAGCTCCATCGCAGTCTTTAACACTGGTAGCATGCCGCGACAGCGTGGACGTGAACCGTATGTGCAGTTGACTGACTTTGAGCGAGGGCGTATAGTGGGCATGCGGGAGGCCAGGTGGACGTGCCGCCGAATTGCTCAACACTTGGGGCGTGAGGTCTCCACAGTACATCGATGTTGTGACAGTGGTCGGCGGAAGGTGCACGTGCCCGTCGACCTGGGACCGGACCGCAGCGACGCACGGATGCACGCCAAGACCGTAGGATCATACGCAGTGCCGTAGGGGACCGCACCGCCACTTCCCAGCAAATTAGGGACACTGTTTCTCCTGGGGTATCGGCGAGGACCATTCGAAACCGTCTCCATGTAGCTGGGCTACGGTCCCGCACACCGTTAGGCCGTCTTCCGCTCACGCCCCAACATCGTGCAGCCCGCCTCCAGTGGTGTCGCGACAGGCGTGAGTGGAGGGACGTGTGGAGACGTGTCGTCTTCAGCGATGAGAGTCGTTTCTGCCATGGTGCCAATGATGGTCGTATGCGTGTTTGGCGCCGTGCAGGTGAGCGCCACAATCAGGACTGAATACGACCAAGGCACACAGAGCCAACACCCGGCATCATGGTGTGGGGAGCGATCTCCTACACTGGCCGTACACCTCTGGTGATCGTCGAGGGGACACTGAATAGTGCACGGTACATTCAAACCGTCATCGAACCCATCGTTCTACCGTTCCTAGACCGGCAAGGGAACTTGCTGTTCCAACAGGACAATGCACGTCCGCATGTATCCCGTGCCACCCAACGTGCTCTAGAAGGTGTAAGTCAACTACCCTGGCCAGCAAGATCTCCGGATCTGTCCCCCATTGAGCATGTTTGGGACTGGATGAAGCGTCGTTTCACGCGGTCTGCACGTCCAGCACGCTGGTCCAACTGAGGCGCCAGGTGGAAATGGAATGGCAAGCCGTTCCACAGGACTACATCCAGCATCTCTACGATCGTCTCCATGGGAGAACAGCAGCCTGCATTGCTGCAAAAAGTGGATATACACTGTACTAGTGCCGACATTGTGCATGCTCTGTTGCCTGTGTCTATGTGCCTGTGGTTCTGTCAGTGTGATCATGTGATGTATCTGACCCCAGGAATGTGTCAATAAAGTTTCCCCTTCCTGGGACAATGAATTCACGGTGTTGTTATTTCAATTTCCAGGAGTGTATATGGCTTGAGAGAAACATCAGGGAAATGCATCGTTCCGGACATGCATCACGTCCTGACCTGAAAGCACATCCAGTCGGTGCAAATGATGAGCGACGCCGACAGAGAGGACGGAAGAGGGTAAAACACAGAGGTATCCAGGAACAAATAAAGAAAACGGGAAACGAAGGAAAGGAGTGGAGAACACGCTGTTGCAAAAGGAGGGGGGCGTTGTTGGCCGTCCATATGAATTCTCTAAAAAAGTATTTCAAGCGTATAAGTGAAGAAGACAAGCAGTGCATATATATTAATTTCCGGCAGCTGAACTACTATGATACGAAAAACGCTCATTCTTCGGTAAAACTTGTTATTTGTTAAACGACAGGAAGTACAGAATGGTGTGTCAGTTGTAACTGATGAGTGTACTCGTGTCTGCAAGTAAACTACCTTAATTCCCTACCGACGAAATTTTAAGATTGGAATTATGTGTAGAAGTTAACATTTTAAAGATATGCCGTTGCAGTAGATATATGTGAAAACAAAGACTTTTCTAGATTTATAATAGATCACATTCAGTGCACATGCAATTTCTTACTTACGGGGATTTATCGAAATTCTGCTGCATGATTCCTCGAAACAATCAAAATGTCGCTTGTCATTCGTCACATCTGAGGTCTTCGTATAGCCTGACGAGAGCTGTTGTGTAAGGACGTGGAGTCCTCCATAAAATGGAATCTCCAACCAACCGCTGATCATTTTGCAGATATGTGATCGACTGAGCGACAGAAATACAAGAGCTGCTTTGGTCACACCTCCGAAGCCACAACATCCCTTTCTCCGTTCTCGAAACCTCAAGTGTCTTTTTCTGCATCTTCGTCGAGAATATTCACCCCTGCGTTCTCCTCTAGAGTATCCAAAATATTGTATCATCCTCTCTTCTCTTCTCAGCACAAAACACGCACAAAGAACACTCCACCAGTGACGTGGCTTCGTTGAACACAGGACGATGACATTTGTTCTTTTTTTTTTTAACAGCGATACAACGTTTTGCCCAGCAAATGTTCTATAACCTATCCAATGGGCTTCTTTCTGACACCTTAAATTTTGAGAAAACTGAGGTCCGCACTCATACTTTTCATATATCTTTCTGTGTCGAGTGATAGGATTTTTTCCCACGTCTGAAATTTCTAGAAAACGGCAACCTGAACGATGTAACACTTTTTTGTAAAACTGCAAAGAAATATTTCTGATTATGGAGTCCTATGTAAAAATCTTTGATCTTTTCAGTTGAAAGATTTGAAAAATTATAGTAACTATTTCTTTTATCTGCAGTATATAATGGTGAAGTCTTTTGGAAAATTCACATCCCTAAATCGTTTATAACTTCTATATAATTGGCATTGTGTCAGTTTTTGTGGCTGCACGAAAATTACATTATTCTTGAAGAATCACGTTAGCCAAGATCTCTAACAATTCTTTTTACTACTATGACCGATTGCGACAGACCTACACTGTCTTCATTGGATCTGATAATGACAGCATAGATCTACGCAACCGACCCTAGTAATAAAAATAATTGCTAGAGATCTTGGCTAATTGGATTCTTCAAGTACAATAGAAATTGATATCTTTCTTCTGGAAAGTTGTAATTAATATATCTATGAAATATGGGGCTTTAGATTGTTTTTTCCTTGTCCTGTTCTCCCGGCATTAAGTGTACAGATTGTAACATTTTGCACAAATATACGTAGACCATTATATTTTAAACTTCATTTTCTTTTGTAAAGTGTCCGACCCCCACTGATTTTTTTTTCAATTATATAACGCAAATAGTTTCTGACCGTTTGAATATGTTCTAAGCGACTTTACTGGTGATGGAATAATCGAATATCATAAGTGCTCTATAGTTATTTTACTTTTTGAAAACTGATCCTGCATTTCAGTTCCAAGTCCGACTAACTTTCTAGAGAACAATTTTTTTGCATTAAAATTAACTACATACATGATTATTCGTCATCGAGAATGCCATTAACCAACACTGACCATCTTGGCCTCAATTTAATTTTCATTTAAGCTAGAAAAGCTAATGAACTTGTTTTATTCAGACTAAAATGTTAGTCAGTATTTATAATGATTTCGATTGAAAATGCAAATTAGTCTACTATACCCTTTTTTATTTCCTTTAAAACTGATTCTTTTTTTTCTTTTTTTTAGGTCTTATGATATATAATAACAGTAAACGTAACCAGTTTATATGAATGGAGCCACTTCATCTCCCACTCACACATATATTTTTAGAATAACCAATAGGCTTCCTTCCTGCCCTTCGAGAGAGACAATTCTTTACTGCACAAAGCATCATGTCAGGCCGTCGCACTTCCTCCCCCACTAAGGAAAAAGAAAGAACGTTAACAATAACTGGGTGCCGAGCTTATCCCATTTAAAAGCAGAGATGAATATACCCTGGGACCATTCGTTTTCTAAGGAGAAGCGTTACTGGCGAAAAGCAATACAATACCAAGGCGTTTTTTGAGCTGACAGGCCGTTTTGTAAAGATAATTTATTGTGCACTGTGTGGTTACACGACACTGTTGATTATATCGATTCTTTTTAAACTGACTGTAATCTTGACTGCTCGGATTATGGCAGTGCCAGTCCGAACAGTACAGTGTTCTTTCAGTGTTCTTTCTACCTTACGTCCAGTGTCCGGGTCACTGCACGTAACCAGCAGCCTGGTTCCTAGAAGCTGCCTAATCTTCCTAAGGCGCTCCACGGACTGGCTGACAGGGGCGTCACTCCCCTCCTTGTGTCGGAGCACACCCAAGACTCCATCAAACGCTTACAGCACAAGATACACGGAATGAAATTAACTGCAGAGCTAGATAGAAATTGAGTGTCGTGTTAGCTGTTCATCCTCCGCAATCACTTATTTCACCCATATTATCAGCATCAGTTGTTCACCAACTGGTAGAAACGCGACATGGATTTGGACAAGTAAATCAGAGGCAAAGATTTACGGAACGTGTCAGTTCACGAATTGACTGATATGTTTCATCACATCTGATGCTGCAGAAAAAATTGTGGAGGGTTTTTGCCTAAGTAAGACCATAGTGTGACATCACCAAGAAAATTTTTTTATTTAGTGGATCTCCCTACCATAATATAAAAGGATGGCTACGAAGTGGGGTAGTGGGTCTTCACCAAGACAACCTTTACTTAACTTAATTTCCATTCACTTAACTCTACAACCATCAATACTCACTCAAACTCATGGCTGGTATCTGTATTCAAGGCTTCATTTCAAGATACAGAGAATTACAGAAAAGGAAAAAAAAAATACTTGCTAGTTTATTCACTTAAAGAAAACCTTTACAATAGTTTCACTTCAATCCTTATTTAAACTTTTATACTTATGACTTCACACATACCTGTTCAATAACCACTTATGTCTCGTTCTGATTATGATTCCACTAACTTTTAGACTATTCATTCCGCATACCAGAACACAGGTCGCATGCATGCAATAGTTGTTTGCAGTGAATCTATAATTCTTAGTGTTATCATTTGGCATACAAATTAGCAATAAGATCACCCCGCATTTTGAGCCAGTAATTAAGTGATATTAGCCATTAAGTGAAATCAAAAAGCAAAATATAAGATTAAGTAAGTAATTTGCGAATGGAACAGATTGTTTAGATGGACAAAAAATGGAATGACTGTATTTACTTCAGTAACTTTTACACAAAAATACTTGACACTCCGTCCCAGTGGCTGCACGGATCCATCAGTTTTCACCACTCTCTCCTTTGTGCATCAGGCTCTTCACATGATTACCATTATTAAGTGAGGCGAGGGCATCGGCCAGCCTACCCTGTCTTTGATTGCACAATAACTACAGTACCGACGTCTTGGTGCTTGCCGCTTGGGATCCAGCTATCTCCTCGTTCTGGGCTTCTAGCGTTGTGAGTTGACGAACGTGGCCAGAGGACAAAAATCTTCACTCAGAAAGAGTAAAATGCACTTCACCCAATAATTTGGGATTTTGAGGAGGTATTAAATTTTCAGTTGTGCTCTGGTGTCTCATATCAAGTCTTATAAAATATGAACCATACACAAATATATACATGGCACAATGGCATTTGTGACCTATAATTTTTTGAATTGTTTGGGAAACATTATTGCACTGCGAGATCCATCATTGTTTTACATGTTATGACTGTGTGTGTGTGTGTGAGAGAGAGAGAGAGAGAGAGAGAGAGAGAGAGAGAGAGAGACTTTACACAGCAATAACGTCTATGAAAGTTATTTGCCAGAAATTCCAACACGAAAAACACAGTAGACACTTCGAATTAAAGTATTTGACACAAAGTTTGCATTACAAAGTAGTAATATTCACCAAAGAGCTCTATAAAATGGATAGATAATGAGTGTCTGTTCAAACATTTGGTCATGTAAGACAATAAACCTTCTGATGACGTACCTCATAGGATTGCCATGGGCCAAGCCAGGTATTATAGGATGGATAGTACATTAACGTTTTTACCAACAGAGTTTGTCTCCTACTTTAAAACACACACAAAACAAGATTGATACCTTCTTTTTCACTACAAAACATAGTATCATTATGTATAATGTTTGCATCGTCGATCTTTGGGAGGCTTCATTATTTACTAGGTTGCGTAGTGTCAGCTGTGCAAGCAGCATGACAGACTCAGATGTGAACAAAAGACAAGTATTGAGCTTGCCCTTAACTTTGATTGCTCTTAACTTCTAACTGAGTTCAATACTGTCAGCTGTGTGAGCCTTGTGAACCCACCGAATGTCAAGAATATAAAAATAAATCATGGATATACCTAACTTTGTACACTTAAATAATTGTATCCAACCCTAAACTTCTAACAAGCTTATTTACTAACTTTGATATTGTCAGCTGTGAGAGTCATGGAACAATGAAGAAAGCCACTAATAAAACATTCGTGTTTGTGCGTGACTTTGTAAACCCTAGTGATCGTAACCCATCATTAAATTCTAAACATGCAAAATAACCCTATCATGCCTAAATCAACGTTTCACGTACTACTTAGGAAACACAAAATCTCTCCTTTGCCACCTGGAGGTACTAGTGGTGCATATATGTAAGCTGTGGTGTGTCTTTACGTGCTGGGATGGAAATCTCATCAAATATTGTTGCAGGTGTTTTTTCATTCCAATGAACATTTCGCAAAATAATACACTAAAATATGGACGTACCCCACTTTATTTCAATGAAGTATGCAAACACAACAAAAAATAGCGTGCATGGAAATGGCAATGTGCTTGCGTGAGTTGCAAGATAATCCCTCGGAACAGGAAGTCTCTTGTTAGCAAGTGTTGGCGGCTCCTTTCAGCCTCATGCTGTGCCTTGCGACAGCTCAAGGAACCTACGCCCACACATATGCTACCATCACCTCTCCACATTCACACCCAGTGTCCCACAGTGCCGGGGCACACACAAAAACGTCTACCTTAGCACAGTAACTATGTACTCACTACTTTGACAGAAAATTTATCACGAATTACGACGTATTGTTAAGTCATCTAAAATCGTCTATATCGCTAATACTGTACACTACTCTATTGCGCCATGTACGTTCTCTGGCTGTGGTCATGAAATATCCAAATCTTACACTAGTCACCAAAAAGTGTATAGGTATTTGGCGCTACTACCTGTCCTACCGATTATGTGCCCTCGTAAAGAAGTTAATCATTTTCTTTTCACAATCAGATGGCCTATGCATTGTCATGAGGACTTGGTCACTGATCTAAGTCTTCGCGCTCCCTGGTCCCTTTCAATTCTTTTGCGCCGTCTCCATCTCTGTGGCCTTACACACGCATTGCTGGTGTCTCTCTGCCTCTCCTCCCGTCGGAGACTCGATAGTACTGTCAGCCGCAAACATCTCCAGTTTCAGGAACTGTGGGTCCGCTGGTCTGCATCCTGCAATACGTTATTCGTTAGTTAACGGTCTGTCGACTGCACTTAGTATCCTGGATCATGCGAGTTCCCCTCCTTGCGCCTACAGAGTACACCCCCCCCCCCCCCCCAACAGCGTGATTTATAGACGAACTCCTAAAAGGTTATGCATGTGAACTGTAACCACCCACTGCTGAAAGTTCCACCCAAACATGTAGAGAATACGCATGTGTATTACCAATTGCGAAGTCTCGATTTCAACCGATGGTACGTTATTTCCGACAATGCTAGAGCCCTGCAAAGAGCGACAGACTCTTCACAAAAGGATTCTGTAGGGGATGTAAACACATTATAGTTAATCCTGCTTCAAAGAAAACAAATTCGATGCATGTTATTTGCCGATATATCGTAACAATATTGTGTAGATTCTCCAGTAATAAACCATGGTATCCTACTGCGCCTATTACGCCTCATTTTACTCTCGTAAAGATACACAGTGGAGGCAAATAATCATCCCAGTTCCGCTATACTGTATGTTACATGTCCGTCTGACAGAGGGAGGCAGTCCTTTATGAGTATTATTCCCATGTGTTGTACAGAACAACACATTAGTTAGAAGATATAGCACTGTACTCGACTCCACCCAATCACACACAAACATATATTCTACAGATGTAATGCATTCGGTCTATTTTTCTGCATGTCTATGAATAAGCCAGTGTTATGGGTAGGAAAACTGACCCAGTCCTCTCGCATGTGAATCCACCATCGAATCCTGTCCTGGAAGTACTGCATTGTGTATTACCCTCTAGACACTATTCCGGGTATAATCTGCAGTGGAGGTTTGGGATGGGTTTATTGGATGACTAGATCCGCCTAGCGCCTCCTAGCCTGCTCTGCGGGCTTGAGATCAAAGGGCACCGCGCCACGCGCACTAGTAACTCTCAGGCGGCCTGAGATGACAGAACTTGCACCACGTGCGCTGCTTGGCTTTGTCTCCAGTGGTCTGTTCGGTGACCACTTGTCTGCCTCCCACGTCCACAGAAACCGTCACCCAGCCCTCGACTTGCACGCCACAACGGGCGGCAACGAGCAGTTAGAAATCAGCAGATGATTAGAATGTACACTGCCATTCTCATGGCGCGATTTGTTGAGCATCTACCACGAACAATAGATTTGTTTTCGAAAGTTAGCATTTACCTGCCACAACTGTGTCCTAGCGAAAACAACATAATATATTTCGAGGAATGTAGCTGGTATTAGGCATACCATGCTCTCTGTCTACAAATGAACACACGGTGTTTTTCTAAAGCTAGCAGCAACGTCCAGTTTTCCAGCCACTTGCTAGCAAACAAGGGATGCTTGGCTCAGAATTTTCATTTTCTCCCCCACAGCTGTAATCTGTTCCTAAAACGTCTGCCCCAAGCACGATTGATGACTTTTTCTATACCGTACATAACAATAATACTCAGGAATGACTGTCTTCATCCTTGTGAAGGACGTGTAGCAGACAAAACAGCGGAACTGGGAGGATTATGTACCTTCATCGTGGATCTGTAAGAGTGTAAAAGGAAGCGTGATAGGTGCAGCACGATGCTATAGTTTATTGTTAGTACTGGAGAATCTAGATAATATTGTTACGAAATATCGGTAAATAACTTGCATCGAAGATGTTACGCTCTTAAGCAGGATGAAGAAAAATGTGTTTACATCCCCTACAGAATCCTCTTGCGAATAGTCTTTCGCTCTTTGCGGGGCTCTAGTACTGTAAAATATAACGTACAATACATTGAAATCGACACTTCGCAATTAGTAATATGCATGCTTAGTTTCTATATATGTGTGTGTAGAGGTGTCAACAGTGGACGGCTGCAGTTCGCATGCATAACTTGCTAATTGTTCGTCTATAAATAACGTTGCTGGGGGTATACAGTCTGTAGGCACAGGGAGAGGGAACTCTTATGGTCCAGGACGCTAAGTGAAATCGACACAACGGTAACAAACGAATAACGTACTACTAGGATTAAAAAATACCCGAAGTGTAGAGCTTGTAGATGTACTACCATGGTTATGGGGACGTATCAGAACTGCAAGGTGTAAACAAAAAGTTGCAAATTGATATAGCATATACTTATGAGGAAACAAATATCAGAAAATCAGCAAAAATAAACTCTGCACGCATGTCAACTCTTAGTTGGAGATCGATACACAGTAGAGTGGAAGTCAGATGAACATGTAGAACTATGTCAGACTTTAAGTTTCCATAAAGTGCGTTGCTACATCAGTCTGCAGACGAGCTCTCTGATATTCTGCAGCAGTACACGGATTTGGTTCTACATTAAGAGTTTCCAATCTGCACCATTTATTAAGTTTCATCTAGGTACGAGGCGAGTGCTACTATTCTTTTCATGATATTCCTATCCAACATGCATGAATGTAGATCATCGGGAAGAGAGGAATTCTAATAATTTTTAGTGGGCTAATATATTGGACACGCAAACGTATTTCTATAAGATCAAACAGTGAGTGGGTGTGACGGCAATATGACCAAATACATACGGAAAAATATCAAAAACATTAAAAAATGACAAAACATCAGTAAAAATCGAGGAAAACCTGGTATAATTACGATAAATTGATATGATATTCGTAAAATTGAGGGAAATCTGATAAAATATGTAAAATCGTGAAAAAAACTTGGAAAATGACAAAAATCGACGGAGGATGCATAAAATTACAGAAAAAAGTACCACGAAATGTGGGAATTGAGGCGGATGAGAAATGCTTAAAAATTATGCTCTGGCTACATTCACATTTACCCCCCCCCCCCCCTGTAAATTAGGGAAGTTTTCGTAACACATACTACAGCAAAGGCGACGTAAGTATTACACAGGGGCGCCATATTAAAAGCGAGCAAAACATATGATTCTAAATCCACAGAACTATTAAAAGAATCAGTGCGTTTGTCAGACTTAAGCTATTCCCTAGAGTGTTCTGTAAGACATTGGATCAAAGTCACATATATAACCTTTAATCATATGAGTGGTGGTGGGGGGGGGTGTACTCTAGGGATGTGCTGTTAAGACGAAATTGCTATTTTATCTGGCACATGAGCTAAACAACCTAACACCAGACCAGGACACGTTTGTGCAAGAGGAATGCTACCAGAGCTGTGGTGATGCTCCTGCAGACAGTAATAAGACTGTGACACCTCTACTGGCCACTGGTCGTGGTGCTTACTCCCTTGTAAGAAGTTTCAATTTCTTCCTGTGCATTTCCATTCAGCAGGGCGTGTGTGGCATCTCACTGTATCAGCTATCGAAAATATTCATGACCGGTTTGTCTACACTCTACTTGCTAGTTGGACACCGCAGCATCCATCAGAAACGATACTACTAATACTAGTGAGAAGCACGACTGAAGCGTGAAGTGCGATTGATGGTGCATACGTTTCCGACTTAAAAAGACGCATAAAATCCATTACTTTCCTAAGAGACAGAACAGCAGTCTCCAGGCTTCGTTCTAGTTGGTTTATAAGCAGCTCGAGCAGTGGATATACACTGAGATGGCTTCCTAGGACACCAGATTCGTATAGAAGTAATTAGTTTTATCATTTTAAAGTTGTGGTAGTAAAATTGTGGGGTGGTTATATATCTGATTTTGGACAAATATAGCATGCATTTGAGTATTAAGAGCGTAACACTGCACACGCCTAATACTACGGAAACTGTATGGCTTTAACAATATAGCATTCTTAGTTGCAGAACAGGGTAACCATTGGATTGTGTGTTAATGCTCTATGCTCATTTCCCTCATGCCATTATCTTCCTGGTACTGACTCCAGACAATGGAATAATGCTTCAGAATTGATAGCGCAGTTCATTTATGTGAAATATTTCGAACTCAGTCCTTCTGCAGCTCAATCATGTATAAACCACACGTTTCTTCTTAACCATCTGTTATACCACCACAACATTATCATGTCCACAGTACACCTATAAGAGGTGCTACCCTCCTCGACACGCACGAATCTGGAGAGATCTTGCGCTTTTGGATGGGTGCTCTGTCGCAGGGAGGATTGGTCATGGACAATGTGGAAGGGATCTATCAGTATCTGACATTCTCCTACGAATGCGAGAAAACTATGTGACGCTCATCCATACAGGAAAAGATGGCTAGTCGTAATCGCGAATTCCGAACTATGATCGACACGCTGGAAATATGTAGATAACATGATTGCGTCGGTATACTTTGGTGTATATGGTCGAATAGACGTACTACACAGTCATCTATCTGCATAAGCAATATAGTGTATGGTACTTGCAAAGTAGTGGAGGGGTGATTTAGCGATGACACAGAAATGGGGAAGCAATCTATTGTGTAACTGGATGGCGTAAAATTACGGAACATTTGCAAATTGCTAAAATGTTCGCACAGTGAACTGCGGTCTGTATTATCGTGCGTATCCCCACATCAACATGGTCTTTCCCGTCCCATTCATCCACTGGTACGCTGTTGATTATCGCACAATGATAGACTGATATCACCTGGTTGAGAAGGAGGGAGTCTTGGCGGAACACTGGATAACTGCTATTTGTCACTTGGAGCATGGGATTAAATGGAGAGATCATCAACTTCAGACAGTTGTTTGGAAGCGTTCCTCAATACTGCAGACTCGTCCTATTTTCATGTGCTGCACATGTTTTTTTTTATTTTCTTCATCAAAAAGATAACAGTATATCTTTTTATTTCTACACTTCGCGCGCGTTGTGAATAGCATCTTCTGTCCATGGTCAATACTGGAACAGTAACCATATATATGACAGCAAAACGAGGAAACAAAGCTCTTCGAAATGGAGCACCGAACATGCGCTTTGAGTAGCTGCCGGAAACGCCGTACAATGTCGCATACTCTTCCAGTTTCCATATGTTGCGATATCTTCCACATTTTTGTCAACGAGGAACATCGACTCTGTGTTTTATTTCTACCAGCCTGTATGTTGTGGGAGCTGGATGGTTTACACAACGCGATGTTCAGCTTTCTGTGAGAGTCAAAGGATCTAAATGCGTTAATGTGAGTTTAGCAGCTAAAAAGCAAGGGAAATTTAGCGGCAGTGCCCCACACCACACGCCACCCTCCTGGTTGGGCTCAGCTGCGTAGAGCGACCATTCACACACCAGTGTGCCCACTCGGACGCACACGCACACACGCACACACGCACACACGCACACACGCACACACGCACACACGCACACTGCACCGTAACCCACCACTCGCAAGTGCCTGCCATGAAAACAATTCACTCTAACAATTGTATTTAATGTCAGTACATCTCGTCCAATGGAGGATCTATTAAAAAGAACAGAATCACCAAGATATTAAATGAACTCTTTCCGTAAAAATAGGAGCAGTCGATGTTCTTTTAGTTTTATGAGCAAAATAGTTATGGTATTTACGTTCGGCTGCTGGATATAATTCGCAACTCATTATTTTCGGTTCCCGGGTTCGATTCCCGGCGGGGTCAGGGATTTTCTCTGCCTCGTGATGGCTGGGTGTTGTGTGTTGTCCTTAGGTTAGTTAGGTTTAAGTAGTTCTAAGTTCTAGGGGACTGATGACCATAGATGTTAAGTCCCATAGTGCCCAGAGCCATTTGAACCATTATTTTCGCGACATCCAACGAAGTGCACCACTGCTGATTATGTATGACCAAATTTCAGAGCTCAAGCTACATCGCCACTATGCACATCCACCTTGCATAAAATTATAAAAAAATGTTCCACTATTTTGCTGCGAAAGTTACCGATCACCGCAGAATGTATTCTTTATTTCGAAACAGTCAACGGAGTAAAGACAAAGTGAGAATTTGAGCTCTGAAGAGAAATCATCTACGTTAGACAATTTCTTTCAGATTGATGGACAAATTACACGACCTCAGAGCGTCTCTCGCAATCCTATCAGTGTCTATAAATAAACTGTTATGTACGTGTGTATTACAAACATGTTCATACGTGAAATAAAATTTTATTCTTTAATCTATCACGTCATTAGCTCACATGTCAGAAAAAAACGCAACCATTTTACTTTCGACAAAAAAGCTATAACTAAAGAGGACGTTGTTGTTTTGTGAACTATGGTAAGTCCCGTTTTACAATGCGATGCTATATCACACCTGCATTTACGAAACGGTGACAGCCTGTCTTGTAATAGAACCTCCCATAAGATTTTACCTTGACTATCTCTCTTCCATTACATCGAAAGCAATTACCGAGTAGCAGCACAGTCGACTCCTGCCTAGCGGCATGCGGGTCTCCACCCGGCTGCTTCAGAGGTCATACACCGACCAGCATCTGGCTTGCGCCGCCGCGGAGAACAGGGCGGCGTGGCTTGAGTTCCACTTGTCACAGGAGGCAGGCGAGCAGTCTTGTTGGAAGAGTTCACTTCTGGAGCAGTGTGCTTCGCCGTGGCTGTCGCAACTGGGCCACGGGAAACGGGGCTGCTTCATCAGCAAAGCAGGGCTACCAAACCTCCGAGTGAGCCCAATTCGACGTGAGCGGGACGTCTGCCACATGTTCCGCCTGAAACAAAGGAAAATAAAACTTTTATAGATTTCCGCAGCGTCTCACTGTAGCCGTGCCTTTTGTCCCGCCCCACAGCCTCCACTCCATCACCCTGCACATCTGTCGACTTCATCTGGTGTCGGAGAAGCGAGCGTCGTCTTTGCCGTAAGACGTTCGGATCCACCGCCTAACTAATCTGCGAGAGCCATTCGGATACGGCAGTCGGAAAATGTGCTGAGTGATGATCAATTTTCTTTTGGAATATGTAGGAAATGTGGGGTGCCCAGAGTTACATATGGTGTTACTTTTTTAGTCTGTGTTGGTTACGAAGAAAAGGTGGCGAGAAGCTTTAAAGTAACGTATTGTTACGAACGTGGGTGAGATTTGTAGTATGAGGTACCTGTCGTTGTTTCACAGTCGCGTTGGGGTAGGAATCATGACTGTTTGGTATCTTTAAGATGCAGCCAGTGTAATTGGTGGTCCATTCTGCTCTTTGTACCTGAGTTTAGGGCACTAGAGCGTTATATTGATTGACGTTTCGGCCATAGTGCGAATCAATGTTTGGAATCTAAGTGGCAAGACGCACGAACTGAGGCTGTTTTGTTCTATATTGAATGTTAGTGGTTTTACTGTAGTATATGCGAGAATAGTGGCATCACCAGGCAAATGTGTTTCCTTTTTGTGGCTGTTAGGTTTCTGATCTGGGATGTTGAAGGGTGAAACCAGCACCACAGCAGAGTCAGGAAAGCAAGGAATGTCGGAATCTGAGGCGCTGAAAATTTTATTGGAAGAAACAGCTCAGTTAACAGCAGACAAAGCTCATTTTGGTAATAAGACAGCAGGAGAGGGTGAACAGTTGTCGTTGCCTCAAAAGTCACAGCAGAAGACATATTCGGCTGGCTCAGGGCCGATTTTCGAGTAGGGAATCTGATAATGTGTGTTTTTTATGTAGGAGATCTAGAGACGTCGGATGTGGTCAATGGCTGGACCGATAATCAGCTGCAGAACATGGCCAAAGCCGTGGTTAGCAGGAAAAGCCGAAACGTGTGTGTTCTGAGACCTTGAGAAAGGCGACGATGTTTTGTACGGTTGAAAAAGGGTTGTTACAGAGATATAAGAAACAGAATAGCTCACAGTACCATCACGTGAGGCTCAGTAGGACGGTAAAGAGGCAAGGGGAAACTGGTGAGATTCGCAGATAGTACAAGAGTGATGTACGAGCACAGTTACGAAGTGGGACAAAGTCATGAGACAAATAACGCTGCATTGCAAGACGGCGTGTAGCGGTCACTGCATCTCATTTTGTGGAGGTTGCTTGTTTTCAACTAGCATAAGTAAGTGTGGTCGTATGGTCGTATGGGATATACGCAGAAGCAGTGTCACCAGCCACCAGGGAATATGGGTGGAGGTGGTAATCAACGTGGAGAATGGAAAGGTGGGCCTGGAACTGTTAAGCACTTGTTGAACAGCGGGGGCTGCCCGTAGTCCACCTAAAGAAGTTCCCACTTAATTACAATTCTAGAAATACGTGTGAAGAGGTGATATGTTCAGGTTCAGTTTCAGTGGAAGGATCTGTAGGAGCCAGGAAATTTAAGTTCTTGTTGAACACAGAGGCGCATGTGTCCGTGGTCAGTGAGAGCACAGTAGTGCAAAGGCAGTTGGGCCCACCACATTGTAGGCTGTGAGGAGCAAGGGATGGAGGGGCCACACCGTTGGGGGTCACAGCGCGTGGATTTTCGAATAGGGAAGTTTCATTTTGATCACTGCGTGGAAGTTGTACAACTTGGAGAAAAGGCTATGCCAGACCCCAGGGGTAGATTTGTTTCAGCATCATGCTAAATTCAACGTTGGAGAGCGTACTGTGGAGCTTAGTGGAATGTTATTTCACGTAGGGAAACCGTTTTGAATGCAGAACTGTCGCAAGGAGTGTTCGTCACAATGAAAAAAACCAACTAAACCTCGTCCATTAGCATTAGGGCTCAATTCGCATGATTCTTTGTCTAGTAGCATTGCGAAGTCATTCTGGGTGAATGTAGAGTAAATTTTGCCTGCGAATGTGGTGTGTGTTGTCGAAACATTAGAAGAAAGTGATTTCTTGGATCGGTTAGGTCGTTTAGTGAGACATAGTGTTATAGACATACAGGAGGGAAACGGCGGGCGCACGTAACTTGTAAACACGAATAATTACGGCCCATTGAAATAAATCTTGGTTAAGGGATGTTGAGGATGAGGAGGATGGGTGCGTGAAGGGTAGCTGTAGCGAACAAGCAGGAGCTGCCGACAGAGCTTCATTACATAAGAAAGCATTTGGAAGGAAAGGAAGAGAGGATGGTAGAGCGTTATGGGGAACTATAGACTTGCTTTTTTTTCCTTCGAAAGGCCCATTGCCAGCACCTCTGGTAACAGAATACCAACGGGGGATGAAGCAACAGTTTACCGTAAACCCTAACGTATTTCAAAGTATTCAAATCGACAATCGAGGTTTTTATTAACAAGCAGCTAACGATGTAATAGAACATAGTAATAGCGCTTGGGGACCCGGGATCACTTTTGTGCCAAAAAATTCTATGGATAGGACTAGAAAATACAGGTGTTACTGTGACTATCGTTATCTAAACAGCATTACAGCATTGTCTGTGTATCACATTCCAAATATATCTGAGACTTTGTATCACTTGTTACACTGCCAACACTTTTAGACGGTGCATCTCACGAGCAACACTAAAGAGATGGCAGTTACAGTGATGTGTAATTTAAACATTGCACTGAAAGTGAACTGTGAGATGTCCACCTTGTTGCCAGATGAGAAAAAGCAGTTTGCTTAGGTGCAGTGAATTAGAAGTTACCTGATGCCCACTGAAGATGCCTTGTAAAAAAGGCGAAACACGTCTGGCTGCATTAATAAAAATAAAATTTTCGAGAATGAGATTTTCACTCTGCAGCGGAGTGTGCGCTGATATGAAACTTCCTGGCAGATTAAAACTGTGTGCCCGACCGAGACTCGAACTGGGGACTTTTGCCTTTCGCGGGCAAGGCAAAGGTCCCGAGTTCGAGTCTCGGTCGGGCACACAGTTTTAATCTGCCAGGAAGTTTCATAAAATTTTCGATTTGCAGCATGCAAAAAATGCATTTTCTTTGGAACAACTTTAATTTACATACAGCTGCTGCGAAAATGGTCACTACAAGAAACGTGTTTAGTTGTGCTGTTTGATTTCATGTGTATTATAGAGCCTGATAGGGACAACAGGCTTTTCAAAAGAGAGAAAGGGTGATGGTGATCCCTGTCCTCAGGTTACCTAAAATATCAATCTTGATGGTGGTGAATCTCGTCATCCTCGTCGGAATGGGCACCTTGCAGGTATAGTACTTCGGCGGAGAAGTACTGTGCTAGAGTCACCGGTAGGCGTTAAGGTTAGTATCAAATGTGTGCGAAATACGGAAAAAAGTAAGGAGATTGGAGGAAACATTTGATGAACTAAATCGGGGTGCATAAAGCAAAGGAGTGCTTGGGGAAGTAGCAGAGGAATATGTAAATTGTATGAGGAATACGGAATGCTGCGGGAGCATACGAGACGAATGGTGGAACCTACATAGCATGTGAAGCAAAAGAGGGATTGATGACGCAAATGTCGAAAAATTTTGAAGGCAGTGTTTGGAACGGCGGACGAGACCGATGTCAGGGTGACTGAATATCACGGAGGAAACCATAAAGAAAGTGATAGAGGAAAGTAAAGCAACGGAAGCGTGGCACTCGGCACAGATAGGGAGTTTGGAAGGTGAAATCTTGAACACAGTTACTTAGTAAGTAGGCGGAAAGGTGGTAGAGTCTGCTAAAACATCGGAAGACGTCGTCGACCAAAATCTAGGAGCTTTACAGGGACGCTTGGAAGTACTGGATATCAGGATTGTGTTGACGAGATTTTGCAAGGAGTAGCTGAGAGTCCGTGATGTGCAGGGAGTAGTTACGAACCTGCAGGAAGTTTTGCATCATTCCTTACGTGGGCAGCCGAGTACTAATTTGTTGCCTCCAGGCCGGTACTTGCTGGCATTACAGGTAGCGCGCAAATAACTGTCATAAGGGTTAAGTTTGATCATGGAACCTAGCAAGCAAAACTTTACTATCACGTGGCATTGGTGGAAGTAAAGACCCATCAAACATGAATATACATTCTGATTCTATTTCTAGTAACGGGGAAGCAAGCGAAATTGCAGTGCTATACCTTCCACCCATTCCCGGTAAAGTGGGGGGGGGGGGGGGGTGGCTTTGAGGAAGTCTGTGGAAGTGAGGACGGCTAGGATGTTGCCAATATCGGCAGGCAGAGGCAGGTACGCCAGAATCTCAAGGGAAGAATTTCAAAATTCTCATAGAGGAAGGATAAATATGTGTACATCCGGGGTGATGCACATCGATCCGAGTGCATATGCGATGCAATTGTTTCTAGCCAGGCAAAAGGATATAGGTTGCCCGTGGTATATAGGGAAACCCAAGCATAGTCTACTGTGAGTGGGTCTGCACTGGGTTTATTCCTCCTACGAAAGTATTGGTAGCAGCAAGTAGCAATGTACTGTGTTTTGGCATATGATTGACAAACATGGGGAGACGACATTGTTCAATGGGGCCAGCAGAAACTATCATCTTCTGCCATCCATTTTTTCATCCTCATGAATTCGGCATTATTAATACCATTTCTTTCTTTTTTTGTACATGGCTGCACGTTCAGAGACCGTGAATAGTTACAATTGAAAGAAAACAGCCCTCGGTCACTATTTTTAACGGATTAACCGGCTTTCAACACTGCTGAGAGTGATGGCGAGCCACTAAGGGCTGTTCATTACTTACGCGTAAGTAACGAGCAGCACTTATTGGTTCGCCTTTACAATATTTTATCTTAAATATCTATGTGACTAATGCCCTTTTGGCATATGTATTATTTTATAAATGACATACAAGTACTGCCAGTCTTTCACTATGATTCTGTACTTATACTCAATATCATACGTTTTTAGTCATAATTCTGTGACCATTTTATAGACCATTCTTCGATTTAAATTCTGAGGAAGACAATCCTAGCAGTGTTGGAACCCGGTTAATTCGTTAAAAATAGTGACCGAGGGCTGTTTTATTTCAATTGTATTATTAATTCCGTTCGAATGGTTCAAATGGCTCTGAGCACTATGGGACTTAACTGCTGAGGTCATGAGTCCCCTAGAACTTGGAACTACTTAAGCCTAACTAACCTAAGGACATCACACACATCCATGCCTGAGGCAGGATTCGAACCTGCGACCATAGATGTCGCGCGGTTCTAGACTGAACCGCCTAGAACCGCTCGGCCACAACGGCAGGTAAATAATTCCGTATTTTAGCCAAGTTGTATGATCACGGTTGACCAGGTGTAACGGCGTTGAGTTTGGGTCGGGAAGAGGAGAGGCTGACGTTGTGACAGAAGCAAAGGAGATTAAATTGTCTATTTTCCTTTAACAATCTTGAGATTGTAGTTTGCAATAAGAGAATGTTCGAGTATAGCTTTGCTGAGTGTGGCAGACTGTCGAAAAGGACATCATCAGATGACGAAGTGCTTCGGGAACTGATTAATCCTCTACGAGAAGCTCTTGGTGTCCATTAAGAGAGAAAACGAAAAGCGCTAAAGCGACTCTTGAAATCACAATTATCAACCATGTCAATGACGCACAATCACGGCTGCTCTCTTTTGTCATAGGAGGTTAGAACGAGCGATGTTGAAGTGCTCCGACACATTTCACAGCACGTCTCCACAGGCAATCGATGCCACGGGCGTTGCACTGTGGAACACGCCGTGTTATATCAGTGGTGCTCGGGTGGGCGCGTTTCTCGCCTCAAGGTGGCAATGGGTACATTGGGAGAAATTTCTACTTGAGACCTGTCGTTCAAACGCTGTGGCACCTCTCTGGCTAGTCCTATTCATGAAAGTGAAATTCGGGGCTGCCATTTGCGTGGCCAAGTTCTCTCCCTCTGCATATTCATATTCGATGGTGAATCTGACCTCCATTGTGGAGTGACACCCTGCTACACTGGCTTACCGTCCAAGAATATGCTGACGAAACATGACTCCAGCGATCACTTGTCTTTGTCGCTCAGAGTTCCATAGCTTACAGAGAACTTAATATGGAAATGAGCGTTTTGCGTCATTGGCCGGTAGGCCTGTTTCGGGGTAGGTCCGGCCGTCTTGGTGCAGGTCTTATTGCATTCGACGCCACATCGAGCGACCTGCGCGGCGGATGGAGATGAAATGATGATGAAGACAACACCCAGTCCCTGAACGGAGAAAATCCCCTTTAACGCCGGGAATCGAACCCGGGCCCGTAGGATGGGAATCCGTCACGCTGACCACTCAACTATCGAGGAAGACAGAAATTAATATATTAATCATTAACGTAGTTTTACCTGGTGCTTTATCTATTGCAAACTGGAAGACAACCTCTCTGTGGAGCCGTAGTGATCTTAATTGCCTTTTTTGTGTGCGGTGTAGTCGCCGAAGTACTACCAGCATTGACGGCTTGATTTCGAGATACATGTGGCAATGTGGTTATATCTTCGTCATCTTTTGCAGGACTCTGGGCACACTGTGGTCCTTATAACTCCATATTCCTTACCTTAGCTCAATTGGTAGATCAACGTATCTTTATGACAATGCAAGGTAACTGTTAACTATGAGAAAAATCTTACTGATTTAGATAAGTTAGAACCAGACAAACATTAAATTTCTCTAATCGATAGCCCTGACATGAGCTATGTCTATGTACACAAAAGAAATTATTTCCGGATAAAAATGACAAGTAAACTGTATGGTGTCTTGCCTGTTTAGCTTTTAATTCTATTTATGGATCCATACAGTTGTTACACAATGCCGTTAACATTATAAAGATGGGGAGTACAATCTGAGCTTCAGATCAAGAATTTCCAAATTTCTTGAGTTGTAATGCGGCACTGAATCACACAAGTACAACATTCACAGATCAAGTAAATCACGCAAAAATTTTAGAAAAGAGAATCCCTTACAAAACTTAATCCGATATACTCCCCATTCACCCTCAGTAAACCAGTCCCCTTCTAACTTCTATTCCTAGTCAAAACTTGTTACTGCTGTCACACTCCACTTCCGAGGCAAGGTGCACCTACTGATTTAGAAGAGGTAAGTCACAGACAAATGTCAAACTACCCTCTGCGATAGCCCTGACTTGAACTACATCTATGTACACTCGAGAAATTATCTGTAGGTAAAAATGATAACTAAACACGTGCACTCTCTACCATTCTATGAAGGTGTCCACGCCTTCACATCTGGATCAGAACCCCAGGGTTCATTGAATATATGGGATGTAATGTCACAACAGATTGCATTGCGTGCTTCTAAGTGTGTATACGCCAGTAGACATCTTATCAGTGTGCACTCACTTTTGGTTAGTGACTGAGTCCTCTCTTACGAAATAGATTTTAAATCATAGACGACGTGAAATCATCACTAGTCCACTGTTTTGTATTCCGCAACTGACATTTCCTTTCTTGGATCTCCTTTCACCCTGCTCTTACTCCTTGTTCGCACTCGTTTATATTTTAATCCAAAAGCAAATTCTCTTCACTGCTAACCTAATCAAAACACCACCTAACAACTCTCAGTCCCTAACATATCACAAACTACAAACCCCTCCAAAGTTTTACAGCTCTAGAACATCAAAGTGGACCAACCACTCAAGCACAATGTAAGGAAAATGCTCAAAGAAAACATGAGTCAGATTAAATGTACCAGGCAGTTAAATTAAACTTTCCGGATTTTATGAAAGACATCGAAAACTCCATGTGAATATATTCTGATCAGTGTCATTAAATCTTACACATAAAGGGAACAGTTAATGGAATAATTTCTAAAAGCGAATATGCACAGCATGCTTCCCTTTGTAGCGGCCTGAATTGAGACCTCTACTCTTGTCAGGATGACGGATTGTGTAGTAGAGTGGAGCAAACCAAAGGGCACACTGGGACCTAATGGCACAACATTAGCGGAACAAGAATTTATTACATCAAAGTTTACAATCGTGTTTTGTTCTCTGCAGTAGTGCCCAGTACAATGTATGGTCTCGTAACGTGCTGACACTGTCTCGTTTATCTTCAGAGGATGCATGGCGCGCATTGCGTATTACCAGAGCAATCTTGTACATGTCAAAGGGGTATGCCCGTGCAATCTCTCTGTACGGTGTGAAGATGAACGTCATAGCCCTTCCACCAAGGCCGGCCGGAGTGGCCGTGCGGTTCAGGGCGCTACTGTCTGGAACCGTGCGACTGCTACGGTCGCAGGTTCGAATCCTGCCTCGGGCATGGATGTGTGTGATGTTCTTAGGTTAGTTAGGTTTAATTAGTTCTAAGTTCTAGGCGACTGATGACCTCAGAAGCTAAGTCGCGTAGTGCTCAGAGCCATTTGAACCATTTGAACCTTCCACCAATGAAGGAGAGTGGTTGCTAGGTCGTCAGCTCACAGCCACCGAGTACAGCACACCAGATACGTAGCAGTCTCGAGGGTAGATGTCGTCTTGGTGAACGGCAGCATGACAACAAGGCCCGGCCTCGTATCTGGAGTACCACAGTGCAAAGATGCCAAGACTCGAAAGCCTGAATATTTATTACTGGTCGTCTGGGCTCAAACATGGTTCAAATGGCTCTAAGCACTATGGGACTTAACATCTGTGGTCATCAGTCCCCTAGAGCTTAGAACTACTTAAACCTAACCAACCTAAGGACATCACACACATCCATGCCCGAGGCAGGATTCGAACCTGCGACCGTAACAGTCACGCGGTTCCGGTTTGAGCGCTTAGAACCACACAGCCAAAACGGCCGGCGCTCGTCTGGTCTATGATACAGGGTGATTCAAAAATAATACCACAACTTTAGGAATTTAAAACTCTGCAACGACAAAAGGCAGAGCTAAGCACTATCTGTCGGCGAATTAAGGGAGCTATAAAGTTTCATTTAGTTGTACATTTGTTCGCTTGAGGCGCTGTTGACTAGGCGTCAGCGTCAGTTGATGCTAATATGGCGACCGCTCAACAGAAAGCTTTTTGTGTTATTGAGTACGGCAGAAGTGAATCGACGACAGTTGTTCAGCCTCCATTTCGAACGAAGTATGGTGTTAAACCTCCTGATAGGTGGTGTATTAAACGGTGGTATAAACAGATTACAGAGAGTGGGTGTTTGTGCAAAGGGAAAAGTTCTGGACGGCCGAGAACGAGTGATGAAAATGTAGCACGCATCCAGCAAGCATTTGTTCGCAGCCCAGGAAAATTTCAGCAGGATGGAGCGCCACCACATTGGCACTTATCTGTCCGTAACTACCTGAACGTCAACTACCCGAGGCGATGGATCGGCCGCCAGGCAGCCCGTGACAGAGCACTTCATCACTGGCCTCCAAGAAGCCCTGATCTTACCCCCTGCGATTTTTTCTTATGGGGGTATGTTAAGGATATGGTTTTTCGGCCACCTCTCCCAGCCACCATTGATGATTTGAAACGATAAATAACAGCAGCTATCCAAACTGTTACGCCTGATATGCTACAGAGTGTGGAACGAGTTGGAGTATCAGGTTGATATTGCTCGAGTGTCTGGAGGGGGCCATATTGAACATCTCTGAACTTGTTTTTGAGTGAAAAAAAACTTTTTTAAATACTCTTTGTAATGATGTATAACAGAAGTTTATATTATGTTTCTTTCAATAAATACACATTTTTAAAGTTGTGGTATTCTTTTTATGCATCGTCGGTGATGAGCAACTACGGCTTTTGTTTCCGGACTCAACAGCGGTCTTTAACAGACCCCTTCTTTCGCAAGAATGTGTTTCAGGAATTCACATTATTGCCTCTCCGTCATATCAATAGTCTGATTGTCATCGTAATGATAGTGTTATTCTCTCTTACGAAATAAAATTATACTGCTAGAATGACGTTGTGACTTTACCTCACTGAGGTCGTACTGCTGAGTTTAAGATTCTCTTACCGGCGGAATGAGATAATATCTTCCGGATTTCTTCTGCTTTCCTCAGTCATATTACTGTCTGTTTCTTGTTTTGGTTGCGACACTGGCCTGTCCAGCATTGGTTGGTGCTGGCAGAAGAGGACTTCGAGAATATTTTGGATTTGCCCATAGTACATTTCTGATGTGTAACTATTTTAACGCTAGAAACGCTGATGGCATATCAAAATATTCCAAGAAATTGGATCCTGATTAAGATTGCCAATTAATTTAAGATGCTAAACGAAGTAATAAGCATTTTAGCTGCAAAAATGATCGGCACAGGTTGACCAGACCTAAAGGCAGATCGTTCCCCACGAACTCAGATATGCAAATAACTGTCACCCAACGGATTGAGTGATATGAACAGAATGGCTCACTTAAATGAGTTCCAGGCGTTGGTTCTTAGAAAAGATATGAATGGTTTAATTAGGAGAAATGGGGTTACAACTGAGAACTGAATTAATAGTCTTGGTCTCATTTAACTACAATAATCGCATACATAATGTGAGCAATAAATTACAAGGTGAGAGGAACTACGAATTGTTAACTTCGGGGGCTGTTGACATCAGATATTAAGTCCCATAGTGCTTAGAGCCATTAGAACCATTTTTGTTAACTTCGTAATGCACTTAATGGAATGTGGATTGGTATCTCAAAATGCACAAGGAACAGATGAGTCAGGAGTTTGCATCACCTCAGTAGCTATTCCCGAAAATACATTACCACAGGATGAACAGTGACTAGCCAGGTCGCCCCTGAATACTTTATCAGTTGTCAAATTATGGAACATAATTAAGTTTAGATTCAACGGTCCGAAAAGAACGCCTAATAATTTTCCTTCTCAGTTACGAAATGCTGCCAGATAACTTTACCATACCTAATGTTTCAAAACGTCCAGCTATGCATACTGTGGAGTCTCCTGCCAGCTGCAAATCGTTCAGTTGGTGCGTGATCTGGTGGTGACTCTTACAAATACAAGTGCAGCCTCTGCTTTGCCTTTGAAGACAGAATATTTGCTTCTCCAGATCATCAAGCCTTGAGCACCCACTTCGTTGTCTTCATCTACAATATCCATTTCCATGTTCTCCTCTACAGCGTCCAAAAAGTTTTCACTTTCCGTCTCTGCTCTGGACAAAGCACACGCAAAACAGTACTTTACCAATCAGAAGGCTTCGTTAAATACTGGCCAATAAGATGCATTTTAAACAAATATCCAACGCTCCACCTAGCTAACATTTTATGTACTGTCCAATCGAGTTTCTTTCAACGTGTATAACGTCATGAAAACCACGCTCCTAAGTCCCAGTTTTCTGATATTTTTCACGTTGCCCAATGGGCTGTTTCCTCGTGTCTGAAATTCTTGAAAACGGCATCCTGAACTGCATCTTTCTACCGTCTTGGCTGTAGAGAGTTAGTAGTTCTTACTCCCTGTAAAGTAGCGTCAGGCTGTCTCACTTGCTCCCCCATGAAGGGAGAAGGAAAAACATTAACAGTAAACATCCGATGAGCTTCCCAGAAGAAACCAGGGATGGAAATCTCCTAGCGAACCTGGGACCCACCGTTTTTTTCTAAGAAAAGCTGTTTGGTCGGGAAAGAAACATTTTACCCAAGGTTCTTTTGAAACGAGATACCAACTTGTAAAGTTCATTTATTCTGCACTGGCTGGACATGAAGCACGGTTAATTACATTGACTGTTTTTGACTCGCTCTGGGACCCCACAGCGCGAAGCTTTGTCCAGTGCATCCTAGACCGCTCCAGCTACACCGGTCCGGACAGTTTAGGGTCCCGCCACTGCGCATCTCCTACCCAGTGTCCCTACTACCAGAAGTCTAGTTGTAAGAATCTGCCTATTCTCCCTAGAGACCTCCAGGGCCTGGCTGGAAGCGGCCCTGTCCCCTCCTTCTGTGAGGAACCATCCAAGGCTCTGTCAAATTCTTACAGCACAAGGACTTGGAATTAACTACAGAGAGAAAGAGAGAGAGAGAGAGATAGACAGATAGAGAGAGAGGGAGAGGGAGAGAGAGGGAGAGGGAGAGAGGGTGAGAGGGAGAGAGGGAGAGAGGGAGAGAGGAATAGGTAGACAGGGAGGGGTGGGGAAGGTGAGGGAGAAGAGGGAGAGAGAGGGGTGGAGAGGGGAGGAAAATTAAGAGATGTGTTAGTGGCTCCATCTCCACAATCACCAGTACCACCCCGGTTTTCGGCACCAGAGATTCATCGCCTGGTATAAACGTATACTAATTTGTATAAAATGAATCAGAGGCGAAGATATACGAGTATGTGTCACTCCACAACTTGAATGACGTGTTTCATGGTAACCAAGAAGACATTATGGGTGAAACATCACAATGCACCACTGAAATAAATAAATTGAAAAATGTTACGAATATAAAGATAAACAGCAATTTAAATAACTTTTGAATGATAAAAAAAGAGAAAGTACTTGCAAATTAAAGCGAAACCGCTTCGGGAGAAGTGGGTAGATACCGAAATGAAAACTGTCATCAGGAGAGCTGCAACATGTGGAATAAGCAAAGCAACTATTGATTCATTCTAATATAATGGTTTCTGTTTTAAGAATGAAAGTAGAGTTTTCTTGTTAAATAGCAAGGCAGGGCCAGATATATGAAAAACTTACACTGAAAGACAGGAATTTTATGGTCACGTGTCAGAAGATGAATCAGGCGTCCATAAGGACGTAAGGACTCCCGTTTTAGGGTCGAGTTTTTCGACACTTTGGGAAACTTGTTATCAAATAAACCAAAGGAAGTGGCTAACATTCCTTCAAATTTTTTAAAAACTGTGGAAGAAGTGACAACTACGTGATATTCAAATTAGTGTGTATGAAGTGCTACAGTGGAACAATTCGCCTCCTACATGGTATCCAATTTTGATATTAAGTTTGTCATTAGTCTTATTCCTGCTACTCCTTAATACTTTCGTCTCTGGTATCTTTGCGATTTTCAACGGTCAAACTTAACGTCACCTAACTCTTATTCTATTTTCTTCTCCATCCATTTGTGTGATTTTATGGTTACCAAATTGGAATTATGAGCTGTGATGAAAATTGCGTGCCAATCCTCATATTTGTCTACTGTTGCTATCTTCGGTATTTGTGTATGACATTTTCCCGAGTGTCTGATGGTAAATATGCGGACCCGCAAGATATACACAAAAATCTCAATAGTCGCTTGGTTGCCACCCCCAAGGATTTTTGAAATTATTGAGGTAAGTTACCTATCCATTCTAAATTAGTTGATCTCAAGTCTCTCATAACTCTGTTGACCCCTAACTCTAACACTGGAGGCCCTATGTCTTCCATATACACTCCCATTTCTTCCATAAACACGACATCAGACGACTGCACCCCTATATAAAAGGCCTTCAACGTACTGTCCCCACCTATCCGCTCTCTCCTCATCGCTGAACACTGAAGCTCCCACTGTACTCTTAATGTTGACGCCTTTGCATTCCTGCGACCATTTCTTTTTGTATTTCTTCATATTATTGTTGGAGTCACTTCCCCTTTATCTCCCTACATTTCCTATTTACTTACTTCCTCTGTCGTCCGCAGCTTGTGGTCTCGTTTTCGCGTTCTCGCTTCCCAAACACGAGGTCCCGGCTTCGATTCCCGGCGGAGTCAGAGATTTTCACTTGCCTCGAGATCACTGTGTGTTGTCTTCATCATTCCATCATCATTCATGAAAGTGGCGAGACTCGACTGAGCGAGGGTTGGGAATTTCTACGGGTGTTGATAACCGTGCAGTTGAGCGCCCCACAAAACCAATCTTCATCATCATTCTTCCTATGGCGCTCTCTTTCGGTGACCCGGTCTTCTCCTGAACATTTTTGTACTTCCTTCTTTCGTAGATTAGTGGGAATATATCTTTTGTGGACCAAGTTTCCTTCAGTTACGTTCCATGTACCAATGTTTGCCTATCAGACATCTGTATCAACTCTTTCAGAGATGTCCATTCCTCTTCTACTGAACTGCCTTCTGTGGTTTTCATTATCGCAGTATCCACAGTTCACTGCAGTATCCCATTTGTTTGAAGATTAATTCTTCTGGACGAGTCTTATATTACAGCCTGCTCTTAGTCACTGACAAATTTTTGTCTGAGTCTTGATCTGCTCCTGGGTACGCCTTGCTATTCAGTATCGCTTTCGGACCTTTCTCTTCTTCCATTCTGCTATGAAGCCCTATTTCTCGATAACTATTTCTTCTACACCTTCACCTACTGCCTCTTCCCAATCCTCATGATTTATAGATTGTCATTTCACTTTCCCTACTGGATTACCAGTTCAGTATCCTCATATTTTTTGTTTTCTGCTTATGACATCGACATGTATACTTGAACTATTTAAGTTGGCGTGGTTTTGCTGTCGATACTAATGAGAACAGGCCCATCACTTGTTCGAGCCGGCCAAGATGGCCGAGCGGTTCTAGGCGCTACAGTCTGGAACCGCGCGACCGCTACGGTCGCAGGTTCGAATCCTGCCTCGGGGATGGATGTGTGTGATGTCCTTAGGTTAGTTAGGTTTAAGTAGTTCTAAGTTCTAGGGGACTGATGACCTCAGAAGTTAAGTCCCATTGTGCTCAGAATCATTTTTGAGTTGTTCGCAGCACCCTACTCTATGCCCATACCTCCTTACTCATAACGAATAGTACTGCCGTTATGAAATTTTCTGCTGCTTGGGGTATTGCTATGTATTCTAATGGCTAGAAATTATAATTTTATTTCCATTTATTTCACTGACGCCCATTGTGTCTAGACTGATCATTTGTACTTCCTTTTACAAATATTCGACATTCCTTAATATGTTCGGCCAACGGCCTTGCCGCAGTGGTAACACCTGTTCCCGTCAGTTCACCGAATTAAACGCCGTCGGGCTGGGCTAACACTTGGATGGGTGACCATCCGGTCCGCCAAGCTCTGTGGGCAAGCGGGGTGCACTCAGCCCTTGTGAGGCAAACTGAGGAGCTACTTCATTGAGAAGCAGCGGCTCCGGTCTCGGAAACTGACCTGCCGCCGGGAGAGCGGTGTGCTGACCACATGACCCTCCATATCCGCATCCTGCGACGCCTATGGTCTAAGGATAACACAGTGGCCGGTCGGTACTGTTGGGCCTGTTTGGGAGGAGCTTTGTTTATTTCTTAAAATGTTCGAACTTCTGACAATGCCTTAGTGTATTAGTTTCTCATTTGTTATCCATGGGTAGCACCCCCTTGGCAATACCGTCCTGGCGATGTAAATGGCGAACTAATCCGTAATTTTTAGTTAATGGAGAGTTTATCATGACACTTTTCCACTTATGGGCCACCCATCCTATGTCCTTGATGCAGTGGTTTCCATTGTCTTTTGTGTCCTCGCTCCGTCGATTATTACTGATTCTTCCGACTTCCGAGAAGTTTCCCACGCGAAGAGCAAGAGGCGGTTCTGAAATTCTCTCCACTCCTTTGCATTCTTTGAGAAGGCCGTTGGCAGAACGATGGTGATTCCTTATAACTTGAGTCTTGAGTCACCATTGCTGATGACTTCGATTCAAAATCTGAGCATAGGCTGGCTTCACACGTGGAACCCAAAACGTTTTTATTGTCAGTGAGACACTCTTTAAGTATACCAGAGTTCTTATATAATATCAATAACAGTGATCTAAGTGATATCGCGCAAATACCGTCTAACAGCAGTACCCCTACGTTTAACGCCATATAAATACAACATTTCTAATATGCAAGGTCAAAAGGGTTGCAATCATTACAAATGAAATATGATGGTTAGAATATATCAAGATAGCACATTCGGTGAGAGAAGACTAAGTCGAAAGTTGTTATATTACGAGAAAATTTAAGTTTCATCGTCATACTTTGCCTTCGCGCTATTTTTAACACTTTAGTTGCGAAAGTCACAAAGGAAAAGACGACATCCGTCACAGTTGAAAGTAGGCTCAAATTAATACTGTTTTTAGTAAGATATTTCATAGTTACTTAATATGTGTGTTCCTGGTACGCAGCGCCCGTAATATTGGCCAGAGGACTTACTAGCTGGTATACCTCTGTGAGTGGGCTGTTGGATTTAGCGGGCATCTTAAGAGAGAGCCATCACGATGCTGTGGAGGAGTCTGGAGAGGGAGCTGGTGGACACGCGAGGGATACAGATGGAACAGCTGGCAGCCAGCGGAATGGCCACGTGCGTTAAGGAGCAGAGGGCTAGTTGCTGTATGAACTGACATAGCTGTGCGAGCGTTCTTAGTCCCATCCAGCGCGTCACATTCTAGCGAATTTTCAGTTTGCTAATTAATTGTTGTTAACTGTGGTTCTGGAACTTCTGCCTCTGACCTGGGGCGTTATGGAAGATAAAGACCTCGCCGTTTCATAGTGGCTCTAGTTTGAATTTTGTTTAAAGTTCGAAAAGTTTTTACTTCATCTTAAAAATGGTTCGGTGAATCCTCACTATTTTCGTACTCTGAACATTTCTTTAAAGGATTAACTGTCCGTCGAGTAATTGTTAACGCTTTCGAGAAGTTATTTTAGTTCATCTTTCGAGTCGCCTCAGGATGCACTTTCTCTATTTTAGTCACACTTCAGACGTGGTTTACAGTAATTTTTCTCCTGATATGAACATTCGTTTACAATGAGAAAAAGGTTTTTACCCACCATGTACGTGTGGCTCAGTTTGAACTGCGATCTTGTAAACATTGGGTTAAACTAGAGCTCAACGTTTTTCTTTTGCTCTGGTTCGTGAGTGCGTTGAGGTTACGCACAAGTCTTGACCGCTTGGCTCACACTTTGTTGATTAGCAGGGTTTGATGTTAATTGCCTTATCTTGCGTCTGGATTAATTCAACCTATTTGTGTAATAGCGCTGAAATTATTCCGCATGTATCCCGGCGCCTAGGCCAATTAAGAGGCCCAACACGGGATCACCATGTCACACATTGTTCATAATATTGTGAAAAAATTTCTTTCTACCTCAATCATAAGTAAAGTTATCCTTCTTGTGTGCACGTTTATTTTCAATTACATGAATTTTCTAACCTTTAGTGCACTGAAATATTTCTAATATTTTTATATTTTAAGTTAAATTTTTGATCTGATCAAAGTCCGTCTACATATTTGTTCTGAGTATCTGTTTTCGTATTTAGATTGCTGGCACTGCGTGTAAAATCATATTTTGCTTAGTAATTTCAAATTTAATTTTGCTTCAATTATAGCCTGTTTAAACATTCGTTCTGACCCTCTGTTTTGTTACTACAATTGCTGGGCCTGTCTTTAAAACCATACATTGCTTAATTGTTCTACGCAAGGTATCAGTGTATGGTATCCGAAGGGTTTCGGCAAATACAGGAAAAATATTCTTACTTTCGGTATATCCTCGACTTGGAATTAATCCACTTCAGCAGCCTGTGTTCTGCTTACCTACCATACTAGAATTTACTAACGCATTACTTTCGTTTAGCAAGATTAGCACCGTCAGTCACTCTTACGTCTAAGCAAACATCTCAAGTAAATTAACGATAAGATATGCATAGTATGAGTAAATGATGTGTATGTAATAATAATAATAATAATAATAATGAATGTGGTAATGAGTACAAGTACTGTAATAAATATTTCTCTTGTTAATATTTTGTTAAGAAATTTCGAATTATGCTGTTGTCATAGCTGAGTATCAACATCTAATAGAAATGTGTGGTTGCTCTCAGAGACAATCAGTGTGAAGGACTATATCGCTTAGAGGAAGAGCGAGAAAGACTGGGATTATATCAGCTGGTGGGATGGTACGAAGAAAATAGGGATGATAAAAATATAGACTTTTCAGAGTGTGACACAGATACTGGTTTCCTGTTGGACAGGACGAAAACAACTGGGATATGTAGAGATGGAATTGACGCTGATGATAACAGATAAAACGTTAATCTCGTTTAGAATGCTGTTTGGTTTTGAAGAAGCCACAGGTTACAGGGTAGTTCGTTCCTGAGTGGTGGGGCTGAAATGCAGGAGTAGATCGAAGAAGATTTACTTTATCCAAAGGTGTTTGGCGTCTCCGACCCTGTATTGGTGTTATAGAACGATGGCAAGTACCTGCTGTGGGAGCAGAGCTGTTTAGATAAACGGTAACTATGATACCGATAAAGGAAACAGAAGGAATGAGTATAATGTGGCCTAATCGATCATATCCAACCTATCTGCGCATAGGAGTACATGAACAAACAAATAGATGTTACACTTATATCTAACTGGTGGAATCACAGCTGGAAGTCTGCAAGTCTCTTATCAACAGTAGCGTTCACAAGAACTCTATCCACATGCATATTTGTAAATATTAACATATTATAAATCACTTCGCCGGCTCTGTACGCTACAGCTCTATCGATAGGCTAATCTCTGGTCTGAATTTTCGTCTGGTGAATTCGGTCAGTGTAGTGTACGTTCTGTGAGCTAAGGATACACAACATAGTTGTTACGTCCCCAAGCTATAACTTTCTGTTCTAATTAACCAAACAGATTTGGTGGAATTTCTCGCCAGAATATTTTCTCAACATTCTGAAGTCAATTGAAGTCGTGTTACAAGCAGTCATATCTTGGTATTGAGCGTTGCGCTCGGTAATTGAAAATATATGAAAGAGAAACTTCAACAGACCCACTAATTTTATACCGGGTAATATTTATTTAGTATGTGTTTAAGAAACGGTAGTCTGATTGTGAAGCGTAGACTCCAACGGATGTAATTTCTCCAAGCAGCCATTATTTTACGAGTCTACAATCACGTAAGTTATCTCTGTTACTGTAAAAGAAACACGAGTGCCTCAGACTCAAGGAAGTTGCCGGTAAGACGAAACAAATGTGAAGATGTAAGTGTTGGGAGAATCAGGACGATCACCTTGTCGCCACCTAACTTCACGATTCTGCACATTCAAGTAAAATAGCATCACTCAGTCACGAACAGCTAATAGTAACGACTTAAAAAACGATTATTTTACTCATAGAACTCTTGTAACACAAAAACAAACAAAAATCATAGCACTGACATTGTCCTTTAACACTTAGGCACAAAGGAATCATTATTGCGAATATCTGCAGGTACAAAAGTCAATATTACTATGAATATCGGCATCTATTTAGATCCTTTCTATAACCAGTCTGAGTCGTCTGGAGTGTTCACTACTTGTGATATGCTGAACTACTTCTCACTGGCAAATATTTGTCAGAACTGAATACTGGACGTATGTCTCTTTTATTTCAAGTGTCAATATATTTTCAAATTTATAGACCTTAAGTGGCAAAATAATGATCTAAAAGTTTGTTCTTCATATATTAGAAGTTCAGTCACCATTTCGTTGGTACCTTCTACTACTTTTTGCAGGGCGGTAGGTTGCCGTAAAGGAATTTTTAAGATACATTTTCACGAAAGTCCCCTTATCAATTTTCAATATGAGATGAGGTCAACGTGTGGCTGCTTTGAGTTTGGTTTAAGATCTCAGTTTTTTGCCCGTAGTGCTATTTAACAAAGATGGTCATACTTATCTGATACAGCAACAACAGTCTTCCTAGGGCTGGTGCTTGGGTATAACTGGATGTCGTCAGCATATAAGTGGTAATTATATGAATGTAGCACACCTGAAATATCAGTCATATACACCGATACAGCAAGAATAATAGTGGACCAAGAGCTGAAAAGTAGGATGTCACAGAGCATGTGTTTTCATAATGAGTTCTCCATCCACAGAGAATGTAGAACCACTATATTGTACTATCTGAGAAACTTGTATATCTTGTTTAATAAGAGTGTAGGGTGTCCGAGTTAAACATATAACAATGTAAAATGTTATAACTTGTGTAAATGAGATATTATTGGTGGATGCCTTCTGCAAGTATGGAATCTCAAAATATTTTCTCTGTTTGCTGAGGCAATTGACACCATGTGCGCATGCGTGTTATTGCTTTGTTCACCTAAGCGCACGTTAGTAAAGGGTGGACTACACAACAGAAGGTGTTATATGTGCACTCTCTCGCAAAGAGTGCCACAGTTTCCTTGTGATATGGTCACAGAACAAGATGGTGAACCATGCCATTTTTCGAACAACGTGACAGATTTCTTGGACCATGGATAACCAGATATCTTGAGAGGAAGAGGTAGTCCATCGATTGTTTGTCCCCGTCGAAGCCCAGAAATTATAGGACTGTGGCGGTTTATCAAGAATCAAGTATACTAGACACTAGTTCCTATTCTACCAGATATGCGCCATCTCATAAATGCAGCTATCGCAAACGTTACGCTTGCAGTGCTGCAAAACACTTGGAGATGTGTGGAATACAGGTAAGATGTCCGTCGGGATAGTAATGATGCGCAGATCTACGTGTATTAAATGTGTGGTAAAATATGAGGGCTATCCACAAAGTACACTACGTTTTCTTTTGTGTCCGTTAGGGGCGGGGCTAGCGCGGCCATTTTGGTGTCATGGCATTCCGCCGCTCAGGCGGCATCCTGCCATGCTAGTGAGAGGTTCGTGCTGTACTCCGTTGAGTTACTGGGACAGTTTGAAATGTCAGCGTTAATTGAAAATGCCGCGAAGTGTGAAGTGCGTGCTGTAATAAGGTTTCTGAGTGCAAAAAACTGTACACCGACAGAAATCTATCGGCAGCTTTGTGAAGTGTATGGGCACAACATAATCACTGAGGGTGGAGTGCATCAATGGGTCATAAAATTTAAAAATGGCCGAACTATCGTTCACGTCGTAGAGTGAAGTGGAAGACCCAGCATAGTGACTGCCGAACTTGTCGAAAAAGTCGATGCCGCGGTCCGTGAAAACCGTAATTTCACAATAACGGAGCTCTCTATGTGTTTTCCGCAAATTTCACGAAGTTTGTTGAACGAAATCATTACCAAAAGGCTTGGTTACCACAAGTTTTGTGCAATATGGATACCAAAAATCTTGACAGAGTTTCACAAAAATCTGCGAATGGCTGCAGCGTTAACGTTTTTGTACGCTTACGATAAAGACGGCGACTCATTACTCGTTCGCATCGTTACTGGTGACGAAACGTGGGTTAAGCATGTGAACTGCGAGACAAAATTGCAGTCAATGCAATGGGGGCACACAAATCCCCCCAAAAAACTCAAGAAATGCATGCAGACAATGTCGGCAAGGAAGGTGATGGCGACTGTCTTTTGGGACAGAAAAGGTGTGATTTTTGTGGATTTCCTGGAAAGAGGCACTACGATAAACTCTCAAAGGTTTTCCCAAACTCTGCACAACCTCAGAAGAGCAATACAAAACAAGCGCAGGTGAAAGTTGGGCTCAAAGATCTTGCTGATTCACGACAACGCCCGGGCCAACACGGCAAATGCCACTCGTGAAGTTCTCGAATCTTTTAAGTGGGAGTTGTTTCTTCATCCGCCTTACAGTACCGACCTGGCACGGAGCGACTTCCACTTATTCCCAGCAATGAAAAAGTGGTTGGCTATGCAGCGTTTTGATGACGACGCACAGCTTCAAGAAGAAGTAACCACGTGGTTGAAGGCGCATGCGGCCGAATTTTACGACGAAGGAATTTCCAAGCTCGTCCATCGCTACGATAAGTGCCTTAATTTAAATGGCAACGATGTAGGAAAGTAGTATTTAAGTGTGGCTTTCATCTGTATATAATTAAAAAATTCCAATACTTTATTTATTTTTAATTCCAAAACGTAATGTACTTTGTGGATAGCCCTCGTATTTTGAGTTTACCATGAACCATGACCTTTCCGGTGTTTGGTGGGCTTGCGTGCCGCAGCGATTCAGATAGCCGTACCGTAGGTGCAACCACAACAGAAGGGAATCCTTTGAGAGACCAGACAAACGTGTGGTTCCTGAAGAGCGACAGCAACCTTTTCAGTAGTTGCAGGGACAGCAGTCTGGATGATTGACTGATCTGGCCTGGTAACAGTAACTAAAACGATGTTGCTGTCCTGGTACTGTGACCGGCTGAAAGCGAGTGGAAACTACAGCCGTAATTTTCCCGAGTGCATGCAGCTCTACTGCATGGTTAAATGATGGTGGCGTCCTCTTGGGTAAAATATGCCGAAGGTAAAATAGTCTACAATTCGGATCTCCGGGAGGGGATTACTCAGGAGGACGTCGTTATCGAGAGAACAATAATGGCATTCTCAGGGGATGGAGAGTGGAAAGTCATAGCCCTTAATCGGACAGCTAGATTAGAAACTTTAAAAAGGAAAATGGATAAAGTTAGACCAAGACGAACAAGACTTCTGGTCAATTGAATACTGGGTTATAAATGCAAAATCAAATGGGGGTAAAGCAGAAGTAGGTCTAATAATGAATAAAAAATTGGAGGGTGGGTAAGCTACTGTAACGATGCAAAGGTACCAAATTTGTTATAAAAGTCAGTAAATTACTCAACGGACAGTATTTTTAGTACAGGTATTTCGTTCATTCCAAGCAAGTGTAGATCCGTGACGTAATCGTCCAGCCACGAATTGTCTGTTATAGCAAACATAATTTCTCAGGCTACAAAATTTTATTGACTATGAAAAAGAAGTTCTCGAAGTTTATTCCGAATCGGAAATGTTTAATTAATAATTACATGCCATAATTTATTTGTTTAATATAAAGGTGATTTGAATTTTGTATGCACAAAAAGTGTGAATTAATGTGTGGCTTTTACTCTGAGACCTAAGAGTGCTAAAAGTGATCGTGTGTAGTTCGCTGACCTATGTGGTTAATTTTATTTTGTGATATTGACCCGAATGGAGAGTAAATCCAGTTTCATTTAGACTTTACGTGAGATAAACACATCATGTTATTACAAAAGAGTCGTTAAGCCCATTAGGGAAAACTGAAACCCGCGTACTCGATTTGAAATACTTTAGACGCTAGTTCGTGATCGAGTTGTCCACTGTACCGCGTACAATAGTTACAAACGCCCTTGGAACAAATACACGAAGTTGGAAATTAATTTTGAGACAGTGTTGATTTTGACAAAAATGAACGGAAATGTTATTCAAAATATCGAGGGTCTGATTTAAATGTGACACGTATCACCTTGTTATTTACATTGCCTAGCAACACTGTAACGCAGCTCAATTAATTCAATAGAACGATTTGCGACGACGTGAGGCACATTACACACAAAATGTTCAACGAAGTTTGCTGACCGCATATTAGAATGTTTTTCTTTCCATAAATGCGAATGAACCGGCAGTTTTAAAAGTTAAATGATTAACTGTTGTGTAACTTCATGGACTTCTCTACACCATTACGGAATTTGTTGTATCGTTTCTCTTCACAAGAGATCTCAAGAAGCAGGGCTAACAACAAGAAGACTAAAGAAGACTAAAGAAGAGGCATCGGTATACTACTACGAACAGCACAGTGAACGCATTATTGAAGCCAAGACAGACATGAAGCCCACGCCTACCATAGTAGTACAAGCACATGATAACTAGCTCCGCAGATGATGAAGAAATTGAAGAGAAAAGAAATTATTCAGATAGTGAAAGGAGACGAAAATTTAATATTCATTGGGTACTGGAATTCGATAGTAGGAAAACGAAGATAAGGAAAAGTAGTAGGTGAATATGGAATGGGGGTAAGGAATGAAAGAAGCTGCCTGGTAGAATAACTTAATCATAGCAAACACTTGGGTTAAGAATCATGAAAGAAGGTTGTATATGGAAGAGGCCTGGAGACTCTGGAAGGTATCAGATAGATTATATGATGGTAAGACAGAGATTTACGAACCAGGTTGTAAATTGTAAGACATTTCAAGGGGCAGTTGTGGACTCTGACCACAATCTATTGGTCATGAACTGTAGATTAAAACTGAAGAAACTGCAAAAAGGCGGTCATTTAAGGAGATGGGACCTGTACAAACTGAAAGAACCAGAGGTTGTAGAGAGTTTCAGAGAGAGAATTAGGTAACGATTGACAAGGACGGTGGAAAGAAATGCAGTAGAAGAAGAATGGGTAGCTAGGAGAGATGAAATAGTAAAGGCAGCAGAGGATGAAGTAGGTAAAAAGACAAGGGCTAGTAGAAATCCGTGGGTAACAGAAGAGATATTGAATTTAATTGATGAAAGGAGTAAATATAAAAATGCAGTGAGTGAAGACGGCAAAAAGATATACAAATGTTTCAAAACTGAGATCAGCAGTAAGTGCAGGATGCCTAAGCAGGGATGGCTAGAGGACAGATGTAAGGATGTCGAGGCATATATCACTAGGGGTAAGACAGATGTTGCCTACAGGAAAATGAAAGAGACCTGTGGAGAAAAGAAAAATGCTTCTATGAATATCAAGGACTCAGATGAAAAACCAAGTCTAAGCAAAGAAGGGTATGCAGAAAGGTGGAAGGAGCATATGGAGGATCTACACAAGAGCGATGTACTTGAGGGCAATATTATTGAAATGGAAGAGGACGCAGATGGAGATGGGAGATAGTATACTGCGTGAAGAATTGGACAAAGCACTGAAAGATCGAAGCCGAAACAAGGTCCTGGGGGGTAGACAACATTCCCTTAGAACTACTGATAGCCTTGGGAGAGCCAGCCATGCCAAAACTCTCCCATCTGGTGAGCAAAATTGTAAGCTACTTATGTAAACCGCTAGTTCGCTGGTCTACAGTGGGAGCTATTTATATTTGTAGGTGTAAGCTACACGTCGTAACCTTATCTATGATAATGTACTCAATGGAACCATATTAAGTACCGAATTGCATCCACACTTGGCAAATATCTGTGGTTAGCTACCATCAAGACAATTTTTTTACAAAAAAATTTGCAGGGTCGCCATCAGCCCATGCCTCTCCTAACATACAAGAATGACTGAACTGGAATTAATTCAAATTTGGGATTCAATGGAAACAAATGAAGTAGGAGGACACACTGTATTAGCCTTTACTGCATATTTATTCGTTAATAAAGATTTTTGAAATAGCGTGCACATCCTATGGGTACACTTCGCTGGTGCCTGAACATGAACTACATTAATCTATTTTCGATACGTGAAATTATATTGTACAATTTAACTGTTGTGATTAATGGAAAAGGTGAGGAAGGGGAAACTGGAAACATCCTCTCAATCATTTGATCTAGATTCACACGACAGAGAAAGATCACAGGAACAGCCGACCACCTTTACAAACCTGCACTAATTTGCAAAGAGGTTTGTTTCCGTTTTGAGATATGGTCAGCGTAAGTACACGAGATGAGAAGCCGCGCGCCCATGTGCAAAGAACGCAGTTCACCATGTGGTGAATTGGGTCACACATTTATGGTTACAAAGCAGAATTTAAGTGGCAAGCACTAATACTAGAAGCGTTTCTTTTCCTAGGGAACGACTATAAAATGAATTTGTCACTACAACGGAAAACTAAATCACCATGGTAGAAAACCTTCTGATGATTCAAGGTACACGTGGTCCGTTAAGAATTAAACCATTACAAAAGTTCGCCTTAATTCACGAAATCCGACGTTTCAACGAATTTATCCCGCACAAAACAGATTAAATTAGCACTGGAAAAACCCATCAGTATGCAGTAGGAAGCGGAAACGTACATGGTTTACAAAACCCGCAGTACAATACGATCAGAAGCATATACTATCACTAAGAAACCACAAAAAATAGAAAAAAAACCACTCACGCAAAACACACTATTAATCTCACATTGGCATGAGATAACTTCACTAGCTGTTCGTAATCATGTTCAATAGTGGATGCTCCAAACGACGATGTCTCAAAGGAAGAAAGCCAATCTCCTCCACAATTATTTTTAAACACTATTATGACCGATTGTTAACCAATTGTACCACAGTCCGAGCGGAAATTCGTAAGGTTTCAGTTAAGCTGAACGGCTTAAATATTTCAACGAATTTAACATAGAATAATCGCGATTAACACTACCTCCTACTTTCTCATTAGTACTAGAAGCCTTACTTAGGAGCTGCGAACCGTACTCACCGACAGCCTGGAGAAGAGTTCCTGCTCTGCGCAAAGCTCCTAGTAACCCCTGGTTGAGACGGAAGCGACCAGAGGGATCTTTTCCGCCGTCAACCTGACAAACACACCAATCTCTGGACAAAAGGGATGAACCTCGGATGAACCTCTTTGCTCAGGTAAGCAATTGTAAGTTGGTGAGCCTGTGAACTCTGCCAAACGACAGGCACTCATCTTCTGTTCCCAGCAGACGACAACCAACTAGCTTCCACGACAAAATAAGCCCGAAAAGATACGTAAAACACCCATTCACTCACATTCAACCACACATAAGGTAACATAACGGAAGGCATGATAAATATGGCTCATGATTTCACGAAGAACATAAAATTAGAATACAATACATTGAAATACTAGTGCAGCTCACCATTTTCTAGCATTTTAGGTTCGATATATAGTGAATTACTTTCGGTTCCACAGCTTAGTCTTTCTGGGAGAGTTAATAAACAAAATCGCAATTACGCAGTGGATCAAATGAGACGTAACTAAAGCATATGAGGGAAACACGTATGAAAAGACTCGACAGAGTCGAAATACCCTCTCACTTCAAGAAGAATGTAATAGTTCCCATCCCAAAGAAAGCAAGTGTTAACAGGTGTGATAGTTACCGAACTATCTGTTTAATGAGTCACGGCTGCAAAACACTAAAACGCATTTTTTACAGACGAATGGAAAAGCTGGTAGAAGCCGACCTCGGAGAAGATCGTCTTGGATTCCATAGAAATTATGGAAGACGTGAGGCAATACTGACCCTACATTAGAAGATAGATTAAGGAACGGCAAACCTACGTTTGTACGCTTAGGGAAAGCTTTTGACAATATTGACTGAAAAACTCTCTTTCAAATTCTGAAGGCGGCAGGGGTCAAATACAGGGAGCGAAAGGCTATTAACAATTATTACAGATACCAGATGGCAGTTACACGAGTCGAGGAGCATGAAGGGGAAGCAGTGGTTGGGAAGGGAGTGAGGCACGGTTGTAGCTTACCCCCTATGTTGTTCAATCTGTACATTGAGCAAGCAGTAACGGAAACTAAAGAAAAATTTGGAGTAGGAATTAAAATCTATCGAGAAAAAATAAAAATTTGAGGTTGCCGATGACATTGTAATTCTGTCAGCAAAGGAGCCGAAAAAGCAGCTGAATGGAATGGACAGGGGGATATACAGGTAAGATGAACAAGAACAAAATCAAAGTGAGTATAACGGAATGTAGTCGCATTAAACCAGGGGATGCTGAGGGAATTAGGTTAGGAAATAAGACACGTAGAGTAGTAGATTAGTTTTGCTATTTGGGGAGCAAAGTAATTCATGATAGTCGAAGCAGAGAGGACATAATATGCAGACTGACATGGGCAAGGAAAGCATTTCGGACCAATAGAAGTTTATTAACGTCGAGTATAGATTGTGTTTGGAAGACTTTCCTGATGTATTTGTTTGGAGTGTAGCCATGTATGGAAGTGAAACGTAGACGATAAATAGTTTAGACAAGTATAAAATATAAGCTTTCGAAATGTGGTGCTATACAATAATGCTGAAGATTAGATGGGCAGATCATGTAGCTAATTAGGAAGTACTGAAAAGAATCGGGGAGAAGAGAAATTTTTGGCACAACTTGACTAGAAGAAGGGATCGGTTGGTAGGACATGTTGTGAGGCATCAAGGGATCACCAATTTACTATTGGAGGGCCGCGTGGAAGGTAAAAATCATAGAGGGAGACCAAGGGATGAATGCACTAAGCAGTTTCAGAAGCATGTAGGTTGCAATAGGTACTTGGAGATGAAGAAGCATGCACAGAATAGAGTAGCATGCACAGCTGCACGAAACCAGTCTCTGGACTGAACATGACAACAACAACAGCAACCATACTTGCAGAAACATACTGTCAATAAAATCTCAATTACTTCTCAAGTTATTACATTTCAGGTTGTTTATCCATACGTCTTGGTACCGGAAACAATATAAAAACCTTCCTAAAGTGATCTAGTATTTAAATGGTCACTCATCTATTGTCCATGTCATGTTGACAAAAAATTGTTCAAATGGATCTAAGCACTATGGGACTGAACTGCTGTGGTCATCAGTCCCCTAGAACTTAGAACTACTTAAACCTAACTAACCTAAGGACATCACACACATCCATGCCGGAGGCAGGATTCGAACCTGCGATCATGTTGACACAATCATTCAGGTATATTATTGCAGTTACCGTGTTAGGGTGTTTCTAGAAGCCTAATCGCTGTTTATCGTTAATGTTGGAAGTTTTAAGTACCGGTAATTCGTCTGAGACGTGGCCGCCTCCTGTTGATGCCGAGTGTTCTTTGGCAGTTTGTCGCAATCGAGTGCCGTCCTATTTCCCCGTCAGTTACTACCATAATGGGTTGCTGACTTGCCTCTGTCAGTAGCAGCAGCAGCGCTTATCGATACTAGTACTGCTGTACCAACTTTGGTGTGACCGCTATATTTCCGTGTGGTGGTGTGTGTGGCAGTCAGTCGGTTGGTACACAGAAGTGAGGAAGTCGCCACAGTACGAGGTGAGGCCGGGACCTCTGGTGGCGTGCACGCGATGTTGGATAGTAAGGCGCTAGCTGCGAGAGGTACAAAGTTCGTTACCCACGGAACCTCGACACCGAAGTCGAGTGATCAGTCGACCTGTTATGAAACCTTAACTGCTGTGACATCTCTTCGGTCATTGTTGGTTGTTGCTTTCTGGGCCGTTCCGGCTAGCAGCAACGTATGGTGTGTTTTAGCCGTCGAAATTTTGCAGCTGTCTTCCTGTGTGGTCTTTCACTATAAAATTGGTTCCAGAATGAGATTTCACTCTGCAGCGGAGTGTGCGCTGATATTAAACTTCCTGGCCGATTAAAACTGTGTGCCGGACCGAGGCTCGAATTCGGGACCTTTGCCTTTCGCGGGAATGTGCTCCCGAGTTCGAGTCTTGATCCAACACACAGTTTTAATCTACCAGGAAGTTTAATATCAGCGCACACTCCACTGCAGAGTGAAAATCTCATTCCGGAAACATCCCCTAGGCTGTGGCTGAGCCATGTCTCCGCAATATCCTTTTTTTTTAGGAGTGCTAGTTCTGCAAAGTTCGCAGGAGAGTTTCTGTAAAGTTTGGAAGGTAGGAGCTGAGTTGCTGGCTGAAGTAAATCTGTGAGAACGGGACGTGAGTCGTGCTTGGGTAGCTGAGTTGGTCAGTCCGCCTTTAGCCACGGAGCAGCTCGGACTTGTTTACGTCCCGGCTGCCAACATTCGCGGAAGAAGCGGTGTTTACACCGTCGTCACACACGTGTGTGACTGTTTGAATCGAAGGAAATGGCACACAATTTCCAAAAAACCACGATACAGTTCACGTTCTGTAACGTGTATGCAAGACCGAAGGCTTTCGAAATCGAACGTTTCTTGAGGGACGAAGTGCATTTTAATTACACGGGGTTTACTGGAATTCACTTATCAGTCTTGAACAGCACTTTTTACGTAAAGGTTATTGACAGCGCAGCATGCGATAGGATCACTGAAGCCGCCAAACAAGGTTTCCAGTTCCGATGCTCTGATGGTCATATTGGCGAAGTTTTAGTCGCTCATTCGGGCCTGGGAGTGCGTACGATTCGAGTCTTCGAGCTGCCTTTCGAGGTACCCGAATCACTGGTCACTGAATCACTCCAGCCCTATGGCACAGTTATTAGTCAAACGGCCGAACGTTGGGCAAGTTTTAGCACGTATCCAGTGTTCAATCCTGTCCGACAGGTGCGAATTGCCCTTACGAAACATGTGCCATCGTACATCAACATCGGCGGCTGTCGAGCTATTGTCATATATGTTGGACAGTCCCGGACATGCCCTGGGTGTCGTGGTGAAGGACATCTTCGATCTGCGTGTATGCAGAGGAGACTCGTGCAACTCCCCAGCGGAGACCTCCAGAATCCGACTACACCAACGTCACTGCCGAGACTTACGTGGCGGCGCTTCGCGGGGAGGTGACGCCGAGGTCGGAGCGCACTATCGAACCAACGCCGCAGTTCATTGAGGCGCCTTCGGACACCACTGAAGAAGGAATGCCTCCAACCAACCCCCAATCTCAGACACTACAGGAGGTGCAGAAAGACGATAACAGCATCACAATAGGCATAGCAGCTGAAGTGAAACAGCCCCAGGGCGCTGTGGCGGTAAGCAGACAGCAGGAGATACAAGATTCTCCAACATCAGAGGCCGAAGTTAGGGCCCGCAAACAACGCTCGCCAAAGCGCCCAAGAAGCGACGACTAAACTCTGCGGAGACGCTCCCTTCTCTTCTTGGGAGCCCAGGCGAGTCTATGGACCTGTCTGACTTGGAACCACAAGCTTCGGATGTCGCAGACCATATGAATTCAGACGGTGAAAAGATGTCATGTCGTTCAGACGACGCATCCGCTCAGGAGCCTGATACCCCTTATGCGGCGGAGTCTAATGCTGCGAAAGAACAACAGATGTCACACATCAATGCCGCACTGGAAAATTTGGAGCACCCCAATAATATCAGCTGGTATGAGCAGGACGACGAAATCACAGATGCGGACCATTCTGTTGGTGGGGACTTGCACCCATCCGCATCTTAAGACACCTAATGCCGCAGGAACACGTCCGTCGGGCGACCCTCTGCGGATTTGCAAAGGGGCTATCGATACGGTGAAACTATGCCATTTTAACATCATGTGGAGATGACAGCTACTCGACCCCAGACATACAGAATAGAGATAGTGAATGTAAATAGCATTAGATCGCCGGTGAAAAAACAGTTGTTTAGGGACATGATATACGCGTATGATGTGGATATACTGATGGTGCAGGGAATTTACATTCCCGAGTTCCAGGAAGTACATGGGTACATCTCCTACACCTCACCGCACTCGAACAACGACAGTGGAACGGCGATATTGGTCTTGGACTTGATTCCGGTTCGCGACCTGGCTTATCTACCTTCGGCGCGAGGACTGGCGATAACTTTTAATGGAATTCGCATTCTCAATGTTTATGCCCCTTCCGGCACAGACAACAGACGGACGCGTGCGAGATATTATTCGGAGGAGATTTTGCCCTTATTTACCGGCTATTTCATTAAAGGTGGTGACGTGTTTTAGCCCAAAAAGACCAGACTCCACATTACAATACCTGCCGTGAATTGCATGTGCTATGCAGGGATCTGGAGTTAAGCGACACCTGGGACATGATCCATAGGAACAGTGAGGGATATACTTTTCTTACCAATCACTCGGCGAGCAGACTCGATCGAATATATTTTTCGGTTGGCCTACAGGATAAGGTGGTCGACGCGGAACGATGGCCTGCGGCATTTACTAATCATCCGGCTTACGTTTGTACCATATAAACCCTAGGCAAAGTGTGTGGAGAAGTCGCGGGACATGGAGGCTCTATTCGTCACTTTCGGCGGACCCCGAATGTCGTCGGAGAGTGGAGGAGGTATGGGCCACATGTCAACGCCGTCTAGCACATATGCCTCCGTGCTTCAATGGTGGCTCGAGTGTACTAAGCCGTCAATAAGAAGAGCTCTAATAAAGTATGGTTGGGATAAGACGAGATGGCAAAGAGACACTCTTGATTATTATTACACTATACCTCGTGAGCTGTCATTACAGTTGCCGTCTGCAGAAATTCGTGCAAAAGTTCATCGTGTCAAGGCACAAATCCTATCGATCACACGACGACGACTAGGTGGTATCCCCATACGGGCATGTTGTCTCGACATTATGAGTTCGGAACGTACCTCAATGCACCATGTCTTGCGGGAACATAAGTGTTACCGCCGGGCATTGGTCACAGTGCTCGACTGTTGAGATGGACGTCAATTGACAACACAACAGGACATTGCAAATGAATTTTTAGAGCGTTTCCGCCACCTGTGTGCCGGAACACCGACTGACCCTCGAGTGGGGTACGACATATAGCAACATCTGCAAACGACATCATCAGAGACGGATAAGGCAGCACTTATGGAGCCACTCACAGAAGACGATATAAAGGTGGCACTCAATTGAGGTGCGGCCCATAAATCACCAGGGCCAGATGGGATTACGTTAGAGTTTTATCGGGAATTCGTGGACATGATGATGCCACAGTGGGTGTCGATGTACAATAAGGCGGTGCGTCCGGACATGCATGTGATGGGCTTTCTTCTTCCCATCGCGAAGATGGCGGGGAGTCGCGGTGTTACTCAATATCCGCCTCTCACTGTGTTAAACACCGACTATAAAATCCTTTCATGACTACTAGCGTCTCGTCTCAAACTGGCGATATCCAGGACAATATCCCCTGATCAGGCTTGCCTACGGGTGCGAAGCAACATCTCCTCGGTGTTAAGTGAATACTGTGACGTTATCGCCCTTGCGGAAACGTGTAAATGCAAGCAGCGACGATATCTGTGGACTTCGATCGCGTGTTCGACAGGATAGACCATGACTTCTTGCCGTCACTCATGAGCCGTATGGACATTCCACCTGTTTTCATCTCCATCGTTATGAGGCTAATACGAGGGGCTACATCGAAGGTGATTGTAAATGGTCGGGAAGCGGGCTCGATTCCCATTAACAGCTCAGTCCGACAAGGGTGCCCACTCTCCATGATGCTGTTTGCGATATCAATTGAGCCCCTGATGTGTGTTATGAGGCGCTCGCTTCCTGGGATAGCGCTTAATGAGAACTCTTTCGTTTGCCGCGCATATGCGGACGACCTGATCCTTCTTGTCAGATCAGGACATGAAGTGCGTCAGGCTGTCGAACATCTAGACCCTTACGGGACAGCGGCAGGCAGTGTCATTAACATGACGAAATCCAAAATTATACACATTTGACGGGGTCTGTAAGACATTCCGGGACGGTTTCAGACATTGGAATCGCTGAGATGTCTGGGGATCACATTTACCCGTTCACTACGGCGGTCAGCGGCGGCGAGTTCTCGGCGGCTTCTGCAGAATGTTCGTCTGACGATACGCAACAACTCACTGGGAGCCTTTGACATGGTCCAACGTGTGGTATACACTAACGTTCACATAGCGTCACGACTGCCTCATTTAGCGCAGATCCTACCAGTACCGAAGGGTATTGCAGACCGCCTCATGGCTGCCTTTGGTTACTATGTTAGTACTGGGATGTTATTTAAGATCAAATATGACAAGTTAAAGATACAGTTCCGGAACGGTGGGCTCAATCTCATAAACGTGCGAAACAAAGCTCTGGAGCTTTACATGCGGGTGATGATACGATATTGGCAACAGCGTAAGCATACCATAACGTCATCTCTGATAGAAGTACTTTTTCCGCCTTCGTACGAACCCCTATTGCGGCGGGCAATATTTCGCCTTCTCTTGCACACATTGCCTCATTTCTTGTTGATTACAGTTATGTTCGTTTGAAAGTACCTTCGACGAGGATACCCACGACTCGGGAGATCTATAGGTGCTTCATGGATCAACATCGAAACATAATGGAATTCAAATATCCGTCGAGAACGTGGAACCACATTTGGTGTGCAGTGCATACTCCGTTACTGTCAACAGCAGCGGGATCGGTGTGGTATACTCTTATAAACCGTAAACCTGTGACCAGGAGTCGATTACATACAATTTATATCGTCGATTCTCCTCTTTGCACAAGCTGTGGACTGTTAGCAACGGAAGAACATGGTTTAGTGGGTGGCGCAGCGAGGGACGTCTGGATGCTGACGCGTCGAATACTGGCCTTCCTTCGGCGCACTAACTGCACAGAAATCACATCTGATGTACTTTTACTACCGGACAAGACTTTCGTTCCCCAACAAAAGACGGATGCGGTCAATTGGATCTCTGGACATGCGACGAAATATTTGTATTCGTACGATAGTAAGTCCGTGGTGGATAATTGGATGTATTTACAAGAACAACACGAGTCATACGGAGTCATACGAAATACAGGACTCACTTTTCCAATTTCTTAGGAAGTGTTTTTCACAATCCGCCCGACAGCTGGGGTGTCCCAGAACTGAGAAGACTCCTGCAGCAGAGCGACTAGAGACAGTACTGTGCGGTTCAATTAAATTGCCAGGTTTACGATGCGGCACCGCGTGCTGCAGGGCCGCAGGGACTGTGATGCAGATGTTAACTTCATTTTCACTCCCGCCCGTCACTAGGATTGTCATTTACTTTATTAATGATACAAACAAAAAAGAAAAATAAATAGGGCGGCCTTTACGTTGATTTTATATTTAATGTTTTCCAAACTGTTTTTGCTGTTTCGATACTTTCCTTATCCCTAGGACAGCACAATTGCACAAATAAAGATTGTTTGTTTACCCTGCCTTCCTGTTAGAACGAAAAAAGTGGTCGCGTTGTTGGACCATAAAGTGGAGGAACCGCGTTTTTATTTTTGTTTTACTTTTTTCTTTAAAAAAATTAAAAAAAGGCACTGCGCAGAAACCGTAAGGAATTATCCCTCTCAGATTAAAGTGCCGCACAAAGGAGGTAGTCCAGTGGTAGACAAGAAAATATTACAAAAAACTGACTAAAAAAAAAGCTGTGAGGACGGGGCGTGAGTCGTGCTTGGGTAGCTCAGTTGATTGAGCACTTGCCCGCGAAAGGCAAACGTCCCGAGTTCGAGTCTCGATCCGGCACACAGTTTTAATCTGCCAGGAAGTTTAATATCAGCGCACACTCTGCTGCAGAGTGAAAATCTCATTCTGGAAACATCCCCTAGGCTGTGGCTAAGCCGTGTCTCCGCACTATCCTTTCTTTCAGGAGTGCTAGTTCTGCAAGGATCGCAGGAGAGCTACTGTAAAGTTTGGAAGGTAGGAGGCGAGGTTCTGGAGGAAGTAAAGCTGTGAGGACGGGGTGTGAGTCGTGCTTGGGTAGCTCAGTTGGTAGAGCACTTGCCCGCGAAAGGCAAAGGTCCCGAATTCAAGTCTCGGTCCGGCACACAGTTTTAATCTGCCAGTAAGTTTCATGAAATTGGTTGTTACTTATCAGTGAAGTGTACCAGCGGTATTTTCGGCCTTGTGGCTGCTAACGCCCCAGTTACCTGCCCTGCTCGTTACCGTGTAGTTCGACACCCTTTTAGTTGTTTGTTCACATTTTTTCTTAAGAGTGCTTATTGTGCCTTGGCTGTTCCAAATATGTTGATATGTGTGTGAAATCTGATGGGACTTAACCGCTAAGGACATCAGTTCTTAAGCTTACATAGTACTTAACCTAAATTACCCTAAGAACAAACACACACATCCATGCTAGAGGGATGATTCGAACCTCCGCCGGGATCAGCCGCAGAGTCCACGACTGCAGCGCCCCAGACCGCTCGGCTAATCCCGCGCGGCCCTTGGCTGTTTTTAGACGCCAATTTTGAAGACATAGTGCGGCTAATATCTTCGTCCTTGGCGGATATTTTCCGTTGTCGCACTGTTTGCTTAATGGAAGGGAATTGATTAGGTTCTTGATCAGTGTTTCAGCTGTCCCTGGGTTAGGTTGCCATTCCATTATTTTACCTTACTCTTGACTATCTGTCTCACCCCTACTTTATGTTACAGCTACCTCCACAGGCCGACAATTGGAACATTTCTGAGCACCAATGTTTTGTTGGTTTTAGATTGTGATTTTTATTTTAGTCTGATGTACTGTGTGAGGCCTTAAGCTGTCTGTTAATTTAGTTTGTTTTAATTTTAAGATAAGACCTTCATCTGACTTTAATTAAAGTTTAAATATTGATTTTTTTAATAACTAAAATTTTGAAAGTTTTTTCTATCTCAAATTCTAGTTATCGAGATCCTAAGTCCTAAGTTGTTCAATTTCTTGTGTGTTGCCAGCAGCCAAGTATATATATATTTATGTTTGATAACTTGTGTTCAGGCCTTTAGCCATTCTTGTTTTTGGCGTGGTTTTGGGCCTGCAGCCCCAGAGGTATCGCGAGTTTTCTTAACTAGGCCGTGAGCAGTGATGTTTTTATTTGATCCTTTTAAGGAAATGTGTAATTAAGTGATTCTTAGGAAAATGAAAGTTAGTGTGTTTTGAGCAATTAACAGTAACTGATTACAGCCCTCTCCGCAACCATAACCTGATCCGCTCTGTCCTAAAAAACCAGATTTCATTGTCCCTGTGACTTCGAGGCTTTAGGTATTGTTAGATTTTCGGTGACTGTAACTAGTCGAAGAATGAAATTTTCACTCTGCAGTGGAGAGTGTGCTGATATTGATGGGTAGGAGTTTTCGCACCTTAATGTAATATAATAATTGTTGCAAAGACAAGTTAGGTACCGGTTATTATGTTATTTATCAGGAAATCAGCCTATTGAAATTAATATAGGGAGTATGAGGCGGCATACGACGCATATTAACTTAAAGAAATTCGTATGTTGCATGAAGTTGGGGTTAAGGTGATATTTTCATGGAGTTTGGCTGGAGCGGATGAGTGGCACTGCTCAAAGACAGGACAGAGAGGTGCAGAAGTTTACAACTGATCATTATGAGTCGGCATTAGAGATGGGCAAAACTGTGCTTTTTAGAGATTGGATCAGAACTGTTCACTCCTTGAAATGAACTAGCTCTTTTTCATGACTCACCACTCATTCACAATAGAAAATAAATGGAAGGCACATTGCCCTTTAAACTTGGTTTATTCCAGTAATATACCTGTATTTTGATCTTATTTGATCCTATTTTGAAGGAACACAGATAATGAGTAAGAATTTTGTATTGTTCATTGAGATTTCCACGATATAATAAAGTTTTTGATTATTGATTTATTTTGCACTATCATGGTTCTTTGGGTGATCAGAAAATGTTGTAACTTGAGATTTACATTAACAATGTAATTGGCTACAACGTATTAAAGTTTCATTAACCTTGTACAAATACATCGCAAGCCATATATTTTTAAAGTGAACGTTTCCTTCCAAAGACGCCTAAAATCGCAAAATCCGTACTACGATAAGAAAAAAAAATATAAATTTGACTGTAAGACCTAAGTGCTGCATATAGCCTTACGCAGAATAAAGCAAGGAAAATATTGATGTATCACATTTTGCGATACGTTTATCGGTTCACTCGTAATTAAAGCGTAAATTCGAGTGTCCGTAATAAAAAGTCCTATAGTAAGAGGAATCGTCAGAACCTCATCTGATCAGTTTAAGAAAATAAAAATAAAATAAAAGCAAATGATCTATACATAACAGAATTATGTAATATACATACTGGTATTACTATGAAGAACAATATCCAGTACAGACGAGCTCCGATGCCGAGACGCTGAGTCAAGCAGGTAAAGCCGCAAGCTGTATTATTGCGTGAGCTAAGACATCAGAGACCAGAGTGACACCTGAGTTGCTTTGCTCAATGCTCTGGCTAGAGTCGAGAACGAGGGGCGAGCGTTGAGCTGGCGAGTCCAAAGGGTGGGGGGAGCGGTGAACGGCCACCAGTCACCCGCTCCGAGACAAATCGTCCGTTCTCTTGCGAGCAGGTTGTTGCAAGTAGTTCTTATGCTCTCCACAAGGAGGGTCTCTGTCCTGTTGCTCGCATCAGCTGCCCAGAGGGCAGGAAGTGCAACTGAAACGACCGCCGTCAGAGTGCGATGCTAAGTTTAAGGTGTGCCAGACACTGCACGCTGCAGAGGAAGCACAGAGATGGCACGGCATATGTGAAACACAAAATCCAATGGGGCACTGCACAATGCAGGCAGGTAAGGCAGAAGCAGGGCAGAGGCCGGCGCTGGCTGTGTTCTGTGGCGTGCAGTGTGCTCTGACCAGCAGAGGCCCCGCTGATCTGCTCCGACTCTCTCTCTCTCTCTCTCTGTTGTGGGAAACGTTTGGAGCTACCGTTCGTTTTTTCTGAATCAGTGATTGTTCACTCCTTTGATAGATTCAACTCTATTAATCAGTTCAGGAGCGGATCCCCCATGTGTAGTCGTCATTCGAAAGCCTCCCACTGGGGGGGGGGGGGGGGGGGGGGGACGCGCCGCCAGAACAGGTAGGCATACACTGCGAGAGGCCTTTGAGGGACGGCGCCTCTTTGGCGCTGGACGTTACGCTGACGCCACTATGTCGAGATGAGCTGGTGTCTAAGGGAGCCTTCACACGAATCTTAATGTTTTCTGGAGCTTTCTAAGAAACGCGATTAAGCTAGTGCAATTACCTTTTCCCGAGCGGGGGCAAAAAGAGAGACACGATTGGTGGGTTCAATTTTGAACGGAGTTTCAGAACATTCTAGGTGCAGTAAGGGGCAGAATCTTTTAATTGGCTGGAAGAAGCCAGGAAATAATAGTGGGAGCGAACTCTGCTGGTCTAGAGCCACGAGATTGGCCAGCTCGAAAAATTGCGTGGGGGTGCTGATTTTTGCAGAGGGAAGCTCTTGGAGCAGTTATCGGGGAGAAGCGTCTTAGCTCCTGTAGCGAGCGGACGTCGTGCTTTCGGCTCTGCTGCAGGAGAGTAAATTCTTTTCAGTTGGCTGTGCAGAACTTTGAATAAGTCTGCAAGCTGCAAGTGAAACTAGTATTCAGTTAGGGGTACTGTCATGTTTTCCTGTTAGAGACAGGCTGATCCTGCTAAGTACGGTTGGGAATACTGTCTCAGAGGAAGCAGACAGGAGCAGAGCAATTTCCTTGAGCCACACTTTATTAAAGACGTTACTGGATTCCACCTTTGTGCCGGTGAGTCCCGTGTTAACGAGTGGGAGACGATTGGAAAGAAATCAGAATTAACTTTTGAATAGGTTACAAACAGGAAGCCTGTTCGCGAAAATAAATTCATTTTTGTCACAAATGAGGCTCCTCGACGCGCAGACGCCATCGGCAGCTTGCTGACCTGTCCACGATGCTGCATTTGGTAACGTGATGCTCAGTTTCGCCACTTAATCCGATATTACGGACACCTGTGATTATCAGAGCTCAGTTTTCCAGGCACGCTCTAATTGCGAATTTGTTAACTGCAGTAGGTTTGTCTGACGTATTTGATGCCGTCTGACAAGGGGAGAGAGTAGAAAATAACAAGTGCAGATGCGTTGTCCAACCATAAGAGTTAGTTTTGGAATTTAAGGGACATTTCCATTACTAGCTTTATTTGATCACTCACAAATGTATGTCATTGTTCAGTTTGATGTTAGGAAGATTGGTGTTCAATAAATGTGTTAAACGCTATCCTTGTTTGTTTAGTAGTGATCAGTTCCCTGAACACTATTTAGTTATTAAATATTAATCAAAATTAGTGAAGGGGCAGTTTTAATGAACAGGTTGTGTCTCATAACAGGCTTTCAGCCAGAGACAACGACCCGATCCAGTAAGCAAAGTGAACAAGTAAAAGCATTCTTCTTAAAACCTCCGACACTTAGCTGACCCGCCTAGGGTCCCTAATCATCATCATTTTATAGAAAGAAACCCCTTTCCAATATGAAATTTCTTGTCAGATTGAAACTCAGGACCTTTGCCTTTCGCAGGCAGGTGTTTACCAACTCAGCTATCGATTCATGACCCACGACCCGTCTTCACAGCTTTCAGTGTCTCGTCTCCTACGTTCCAAACTTAATAGAAGTTCTCCTGCGGAACTGGCGGGCCCAGTACTCATGGAAAAAAGGAATTGTTTTAATCCGCGAGGAAATTTCATATCAGCGCACACTCCGCTGCCGAGTGACATTTCTATTCTGGAAACATCCTTCAGTCTGTCGCTAAGCCGTGTCTGCGCAGTATCCTTTCTTCTAGGAGTGCTAATCCAGAAAATTCCGCAGGAGGCAACATACTGGCGAAAGTGACACTGTGAGGATGTATTGTGAGTCGTGCTTGGGTAGCTCAGTTAGTAGAGCATTTAGCCGCGAAAGGCAAAGTTCCCCTGTTCGAGTCTCGTCCGTGCACACAATTTCAATCTCCCGAGAGAGTTTCGTTTCTTATTACTATGTATTCCACCGGTAGGATACACAGGGTGAGTCACCTAACGTTACCGCTGGATATATTTCGTAAAACCACATCAAATACTGACGAACCGATTCCACAGACAGAACGTGAGGAGAGGAGCTAGTGTAATTGTTTAATACAAACCATACAAAAATGCACGGAAGTATGTTTTTTAACACAAACCTACGTTTGTTTTAAACGGAACAACGTTAGTTTTGTTAGCACATCTGAACATATAAACAAACACGTAATCATTGCCGTTTGTTGCATTGTAAAATGTTAATTACATCCGGAGATATTGTAACCTAAAATTGACGCTTGAAACCTCCGACCTTCAGTTGCGTATTGTAACAAACACGGGCCACGGTCGGCGAGCAGCATCTGCAGGGACATGTTTACGATGACGATCGTGTTTACGAGTGTGGCTGCAGTGGACTGTTGTGGTTTGGTCTAGCTGTCGCAGTGTCCGCATGTAGCGCTTGCTGCTATTGTTATTCTGCTTTCGTCTCCGCACGCAGACCAACTGTAGTACACCGTGTTACCACACGTCTGTGATAGTGTAGTGTTGTAGGAACTGTGACCATGGTGTATTCGAACTCGGAAAAGGCGGAGATGATACTCATCTATGGCTAGTGTCGACATAATGCAGCTGAAGCCTGCAGGGTGTATGCAGAACGGTACCCGGAAGGAGAGCTTTCAACGTGCCGCAGTTTGCAAAACATCTACCGCCAACTTTATGCAACAGGTATGGTCGTAGCACGCAAACGGGTCCGTAACACGCCCATCACAGGAGAAGCGGGTGCAGTTAGAGTGTTAGCTGCTATTGCCATGAACCCACACATGAGTACACGGGACATTGCGAGAGCCGGTGGACTGAGTCAAAGTAGTGTCCTGCGCATACTGCAACGTCACCGCTTTCACCCGTTTCATCTATCGCTACATCAGCAATTACATGGCGATGACTTTAATCATCGAGTGCAATTCTGTCAATGGGCATTAACAGAGAAAGTGTTGCAGTACTACCTGCTTACCGATGAAGCGGGTTTCACAAACCACGGGGCAGTGAATCTATGGAACATGCATTACTGGTCCGTGGACAATCCTCGCTGGCTCAGACAGGTAGAGATACAGCGACCGTGGACTGTAAATGTATGGTGCGGAATCATTGGCGACCACCTCATTGGTCCTCACTTCATGCAGGGGCCCAAACAGATGCAACATAAACCGCGTTTCTACAGAATGATTTGCCAACGTTGCTCGAAAATGTCCCACTGGAAACGCGTCGACGTATGTGGTATCAGCATGATGGTGCACCTGCACATTCCGCAATTAACACTAGGCTGACCCTTGACAGGATGTTCGACGGGCGTTTCATAGGACGTGGAGGACGCATAAATTGGCCAGCCCGTTCTCCTGACCTTACACCTCTGGACTTCTTTCTGTGGGGTACGTTAAAGGAGAATGTGTACCGTGATGTGCCTACAACCACTGAGGATATGAAGCCACGTATTGTGACAGCTTGCGGCGACATTACACCAGATGTACTGCGGCGTGTACGACATTCATTACGCCAGACATTGTAATTGTGTGCAGCAAATGATGGCCACCACATTGAACATCTATTGGCCTGACATGTCGGCACACACTCTATTCCACTCCGTAATTGAAAACGTGAACCACGTGTGTACGTTTACCTCACCCCTCACGTGCTTCAGTGAAAAAGACCAATAAAAAGGTGTTAGCATGTGGACGTAATGTGCTGTTCCAGTCTCTTCTGTACCTGAGGTCCATCACCGTTCCTTTTGGATCCCTACGTAATTCGGTGCTCTCCAATACACACGATCGAACAGCGGAGGAGTGGTACTGAAGCGTCAACTTTAGGTTACAATATCTCCGGATGGCTTTAACATTTTACAATGCAACAAATGGCATTGATTACGTATTTGTTTATGTGTTCAGATGTGCTAACAAAACTAACGTGGTTCCATTTAAAAAAACGTAGGGTTGTGTTAAAAAACATACTCCGTGCATTTTTGTATGGTTTTTATTAAACAATTACATAAGCCCCTCTCCTGACGTTCGGTCTGTGGAATCGGTTCGTCAGTATTTGATGTTGTTTACGAAATATATCCAGCGGTAACGTTAGGTGACTCACCCTGTATACGACTAACAGGATTGAGATTCAGGATCACTTAGAGAATAAGAATAAAAACAAGGGCCACGTTTCTACTCGTACCTGTGCACTCTCGACGAGCAATCAGTCTCCTCGACGAGAAACCTGCTCGACTTCTATCTGGGGTATGTGAGCGCTCAGCGCCCTCGGAGCTTAAAGAACGTGTGTGGGTGCGGTGTCAGGGCCACCGAGGGACACGTGGCTGGCCCCCCAGCGCATTTTCGTTGAAAGGCGCCTGGGCGGAAGGGAAGTCGTCCTCGCGCCGCGCCGCATCCTGGTGTCAGCCACACGCTTGCGGAGAGGGGGAGCTGGGAGCTGCTCTCAGGGGACAGCTAACAGACGCGGCTGAGGCACCTGCGGCGCGCGACCCACCGTCTCCCGGGGGGCGCGGAGGCGCCATGCGGCGCGATAACTGCTCACACCGAGGGCTGCGGGTGAGCTGCTTCGATCGTCCACTTCAGTCATTCCCTCTCATAATGTACTGGGTGCTAACGGGACTGAGTGAACAATTTTAGCATGGCTTTTCTCTAAACGCTGTATTTACCGCCCTAGATAATATTCATAACAATATTGAAGAAAAAATCAAGCTGGAACCGTGAAAATTCATGGTTTTAGTCGTTCTCTAGATATTCACACTACGACGCGATACATATTTCCCAGTGATGTATGATCTGACGGAGACGATGATTGTAGAAATCTGCATTTCGCATGTTGAAGAAACGTTCCATCCCTAAAAGTATCTCATCATCCTTTAAATGCCTGACTCGGGTGCTGTTTCAGAAGAATAAAGGGGTGAGACAGAATATGGTAGCACAGAGAAAAGCGTTATGTGACTGTGTTCTCTACAGAATATTCGTAATAGCGTCCCGCAAACTCGTCAGGCTTTTTTCGTATGTTCCTGTGGTCACTGGTCCCGTATGGGCTCGTTATCTTAGCATCAAACTACTCTCCAGGAAATTGAAATAAGAACACCTTGAATTCATTGTCCCAGGAAGGGGAAACTTTATTGACACATTCCTGGGGTCAGATACATCACATGATCACACTGACAGAACCACAGGCACATAGACACAGGCAACAGAGCATGCACAATGTCGGCACTAGTACAGTGTATATCCACCTTTCGCAGCAATGCAGGCTGCTATTCTCCCATGGAGACGATCGTAGAGATGCTGGATGTAGTCCTGTGGAACGGCTTGCCATGCCATTTCCACCTGGCGCCTCAGCTGGACCAGCGTACGTGCTGGACGTGCAGGCCGCGTGAGACGACGCTTCATCCAGTCCCAAACATGCTCAATGGGGGACAGATCCGGAGATCTTGCTGGCCAGGGTAGTTAACTTACACCTTCTAGAGCACGTTGGGTGGCACGGGATACATGCGGACGTGCATTGTCCTGTTAGAACAGCAAGTTCCCTTGTCGGTCTAGGAATGGTAGAACGATGGCTTCAATGACGGTTTGGATGTACCGTGCACAATTCAGTGTCCCCTCGACGATCACCAGAGGTGTACGGCCAGTGTAGGAGATCGCTCCCCACACCATGATGCCGGGTGTTGGCCCTGTGTGCCTTGGTCGTATGCAGTCCTGATTGTGGCGCTCACCTGCACGGCGCCAAACACGCATACGACCATCATTGGCACCAAGGCAGAAGCGACTCTCATCGCTGAAGACGACACGTCTCCATTCGTCCCTCCATTCACGCCTGTCGCGACACCACTGGAGGCGGGCTGCACGATGTTGGGGCGTGGGCGGAAGACGGCCTAACGGTGTGCGGGACAGTAGCCCAGCTTCATGGAGACGGTTGCGAATGGTCCTCGCCGATACCCCAGAAGCAACAGTGTCCCTAATTTGCTGGGAAGTGGCGGTGCGGTCCCCTACGGCACTGCGTAGGATCCTACGGTCTTGGCGTGCATCCGTGCGTCGCTGCGGTCCGGTCTCAGGTCGACGGGCACGTGCACCTTCCGCCGACCACTGGCGACAACATCGTTGTACTGTGGAGACCTTGAGCAATTAGGCGGTACGTCCACCTGGCCTCCCGCATGCCCACTATACGCCCTCGCTCAAAGTCAACTGCACATACGGTTCACGTCCACGCTGTCGCGGCACGCTTCCAGTGTTAAAGACTGCGTTGGAGGTCAGTATGCCACGGTAAACTCGCTGACACTGACGGCGGCGGTGCACAAATGCTGCGCAGCTAGCGCCATTAGACGGCCAACACCGAGGTTCCTGGTGTGTCCGCTGTGCCGTGCGTGTGATCATTGCTTGTACAGCCCTCTCGCAGTGTCCGGAGCAAGTATGGTGGGTCTGACACACCGGTGTCAATGTGTTCTTTTTTCCATTTCCAGGAGTGTATATCAGTACCATAAAAAGCTCGAACATCACCTTATCACATGATGGCTAGATTTCCATTTTGTAAGGAGGTGATGCTTCCATATTCCACTGCTTGAAACAAAAACTAAACGCCTTCCGAACGGTCCACGAAGGTCCAATGGTAACGACTGGCCGCCGTGTCATCCTCAGCAAACAGGCGTCACGGTCAGCACACTGCTCTCCCGGCCGTATCTCGCTCGGCCTTCGAGACCGGAGCCGCTACTTCTTACTCAAGTAGCTCCTCAGTTTGTCTCACTGAGGGCTGAGTGTACCCGACCTGCCAACAGCGCTCAGCAGACTGGATGGTCAACCCAGCGCCTGACTTCGGTGATCTGACGGGAACCGGTGTTACCACTGCGGCAAGGCCGTTGGATTCCACTGCTTGCTTTAGCCCATTGTCTAGAGGTAGCAGCGGTGCACCCAGCACTCGTCTGCGATGATTCGATGCCAAATAGTCATCCGGACTAGCCCGACACTGGTTCCAGCCTTGATTTGACGAAGTTTTCGAGTGCCTGTGAGCACTTGACCAACCAAGTGAGACGATTTTTCTTACCTTCGAATATCTTGTAATATGTTGAAAACAGAATCTTGAGTACCTTTTTTACGAGATTTCTTGCTGTATCGTGTGCCAGCAACACACATTAAATTCGTTATACAGGGAGCCGGCGTCCTTACAAACGACACATGCGTACACCCACGACACGCATGGCCACCAGACGGCGACGGAAGCGTCATCAGAATTCAGTGGCCCTATAGACCTTATTCCTAAGCCGAGAATTTGACAGGAAGCAATACCGACTGTATCCTGGCGTACTGGACTGTGCCTAGACCGGTGCAGAGGCCGTGACGGATCAGTTCATTTCAAGTAGGTTTCCTGTGCCATGTGCTAAATCTTTACGCATCCATTAAATCAGGAGCTCACTCTGGTGTCAACGCAACGCCGTCACCGTTGTCCGAGCCAGTCTTCAAGTTCCAGAACTTTCAATGTGCTCTACCAAAAGAATATGTAGCACTGCCATGGTGAACGACCAGCAGACATATGTTATTTCTGTGTTTGTCTTGAACGCAGCTTCGCCAGACTTAGAGCGTTTCCGATTGTGGACTTGTAACGCCGCAAATGCATATCCTCCTATTTCCATCTATTGTACTATAAATTTTTTCCTTATTTTGTTACCTGAATATATGACTTTTCTGTGTCTTTATATATTGTATTTGTTTTACTATATATATATATATATATATATATATATATATATATATATATATATATGTATATATATATATATATCGATGTATAATTGGTTAGTTTTGTAAATATTATTTGTATTTTTATGCTGGGTCTTGCCTGGAGATAATTATGCTATCGAATGATTACATCGATATGTCGTGTGGAGAACCAAAGTGTTTAGGATCTTTGGTAGTGTTAACTCTGCCGCGTGAAGGGCGGGCACAGTGGAATCTGTCTGGAGTAGGGCAGTGGAGCAGGTGTGTTGAGTGATGCTCCTCCGAGTTGCTGCGCTTTCGGGGTTTGGCAGCATGTAATAGTGCTCGACTTGCTATGATAGTTTCTGACACAGTGTCGCGGACGGGAAGCATTAGCTGGTGCACATCAAGAGCCCGTTTTGCCTGGTGACAGTGTCGAGAAGAAGGCGCGGCAACATTCAGCTTCTGCAACAGCAACGGCCAACAATAAGTGATGTCGCCACCTCCTCGGCCGACGACTTCAAACCTTCAATCAACCAACAAGGAAGACAGGAAGCACGTAAAGTTTTAGAACTGTATGGCAGACCTCAGCTTTTCTAACTGTTAAATTTTTCTCACTAAATTACAGCAATTGAACCTTTGTTGCTCATTGTCCCAATTGCATTACCAAGCAGGGTCCCTTCCTTTTCCGGAATGAACCCGAGTGCTGTTGAAATTCAAACGACAGCATTAAAGTAATATCATTCCATTTCAATGCTTTAATTTCAAAGTTCAGTTAAAATATTGTTAGCTGGCTACAATATTTAGATTACACAAGCACAAATTAAGAGTGTGAGTTTTGTTACCATATTTTAGCTTAACTGTCACTGCAGCTCAGCTTGGTACGTCCTAAATTTTACTATTGTTAATTGTTCAGAATCATTTAATTCAAGTTCAAAGTTAAATCTCTTATTTCTAAATTGCTTAGATTCTAGTAGTCTTTGAAATGATTGTTGACGTAGCCCAAGACTAACCTTATTTTACTGAATTTCGTAGTGCTTCAGAAACGAAGTCAACTATTAATTTCAGTCACTAAATTAACTTTCAATTTTCCGGTTTTATTAATTCTTTTCCTAAATTAAGTCAGAGTGTAGCGAAATTTATTACTTCTGACAAACATTCAGTTTTCACACAGCACGTGTCAACCTTCAGTTGCCACGCTTTTAGTGCTAATTATATGTGCATTAATCTTTCATTTGCAGTTATTATGGTAGTTGTCCATGGGACTGGCGTCTGTAATTTTCCCCAAATATCAAATATCTAATTAACGCCAATTAATTGTCAACGTAACGACCGCACATTTACTTTCTTTATTAACCTTACGCCTTTTCAAAATTAATTTCCACCAATTTCATTTGCATTTTTTCTTTCATTTAGATGTAACTTATTCCTCCCTCTTTACCGACAGATTAACTTCGGTGACGATTGCTTTCCCCAAATTTCCATTAGGAACACGCGGTTTAATTTTTCACTGTCATTAAGGTCGATAAGTGAGAGGAAGGTTACAGACTTGGACTCTAACTAGTCCCTTCGAGACTTGATTACCACACATAATGCGTCAAGAACTTAATTCAGAACTACTGCAGTACTGTTTTGCGTTCATATAAGAAGAGCTTATTTTGTTCATGACTAGTTCAAGACTTGTTTCCCGGAAAAAAGCAGTGTTCTCTTACTTCAAATGAACTTGGTGTTTCTTTTATGTCAGGGCCTAACTTTTTTATTGTCTGTGGTGGATACTTTCTTTAAGACTAGGGAAGCGGTAAACAGCATACATACTGTTATTTCTGTCATCGTCCCTTTGAAGTCATCAGCTGTTGGCCAAGACGAGGGTAAAGAAGGGGAAGGAATGGGAAGTTGACGGATATATGTTGCTGCATCCGTCCGTGTTGACACACACCCACCCACACACACACACACACACATAAAGGAAACATGTTTTGAACGAGTAACTAAATATATTCGAGGAGGTAACATCCCATCCTCCTCTACTACAGTAACAACATACGTCTTTCCAGTATGCAGATGTAGTAGAAAAATGTAGTTTGCACTGTGGTGTGGCTAATATACTCCTTTATTTTTATTCTTGCAGTTGTTTCAAAATTAATATTGGGGATTGAAGGCTTTTTAGCATTTATTACATTCCACTCGCAATTATAAATAATTTAGCAAGTCAAAAAGCATTTAAAACAGTTTTGTTTATGTACCTGTGTATATGTGCACTCACTGTTCCTGTGTCTTCCATTACAAAGCGGTAATAACAAATATGGTGCCCGAGTGAATAGTAAGTTTTGTGTTTTACACTTTGCAAGGACTCAGTCTGTTATTCCACTGCAACGTGCCTTACATACTAAGTTCCACGGTATTTCTCTAAGTGATGACAAAATCCGTACATCGTATCATGAGTTTGAAGACACCAACTGTCTTTGCAAACGGAAGAGTACGGGGCAACCAAGAGAGACTGAAGACCGTGTTGAACATTTTCCACACGTAGCCCCCGTAGGTCCCAAAACCCAGTTCGGAATGCTAGTTGTGTATTAGCAGATCCAGTGACATTTGTGTAAAGGCTCTTATGCTTACACCTACATCCAAATTCTGATGCAGCTGTTAGAAGCTCTCAAGCCCACAGACTACATTTTAGGTACTAACTTTACAAAAAAAAAAAAAAAATGATGCTTCAAGACGATGAAGGTTTTTTAGATCATGTTGTCTTCAGTGAGAAATCGACATTTCACCTAAGTCAACACAGGTCATGCGTTCATGCAGAGGCCAGCAAGTCACCAAGAGATCTACGGTTCTAGCGTGACTCTCCTAAACTGAATGTGTTTGTGCCATATCCCGGCGGGAATATTATGCGCGTTTCCTTCTCGGTGAAGCAACTGCAGATGTCGTTTATTATCTTGATGCACCTGAACTGCGGCTCTTTCCTCGGTTGGAAGAAGCTGAACCTCTTGATTTGGCAGCAAGATGGTGTGCCGGCTCTCTGCTGTAGCTCAGTACGCCGTTGGCTAAATGACGTTGACCCGATCGCTGGATTGGCCGCGAGGGGAGGGATGACAGAGCTTGTTTTTCGTGGCGACAACGTTCGCCTGATCAGACACAATGCTATTTTTACCTATTGCAGTTCACAACAGGTCATGTGTATGTGTCTTCGCTACCGGCTGATGTACCAAACTTTAGAAATATGAATAAAACAGTTATTGCAACAATTACTCCAGACACACTCAAAGTTTGATAAGAACTCGCTTATCGACTCGATGTGTACCGAACGACGAATGGTGCTCACGATAAACACTTGTATGCGGAAATTTCTCAGTTATTCTTTCCGTTCATGAATTATTTATAATAGTAATTTGAATGTAATAAAAAACTAAAAAGCCTTAAAAACTAGATATTATTTTTGAATCACCTGGTTTTTATATTACTTTCAATTTTAGACCTTCTTGAAACTTCTCGGCAGGTGCTTTAAAATATTTTCTTCAATTAACACTGACAATAAAACGTTCGCCGTCCCCATCTCACACTGCGACTAATTGACATACAGACTAAAATTATTGCTTTCATTACGGTAAAACATTTCTGTTTGCGATAAGGCATAAGTACCATGCGAAGCAGCCTTCTATCGTGGAGTAGACTGCTAGAAGTTGCAACAGAGCGCAGTGTTTCTACAGCCAGGTACGTGGCAAGGGCCTAGCTCCTGGAACAACCTTTCCTTATCACTACTTTTGGCCTAAGAGTGATCGCCTTTGGCAGCTAATTCTTCTCTGATAATAGCTTGAGAATAGGATTTTCCCTTTGTGTATTCATCTCATTCAAACGTGCTTTGGCAGGTAAATAGGCGGTTTACACCTTTTTGGTGATTAAGGTCGGTGTAAAAGTATATGAAACGTCCCTTAGAAATTTATGAATTACAGTGCTGATAAACCCCTTAAGTAAATTTTTTTTTTCAAACATGACCGAAACTGAACGTACTCAGACATTACTCTCTTTACTTATTCTGATCAACACTAAACTGACACACAATATTTTTAGCGCAACGCAGTCTGACTTTCAATAATCTCTACAAAAGAATGGCCCCGACTAACAATAACATACACCTTTCATGAATTACTTACCTCATAAAAACCTTCGTTACTCGAACTACTGCAATAGAGCGAGCGCCCATAGTTCCAGCTAAATAAAAGATTCTAACTGCTGAAGGCACTAACTATTCATAGGCATAGTTATCAAATGAAAGATTTTGATAGAGAACAAACAATGTATTTACCTTAATAGTGTTCAAAAGTCATAATATATATATCAGTTCATGACATCCAGTCTCTGATGGACACACGTCCAAATCATCCGCTCTCAAAACTCCGCCATCTCCCTCCCCACATCCAACACTGCTAGTGGCTCACGTCCAACTGCGCAACGCTACGCGCTCTTCACATCCAACTGCCGAACGCTGCAATGGAGAATATTCCATCAATTCCAACCAGCCACAGAGTGCACACAGCACAGCCAGTGATTTTCATACAGGTGACGTTACCAACATAAAAACCCAAACAGCCTACTTACATAGCCTCCATGCTCCCCACAAAAAATTTTACAAATTGTTTTTGGCAGCAGCCAATTCAGATTTGAAAAAAAAATTTCATACTTACAATAACAAAGATATCAAATGCACACACTTATTGATACACTGTTGGTCTAAAGCTAAAATGGTTCTCATGAAGACAGTCATGATCATTTATCACAATAGTAATTACAGTTTTTTTACAAAGTCTCATTAGTAAAAGAAAATGCACACGGAAGTAGTGGATTTCCATGCAGCCTTGAAAAAGTAGTGCTGTCCTTCCAACGGAAAGACAGTGCTGATACTTGACATGCAGACAGGTAATGGGCCACAACAGAGCAAACCCACCGCAGAGTCAGTCGAAGTTTTGAAGAATATTGATGGTTAGGTCATCACAGAGCACACCCACTGTAGCCCTGGTAGAAACTATGATATTGGTGGGCCACCAGAGGTGCAGACCCACTGCAGCCCTTGTAGAAATATTGGATTTGGTGGGCCATCAAAGATGCAGACCCACTGTAGTCCTTGTAGAGATGGCCAGCAACCATCTGTTGCAACTGTGCAGGTGCACAATCACCATCGAAGAGTATTGCGGACAATATAGCAAGTCCATAATCCACCACTTGTGCACTCACAAAGTTTTTGGAATTGTCCTTAGAACCAGAAATGCTGTTAACCAGTCCCTTGCTGAATTATTAACACACCTGCAAACACTGACAGTCCCAATGTCTCACATATTGTGCATATACTATGGCCAACAGAAACGTGTGCAGTGAATTGAATGCTTACAAGTTACTTAATTTGATGAACTGGGGTCCATTAGAATTTTTTAAAATGAGAATACAATTGCAAAGGGACAGAAAACATCATTAAAAAAATAATAATACAGATAACATTAGTAGTAATACAGGCTTTACAAAAGAATAGAAACAGACATACAGGGTGTTACAAAAAGGTACGGCCAAACTTTCAGGAAACATTCCTCACACACAAATAAAGAAAAGATGTTATGTGGACATATGTCCGGAAACGCTTAATTTGCATGTTGGAGCTCATTTTAGTTTCGTCAGTATGTACTGTACTTCCTCCATTCACTGTCAGTTGGCCCAATTGAAGGAAGGTAATGTTGACTTCGGTGCTTGTGTTGACATGCGACTCATGGCTCTACAGTACTAGCATCAAGCACATCAGTACGTAGCATCAACAGGTTAGTGTTCATCACGAACGTGGTTTTGCAGTCAGTGCAATGTTTACAAATGCGGAGTTGGCAGATGCCCATTTGATGTATGGATTAGCACGGGGCAATAGCCATGGCGCGGTACGTTTGTATCGAGGCAGATTTCCAGAACGAATGTGTCCCGACAGGAAGACGTTCGAAGCAATTGATCGGCGTCTTAGGGAGCACGGAACATTCCAGCCTGTGGCTTGCGACTGGGGAAGACCTAGAACGACGAGGACACATGCAATGGACGAGGCAATTCTTCGTGCAGTTGACGATAACCCTAATGTCAGCGTCAGAGAAGTTGCTGCTGAGAGGCATTTGTTTCCGTACCATGTACAGCGTGTGCAGGCAGTATCAGCAGCTGATTGGCCTCCACGGGTACACTTCTGCGAACGGTTCATCCAACAATGTCTCAGTCCTCATTTCAGTGCAAATGTTCTCTTTACGGATGAGGCTTCATTCCAACGTGATCAGATTGTAGATTTTCACAATCAACATGTGTGGGCTGTCGAGACTCGGCACGCAATTGTGCAATCACGTCATCAACACAGATTTTCGGTGAACGTTTGGGCAGGCATTGTTGGTGATGTCTTGTTTGGGCCCCATGTTCTTCCACCTACGCTCAATGGAGCACGTTATCATGATTTCATACGGGATACTCCACCTGTGCTGCTAGAACATGTGCCTTTACAAGTACGACACAACATGTGGTTCAAGCACAATGGAGCTCCTGCACATTTCAGTCGAAGTGTTCGTAAGCTTCTCAACAACAGATTCGGTGACCGATAGATTGGTTGAGGCGGACCAATTCCATGGCCTCCACGCTCTCCTGTCCTCAACCCACTTGAATTTCATTTATGGGGGCATTTGAAAGCTCTTGTCTACGCAACCCCGGTACCAAATGTAGAGACTCGTCGTGCTCGTATTGTGGAAGGCTGTGATACAATACGCCATTCTCCAGGGCTGCATCAGCGCATCAAGGATTCCACGCGACGGAGGATGGATGCATGTATCCTCGCTAACGGAGGACATTTCGAACATTTCCTGTAACAAAGTGTTTGCAGTCGCACTGGTACGTTCTGTTGCTGTGTGTTTCCATTCCATGATTAATGTGATTTGAAGAGAAGTAATAAAATGAGCTCTAACATGGAAAGTAAGCGTCTCCGGACACATGTCCACATAACATATTTTCTTTCTTTGTGTGTGTGGAATGTTTCCTGAAAGTTTGACTGTACCTTTTTGTAACAACATGTATACATCAGTGTTACAGGAATTATGACATAAGTAAATATATAAAATAATGAGAATAGTTTTCGAAACATTAATTTCACACATGAGCATTAAAACAAAACAGAAAAAATAATGTCTAAACATCGTTACAAAGAAAATAACATATTATTATAAAAATTCTACAACATAACTTTTATCAGCTAAACACATAAAGACAGGAAAATCACAATTACACAATAGTACACAAACACAAAGCGGAATAACACAAAAGGAATGGACAGGGTTTGTTTTCAGTGTAACATTTGGTACGGCAGTCCAACCCAAAATTTCTTTCCATAGATCTTTACTCTTATTTCAACATTTGTTTCCACCAAAAAAATCCCATCGAAGCATGCTTTCTGTATTCTATTCATATCCTCTTTTAAAATAGTTATTCTCCACTGTACATTACTTTTTGGCCAGACCATTTTCTTATAGCTTCTCAATGAATTCTTTCCCTATTTCTCACAGTTAGTTTTTTATATAGTCTACCCCCTCTTAAGCTAACTTAAATCCACTGAGCTCAGACATATATACTAAGCGATGAGGCAATGCAGCAACACACAACAAATTAACACAAACAGCAAATGGCAAATGGCAAATTGGCAAAGCTAGCAGTAGTATATCTAAATTAGCAGAGCAAGTGCAACATTACAACTAATAAAAGCCAATGTGGAGCAACAAGAAAAATAAATCAGTAGTAAAACTGGCTTAAAAGTGTAATGCAAAGTGAAAGTTAGTAGCACTATGCATGGCAAACAGTAGCAGCAAATGCTGTAACTTATACCTAAAAATGACAAAGCTCAAGCAGAAAAAGTATTACAGTAAAGATGGCCATGACTAATACCTATTTTACATCTGAACACCAGAGTGATGCATCACGATAACTTACTCGAGCACACAAGCTACCAAATCGTTAAAAATTATTTATGCAATTCCAGTGAAGGGAAATGTCTATTTGTGTTCCCTTTTTTAAGAAAGTAGATCATAAAATTATTGTTTAATGGATCTGTAGACATAAAATATTAACATTAGTACATCTATTACATTTTATTTTAAGTAATGCTGCAGTTCAGCTAGAAACTAGATATTAAACAAAATATGCAAATATATATAGAAAGCAAAGCATGAAACATTCACTAGCCATATGGCATTTCATAAGGCAGTAAAAAAATCTCTCAACTAGAAAGACAGTAGTCATAATCAGGTGTACAGACATAAAATATTTCTCATCATTTCATCAGGCATTTCGGTAAATATCAGAAAGTATCTCAAAACTGTAATAATATGTTTCAAATATGAGCATGGCTTATTTGAAATGCTTTCTACAAAGAAATGTCAATAGCGAGGTTACTGGCCTCTTTTCTTTTTCACCTAATGGCTTTTTCTCCAGGCGACTGGCACAGCTGGGAGCCCGTTACGCAATACGTCAAAGTCACTTATCTTCATTAACGAAACATTTACGACAGTGGTCTCTGCTACAGTGATAGTTGATACCATTAAAAATTCGCAGGTCGAAAAATTACGGTAGAAATGTGTAGAAACGAATACTCATGAACAGCAGCGTTGTGATTCATTCATGCACGTAGACACATTTCATAACTCCTACAGTATGATTCTTGGTTTCGAACACCCTTTTCCACAAATCAGAGTCCCTAACCACTAATCATTATTCCTTACCTTATTACACATATTCGTCGACACTTTTTCAGTATTTCAGTATTTCAAGTGTCGTTATTATTGTCGTCCTTAAAAAAGTTACGTAGAAGTCAATCTACCTACTCGTAATAAACAAAAGTGTAATGCTTTGCATACAGATACCGTAGTTCTTATGCTTATTGCCGTGATGAAGTAAGTACTGTACTGTAACGTATTGTTGTGCTACGGAAAAGGCTGTCTCATTGAGGCTATACCACAAAACTTACTACTAAAACATGCGTAGCATAATCAAATTGCTCATATACCATCAGCTTGTTGCTCATAAACATACCTCAAGAGCATAATACACATCATCATCGTAATAATAACTTCATAACACCTCAGTCATATCTCAAAAACGTCGTAGCTTTCTGCAATAATATCAAAACCTAAAAAACAATTCTCTGCTCATTTCAAAAGTGTCATGTACCTCAAACGTACTTTAAAAATCATGATCCCATACCAAATATGCCATTCAATGCTCTCATAGTATCACAGTGATTCCGAAAAAATATGAAGTTCACAAAGTAAAGACAAAATACAATTTTATAGGTGCGAAGTTATCCAACTGTGTAATTGCGTAAACATGTGTCCTGACGTAGTAGAAAATTGTTTGTTTCCCTGTTAAATATTCAGATAGCTGTGTAATTCTGTGTTAGAGATATGTGGTTGTTGTGTAAAGTTGTATAAGCAAATACCATATTAGCTAGGACTCCTAGCGATCGTTACACGATTAGCACAAAATGTAGGCGTGTACCCCCTGAGAATTAATGTAATTATACCCTCAGGTGTTACATATTACAGCAATGGAATGAACTGTATCACGGAAACCTTTGTATATTTGTAATTAAAAAATCTTTAAAAATAAATGTTTTAAGTACAAAATTACTCACTCAAATGCGTGAACTGTAGCGCTAAACTGTGCGTCTTGTTATAAGAAAATCTCTGTCATTACTTAAGGGTAAAAAATGTGCCTAGTGTCGTAATTATCGTCGTCCGTAAGTAAAGTTATGTAGAAGTCAATGTACTTACCTCGTAATAAACAGAGGTGAATTGCTTTGCCTATAGATATCGTAGTTATTACACTTATTGCCGCGATGAAGTAAGTACTGTACTGTAACATATTGTTGTGCTACGGAAAAGGCTGTCTCATTGTAGCTGTACCACAAAAGTTACTACTAAAACATATTTTACTTTACAAAAGAATTCAGGAAAACTGTGCTGATATAAAACAGATACAGAACAAAAGCAATGATGTAAATTGTGTCACTCTTTAGTAGCGTCGTGATATAATCGTGTAGCAGTCAAATAAATTAACCACTGTGTCATCTGGTATCTCTCAGAAAGCACTTTCAATCCAGAATGTCTTTTCAAGTAAACCAAAATGTTCCATTAAAATCTCGTTAGCAATATATGGTCTAAGTATGTAAGCTTTATAGTCGTTACGTAATCGTGCAACTAACAAGCAAGAATGTACACACACAATTACACTGTGTCCTCTGTTCACTATAACAATGCATTTGTAATTACTTGTCTAAGTAAGTTCCCTAGGTTCCTGACTGGATAGTTAACTTTAAAACATAGTTGCATGTTAACAGTTTCTAAGTGTGACAAAGAGTACTAGTAACGTGAAGTGAAAAATTTTATAGCAAAGACTAAGTTAAAAAGTAAATTATCTCTCAATAAACGGTTTTACATGTGAAATGTGGTGTAAACCTTTACTCTTCCTAGTACGCAGAATTTCAACTTCAACGCAATTGCCGGCTGGTGTGGCCGTGCGGTTATAGGCGCTTCAGTCTGGAATCGCGTGACCGCTACGGTCGCAGGTTCGAATCCTGCCTCGGGCATGGATGTGTGTGTGATGTCCTTAGGTTAGTTACGTTTAAGTAGTTCTAAGTTGTAGGGGACTGATGACCTCAGATGTTGAGTCCCATAGTGCTCAGAGCCATTTGAACCATTTGAACCATTTCAACGCAATTATCATGTGGTATACGTCGGATTCTGTAAGGTCCATTGTAAATCAGAAAGTTTCTGATTCAAGTGCTTCTTCTTATGTGACAATGAATGAGCTTTAATGATAACTTTCTGACCAATGTATAATTTCTTTGCATTTGCTTTGCCGTGTAGTTTACTCCTTTTGTCTGCTGCAAATTTTATATTTTTAGTAGCCAAATCAATTATGTCTTTGTGTCGAAGTTTACGGGTATTCGGAAAAGGTACAAGCTTTCTGATTCTGTTTGGTGGTTCTTCATTCTTCAGCACAAGAATAGGTGGTAAAGCAGTGGAGTTATGAGGCATTTCATTCAGCACATTTTGAAATAAGTGTAAATATTTGTCGCAATGCTGATGCTTTCTGTGACAATAAAGTCAGCAAGGCTTATTGATTTCTTTCGTAATCCGCCAGACGGGTTGCAGTATGGTGAGTACAATGAATTAAAAACAGGTTTGATTTTATGATTCCGAAGCATGCGTGACCAAACAGCAGAACTGTTGCGGTCCGTTTTATGACGTTTCCAACTTCACGTAAGAAATTTTTAACAAAGGCGTTGGATACAAACCGTCCAGTGGCTTTACGTAACGGTGTGACGGAAACAAAGTTTGAAGTAAGTTCAACAGCGACTAGAACGTACGAAAATCCATTCGATGTTCTGACAAGGGGTCCCAAGAGATCAACAGCAACAAATTCTTTTAATTTAGAAGAAATGATGGGAAACAACGGAGCACGATGTGAGATGGTAGATGGTTTACCTTTTTATCAGTTCAAGACATGCAGTCTTACAAATTTATTGTCTCTGATGGACACACGTCCAGATAATCCGCTCTCAAAACTCCGCCATCTCTCTCCCCACGTCCAGCACTGCTGGTGGCTCACCTCCAACTGCGCAACGCTACGCACTCTTCACACCCAACTGTCCAACATGACAATGGCGAATATTCCAACAATGCCAACCAGCCGCAGGCTGCAAACAGCACAGCCAGTGATTTTCATACACAGCTCTAGGTGACGTTATCAACATAAAAACCTAAACAGCCTGCTTACATATATATATTTTTTTTTTACTTTTGGGGATGAGTATTCCTGTAGTGATTGCAGTAGGCTGGTACTGCGTCCCCCTACGCTGTGTTATAAGGAGGGGTGTCAATGTGGCTCGGCACACCTCGTATTTGTACCACCATCATGGAGGGACTCGGGCAACAGTAGGAAGTTGTAGGAAGAGAGCTCTATTCTCATCCAGTTTTTCAGAAGTTTTTTGGCGGAGCACTTGATCTTATCAGCGAGTAGGTTTTCACGTAGCTCCTCGCAGATGTCTCTCGTCGTTGGGCACCTAGGGCCTCTAGGCTCCATTTTAAGCACTTATTCTGCAGTGACTGGCGTTTTGAGATGTTTGTGAAACAGGTATCTTCCCTTGATGCAGGTCCATGGAGAAGTGACGGTGTGGCTGTCGCTTTTTTTAATTTCAGTTTTCTTTATGGATTAGCTTCACTAACGGTGAAAAATAGCATACGAGCGTGAAACACTTCATGGTGCTGATTTTCTTCTCGTGTACCCTGCCTGTGCAAGTACAAATTCTCGCGGAATTCATATGCGCTGTGAATTCAAGTGGCGCTGTCTTCGTGCCAGTCATGGGCTCATTTAGCAGCAGTACCGACTAGGTAAAGCCAGTGACCTACGAACCGTTGTCTATCCCCATGGTTCTGGGCTTCTAAATGGAACTGGCGAGTCGGGGCCGCCCTATGCGTACCACTACCTCTTTCCTGTCACTCTCCAAGGGCTATGGGTTCAGCTCTCTGCTTCTGTACGTTCCTGCCATCCAGTTTGGTAGCGTGCAGAGCTCGCTATCCTACCCAACTAGTCTCATTCAGCCGCAGAGCTGACACCCTATTCGCTTTGCCACGGACACTCCCCGCCCAACAAATATCACTCGCTGCCCAGTTCTTACGGTCGGTAACTGGAACCCAGCAGTCAACGTACTGTGTTGAAGCATAGAATAATGAAGCTGTTGCTCAGTAGGCACTCCTGAATACGCACTCACCGCTGTACTGGAGATCCCATCCCAAAGCTTCCTGCACGCACCACTCTGGTGTCATATGAGGCTACCCTGCAACGCTGGTGACATTTAGTTGTCACACACTTCTGCACAGGTGTTTCTTAACGGCGATCTCAACGCGCTGAAATGTACGTTCTTCCATATTAGTCCTTTATTTGTTTACCTAACCAGTAATTGTGCATCAGAGTTGGTAGTTTAATGTGTTGGACTGAAACAGAGAAAGCAATTGCACAATAAAATACCATTCCATTCCATTGTGTACTTTCTTGTACAGAAGACTTATCGATTTAGCTGAAAAGCATACCGTAGTGCGAAACAATTTGTAAATGCTGGGCTCTTCCATTTGAATAACCAGCGGTAGATTAACCTTGGCTATTAGAGCAGACGGTGGCATTCCCTCATAACTAAGATGGGCGTGCAGTGTCAGCGGCCCCCGGTTCAATTACCTTTGCTACTATTAATTTATTTCCTCTGCTGCTCAACAGGTTAAGAGAGCTAGAGGTGCCTTTCATCTTTTCGTCTGATGAAAGAGTACAGAAACATAATTGGAAAGACCGGACTAATTACTAGCTCCACGTCGCCCTCCAAACGCCATGAAGTTGGATAACCCCGTCTGCGTGCGCCTCGTACAGTTACTGTGTAGCACAGAGAAACATGCAGTGTGATTCAGGCGCTCCTATCGATGCCGCTTTATGCAAACTGCAATGAAATATCTGACCTTCAAAAAACGTGTGCGAGATTTTCATATTTTCTCGCTCGCTACCCGTACAGGAAAAATTAACAGCACCTTTCTGTAGTAAATTAAAAGTGGTTAAATTTTGTTCTGGCATACGTTTTCGCTAGAGGCCATAGTTTTTCGAGTTAGACAGGAAAAACACAATATTTTTGACCTGAAAATATACCCGTGTTTGTGCAGTCGCACGTTTTGTACAATGGTACGAGGGAGTGCCGCGAGTAACTTACCAGAAATTCTGACGTCAGGAATGACTATTGGGGTAAAAGTGTACCTTCAAGTCACTTTTGTATGTTTTTCTTCAATAACTCGAATACTGTAGCCTCCAGCGAAAAGTTACCACAGGAAAAAAAATGCATTCACATTAAGTTTTCTACGAAAAGACTGAGTACATTTTTCCTCTATGACCATCAGCTTGCGTGTAGCGAGCGAGAGAGTATGAGAATTTCGCATTTGGTTTTTGAATGCCAAATGTAACACTACTGGCTGCATAAAACGACGTCGGTAGCGGCAACTGAATATCCCTATATGAGCAACTGATATGAGTGCACAGCGAACACCGCGTAATGCGCGTTTGCTGAAAGAGGGCATGTCAGTCATCAAACCTACCACACAGTTACTCAGAACAGTAAAAATTTTCCATGATACAGTTTTTCGTACCCCATGTATGTAAACTTCATCGTTAATATCTTCGAACTCCTTTCCCTCAAGAGCACTACAGATCTTGATTTTAGGAGAGGTTCTGGAAAATCGGCTCAATAGGTCTTACACAAGTAAGTAATACATCTCGAATCATTGAAAAAATGGCAGTTTACATATAATTTGTTGAGAAGTACTAATTTCGATATTTGTTCGTGAGACTTAACAACGTGCGATGAGAGTGTACATGTTTACACTAGTAACAAAGTGCTGTTAACTTTTGCACAAAACCAAATGACGCTTCCCAATTGCATAATATGACGCTCTGCTGGTACAGATGTATAAAGCTGTGTCTGCCATGTGTCGCAAGGTGATGAACAGAGATCAAAGTACACTCCTGGAAATGGAGAAAAGAACACATTGACACCGGTATGTCAGACCCACCATACTTGCTCCGGACACTGCGAGAGGGCCGTACAAGCAATGAACACACGCACGGCACAGCGGACACACCAGGAACCGCGGTGTTGGCCGTCGAATGGTGCTAGCTGCGCAGCATTTGTGCACCGCCGCCGTCAGTGTCAGCCAGTTTGCCGTGGCATACGGAGTTCCATCGCAGTCTTTAACACTGGTAGCATGCCGCGACAGCGTGGACGTAAACCGTATGTGCAGTTGACGGACTTCGAGCGAGGGCGTATAGTGGGCATGCGGGAGGCCGGGAGGACGTACCGTCGAATTGCTCAACACGTGGGGTGTGAGGTCTCCACAGTACATCGATGTTGTCGCCAGTGGTCGGCGGAAGGTGCACGTGCCCGTCGACCTGGGACCGGACCGCAGCGACGCACGGATGCACGTCAAGACCGTAGGATCCTAAGCAGTGCCGTAGGGGACCGCACCGCCACTTCCCAGAAAATTAGGGACACTGTTGCTCCTGGGGTATCGGCGAGGACCATTCGCAACCGTCTGCATGAAGCTGGGCTACGGTCCCGCACACCGTCAGTCCGTCTTCCGCTCACGCCCCAACATCGTGCAGCCCGCCAACAGTGGTGTCGCGACAGGTGTGAATAGAGGGACGAATGGAGACGTGTCGTCTTCAGCGATGAGATTCGCTTCTGCCTTGGTGCCAATGATGGTCGTATGCGTGTTTGGCGCCGTGCAGGTGAGCGCCACAGTCAGGACTACATACGACCGAGGCACACAGGGCCAACACCCGGCATCATGATGTGGGGAGCGATCTCCTACACTGGCCGTACACCTCTGGTGATCGTCGAGGGGACACTGAATAGTGCACGGTACATCCAAACCGTCATCGAACCTATCGTTCTACCATTCCTAGACCGGCAAGGGAACTTGCTGTTCCAACAGGACAATGCACGTCCGCATGTATCCCGTGCCACCCAACGTGCTCTAGAAGGTGTAATTCAACTACCCTGGCCAGCAAGATCTCCGGATCTGTCCCCCATTGAGCATGTTTGGGACTGGATGAAGCGTCGTCTCACGCGGTCTGCACGTCCAGCACGAACGCTGGTCCAACTGAGGCACCAGGTGGAAATGGCATGGCAAGCCGTTCCACAGGACTACATCCAGCATCTCTACGATCGTCTCCATGGGAGAATAGCAGCCTGCATTGCTGCGAAAGGTGGATATACACTGTACTATTGCCGACATTGTGCATGCTCTGTTGCCTGTGTCTATGTGGCTGTGGTTCTGTCAGTGTGATCATGTGATGTATCTGACCCCAGGAATGTGTCAATAAAGTTTCCCCTTCCTGGGACAATGAATTCACGGTGTTCTTATTTCAATTTCCAGGAGTGTAATTTGGGGTAATAAATTATTAATAATCTGTGGCTTTGGCTATCGTAGAGAAATGTGTTCATATAAAATAAAAGACCGTTATCATAGAAGGGGAAGCAATGAAATTTTATTTTTACTCATGTTCACATCTGATAAGAAATCAGTTGTTACGCAATTTATATTCGTAATGTAAAGAGGACACGGATTACCAAGACACTGTCTACAACCGTTCACCGCATACAGCGCTGGTATCCAGTGGTTAAGGCAAACAGTAAAAAGAAAAAGGGGAGGTTGAGCAAAAGTTATTAATTAGCGTAGATGTTTCCACACGAAAATAAATTACATTCTCTACGTTGGTATTTCCTGCGTCAAATATATATGAGTTTCATACAAAATGAAAATCTGTGCTTCAACCTTTAAGTCACGGTCGTGATTTTGCTATTATTTTGAGCTCCGGGTCAAGTTTCTATTCTAGTGCCACAAAGACGTCATTTAGATCTGAATTTCTAGAATGGAAATCTAGGATGGTCTCATTGAGATCACATAGTGACAACAGTTCCGGCAACGTTTAATGTGCTTACATTTCTATTAGATTTACAGAAACGGTAAACCGTATTCTTAGGGCCGTGTGGGGTCCATCAGTCCCTACAGCTACTATACGACCAAATTCAAGAAGAAATATTTGCCACGTCTACAGTTTCCTAAACAGCTACATGCGGCCAACAAAATACTCGCAGTGGGATCAGAGTAATTGATCTATGTGCGATGTAGACGGCAGTGTGAGGATAACTTGGTCTCTTTATTGCGAACGAATGAAGGGGCGTGTTCTTCACAGATGAACCCCAATACTGTCTACAGAAAGATATTGTCTCACAATTAACGGAAAGGAAATGGTGCCTAGTGAAATCATCAGTACATCATGGGAAGAGGGTAGGATCTGCAAGTAGTCGAATAAAACTATTTTCTTACTGAAAGTTTCCATTGGCGGAGGTCAGTTGCGGTGAATTGTAGTCAGCCACAAAAGGCCACATAATGAACACGTATGAGATACGCTGTTTTCATAAGGTGGAATATTAATTCAATTTTAAATTTGTGTCTGAGCGCCAATGCTGTCGGCGCCATTTTCTGATACTCTTAGGAAAGGAAGCCATGTTCACCATTAATGTTTGAAACACGTAAACATTGTTCATTCTGAGACCTGAATTTCTCCCGTCGTATAAAATGTTCAAATAACTTATGGGAATGCAGCCGTGTGACATGGTCGAGAAAAATTCTTGAAGATGACAGGGTGGTCACCTGTCGAAATATCAGCGGTTGTCGACTGCGTCACCTGGCTGCATTCCCATAAGTTATTTGAACTTACTTCAGTCCATTTTTGTGTTCTAAATATTTATGTATCTTATTTTCCGAGGCGGGGATTAGGGGAGTAGCGCAGAAGTTGCCTTAGTGAGGGAGGAAAACCGCCAGAAAGCTACACTCCGGGTGCCTAGTGTAGAAGACCAACGGTCTTTAGTCCGCCACAAAGATTCGATCCGGTTCTGGCTTACCTCAATTTCACGTAATGTAGTGCATTGTGCAGTTAAAACATCAGTCAAAAAACTATTTTACTCGGAGTAAATCATGTGTGCAATTAATCTCAGACATAATGTAATACTTTACCGGTGGTTATTATGGACACGTAGACGATTAAGCTTTAATCGATGTGCTACGTTACCTGAAGACAAGACCACGACGGCAACTGAAGTGAACGGTTCGCTTCAGAGGGGTTGCTCTGCGTAAAGTCAGACGTTGAGATGGATGGAAACATTTTCATATAGTACAGGCCACGCAAGAAGCATTTCGCAAGTGTCAGCCTCACCAGAGTAGGGATACGTTGCATAAATTCCAAGAGATAGAAGGAGGAGCCCATGTAAGTCACAAACACCGGCTGAAACTTTTGGGAAGTGCAGGATTTCTGCTGGAAATGGGCGGGGTTGTTGTGTGGCTGTATTTTGTACATCTGATGAATGTAGTCGCCACTTGGAACAACCTGGTGTGGAGATTGCAGCCAGCATTGGGGAACTGCACATGATATAACACGTAGTAGGAATTCCCGGCTCACCTGCAAGCCGCCGTAAGGTAGAAAATTTTCGTCAAGAACGAAGGGTGCAAGGCATATTTCGGTTAGGCATTGGATGGCATTGCAAATTCTGCCAACAAATAGCAGCGCCAATAAGGTGGAAAATTCGGGAAGCCAGTGAGTTATGTGAGAGAGAGAGAGACAGGCAGATACCCGAACAGACAGCGAGTTAGCAAGATGTCAATGAGTGAGTGGGAGACAGTGAGAAGACCAATGGGACAGCTTTTCCACTTCATGGAGTGGTGATTCAGCAACCAGTGCGTACAATTAGGAGAAGAAAACAGTCTTGGAGGTGTTGTTGAAATTCTTGTATATTTATTCATCAGTGACCCAAGGTTTGCCTAATTCAAGTCATCTTCGAATGACGAATGTTTTTTCCAGTATTGTATCATCGATATCAATAACTTGCCTATGAACATTTATTGGCAAATCCTAAAATGCCTGAAATTAGAAGAAACGCGTGTCATCGACGAAACACTAATTTCAACATCGCAACCAACACTTTTTCTCCTCACTGATGAGATAGTGAGTTTACCTTCTTGGGGCATATCCGTCTATTGCCGACTCATTCTCTTGACTCTCAGTCAGATCTCGATCTGCATTCTAATGTTTGTTGTCACCTGCTGTCATAATATCTTACGCTCGATGTTGAACAGACCAAACCTAGCAGTCACGTGCGTGGAGGTTTAAGCATTCCCCAGCACACTGCGGTTTTCTTGGCTGGCACCTGCCTGCAACCACTGAGGTAACACCACTTCGCGTAAATTCAATTATCACGGACAATGGCCGGTGACAGAGCAGACCTCGCCTCCCGAAAGCGCTACCTGAACGCTATTACAGAAGACAGTCAGTCACCATGAAAGCTCCACTGGTCTGTAGCCTTGAACAAGAAAGAGAGAATCTGCCACACGTCAAATAATCACCACGCAAGAACGCAAAGTTATAAACGTAGCCCCGAGCTGGCATCTGTCGCAGACATCTTCACGCAAGAACTGGCTGCGTCGAGTGGAGATATGATGGTAGCACTTCTTCTTGTCAACTACTGACTTATTGAAATCAGTCTTTTTATTTTCGTATTAATAGTATGATAAGCGAAGTAAGTGTCCTCAACACTGGTTACAAATCTTTGAAAAGCAATGCCTCCGAAGTTTTTATGTGAAGATTCTTAAATTTTAAATAATAAAACGAACGTTTTTAACATGCTATAACTTTATCCTAGATGTATAGATGTTTACAATCCTCTGCCGCTAGAGGTCTCCGAAATGTAGCGTGTAAGCTGGTGGTGTCTAACGTTACTATGTTGTTACGTGAGAAAAATGTGCTGTACTCGAGTTAGTATTGAATTCGATGAATCCGCCCACATTTGGAGCACCTTTTCCTTCAGCATAATAATGCCAGACCTCACACAAACGCTGTTACATCTGCAACAATGAGACGTCTTCGGATCAACACCATCGATCCCCCTCCAACTTGGCCCATCCAATTTTCATCTGTTTCTCAAAGTTAAAGAATAATTTCGAGGACTTCGCTTTGACAGCGGTCAAGCGGTGAGGTTGTGGCTCTATCAGGAAAGTGAAACATCCTTCAGAGGCGGTATTGACAAAGTGGTCTATCGTTCGGAAAAATGTGTTAGTCGCCAGGGTGACTATACTGAAAAACAAGTAAGTACACACACGAAGAATGGATATGTAGAATGTTAATAACGTTAGCTTTATTTAAAAAGCCTAAAGACATATCACACAAAAATTCAGAGGAGCTGTTTATCAGCATACCTTCGTACCACACCGAAATTAGGACCATACATAGAAGTGCACATACATTGTAGTACAGAAGGGAACTGAAAAAAAACGTAATGAGACGAAGAGAAATGATACTGTTATTCAAACACAGTAATATGGTTGAAGACTCAGCCTTTAGTGACAATCCCCTGAAATTACCGAAGTTGGGACAGATTTTTACCATGGTATGTGATCAGCATGCGCGACAGTGCCTGAACCTCAACATAGGTCCATTCTGACAGCAGGTTGATGAGGTGTTCCTGTCGGCATTCCGATCCTTCACCAGCGTGGTTGACACCTTCTGAACGGTCGACGGTGCATGTGGACGTGCCCCAATACGTCTCCTGAACACGTTCCACACGAACTCGACGGCGTTTAAGTCGAAGGCACAGACAGGCAGGACCATTCGCGGGAAATTGTGTCGTTATAAAAGTTCCTCATCCTGTGCTGTTCGATGTGGTTGCGCATTGTCTTCCATATAAATGAAGTCACGTCTTAGTGCACGCCAAAAAAAGACGCACATGGGAATGGAGTGGAGTGTATAAGTACAATAATGTTGACTGCGTTGTGTGTGACAAAGATTTAGAGGTTATTATGCCTGCCACGATCATAACAGCTGGACCACCAAAAAGTTCATGTTTGACTATGTTCTTGGGTGCATTATGTGTCTCCGCCTCCCGTCGTATGAGGATACGTCCAGAATTACTACATAGACTGAATATGCTCTCATCAGAGACGAGCAAGCGACCCCACACAACGTTGGTCCAGTCCCTGTGCACGTAACACTGTCGCAAACGCTGAGGCCTTTGCTCGGCTGTCAACAGAACACAACGTATTGACATCTGGTCGCCGTTGAAGGAGACTAGTATCGGTAGTCACATTGCCACTGTGGAGTCTGGGACTGTACACCTTCCAGTGTGGTTGAAAGTGCACCCACTGTTTAAATATGGGTTAATTCTCGCCTTTTGCAAAGTGTAGCGGACATCTGCTGCCCCAGCCGACAATTGTCCACCACCCCCTCTCTTTCAGGTAGCAGTAATTGTGGTCCAGACCGCTCCACATACACATAAAACAGTGCTGTCGCGGATACCAAACTCCGGACTACACCTACACACTGCATCACTCTTCCAGTTTTCCAACGATTCTTCCCCCTGTGAAGTCATCGAAACGTTGTCTCCAGGCCATGTTGTAGTGCAGAATAATGAAGAATACATCCATAGTGCACAGCTGCTCGATGATTGACACTCACTGTCTTTTCCCGTTCTTTCAAATGCCTCGTGTTGTGGGGCGATTTCCATTTGACGGTATAATCGTGCTGAGCTCACGCCAATATCGTCCAGGGCTCAGAAAGCTCTGGCAACATGCTACTGCATTTTCATTCATTTCCACTGAGTTGTTAGTATGTCACGTTACGTTACCTACTGCGTCCTTAAGTGTTGCAGAACAGTGTAATTTGTTTCATTGTCGTATCAATTTTCTTCCATTTATAACTTTCGGGCACCCACTGTAGGTCGCAATATCGTTTCACCCTCAATTAGCATTTTCTGTAGCTATTAAAGAGAATCTTTTTGTGAGAAATGTGAGGTACAGGTGTGGTGTGTTTGTGTGTGCGTGCACTGTGAATGTTATGAGTGAACAGTATGCAGGGACCATAGTTCTAGCTAGTGTATTTACAGTCTGTTGCCACAGCATCATTTGTATCTTGGGATGTAGTTTTAGAATGTGGAGTTTGTTGCTATGAGTCTTCTTTGTTTCAACTGTTACGTGTGTGGCAACCAGCATCGATATATGCGTTTGTGTCAGTTCGTTCTGTGGAGTACCTGTAGTCCATGGTAACGGTTGCCACGCAACTCAGGTCTGGACAGTTGACAGACTTGGAAGCCGAGGACAGCTCGAGAGCAAGTGAGGCGGCACAGGACTACATATGTGGTGCGTGTACAACGTTAGGGTTGAACGAATCACATTCTCGTGATTACAGCTGAACTAAAACAACTAAATGTCACAACGCTAGTGCAGCTAGATGAACTAAAGCAGTGACACCAGTTGCTTTCAAGACTGTTATGCATTGGGAGAGGGTATGTATCACTATGAAGGAGTCAGTAAGCTACTGCTACTACTGAATTTTAACATACGAGCTGCTGTGGATGTTAAGGTTAATGGCAACAGCGTAGGTCGAAATACAACAGTACATGTTGGTGATGAAGTCGTAAGAAATGGGATGATGTGGTCAGATACAGATAGTAACACAGGTAACACTTGTCGTTTTGATGAAGAACGTGAAAATGATGTGTTTGGTACAAATACTGTAGAGGAGTTGTGGCTGAACAGGGATGTTATTGTGGTGGTCGATAGCAACCCTGAGTCTGCCAATGAGTAGCAGGTTATTTTTTCATTTGGAACTCTATGGCGAAATGTGGATAAAATGCAGAACTTGGAGGACGACTTCATTCGGGATGAAGCATCATTATGGTGTTGGGATAGGTTGTGGAGGTGTTTGTTGGCTGGTAAGGGGCAGATATTTTAGAATATAACATTATGCTGCTGTGATGCTCTCTTGTAGAGAGAGAAGGGTTGTTATGGATGGGTGGCTAGGGTGGGTTTAAAGTAAAGTGTTGAGATGGGTGAAAAGAAAATGGAGTTCGTTACTGGAACAGGTGGTTTATTTCTTGAGTTGGAAGACATTTGGTGTAGGATGTGTGGTCTCTGGAAAGGGTGGATGTTCTGAAGAACTATTGGCGTGCAACAGAGGATGTCTACAGCTGTGGGTGATCAGAAGAATGAGTTGTTGGGTCAAGGGAGTTGTCAGTAAGTTTGATGGGAAGTATCAGCTCAGGTTTGGAAGACAGAGATTGACCCCTGCACTTAGGAGAATCGGTCAAGTGGGGCAAGTTACAGGTATTACATGAAGGAGAGGAATTGAGGGTAGAACATTGCTGGAGAAAATGGTGGGATCTATAATATGGGCAACCAAGAGGGTTTGGCAACCAGCCGTTAGGCTGTCACTATATTTATATATATATGGCATATTTGGCACCAGCAGGGTTGAGGATAGGATTTGGAAGGTTCTTCGATATGTCATCATTTTCAGATTAGGGCACTATGGTGAATATGGTATTACATTGCAGATGGTGATTAAGTGATGATGTGATTGTTGAAGGTTAGGCTAGAGTTGTCAAAGACGTGGAGTACTTTCCAAACTCCTAGATCAGAATGGGAGTTGGGCTTTGACTCGATCTCCACTATCGTGGTCTGACAATTGATCCCTTCAGTCAGGGCAGCGATGGTGGGGGAATGCCAAACAGGTTGTGGTTACTTGGTCCTGGTGGTTGTGTGAAAGTGTGTGGAGTTTCCATAAGAACTAAAAGGGTCATGGTATATCTCCTCGATGAGTTTGATGCAAAATTCCACATCATGGTACTGGAGCTGGATAGAGACCTTCCCAGAGATGAAATGAGTAATGAGAAAGGAACAGATATATTTTCGGATTTCGAGAAGGCTAGTTTTGTATTTGAGGGAGTTTGGGTTAAGATGTGGAAGCACTAAGGTATGAGGTTATGAAGGCGTCATTTGGGGTGGAATGGGCTGGAAGTCCATAAAGTCTGTGCTTTTGGGTTGCTTTGATTTTTTTTAGTATCACATATAGGGTCACTTTCAGTGTTGAGGCGTTTGGATGTCTTCCTGATAGGTGTAGGTTATAATAGAGTGGGGGCACAACTAGGGATAACACGTGATGGGATTGTTTGGAGTCAGGTTCGGATGTGAGGGTACCACAATCAAGGAACATATTGCAAAAGCACCAGGCTGAGTCGATGGTGATGGAGCAAATGGATCGACATATGGTTGTGGAAATTAGGATGTTGATGGTATTATTGATAATGCTGGTCCTTGTTTTGGAGGTACTGGATGACAGAAGGACATTACTAAGGATGGGTGCCAATGCTGAATACGAGAGAACTGGGAGAGGGAGATATGTCTGATGGAGGACACATGTACTCCATGGGACGTTTGTAGGGGACTGAGAGGGGCAGGTGCAAACAGTGGTAGTGGTAGCAGAAGGCATAGTTGCGGCAAAGTTACCAGTTGATGGATGGTTGGCGAAGTCGGAAGCATTGGCGATGGTGGCGGAAAGGAGATGGTGACATATTCCATGCTACAATGGGAGTAGCAGCAAGCGAATTGGTAGTATTGTGTACTCCTCTAGCCGAACTATCGCAGCAGTGGTGAAGTACATTCCGTTGTGTAAGCACAAGATTTTATTTGAAGAATCGAGAATACTTGCTCACAGACTGATGTGTTAGGAATCTATGATGAGAGAAGCGGTCAAAATTAGACTTTGTGAAAGCAACTTAAATAGAGATATCAGTTATGCACTTATGACTGCGTAGAAACGTGCACTTGATAATGAAAAAGCACAGAAAATGATTTCTCGCAGTTTACCACCTGATGAGAGGAATGATTCAAACTGTTCAAGTGGCTCTAAGCACTACGGGACTTAAAATCTGAGGTCATCAGTCCCATAGACTTATAACTTCTTAAATCCAACTAACCTAACGACATCAAACACATCCATTCCTTAGGCAGGATTCGAACCTGCGGCCAGCCGCTGTGACCGAGCGGGTCTAGGAGCTCCCGTCCGAAACCGCGCGACTGCTACGGTCACAGCTTCGAATCCTACCTCGGGCATGGATGTGTGTGATGTCCTTAGGTTAGTTGGATTTAAGTAGTTCAAAGTTCTAGGCGACCTCAGATGTTAAGTCCCATAGTGCTCAGAGCCGTTTGAAATATTTGAATCAAACCTGCGAAAGTAGCAGCAGCGTGGTTCCGGACTGAAGCGCCAAGAGCTGCTCGGCCATAGTGGCCGGCCAAGCGATGTCAGCCAATCATTATGTGGTAATCAACAGCTTAACAGTGGACAGATGGGATGAAAAACACACCATCGTTGTACTGTAATAATAAGCATTACAGTCTATAGTGTAAACAATTTAGGGAATTTTACAGTAATTTCAACACCAACCAATGATGTGACAGTACGTTTCCCAATTTCACTGTCATAGCTAAACCTCACCTTCTCTAATTTGTGAGTATGACTGTCCAGTATGTCAATTCATTGTTAATTCTCGAACAGATACATAATCAAAGTGTACCAGACAGCGCTCTACATATTTCTAGCACTTTGAGCATAGTGCTTAATTTACGATCTATCTATATGTGGATGGGAGTCACAGAGCATTCTCACAGTCGTAGGATAAAATTAGAGACTGAAAGACACCTTCACACTGTCTTTACCAACCCGCTCTGCAGCACCGTTACCGATTTAATCTGCAGCCGACCACAAGACCGCTACATTCCGCATCTCATGAATGCATGGAGGTTGTCGAGTCCTCGCCCATCCGAGTGCACAAGATTTCTCCAGACGCGCCCATGTCGAGGAGGTTAGCACTCCTTATTGGTGTATAGCAACAGATTTGAGTGTTGCGATGAAACAGCGGACGGTTAAGAGGAACAAGAAACGGGTGGTTTTCATGCATGATGAAGCTCCAGATGGACGGAGTTCGAAGCATTTTACGAAAATAAACTACCCTATCAGTTTATTGTTCTAGTGCCTGGGATCAGTACCAGAGCGGTATTGGTAGGCAAGAACATAGACACATTGACTCCTAAGGCTACACGGTTCTGCACTTAAAACAAACTATAATGTTAGATCGCTTGATTTTCTAGTCTATCAGTCATGTGGAATACAGCGCTGTTAATATTCAAATGTAAGAAATATAATTCCAGCACATGACCTACATCCTTCTTGTAGGTTCTGTTAGCAGAAGAATTTCCATCGAGACAAACTGAGACATCACGAAAGCTCCTACAAAAGCGACGGTTAACTATTTCTGCAGCACTCGACCAATTCTGAGAAGGGCCTGATAAGTAATGGATGGGCTGTCCCATTAGGAGCGCGAGGAAGAATGCAGTCGGTGTTAATCTGGACTACTTTCGTGAATACCTCCTGTTAGAACCAGAATTTTCATCCAGACAAGCTGAGACATCACGAAAGCTCCGACAATAGTGATTGTTAACTATTTTTGCAGCACTTTGGTATTTCCGAGATGTAGACTTGGCTCTTATTTAGACATGTGACAACAGTATAGCATTGAGAATCTTTTAGTTACACCTGTGTGGGTGAGCCACTTCGCAAACATGTCACACTTGGCAATTAGACCTGTGCTGGACTGGCAGGTACGTTTGGTGCCTGTGTAAACATGTGTGTGGCTGGAGGCATCTCGCATTTCCCATTAGGATTGCTAGGGAGAATGCACCCTGTGCGATTCTGGGAAGCATTGCAACACATTTCTATAATAAGTTCAGAGGGGACACTTGGCTCTAAACATAGACCTGTGATTTAGGTGTAACATTGAGAACCTTGTAGCGGCACCTGCAAGGGTTAGCTGCTATGTATACATCTCGCTGAGGGTGATCCGCTATGTGAAAGTCTCACTGCATCGCAAGCAAAGGCATTCATCATCACAGCAGCAACCGTGTCTAGGTGGACATGTGTTTCGAAAGGTATTTATCAGATGTCAAGTATGAAAGGGATGCCGCCGCCTTATGTTCACAGGTACCAAACGGTCACCTGAGCGTGGTTTAGCATCTGACGTCCATGTTGTAGCATTGAAGGGGCCACCAGTGCATCCCAACTCGTGGGAGCGTGTGCAGTGGCGTTATGTGTGGTCCAGTGAAGAGGGTATGGCGGGCAGTGGGTGCTTCGCGATCGAAAGGTATTTATCTATGTCAATACGTGTGATGGGTGTTCTTTGGGTGTGTTCCTTGTGTGGTTTGAATAAAAAGAAAGGCGATCTATTTAATTACTTCTTACAACACCTGCTTCTTTCCAAACAGCAGAGAATGATGAGGACGAGAAATCCAACCTCTGAATTCTGATTTTTTTATTATAAATAAACAATATACCCTTAAATTTCCCTTCTTGAGATCCTTCCTCTCCACTGCAGAGCCGCAATTTCCAGGTAGAGGACGAGAGGATGAGTGCAGAGGGGAATAGAGTGGTGTGGAGGGGTATTGACCCTCTGAGAAAAAAAATTAATAAATAAATAAACTATATTCCATACACAGCCTTGAATCTTATAATTGTGTATATAAACACTACCTCACACATTGCGTAGATTGTTTAAACCATATTCTATACTCTGCATTCGATTTCCAGACAAATTATTTAACTAAATAAATAAACTATATTCCAAACACTGACATAAATAATTAAACAATGTTCTGGACATTGTCTAAATTGTTTAAACACTATACCATACACTGCAATCGAATCCCTCCAAATGACCTATCAACAGAGTCTTTTCCCCGCACATTTCTGGGAGGGAGGGAGGGAAGGGATGAGGGTTTACCAGAAGGGGAGAGGTTAAATAACTGATCAATTTATTTCAGTAGTCAGTCATATTGGTAAGAGTGAGAGAGGCTATTCCAATAACTCAGAACTGAAAGGGTGCCTATAGCAGCGAGGAGGAGGAGGTGGGGTGGAGGTTTCCTGAGGGGGTAGCGGGGGGTGCGAGGGGGGTGCGGGCAATAGGCTAAGTACCTGTCAATCAAAAGGAAGGATCCTTTTAGCAGAACAGTAGGTTCAAGACCTGTCAATCGAAGGAGAACAACAGGTTAATGACATGTCAATCAAAGGAGAACTACAGTTTGCCCGTGAATGCATACCTGCTCCAGATGTAGGCAGCCCGCACTGTAAAAAAAGCGCTAGTGCCGGCCTTTTCCCCCTGCTCATAATTCGTTATGTAAGAACGACTTGTAATCTATCTAGTGCTCACATCATTAAGCAACCATGACGTTGCAGAAAATATAACTGTTTCATGATTTACTAAGATACGCTTTCTCCAAATTGATGTAGCAGCACGTCTTGTGAACGACGCCCCATTCCTTTTCAGAGTCCCATGGTAAGTACCCGAGCCGGCTGGTGCGGCCATGCGGTTCTAGGCGCTACAGTCTGGAGCCGAGCGACCGCTACAGTCGCGTGTCCGAATCCTGCCTCGGGCATGGATGTGTGTGATGTCCTTAGGTTAGTTAGGTTTAAGTAGTTCTAAGTTCTAGGCGACTGATGACCTCAGAAGTTAAGTCCCATAGTGCTCAGAACCATTTTTGTAAGTACCCTATTTACTGGTTTGCAGTCCTCGCGATGCGGTGTGGAATTCGTTCGAAACCTCCTACGTCCTCGATAAAACGAATAGATTGGATAATTAGCGAGGAACTAACTGAGTCATTAAATGCTTCCATATGTGGTTTCGGGCCTCCTTTTGCACAGCGTATTGCTGCTCCTCCACATATCATAGAGTCAACAAGTCGTTGGAAATCCCTATCAGAAATATTGAGCCATGCTGCTTTTATAACAGTCCAGAACTGGGAAAGTGTTGCCACTGCAGTATTTCGTTCACGAACTGACCTCTCGATTCTGTCCCAAACATGGTCGATTGGGTGTATGTTGCGTGATATTAACGACCAAATCATTCGCTCGAACTGTCCAGAATATTTTTATGTACGTGCATCACAGTTGCGCTACGTTCCATATACGCTGCAGCAATGCCTTGAAATGTAAGCTTTTTTGTCACCCATTATATTTAGCGCATGCGCATTGATAAACTAATCCGCCTCCCTAGCTGACATCGCTAAGGCAAGCTAGTATGGTGGCGCTCAGCTCGGAGGTACGCCGGTTCAAATTCAAATGGTGGATTATATTTTGACTGCCAGTATTTGGTCAGCGTCAGTATCATGTATTGAATTCCAGACCTCTCCACAATTTCTCATGAAGCGAAGGCATGTGCCACTTATGATGGTGGTCCGTACGCAGGACAGGGACGTTAAGCTGGGAGCCCCTTGCTGCTACTCACGAGCAGCAGGCTATGGGCTGGTACCTGGTTTCACCCCCACCCTTCACCCGTAACAACACATACCCAAATCTATGCTGTCAAAGACACTCATCACAGTCATGCACAAGACACGGATACACTCCTTACAGCACATAGTCGGCAGAAGGCAACGGTAAACCAATAGGACCTTGCCATGGCGATGCTGCAGAATTCCTGCATCTGATCCGCCTACGTTCATATCCTGAGTATGGGACTTAACACGGCATTGATAAACTAGTCATACAATTCCACTTCATTGGGGAGCATTCGATGTTACTTTATGTGTCTTTTTACTATTTGTCGCTCAGCATAACACAGTGGTTTCTACCAGGAAGCACAATAGTAGACTCTGGTGGACGGTAACGAGATCCACCTCGCAATGTGTTGGTCAGAAGGGACGAACAACCGTCCCGAATCACAGGGGGAGAGAGCATTTGTCTCTAACATTAACGCACCAAGCAGAGAAACTCACTGGACAGTGATCAGCTTCCGGCAGGCCACTGTTGGTGCAGATCCGAAGGACACTAGCCCCAGGGTGAGACATAGATACCTGCAATAAATGTGTTATTCGAGGACATCTGACAAACTAGCAACGGAGCTGAACATGGAGCACTCAGATATCAGACAAAACAAAGGCAATTAAAGGTAACGTTCGGATTCTCTCAGAGGAAAGCTGTCTTGGACAGTGTGTATGGCTTCCAGCAAGTGAAACATTGAGCTATGGACGGACAACCAGTTTACTAAACAATTCGAGTGGAGGCTGTTACCCCTAGCTAGCCATGCAGCTAAATGACACAGCCATCAGAAGCTTTGCAGGATGCTTGGAGAGAGATCCCCCGGGTATGGTTCGCACTGATGCGACGCTCAGAAAAAATAAGTCCGCAAGATTTCGTTTATACACTCTGCATATTATTCTTTTCTCATTCTAAACATAATTATGAGTTGTGAATGATAAACTAACTATTTGTGGCCCAAAACAAAGCGTAAGAGTATTCTAAGTTTGAAACCATTGTAATGGTCTGTGTTTACATTCCTCCAAGTGGCGCAAATAATCTAAATTGCAAATACTGTTCGCAAGTGCCCGTATCTGATCAGTAGCAAGTGAAATCAATGTTAATTAACCTTCACAAATGTGAATTAGAACAAATTCCATCATTGCAATTTACCACTACTGTGTGCAACATGAAGTACTTAAAAAAAGCGAGTAGTGTTTCATTAAGCTGTACCTTAAATTGTAAATCTTTGAGAGAAGCGAAGTCCCTCGAGCTCTCACTTCATGTTCTACATCTACATCTACATCTACATCCGTACTCCGCAAGCCACCTGACGGTGTGTGGCGGAGGGTACCCTGAGTACCTCTATCGGTTCTCCCTTCTATTCCAGTCTCGTATTGTACGTGGAAAGAAGGATTGTCGGTATGCTTCTGTGTGGAGTCTAATCTCTCTGATTTTATCCTCATGGTCTCTTCGCGAGATATACGTAGGAGGGAGCAATATACTGCTTGACTCTTCGGTGAAGGTATGTTCTCGAAACTTTAACAAAAGCCCGTACCGAGCTACTGAGCGTCTCTCCTGCAGAGTCTTCCACTGGAGTTTATCTATCATCTCCGTAACGTTTTCGCAATTACTAAATGATCCTGTAACGAAGCGCGCTGCTCTCCGTTGGATCTTCTCTATCTCTTCTATCAACACTACCTGGTGCGGATCCCACACTGCTGAGCAGTATTCAAGCATTGGGCGAACAAGCGTACTGTACCCTACTTCCTTTGTTGTCGGATTGCATTTCCTTAGGATTCTTCCAATGAATCTCAGTCTGGCATCTGCTTTTCCGACGATCAACTTCATATGATCATTCCATTTTAAATCACTCCTAATGCGTACTCCCAGATAATTTATGGAATTAACTGCTTCCAGTTGCTGACCTGCTATTTTGTAGCTAAATGATAAGGGACCTATCTTTCTATGTATTCGCATCACATTACACTTCGCTACATTGAGATTCAATTGCCATTCCGTGCACCATGCGTCAATTCGCTGCAGATCCTCCTGCATTTCAGTACAATTTTCCATTGTTGCAACCTTTCGATACACCACAGCATCATCTGCAAAAAGCCTCAGTGAACTTCCGATGTCATCCACCAGGTCATTTATGTATATTGTGAATAGCAACGGTCCTATGACACTCCCCTGCGGCACACCTGAAATCACTCTTACTTCGGAAGACTTCTCTCCATTGAGAATGACGTGCTGCGTTCTGTTATCTAGGAACTCCTCAATCCAATCACACAATTGATCTGATAGTCCGTATGCTCTTACTTTGTTCATTAAACGACTGTGGGGAACTGTGTCAAACGCCTTGCGGAAGTCAAGAAACACGGCATCTACCTGTGAACCCGTGTCTAAGGCCCTCTGAGTCTCGTGGACGAATAGCGCGAGCTGGGTTTCACACGATCGTCTTTTTCGAAACCCATGCTGATTCCTACAGAGTAGATTTCTAGTCTCCAGAAAAGACATTATACTCGAACATAATACGTGTTCCAAAATTCTACAACTGATCGACGTTAGAGATATAGGTCTATAGTTCTGCACATCTGTTCGACGTCCCTTCTTGAGAACGGGGATGACCTGTGCCCTTTTCCAATCCTTTGGAACGCTTCGCTCTTCTAGAGACCTACGGTACACCGCTGCAAGAAGGGGGGCAAGTTCCTTCGCGTACTCTGTGTAAAATCGAACTGGTATCCCATCAGGACCAGCGGCCTTTCCTCTTTTGAGCGATTTTAATTGTTTCTCTATCCCTCTGTCGTCTACTTCGATATCTACCATTTTGTCAACTGTGCGACAATCTAGAGAAGGAAGCACAGTGCAGTCTTCCTCTGTGAAACAGCTTTGGAAGAAGACATTTAGTAATTCGGCCTTTAGTCTGTCATCCTCTGTTTCAGTACCATTTTGGTCACAGAGTGTCTGGACATTTTGTTTTGATCCACCTACCGCTTTGACATAGGACCAAAATTTCTTAGGATTTTCTGCCAAGTCAGTACATAGAACTTTACTTTCGAATTCATTGAAAGCCTCTCGCATAGCCCTCCTCACACTACATTTCGCTTCGCGTAATTTTTGTTTGTCTGCAAGGCTTTGGCTATGTTTATGTTGGCTGTGAAGTTCCCTTTGCTTCCGCAGCAGTTTTCTAACTCGGTTGTTGTACCACGGTGGCTCTTTTCCATCTCTTACGATCTTGCTTGGCACATACTCATCTAACGCATATTGTACCATGGTTTTGAACTTCGTCCACTGATGCTCAACACTATCTGTACTTGAGACAAAACTTGTGTGTTGAGCCATCAAGTACTCTGAAATCTGCTTTTTGTCACTTTTGCTAAACGGAAAAATCTTCCTACCTTTTTTAATATTTCTATTTACGGCTGAAATCATCGATGCAATAACCGCTTTATGATCGCTGATTCCCTGTTCTGCATTAACTGATTCAAATAGTTCGGGTCTGTTTGTCACCAGAAGGTCTAATATGTTATCGCCACGAGTCGGTTCTCTGTTTAATTGCTCAAGGTAGTTTTCAGATAAAGCACTTAAAAATATTTCACTGGATTCTTTGTCCCTGCCACCCGTTATGAACGTTTGAGTCTCTCAGTCTATATCCGGCAAATTAAAATCTCCACCCAGAACTATAACATGGTGGGGAAATCTACTCGAAATATTTTCCAAATTATTCTTCAGGTGCTGAGCCACAACAGCTGCTGAGCCCGGGGGCCTATAGAGACATCCAATTACCATGTCTGAGCCTGCTTTAACCGTGACCTTCACCCAAATCATTTCACAATTCGAATCTCCGTCAATTTCCTTCGATACTATTGCACTTCTTATCGCTATAAACACGCCTCCCCCTTCACTGTCCAGCCTACCTCTGCGGTATACATTCCAATCAGAGTTTAGGATTTCATTACTGTTTACGTCTGGTTTCAGCCAACTTTCTGTTCCTAGTACTATATGGGCGTTGTGACCGTTTATTAATGAGAGCAGTTCTGGGACCTTTCTATAGACGCTCCTGCAGTTTACTATTAGCACATTAATATTGTTATTCCTTGTTGCATTTTGCCTACTCCTGCCTTGCCGCGTCTCAGGAGGCGTCTTGTCGGGCCTAGGGAGGGAATTCTCTAACCTAAAAAAACCCCATGTGCACTCCACACGTACTCCGCTACCCTCGTAGCCGCTTCCGGCGTGTAGTGCACGCCTGACCTATTCAGGGGGACCCTACATTTCTCCACCCGATAGCGGAGGTCGAGAAATTTGCACCCCAGCTCTCCGCAGAATCGTCTGAGCCTCTGGTTTAAGCCTTCCACTCCGCTCCAAACCAGAGGACCGCGATCGGTTCTCGGAACGATACTACAAATAGTTAGCTCTGATTCCACCCCGCGAGCGAGGCTTTCCACCTTCACCAACTCCGCCAACCGCCTGTACGAACTGAGGATGACCTCTGAACCCAGACGGCAAGAGCCATTGGTGCCGACATGAGCAACAATTTGCAGTCGGGTGCACCCAGTGCTCTCTATCGCCGCCGGTAGGGCCTCCTCCACATCTCGGATGAGACCCCCCGGCAAGCAGACAGAGTGAACACTGGCCTTCTTCCCCGACCTTTCCGCTATTTCCCTAAGGGGCTCCATCACCCGCCTAACGTTGGAGCTCCCAATAACTAATAAACCCCTCCCCCCGTGTGCCTGCTCGGACCTTGCTGAAGGAGCAGCCACATGTCCACTCACAGGCAGAGCGGGCGATGCCACACGGCCAGCCTCCACATTGACCCTCCGCCTCGTGCGCCGCGAACGCCGCTGAACCCGCCACTCCCCTTGGGGAGAGGGTGGCCCAACCGCGCCCGGTACCCGCGAAGATGTCTCGACAGCAGGGACAGTGGGTGACAAAAATAGCATTTTCGTGGCTATCGAACACAAAACAGGAGGTAAATTTCAATGTAACAAAGTACTAAAGTAGATAAGTTAACAAAATAGAAATCTCGGAAATCTCTGTAAGAAATTCTGTTTTATTTGCAGTTACTATTAATATATGAAGTGAAATCTGATAAGTACGAGGCAGGTGGAAAAAAAGTTAACTGCTTATTATTTCAAAAGTAATCGACATAACAGTTAATACATTTATCCCACTGATTGGTAAGATGGTCACTACTTCAAAAAATTTGCGGTTTTCTAGGGAACCATGATTGTACCTAGGCGCGAACTTCTTCGTCCGAAGCAAATCGAGCACGTATATCTTTCTTCGGGCCACCTAAGATATGGAAATCGCGTGGGCAGAGGCAGGGACAGTATGGAAGAAGTATAAGGACTTCCCATTGAAACTTCCGCCGTGTAGTCGAAATAACCTCGGTAACATATGGAGAAGCATTATGCTGCAACAGAAGTATGATGTCCGTCAACATCCTTGGCGTTTGGATTTGATGGCACGCTTCAGTTTTTACGAAGTGTCCAAATACCGCAGTGCTTTAATAGTGGTTCCACGTTCCGGGAAGTCGGTGTGAAGCGGTCTCCTGCAGTCATGAGTTTCACGAATATGGGGTGCCTGTTGTTCGGAAAACGTTACATACGTTTCGCTGGGAAGCCCTTACACATCCTCCATACGGCCCCGATTCCTTACGCTGCGATTTTCCCTTTTTTCGTGTCTTGAAGAAAGACGGTCGTGGACATCGACTTGCTTCGGACGAAGAGGTGCACCCCTGTGTACAATGATTGTGCCTTAGACAACCGGCAAAGATTTTTACATGATGACATTGACCGTGTCGTCTCACAATGGGATGAATGCGTTAACAGTCACGGAGATTACCTTCGAAATAATAAATATTTTAGTTATATTCCTTCCATATGTCTCGTTTTCATTTTTAGCCCTTTGCATTTTCTATCCAACGCAAATTTGAAACGTTAAAGTGTAAGTAATAATGCGTTGTTTTGAGAATTTATTTTGAGTTCATAATCCACTGTGCAACAAAACCTGTACGCTGGCTGGATTGGTAGGAGCAGTGGAACGATGGCTCTTACAGGCCGACGACCCGCGCATATTTTCTGAAGTGGCCTTCAGGAAACCCGCGTATCGGTATGGACTTCAGCGTGTGGTGAGGACACCAAATGATGCCATTTTGGGTGGCTAGCCTGGAGTACCCGTCAAGTACAGTCCCACGAAATCACAAAACAGAGGCAAATATAAAACTAACTTCTTCCGTTGGATTGGTGGTGTTTGCAAATATTTGTCTGGAAGTATTGCGCCGGCCGGAGTGGCCGAGCGGTTCTAGGCGCTACAGTCTAGAACCCGTCGACCGCTACAGTCGCAGGTTCGAATCCTGGCTCGGACATCGATGTTTGTGATGTCCTTAACCGCAGAAGTTAAGTCCCATAGTGCTCAGAGCCATCTGAACCGTTTTTTTCTTTTTTTCTTTTTTTGGGGGGGGAGTATAGCAACTCGTTTTTGCCCGCAGAGTTTAAACCCCATTTATGTTCCACCTGCAGTTGCGGGATGTCCATACAGCGACTTACGCTGATACATATCTGTTGTTACTAGCAGCGTATCACACGTGGCATTGCTTATATTCTTCTTCTAATGTTACTCTGAAGTGTTAGCAGCGTTAGATTAAAAAGCATAAAAATCTCTAAACCCATGCGTTACTACAATGGTCCTCCTCCAGGCGGCTCGTCTCGTTGTGTATCGGTTGTTGCGTACTGAGACCAATCTACTACATGCATTAGACTTGTCTACCAAGGGACGTTATTTTCTGGTTATCCCTGTTATCGGTTTTTTCTCCTGTTACTTCTCAATGTCTGCTAAGGCACAGACAAATGTCGGGAGAGAGGATATAACGAAATAAAAGCTCATTTCAGGAAAGAGTACGCAAAATCTCTTTTAGGTAATTGTTCCTCTAGTTGGTGGTTACGGAAACTAATTCAATCTGCTGAGCAATTTGTAAATTCCGTTCAACTAAACGTACGGCTGACTAATTTAGGATAATTGTTCACGATCCATTAAGCTTCTCAGTTGCTCGCTTGGAACTCATTAATCTCCAGTACCCGGCAGGCAGATAGCCAATGCTTTTCTCCTACAAACATTAAAGTACAATGTATCTTCCTCGGTCTGTTTGTGAAGTAAACCACAGCTGATTCGTTCAATTATTCCACGTCGTTGGCTCGTAACGGCCATTCTGTGCGCTCTCGATTACTGCCAACGTCAACCTGTGCACAACTGTAGTAAATGGCTGAATCATGACAACAGTGCTATTAATAGACAAGTCTTTTGCCACATTAAAAAGTAAATGTGTTTTGAAATCTGAACACTGTACATATTAAATAATTATTTCCTATTCACTTAATTCAAAAAACATTTGAATTTTAATATGTGAACTGAAGTATACGTTACTTGTAGGTTAACGAAAGTTAACTTATTATTTGTATTTCACAAGCATTTTCCTATAGTGAAGAAATGCTTCCCCTATCGCATTATTCGTCACGCTCATATTAACTGAAATTGTTACTCGGGGAATTCTTAATTTTATTAGGTTGTGCAACTGTGAAACATATCTGCGGAAGTTATTTTCTATAACAGTGGGATGACTTCATTGCAGCAGTCATTCTTAGAGAACTTATCACACATTAATCATCACTCGTCATCATTACCATTATAATGCACGTACTATGTCATATACAAGATTTAGGTCTACGTATTACAACTAAGCCTGCCCTGACAACTTTGTATTCTCCTTATTGTTACTGTGCCGTATTAACTAATCGTACATGTATGAAGACATGTGTGAGAACGATACCCACACCTGCTTAAGCTCTTCCACACATTTTTTTCTCTCTTGGAAATTATTTCTAATTATTTAAATTCCAAATAAGTGTAACACTATTCTGCCGCGTCACATTTCACACTGTTTCAATTTTTTTCTACTCTGTTTCTCCAGGACTCACCTACATGTAAATCTGTGTTCCAGAGGTAGGGTTCCTCTTCTTTGTCATCTTTCTGATCACAATGACGAAGACGCACTGAAAAATAATACCTCAGATCATTTTAATGTGAAGACTCATAAAGCTTTTAAATAAAAATCTACATTAACATTCTACATCTTTATTCATCATGTTTACATACTTATTTTCAACACTGTCACCGTGGTGACGTACACATTTCTCAGAACGAGAGATCAGTTTGTTGATACGATCGTTGTTGAATATTTAACGTTGTTGACGGAGACATAACCTCATCTCTCCTTGTACCGCATAGTAACTAAAAAGATCTGTTTCAGATACAGATGAAAACAGGATGGGGCCATGTCTGGACTGCCTGGAGGATGACGATGACAGCGAACGCAAGGCGTCGGATTGCTGCAGATGTCGCACCGTTCGTCTTCAGTGTGATGTTGCCGTGCTTAAGGAGAGGATACTTCATGTGTAGACGAACTTTCAAAAATCGAAACTCTATTCCAGTACGCTGTTCCCACGCACCGACGTACGTAGTTAGTTACTTTACGCACCGCCGTCTTACGCGCTACTTTTCAGGCTAACGGCAGAGGGCTGCGTGGTGTACACAGAGATAATAAAGATGTACAATATTAATAACGTTTGCTTAAATTAAAAATCTTTAAGACATTTCACATAAAAAATCTCAAGCATTAAACTTTTCAGCACGCTCTCGTACTACCACGAAAACACACTTGTAAAACATGGCTTTCTTCGGTGACATTTAGCTTTATCTTGTCTATTGAGTCCCAGAAACCAGATTTATATAGTGTTTCTATTGTATGTTCCTCGGTTAGGATATATATAATGTAATCCTTTTCCATTCCGCTACTTGTTTTAGTTTTCATTAGCTTTCACTCATATTTTGAGCAAAGTATACTGTCAAACGTGTTAGTTTCTTCAAGGAGGATAAGCTGCGACATTCGAAAAGATCACCACTAACAACCATTGGCCACTCACACATATTTTCTGAGATTTTCCTCTATGTATTTGTTCTTCGCCAGAGAAGGAAATCAGCAGTCCAATCCGGGGTCCAAAAAAAAAAGGTTAAAATGGCTCTGAGCACTATGGGACTTAACATCTGTGGTCATCAGTCCCCTAGAACTTAGAACTACTTAAACCTAACTAACCTAAGGACATCACACACATCCATGCCCGAGGCAGGATTCGAACCTGCGACCGTAGCAGTCGCGCGGATCCGGACTAAGCGCCTAGAACCGCGAGACCACCGCGGCCGGCAATCCGGGGTCATACCCTTCATACCGTTAAGTTACATTTATTGTGTGGTCACTTTCCTCACTTACGCTAGATTTTTTAGGTTATTTATTTGTAATTCACTGCCACTCTTCCCAGGATATCGAAAATTATATTATATTTAATGTATTCGAAGCTTTCTCTGAAACATCAAATGTTGTGACAGTATCATTGTTTATCTAGACTTCTTCACGCAACTTTTAGATCGAAATCACTATAGTTCATTAGTACTTTTACCTTTCGTACGATGAAAAGTACTTTCGTCAATTCCTTAATCAGTTTTCCATTTTACCTGTTATGTTATTGAAATGGGCAACTGGCAGGCATTGGAATGTCAGAATGCTCACTTATAATAATTTCTTTGTTCTCTGTATGTTTGTGGAAAAAGATAACACTTTAGTTTAAATTATGTTTCAGTTACACAACTGAATAACAGTCAAACTGATCTGTTACTCTTCATTAGGCAAATCTCGTGAGATCATAGGTATTTAACGGGAGTATCATTGAATCTATTTTGTAGTGTTCATTCACTGATGATACACAGAGGCAAGCACTTTACGCATCTGTAAACTCATAGAAAGCCCAAAATGTATTTCAATGAAAATAACCATTTCTTTCACGGTTTCGGATAAATGCTGTGCCTGTTGTTTTGGGAAAATGGTCCCCCTCACAAGTGCGCCAACTAGTACAGTGTACCCCACAATCACTTGCAGGGGATTCCAATATCTTTTTCCGGCAGTGGTCCGGCAGTTTTCATAGAGCATTTTAGAGCCCATGAGTGTATCTCTCGTGTTACCAAAATATCAAAAAAATACTTTCCACTTCAAGTGATCTCATGTAAAATATGTTTCGTTGTACAACAAGTAAGAAATCAAAGTAAACTACGTTTTAGAGTCTATGGCAAGGTCAGTGGCGCAAGATCGTGATAGGGTTATAAACATGCAGTGGCAGGATTTCTTCCCCGCGGTATTAGGAGTTCACGGGTGTGGAGGCGGGGGGGGGGGGGGGGGGGGGAGGGGGGTTGTGGACTCTTAGGCTCAGTCGCCCTTTACCCTTGGAAACTGAATGGAAACTGAAGGCAGATTGAGTGGATGTGGTGCTATCCTGTACGAACTAAATAAAGCAAGGCAATGTCCTTGTCCCTCTCTGGGATTGAATATCGGTCCACCAAGGACAGAGTCCGGTGCACTACCCTCTAGACCACGATGGTCACGAAGATATAAGATATAATTGTATAAAGTTGTAACAAAATATATGTGAATAGCGTCACTGTGCTCCCCTAAGGCAGTATGTCCAGTCTGTGTGAGAAATAATGTGTGTGAGAAATAATCTGGAGGCCTGAAGATGGGAAGACGAAGTGACCTGAGGGAATACTTCAAGAAAAAAAGCAGGAGGTAATTTAGAGTTTTACGTCCCGTCGACAGGAATGCTGTTACAGACGGAGCAGGAGCTCTTATTAGGAAAGGATTGGGGAGAAAAGTGGAATGGCCCAATCTGTACAAACCATTCTAGATTTTGTATTATACATTCTAGGGAAACCATCGAAAACTTAAATCTCGATGGCCTGACGTAGATTTCAACCGTCGGCCTCTCGAATGCGAGTCTAGAGCGCTAACCACTGCGCCATTTCGATCCGGAAAACTTCAATGAGCGCTATACGCTGTGGTACTATCTTTTTGAAGAAAAAACTTCTACTATTTTACGATTTGCGATTGAACCTCTGTTACAACGAATTCCTGTGTAGTTGCCGCCTGTTTTTCTGTATTAGGTGAAAGGAGTTTTCAAGTGCAATTTCGCTGAAAATTTTGGTTACTTCACTCTGGCTGCATATTAACCTCTGTTACAACGAATTCCTGTGTAGTTGCCGCCTGTTTTTCTGTATTAGGTGAAAGGAGTTTTCAAGTGCAATTTCGCTGAAAATTTTGGTTACTTCACTCTGGCTGCATATTATACCACGGCATAATTGTTTCGCTGTACGTGGGTCATTCGTTCGCTCGTTTAGGAAGGAAATAGTCAGTCTCATCTATTTTCGGAATGAAGTTAAAATACTGTACTTGCTCTAAACAGATAAAAATTTAGTTTTTGCAGACCAGCGACTCTGTTCCTAGTGTTCGCTCAACCCTTGAACGTTTTGAGCCATTCGCGGGTGGCACGGGGAGTTTGAGTAAAGTTCCTTTGAGAATAGTGTAGCAAGAGAGCCTGATTACATGTATGTCGATTTTTAATCTGCAGTTGAGGGAACAATTACACTGCCTTTTTATCGCAGGCGTTTTCCCAGATTCAGTACATCTATAAACTTTGCTTACCTTAGATACACTGGTGTGCAAAACAAGGACGGACGTTACTTCCGCGTGAAGTGTCACTGACAACTAACGTTGCTCGTTATTCGCTGCGGTCGTGCACTATCATCGATAAAAAGGAAGTCAGGGTCAAATGTACCCCTGAAAAGACGTATATGGGGAAAGAGTACCACCTACGGATGATGGCTCAGAAGAGTCGTGACAGCAACGCCACCATGTTGAATAATGATACAGGATGTCATGTTACGACTCAAACTATGCGAAATAGGCTGCATGATGCGCAACTTCACTCCCGACGTCCATGGCGAGGTCCACCTTTGCAACCACGATACCATGCAACTCAATATGGATGGGCCCAACAACATGCCGAATGGACCGCTCAGGACTGGCATCACGTTCTCTTCTTCGATGAATGTCGCATGCGCCTTCAACCAGACAATCGTCGGAGTCGCGTTTGTAGGCAATCTGGTCAGGGTGAACGCCATAGACACACTGTCCAGCTAGTGCAGCAAGGTGCAGGTTCCCTGATGTTTTTTGGTGCCATTATGTGGGAGCGATGTACGCCGCTGGTGGTCAAGGAAGGCGTTGTAACGGCTGTACCATACGAATGCCATCCTCCGACCGATAGTGAAACCATATCGGCAGCGTATTGGCGTAGCATTCGCCTTCATGGACGACAATTCGCTTCCACGTCGTGCACATCTTGTGAATGATTTCCTTCAGGATAACGACGTCGCTCAACTAGAGTGGCCATCATGTTCTCTAGTCATGAAAGCTTTCGAACATGCCTGGGATAGATTGAAGCCAGCCGCTGTGGTCTAGCGGTTCTAGGCGCTTAGTCGGGAACCGCGCGACTTCTACGGCCGCAGGTTCGAATCCTGCCTCGGGCATGGATGTGTGTGATGTCCTTAGGTTAGTTAGGTTTAAGTAGTTCTAAGTTCTAGGGGACTGATGACCACAGATGTTAAGTCCTATAGTGCTCAGAGCCATTTGAACCTTTTTTTTGACCCCGGATGGCACTGCTGATTTCCTTCTTTGGCGAAGAACAAATACATGAAATGGAGGAAAATCTCAGAAAATATGTGTGAGTGTCCAATGGTTGTTAGTGGTGAGCTTTCCGAATGTCGCAGCTTATCCTCCTTGAAGAAACTAACACGTTTGACAGTATACTTTGCTCAAAATATGAGTGAAAGCTAATGAAAACTAAAACAAGTAGCGGAATGGAAAACGATTACATTACATATATCCTAACCGAGGAACATACAATAGAAACAGTATATAAATCTCGTTTCTGGGACTCAATAGACAAGTTCTAGGGGACTGATGACCATAGGTGTTAAGTCCCATAGTGCTCAGAGCCATTTGAATTATTTCATAGATTAAAAAGTGCTGTTCATGGACGATGTAACCCACCAATCGCTCTGAGGGATCTACGCTAAATCGCCGTTTATGCGTGGGACATGCTGGACCAACAATGCCTTGATGAACTTGTGGATAGTATCTTACAACGAATACAGGCATTCGTCTATGCAAGATGACGTGCTACTGGCTATTAGAGGTGCTGGTGTGTACAGCAATCTGGACCAGTGCCTCTGAAGGTCCCGCTGTATGGTGGTACAACATGCGAAGGACGGAAATGATGTTTATGTTCATCTGTATTCCAGTTTCCTGTACAGGTTCCCGGAACTCGCGGAACTGAGGTGATGCAAAACTTGTTTTGACGTGTGTATAATATTTACCTACACCCGTCACAGTTCGTCTTTCTTCCAGCTTCGTGAAGATTCTTCACGATGTGAAGTCATTCAGATATTACCTGCGGGCCGTGTGCGATGACCAACGCTACCACAGCGCACGCTCACTGACGCTGACTGTGTTTTTCAGTTCCTTGAAATGTCTGGAGTTGCGGGGCAGCAACATTTAGTGGTCCAGTTACGCTGATGTCACGTCACGTGAATTTCAGCTTCCTATACACGACTGGGAATCATCTGGAGACATGCTAGTTTATCTAACCCGTCTTTAAGTTTTGCAGAACTCTGTACATTGCCATTCCGTGATTTTACTTGTCAAGTGCTCTTTGCAGCAAGGATTGTGTAAGCATTACCAGCTTTCCTAAAACGCAGTTCTGTAAGTAACCGGTAGTGTACTTGATAAATTATCTTTCAATATAATCCTTAAACAAACAATCCTATGGGAGGAACATCCGCAACTGAGCATTATACGCCGATCTTCAGTTGTCGTAGCTTGCTGCTGCGACCCGTGCACTGCGGTGGACGTGTTCAAGACGCGATTGTGCTACCAACGAGAGCAGAGCCAAGCCAGTAACTGAATGATGGCATCAAGAAACTTAATCCGGTGCTAAAGTGAATGACCACACACGAGGAATTATTGTCATTGTACTGATAGGTAGGTAGGTTATTGGTTTATTCATTTTTAGTGCTGAAGGTACATGACGCTATATTCCATACCACAAGGCTCAAAGCAGAATGACCTGAAGTCATGACGTGGCAGCTTATAGCAAGCTTCTCTAGAGGACGTCTTTCATCGAGAAGACGTCGCTGCTTATAGCGTCGATGGATAAATGTCTCCTGATAGACTGGATTTAACCAAAAGAGACACTGCAGGAATGTGCAAGAAAATACATGTTTTCAGAATAAATATGTCTAAAAAAATGTAAATACACTTCTGGGAAACAAATTAGTACGTCTGGAAACACGGCGTTGATTTTCTTCCGATGAGCAGAGAGTAGATATAATAGTTTCAAAGTAGTCCGCCAGCAGATAGTGTAGTGGCATAGTTATCAGAGAGTCATCTGCGTCTAGCCTTTAATAGGAAATGTGTACAGTCAAAAGGCTCAGTGTGGTGGAAACGTGAAGTAAGTAGGCAACCATGCCACGTGCTTGTTACATTCAAGTGAGGTAGTTTGAAATGAGTCAAATTGTGCCTTCGCAGGGGGGGGGGGGGGGGGGGGGGGGATGGTCTTTTCGGAGACGAGCTGAACGTGCGGGGTCAGCTGTGCTGCGATGCTGGTATCAGAGGTCACGCGGAAACACTCACACCCGTAAACGAGGTCATGGATGTCCACGCATCACAGACCGCAGATGTCCAACAGGATCGTTGTATTGCAGGGGCAGTAGTGGCACATCCTACATTTACAACAGCACAGACAAGATGGCTTGTGCTGCAGGTTTCAATGCTGGGATATCAGCAGGTGTCAGCGTGTGAACCATTCAAAGAAACATAATCGATATCGACTTTAGGAGCCGAGGGCCCACTCGTGTACCGTTCATGACTGCAGGACACACAGTTTTACGCCTCTCCTAGCCCCCTCATCACCAAATTGGGCTGTTGATGACTGGACACATGTTGCCTGATCGGACGTGTCTCATTTCAAATTGTATCGTGCAGATAGACGTGTACGGGTGTGGAAAGAACTTCACGAATCCATGTCAAGAGAGGACTGTTCAAGCTGGTAGAGATTCTGTAATGGTGTGGGGCGGCTGCAGTTGGAGTAATACGGGACCCGTGATACGTCTAGATACGTATCCCGTCTGATCGCCTGCACCCATTCGTATGCATTGAGCGTTCCAACGGCCTTGGGCAATTCCAGGAGGACAATGCGACACGTCACACGTTCAGAATTGCTATAGAGTGGCTTCAGGAGCATGCTTCCGAATTTAATGGCCACCAAACGCCCCAGACATGAACATTATTGGGCATATTTGAAATGTCTTTGGCTCTACAACCCCTGGTATTCTTACGGATTTCCGGATAGCCTTGCAGGATTCGTGGTAATAGTTCCCTCCAGCACTACTTCAGACATTAGTCGAGTCCATGCCAGGTCGTGTTGCTGTATTTCTTGTCGAAGAAAATAGGTGGTGTATTACTTTCTCGGTAACCCTCACAAGAATGTCACAAGACGGAAACGTTTTACTGAATGATAATTGACAGGAGTGGCCCAATCAGACATGATAAGGGCACAACACTATGAACATAGACATTTTAAGGGGAGCGATCATCTAATCCATAACAGAAACAGGTGATCAATATAAAAATAAGACTTTTATATATCATAAAGTATAGGAACAGGAGTTACCTGAGCCGTGGCGGCTCGGTTTGCTGACCTAACTATCTCTGGTACCGGTATCGATTGTCACCTCCCTTGTGACTATCTTTGGTTTTCCTGGTTGAGGTGCGGAGGCTCGGAGCGGTGGCAGTGTGCTGTGAACGGCACGTGGTGGAAGAAGGAGGGCTGGAGCAGCAGTGCCTGGCGGTGGGGTTTGGTTGGTCTGAGTGGGTTGGACAATGCATGTACCCGGCCGGATCGCCCAGCGACTGGTCGAAGAAGGGCCAGTCGCTAAAGAAGATGACGAAGGCCGTTCTCTGGAGCTCTGGTGACGGGGACCTTCTTCTGTTATTTGAAAAGAAGTTACAAGGATAGTTGACGGTAGGGAGAGTGCACTGTAACATACCGCCCATTGACATTCTGGGCCTGTGTTTTTTGTTTAAAGGAAAACTGGCGCAATATTATATTGTCTGATTTAGTGCATAATAGGTATTCGTTTCTTCTGCAGTGTGTCTTGGCTTGAGAGTGGCCAGTGGTTGTTAGTGCGTCTTCTTTGAAGTCACGTTATTCTGTTAATTGGTAAACCGCTTGCGTACACAATGTGACGATCCGATGGCAGGGTGTGGGTGTGGCGAATGCCCGGTGAACTTCACCTGCCAGCGTGTGCAGTGCCACCAGTAAAATGCGGAGGCGGTGGTGTTATGGTGTGGTCGTGTTTTAATTTAGGGGGCTTGCACACATTGTTGTTTTGCCTGGCACTACCACAGCATGGGCCGAAATTGATATTTTAAGCACCTTCTCGCTTAACCATGCTGAAGAGCAATTCGGGATGGCGATTGCGTCTTTGAACACGATCGAAAACCTCTTCATAATGCACGGCCTGTGAAATGAAGCTGATGGGGTATAGTTTAAGACAAACAAGCTAAAAATGGTTTATATTCCGCAGAAATGAAATGTCCCAGTCCAAGAATCGCCTTGAAGAACGCTGATCATTTCCGTAAGGTGAAGCCTTCTCTCCAGAACTCCTTTCCAGCACGGAGTGACATGTCAGCTGTAATAGCAATTTATGGTTGCTGTGTGCTTTAGCATTTAGATATCAATTCGGCAGAGTCGCTTACTCATTGTTGGTTCTGTAAATACACTCCTGGAAATGGAAAAAAGAACACATTGACACCGGTGTGTCAGACCCACCATACTTGCTCCGGACACTACGAGAGGGCTGTACAAGCAATGATCACACGCACGCACAGCGGACACACCAGGAACCGCGGTGTTGGCCATCGAATGGCGCTAGCTGCGCAGCATTTGTGCACCGCCGCCGTCAGTGTCAGCCAGTTTGCCGTGGCATACGGAGTTCCATCGCAGTCTTTAACACTGGTAGCATGCCGCGACAGCGTGGACATGAACCGTATGTACAGTTGACGGACTTTGAGCGAGGGCGTATAGTGGGCATGCGGGAGGCCGGGTGGACGTACCGCCGAATTGCTCAACACGTGGGGCGTGAGGTTTCCACAGTACATCGATGTTGTCGCCAGTGGTCGGCGGAAGGCGCACGTGCCCGTCGACCTGGGACCGGACGGCAGCGACGCACGGATGCACGCCAAGACCGTAGGATCCTACGCAGTGCCGTAGGGGACCGCACCGCCACTTCCCAGCAAATTAGGAACACTGTTGCTCCTGCGGTATCGGCGAGGACCATTCGCAACCGTCTCCATGAAGCTGGGCTACGGTCCCGCACACCGTTAGGCCGTCTTCTGCTCACGCCCCAACATCGTGCAGACGGCCTCCAGTGGTGTCGCGACAGGCGTGAATGGAGGGACGAATGGAGACGTGTCGTCTTCAGCGATGAGAGTCGCTTCTGCCTTGGTGCCAATGATGGTCGTATGCGTGTTTGGCGCCGTGCAGGTGAGCGCCACAATGAGGACTGCATACGACCAAGGCACACAGGGCCAACACTCGGCATCATGGTGTGGGGAGCGATCTCCTACACTGGCCGTACACCTCTGGTGATCGTCGAGGGGACACTGAATAGTTCACGGTACATCCAAACCGTCATCGAACCCATCGTTCTACCGTTCCTAGACCGGCAAGGGAACTTGCTGTTCCAACAGGACAATGCACGTCCGCATGTATCCCGTGCCACCCAACGTGCTCTAGAAGGTGTAAGTCAACTACCCTGGCCAGCAATATCTCCGGATCTGTCCCCCATTGAGCATGTTTAGGACTGGATGAAGCGTCGTCTCACGCGGTCTGCACGTCCAGCACGAACGCTGGTCCAACTGAGGCGCCAGGTGGAAATGGCATGGCAAGCCGTTCCACAGGACTACATCCAGCATCTCTACGATCGTCTCCATGGGAGAATAGGAGCCTGCATTGCTGCGAAAGGTGTTTATATACTGTACTAGTGCCGACATTGTGCATGCTCTGTTGCCTGTGTCTATGTGCCTGTGGTTCTGTCAGTGTGATCATGTGATGTATCTGACCCCAGGAATGTGTCAATAAAGTTTCCCCTTCCTGGGGCAATAAATTTACGGTGTTCTTATTTCAATTTCCAGGAGTGTATGATATAAATTTCGTAGTTCTCTTTTCAGTAAATACTCCGTATTCCAATAAGTAAGCTGACATCCATTCGAAGTTTTATTTATGCCGTAAAAAGGATCTAGTCTTGTGAAGACGGATGATTGTTTTTAAACAATCTGTGTTGTTTTTAGTAAAATATTCAAGCATAGTTCACAAATAAAGAGTATTACATATAAACTACCTGAGCGAGAGAAGTAAAGTTGCAGCTCTGTATTTTAAAGACATATTTATGTTATATTCGCAGTTTCAGCTTGGGTGCGAACGTTGTAAGCGTGTAAATGTTTTAATATCTTCTTCAAACGAAATGAAATTTATTATGATGTGATATAACCATCCGTCAGGGGGATAGTAAACGTAAATGGTATGAGAGAGATTGTCATCTTTATGGAGGTGTCACACGAGCGCCCGCAGGAACTCATTACTGGCGAGGCCGCAGAGATTTCTCATTTCCGGAGGTAAAGAGTTCTCAGATGGCGCGAGCAGTGAGCAGCCACTCAATTACCTCCTCTCTTGGGACTCTCCCTGGGAATTTCAGGACGACTGCAACCAGTGGCCTCGAATCAGCGGGACCTTTCCATCTGCATAATACGTCGCTAAATATCTGGCACCTTACGAGCATCACCTGGAATTGAGACGAAAAAATTTAGAAATTTCTAGTTTTATCTTGCAGATAACCACAGAATGCATAACATAACTTCCTTTTCATTACTGCATGGGTTACGCCTTTTAGTATACATCTACATACATACTCCGCAAGCCACCAAAAGTTGCATGATGGAGTGTGCCTTGTAGCATTACCAGTCGTTCGCTACATGTGTCACCCTCCCCTCCCCCCCCCCCCCCCCATCACCCGATCAAATGGAGAGAGGGAAAAATGAGTGTCTGCACGCCTCAGTACGAGGCCCAATGTAGTGGTCTGTACGCGAGATGTACGTTGCTGCTAGTAACATCGTTTTTCAGTCACTCGCAAATTCCGAATCCTTAAACTTTCGTGAAAAGAACATCGACTTCCCTTCAGGGATTCGTATTTGAATTCACGGAGCGTTTCCATAATACTTGCGGGTTACCTACCGGCAACAAATGTAACAGCACATCTCGGAAAAGGTTCGGTGTCTTCTCTTAATGCTACCTTATGAGGGTCCCAATCACTTGATCAGTAGTCGAGAATGTGTCACAGAAATGTTTGTTTACAAATCAGCTAAACCTCTCTAGAATTATCCCAATTCACAAACTCAATCCTCTGCATTCTCTACTAGTTATTTTACGTGCTGTTTCCATTTCATGTCGTTTTTCAACGTTACGCCAAGATATCTGATCTACGTGACTGTGTCAAGCACCAATAATACTGTGCTCCAACATTACAGAGATTGCTATTCGTGCTCATCTGCTTTAGCTTACACTTTTATGAACTTAGAGCAATCTGCTATTCGTCATACCAAATAGAAATTCTGTCTTACATTAAATCATCCTATTTCCTCGAACAGTCACTCACCGACTAGAGTTTCTAGTTCGCGGCAGCATGGTCTGTAAACAGTCGCAGACTGCAACTCATCCTATCCCTCAGATCTGTGATACATATAGGGAACAACAGCGGTCCTATCAAACTTCCCAGGGGAACTCCTGATAACATCCTTGTCTCTGATGAACATTCGGTGTCTGAGCAAAGTGCTGGGCTCTTTTAACTTATGAAGTGTTCAGAACCCTCGCACCTTCCTATCCCAGTCACAAACGTATCATGGAAACATGGTAACATGGTAACTTCTAAAAATTACTTTTCGTCGCTACATTTTCCGGCATTGAGTCCAAATCCGTCTTTAGTTCTTCTCCACCTATAGTTTTGTCTCAATGTGATCTCGTTGCAAAACAGAGAATCATCAAAAATATGCAGGTGGAGTAAAAACTATTTAATAGTTCAAAATGCACAAATATTTTACGGAAGTCTAAATAATTTTTATTATATGGGAATTACACCGCCCAGTCATATTAATGAAGCCATCTTTCAAAGCCCAGGACAACCATCTATTTCCACACGGATCGCTGCGAGCCGTCCAGGAAGAGACTCAGAGAGGATCTGGAAGGGACCCATAGGAATGTGGAGCCATGCCGTCTTAAGTGCCGTGACCAGCTGCGACAGGTTTGTCGGTGCCGTGGAAAGACAGACTCCGTGTAGCGGTGGCCACACTCCCCAAAGGTAGATACAAACTTGTGTTGACCCACTGTGCCTAACAGAATGACGGGATTACCTAGGGAATGCGAGGAAAACATTTCTCTTCCGGCAATTATTGTAGGGTGTTGCTTTGAGACGTTTCACGCCGTACACGCCAACGATCATCCGGTTGATGGTGCACAAAATTAATGTGATTCGTTTGGAAAGCCCACCTGCGTTGGTAGCCCCTTGATTCATCTGGGTGGTCAGTTGTTCAACAGTTGTACGTGTATCCGCACGGACATATCGCCAAAGCCGTCATTCACCTCTGCCATTTATGGTGTACCATAGCAGCCTTGACACCGGTTTTGGATAGCGTCATATGCAGTGTACTTTAACGACAGCTGCACGAGAACATTTGCAAACTTAGCCGTTTCGGAAATGCTTTCATCCTTGGCCCGAAAGCCAATTACCATTCCCTTTCGGATAAATCGCTCTTTTTCTACTTTAGGCAACGATTGCACTATTTTCCGCGTCCACACGGCATACTGTATATATCCTCCACTGATGGTGCTGCCACCTACAGTCTGTGGGCGTTTATACCACACAGACGTCGAACATAGACGGTGGTTACATCGATGTGAGCGGACCGCGTGTATGTCCGTTGGTTTATATTTCCCTTCTCTCTCCTCTGTATAGCATAGAAGACCTTTTTCCTGACATGGTCGAGAAGGTCAAATGCCATGTCCTCTACCTATACCTGACCTCAGCTGCTTACATTACTAGATCTGTAGACATTTCAGCATAGACTATCTGCACGTGTTATGTGACAGTGAACCCTTGAATTTAACTCCGAGAGTATCCAGGTGCGTGAAAGCTATTTCGCAATTTTTTTAAAAGGTACATTTATGATAGAATGGTAACCACACTAAACACCTTGTGCAGTGCTGATAGACAAATGTCTGTCATAGGAAACCATACCCCATATTTTAATAACTGACGAGTAATAGATGTCTCCTAGGAAGAGTGTCTTTATGAAAAAGATTGAAGATCTTCAAAAAATGATATTGGGGCTCATCAAACCGCCCAACTCCTTAAAATTACTTCCCATGTTGGATTCAACAAAAATATGACGTGGGTCTTAGTGTCGCTTAAAATATTTGCATCTTCCTGCTTGAAAGTTACTCAAGCGCACTTCTCTCTCACAGCTGTTTTTGTGGAACCGTCTCACAGAGCTGTTTTCACTTCTCCAGCTTTGTGTAATGCATTGTGGCCCACCCTAATATGTAGAGGTGGTAATAACGTTTTTCGCATCCAATATGATGCACGAAAAGAAGAACCACACTATTTATTACAGCAGTTAAGATTACATTAACCAGTGCAACCACGGACCCCGAATTTTTAAATTCATATTATTGTTAATATTGAAAAAATATATGAAATATATACAGTCAAAATCACTAAGCAGCCTTCTTCAGATATTAAAGGTTAAATGTAAAAAACTAGTGCTTGTATGGTCCACACTCATTGAAAAACTTTATCCTCATCGGTCTGTGTAACTGCATGCCTCCATCTGTAGCCGGAGCGCAACTACAGACGAGGGAGTTCGAGAGCATTTACCTTTGGTGGGACCCATCCCCGCCTCCACGCCTGCTTTCTCCTGCTTGCTCGACTCACCGAGAACGTTTATCTCATATCGTTTCTCACAGCCAGCACCCATTGCGTATCCTCCTATGAGAACTGTGTTGCCTCTTTTACTTGGGTCAGAATGTAAAACAGGTAATAATTTTTGTAGAACAGCAGTCTATTTATTGTAACATTTCATTAAAAGAGAACATAAGCGGGACCAAATTCTATCTCGTATGTCAACACTTGAACTGTTCTTCCTTCGTATATTATAATTTACATCAAATACTACACATAGTTTTTTTGTTCTCGTTAAGTGACAATGTTTCCCAAAACTGTCCCTATAATTGACATAAAACCAGAGTTAGAAAGACCAGTTAAGTCAGAATAATTTATCCTCATCTGTAAATTGTATGTGTACCAGTACCAGTTATTTTCAGTGCTTCACTAACGTACATTATACTGTCGTACCTTACCATGGTTCACCCATATAAGATGCTACTTTGAAAGCGTACCGAGTTGGGCTACAAGTCAGTGGGCACACAGCGGGTCATGTTAACCGCTCAGGGGAGGCCGCCCCTAGGAGAATTTCTAGAACGAGTCACCGACAGCTGCGGAGGTCAGTGCCATTTGGTCAGAGAAGACTGCGTTGAAGAGCAGCCCCTGGGTACCGCACGCCAGGAGCCACAACTCGGATACGATCTCCAGTAGTGTAGGGCCTGTGGAAGAGGCTGTTTCAACAAGGAGTGTGTGGATTATTATTCTAGAAGCCGCACAAAACAATACATGATATTCCCCTCATCCCAAGATAGTTACGTTACCCCAGTGATAATTTGGTTCCTATCATCTATGCACACACCATTCTTGACTTTGCCACACGGTAACAGACACATTATTATTTCAGCACTAATACATCAGGTGTGGGCAAGTGTTACACACTGCATGTGGACACGAATCGTCTAATACGCCACGCCACGTCACAATATGTACATCACTGTGTCGGAAATGCTGTACCGATTGTTATGTCATATGTTTGTTGCTAGTTTCTAACAAAGGAAGATGTAACTGGAACAGCACTGATCGCTTTTGCCATTTCCTACAATAACACAATATTTAAAAGCAATGGAAATTTTACGAATAAACGTTGCTTTTTTTAAAAAAGGAGTGTTCTTTTGAACACAAAATTTTTTGAACAGTTGCTACAGTAAATTGATAAACCGGTTTTTTAACCCGGTTATTAGTAAAAAATACCTGTTATAACCGAGACAAACACAGACCGAAAAATATCGGTTACTCTGAAATAAAATACTGAGGTCCAGTTTAACATCTCAGTTTTTCCCATCCCTACTATTAAGGATGTCCTAAACATCCAATTTCTTCTGTTGGTTACAGGCTGTGCTGCCTATACGACTAAAGTGGGAGCAATACTAACACAACTATATCCCAGTATGGTCCATTGCAACTCTCTTGCCCATGGCCTGTACTGCCTAGCGGAGAAAGTACTAAATAATATGCAGCTTTACTTTATGGTGGTCTAGGGGTAGCGTCTTTGATTCATAATCAAAACGTCTTCGGTCCCGGGTTCGATCCCCGCCACTGCCTAAATTATGATAAATAATCAGCATTGGCGGCCGAAGACTTCCGGCATAAGAAGTCAGTCTCATTCTGCCAACGGCCTTGTCAAAGAGGGCGGAGGAGCGGATAGAGGTTCAGGGCGCTCTGTTGTCCTAGGGGTGGGAAATTGCCACTAAAGGCGGAAGAATCAGCAATGATCACCGACATGAGGATGCAGAAGGCAATGGAAACCACTGCATTAAAGACACGTAACGTGTATCCACAGGATAGTAGTTGAAGAACTGTCATGATGATCTCTCCATTGGCAAAAGATTCCGGAATAGTCCCCCATTCGGATCTCCGGGAGGGGACTGCCAAGGGGGAGGTTACCATGAGAAAAGGATTGAATAATCAACGAAAGGATAACGTTCTACGAGTCGCGGCGTGGAATGTCAGAAGCTTGAACGTGGTAGGGAAACTAGAAAATCTGACTAGGGAAATGCAAAGGCTCAATCTAGATATAGTAGAGGGTCAGTGAAGTGAAGTGGAAGGAAGACAAGGATTTCTGGTCAGATGAGCATGGGGTAATAACAACAGCAGCAGAAAATGGTATAACAGGTGTAGGATTCGTTATGAATAGGAAGGTAGGGCAGAGGGTGCGTTACTGTGAACAGTTCAGTGACCGGGTTGTTCTAATCAGAATGGACAGCAGGCCAACACCGACAACGATAGTTCAGGTATACATGCCGACGTCGCAAGCTGAAGATGAACAGATAGAGAAAGTGTATGAGGATATTGAAAGGGTAATGTAGTATGTAAAGGGGGACGAAAATCTAATAGTCATGGGCGACTGGAATGCAGTTGTAGGGGAGGGAGTGGAAGAAAAGGTTACAGGAGAATATGAGCTTGGGAGAAGGAATGAAAGAGGAGAAAGATTAATTGAGTTATGTAACAAGTTTCAGCTAGTAATAGCGAATACACTGTTCAAGAATCACAAGAGGAAGAGGTATACTTGGAAAAGGCCGGGAGATACGGGAAGATTTCAATTAAATTACATCATGGTCAGACAGAGATTCCGAAATCAGATATTGGATTGAAAGGCGTACAAAGGAGCAGATATAGACTCAGATCACAATATAGTAGTGATGGAGAGTAGGCTGGAGATCAAGACATTAGTCAGGAAGAATCAATACGCTAGGAAGTGGGATACGGAAGTTCTAAGGAATGACGAGATACGTTTGAAGTTCTCTAACGCTATAGATACAGCAATAAGGAATAGCGCAGTAGGCAACACAGTTAAAGAGGAATGGACGTCTCTAAAAAGGGCCATCACAGAAGTTGGGAAGGAAAACATAGGTACAAAGAAGGTAGCTGCGAAGAAACCATGGGGTAACAGAAGAAATACTTCAGTTGATTGATGAAAGGAGGAAGTACAAACATGTTCCGGGAAAATCAGGAATACAGAAATACAAGTCGCTGAGGAATGAAATAAATAGCAAGTGGAGGGAAGCTAAGACGAAATGGCTGCAGGAAAAATGTGAAGACATCGAAAAAGATATGATTGTCGTAAGGACAGACTCAGCATACAGGAAAGTCTAAACAACCTTTGGTGACGTTAAAAGCAACGGTGGTAACATTAAGACTGCAACGGGAATTCCACTGTTAAATGCAGAGGAGAGAGCAGATAGGTGGAAAGAATACATTGAAAGCCTCTATGGGGGTGAAGATTTGTCTGATGTGATAGAAGAAGAAACAGGAGTTGATTTAGAAGAGATAGGGGATCCAGTATTAGAATCGGAATTTAAGAGAGCTTTGGAGGACTTACGGTCAAATAAGGCAGAAGGGATAGATAACATTCCATCAGAATTTCTAAAATCATTAGGGGAAGTGGCAACAAAACGACTATTCACGTTGGTGTGTATAATATATGAGTTTGGCGACATACCATCTGACTTTCGGAAAAGCATCATCCACACAATTCCGAAGACGGCAAGAGCTGACAAGTGCGAAAATTATCGCACAATCAGCTTAACAGCTCATGCATTGAAGCTGCTTACAAGAATAATATACAGAAGAATGGAAAAGAAAATTGAGAATGCGCTAGGTGACGATCAGTTTGGCTTTAGGAAAAGTAAAGGCACAAGAGAGGCAATTCTGACGTTACGGCTAATAATGGAAGCAAGGCTAAAGAAAAATCAAGACACGTTCATAGGATTTGTCGACCTGGAAAAAGCGTTCGACAATATAAAATGGTGCAAGCTGTTTGAGATACTGAAAAAAGTACGGGTAAGCTATATGGAGAGACGGGTCATATACAATATGTACAACAACCAAGAGGGAATAATAAGAGTGGACGATCAAGAACGAAGTGCTCGTATTAAGAAGGGAGTAAGACAAGGCTGTAGCCTTTGGCCCCTACTCTTCAATCTGTACGTCGAGGAAGCAATAATGGAAATAAAAGAAAGGTTCAGGAGTGGAATTAAAATACAAGGTGAAAGGATATCAATGATGCGATTCGCTGATGACATTGCTTTCCTGAGTGAAAGTGAAGAAGAATTAAATGATCTGCTGAACGGAATGAACAGTCTAATGAGTACACAGTATGGTTTGAGAGTAAATCGGAGAAAGACGAAGTTAATGAGACTTAGTAGAAATGAGAAATATAACATCAGGATTGATGGTCACGAAGTAAATGAAGTTAAGGAATTCTGCTACGTAGGCATTAAAGTAACCAATGACGGACGGAGCAAGGAGCACATCAAAAGCAGACTCGCTATGGCAAAAAAGGCATTTCTGGCCAAGAGAAGTCTACTAATATCAAATACCGGCCTTAATTTGAGGAAGAAATTTCTGAGGATGTACGTCTGGAGTACAGCATTGTATGGTAGTGAAACATGGACTGTGGGAAAACCGTAACAGAAGAGAATCGAACCATTTGAGATGTGGTGCTATAGACGAATGTTGAAATTAGGTGGACTGATAAGGTAAGGAATGAGGATGTTCTACGCAGAATCTGAGAGGAAAGGAATATGTGGAAAACACTGAGAGGAGTCAGTAGGAAAAGGGAGAGAAGGAAACGTAGTAGGTGAATATGGATTGGGGCTAAGAAATGAAAGAGGAACCCGCCTGGTAGAATTTTGCACGGAGCACAACTTAATCATAGCTAACACTTGTTTTAAGAATCATGAAAGAAGTTTGTATACTTGGAAGAACCCTGGAGATACTAAAAGGTACCAGATAGATTATATAATGGTAAGACATAGATTTAGGAACCAGGTTTTAAATTGTAAGACATTTCCAGGGGCAGATGTGGACTCTGACCACAATCTATTGGTTATGACCTGTACATTAAAATTGAAGAAACTGCGAAAAGGAGGGAACTTAAGGAGATATGACCTGGATAAACTGAAAGAACCAGAGGTTGTACAGAGTTTCAGGAAGAGCATAAGGGAACAATTGACAGGAATGGGGGAAACAAATACAGTAGAAGAAGAATGGGCAGCTTTGAGGGATGAAGTAGTGAAGGCAGCAGATAATCAAGTAGGTAAAAAGACGAGGGCTGCTAGAAATCCTAGGGTAACAGAAGAAATACTGAATTTAATTGATGAAAGGAGAAAATATAAAAATGCAGTAAATGAAGCAGGCAAAAAGGAATTCAAACGTCTCAAAAATGAGATCGACAGGATGTGCAAATTGGCTAAGCAGGGATGGCTAGAGGACAAATGTAAGGATGTAGAGGCTTATCTCACTAGGGGTGACATAGATACTGCCTACAGGAAAATTAAAGAGACCTTTGGAGAAAAGAGAACCACTTTTATGAACATCAAGAGCTCAGATGGAAACCCAGTTCTAAGCAAAGAAGGGAAAGCGGAAAGGTGGAAGAAGTATATAGAGGGTCTATACGAGGGCGATGTACTTGAGGACAATATTATGGAAATGGAAGAGTATGTGGATGAAGACGAAATGGGAGATACGATACTGCGTGAAGAGTTTGACAGAGCACTGAAAGAACTGAGTCGAAACAAGGCCCCGGAAGTAGACAACATTCCATTAGAACTACTGACAGCCTTCGGAGAGCCAGTCTTGAGAAAACTCTACCATCTGGTGAACAAAATGAATGAGACAGGCGAAATACCCTCAGACTTCTAGGAGGCTATAATAATTCCAATCCCAAAGAAAGCAGGTGTTGACAGATGTGAAAATTACCGATCTATCAGTTTAATAAGCCACAGTTGCAAAATACAAACACGAATTCTTTACAGACGAATGGAAAAACTTTTAGAAGCCAACCTCGGGAAGATCAGTTTGCATTCCGTAGACATATCGGAACACGTGAGGCAATAGTGACCCTACGACTTATCTTATAAGTTAGATTAAGGAAATGCAAACCTACGTTTCTAGCTTTTGTAGAATTAGAGAAACCTTTTGACAATGTTGACTGGAATACTCTCTTTCAAATTCTGAAGGTGGCAGGGGTAAAATACAGGAGGCGGAAAGCTATTTACAACTTGTACAGAAAGCAGATGGCAGTTATAAGAGTCGAGGGACATGAAAGGAAAGCAGAGGATGGGAAGGGAGTGAGAAAGGGCTGTAGCCTCTCCCTAATGCTATTCAATCTGTATATTGAGCAAGCAGTGAAGGAAGCAAAAGAAAAATTCGGAGTAGGTATTAAAATCCATGGAGAAGAAATAAAAACTTTAAGGTTCGCCGATGACATTGTAATTCTGTTAGAGACAGCAAAGGACTTGGAAGAGCAGTTGAACGGTATGGATAGTGTCTTGAAAGAAGGATATAAGATGAACATCAACAAAAGCAAAACAAGGATAATGGAATGTAGTCGAATTAAGTCGGGTGATGCTGAGGGAATTAGATTAGGAAATGAGACACATAAAGCAGTAAAGGAGTTTTGCTATTTGGGGAGCAAAATAACTGATGATGGTCGTAGTAGAGAGGATATAAAATGGAGACTGGCAATGGCAAAGAAAGCTTTTCTGAAGAAGAGAAATTTGTTAATATCGTGTATAGGTTTAAGTGTCAGGAAGCCATTTCTGAAAGTTTTTGTATGGAGTGTAGTCATGTATGGAAGTGAAACATGGACGATAAATAGTTTGGGCAAGAAGAGAATAGAACCTTTCGAAATGTGGTGCTACAGAAGAATGCTGAAGATTAAATGCGTAGATCACATAACTAATGAGGAAGTATTGAATAGGATTCGAGAGAAGAGAAGTTTGTGGCACAACTTGAGTAGAAGAAGGGATCGGTTGGTAGGACATGTTCTGAGTCAGCAAGGGATCACCAATTTAGTATTGGAGGGCAGCGTGGAGGGTAAAAATCGTAGAGGGAGACTAAGAGATGAATACACTAAGAAGATTCAGAAGGATGTAGGCTGCAGTAGGTACTGGGAGATGAAGAAGCTTGCACAGGATAGAGTAGCATGGAGAGCTACATCAAACCAGTCTCAGGACTGAACAACAACAACAAGCATTCAAAGGACTTCTTACAGAAACCTGTTCATCAACATGCTATGGGCATTCGTAAATACACAACAATGAATATTGTACTTCATAAATTTTAATTTTTTCTGTTCATCCTTAATTTTTTTATTATCTCCTGGTACCTTGCTACCTCTTCCTTCCGGTTCCCGGAATCCCGGAAGGATCCGTCCCTCTTGCCACACCCTAGATTCGCCTGCTCTGTGTGCGTATTGCTGTTAATGTCTTCTAAGGAGACAATAAACAGACGAGAGATGTAAGCAAAATGCTGTTCATAGCTCCGGCACCTGTGGTGTAGGGATAGCGCCTTTGATTAGTAATCAAAGCGTCTTCGGTCTCGTACTCGATCCACATCACCGCTTAAATTTTTAATAAAAACCATCAGCAATGGCGGCCGAACACTGTAGGCACAAGAAGTCAACCTCGCTCAGCTAACTGCCTGGTAAAAGAGGGCAGAGGAGCGGATGTAAGTTCAAGCGATTGTCTTACCCTTGGGGTGATAAACAGCCCCTAAAGGCGAAAGAATCAACAATGATAAACGGCATGAGGATGCAGAAGGCAACCACTGCATCAAAGACACAATTTTTATCGTCAAATACATGCGAACTGTAATCGAAAAACTATCATGTGATCTCTCCACTGGCGAAAGATTCCGGAATAGTTCCCCACTCGGGTGTTCAGGAGGAGAGACTGTCAAGGGAAGGTGCCGCTCTCACACTACACGATCCTGTGATCATGGATCTTCCCGATCTCCCCTCTTAAATCTACCCGATTACAGTCCTACACTAGTAAGCATTATACGAGGATTAGTCCAACGAGGTCTTGTAAGCCATGAACTGAACCAATTAAATGCTGTACATTTCCTATGTATTCTTCCATTAAATCTGTATGGTGTCTAACTTACAACAGAGCTCTTTCGTGAAGTAGCTTGATCTCGAATCACCCATAGATTTCCAGTGACTAATACACAGTACTGTAAGAAACTGTTCTTTCTGCCTATTCATGAGGAGTATGTGATGCTAGTTTGTGTTGCGGGCTAACAGTAAGTCATTCCTCCAACGCATGTCATTACAACGCTATGTCGTTGTTGTCTCTTAACATATTACCACAGTTTCGTGCACAGATATCCTCATGAGGTTTCTGACATTGTAAACCAGGTCGTATGTATATAACACGAATAGTAGCAGCACTATAGCACCCCCATGAGGCACTCCCGGAGCTATCGTCAGATTTGTCAATTTCTTCTCGGGGCGGAAAAACGGAATATTTCGCACGATGGATTATTGGAGCATACCTGTTGGTAGCTTAACAGAAGATCTGACATCTCTGTAAACGCCATAATACGCTAATGTAAAACATCCGTATTAATTTAGCAACATATTCGCGTTTGATTCTTAGGCCGGTAGCAATGTACGTTTGTGAGGTCTCCAAAGTGTTGTGATCACAGGAAACTGTTCGCACAGCTAAGTGTCACACACCTGCGTTTATTCGTTCTTCAGTTCCGAAAAAATACACTGTCCAGCCCTATAGGGTGCGTGTATGTTTCTAAGACTACAGAAAGATGCGAACATCACACTGTCATTCAGTTTTTTAAGGGAAAGGTGTTCACACCTATCTCACTTCTTCGCTATTTAAATGAAGTGTGTAGAGAATAGTGTCCGCAGTACGGAGTCTACTATTGGGCTCTAAAATGCACGAAGTGAAAACAACTAGGACAATACCAATTATGGGCGAGACAGTTCCGAAAGTTGAACTGAAGTGGACAAATTTCGATTCGTTTTTTAAGAATGATGAAATCTGGATGCTGTGCTGCACTCCCGAAAATAAACAGCAGTTCCTCTAGTTAACTAGCTCCTCTTAATGCAAGCCTGGAAAAGGCCAAAATACACAGTGTGTCGCCCAAGAAAATAAAACTCTATTTTCGAATCGAAAGAGAGTCATATTGTTTGATGGCGTGTCTCCTGTAATCGCATTAACATCTGACAACTCGTACAGATGGTTTAGAACCAGAGAAGAGGAATATGCAGCTAGAGTGTAACACTTTTCCACGACAGAGTCGAGTAGAAGGCGCACGCGAAACTGTCGCAGGACGGTAACAAGTTGCAGGTAACGTCACCAATGCATTAGTCCTACAATCCAAAGTTAGCACTCACTGCCAAAGGGTGATTTTCTAAATTGTGAGAAAGTGTGGCTGTAAAGCTCCTCAGTGACGATGGCCCGGTAAATATTCCCTCACTTTCTGCTAAAAATCATGAAACCAAGTAGCGAAGTAGGAAAATTTACGAAATTTGAAATTAAAATTATATACATTAATAACTTTAATTTTTTTTAAATTTGTAAAAGAATTTGATATCTTGTAATTGTGGTTTAACTAGTATACACAATCGGCTAAGCATGGTCCAGCGGTCATAGTTGTAGTGACTGATATAACACGAGATTACAAGGGAGGAAGATTAATATTTAACGTACAGTCGACATCTAGGTCATTAGACACTAAAAGTAAGCTTGGGTTAGGAAAAGATGGGGAATGAAACCTCTGTGTCATTTTCGAAGGAACCATCCTGGTGTTTATCCTTGAACGACTTCGCGAAATTGCAGGGTACATAATTATGGTTGGTCGAACAGGGATTTGAATCTTTGTCCTCCCGAATGCGACTGCAATGTGCGAGCACTGCATCATCTTGCTCCGTATGATTTCAGAGACCGAAGTAACTTCTATGTATGTCTCTCATATCAGTCAGTACGTGAAGATAAAAAAAGGTAACCAACGTAAGTTTTTCTTAAGTTAATTGATTCAAGAGCACAGAATAGACCACATTTCTCTGTTGTCGCCTGTTTCACCATGAATATTATCAATGAGCGAATGGAATGATTGGCTGTCTTTCATTCGCCTATGAAAATGTATTTTGTGCTCAACATCAGATCACTAGATAATGCACTCCTTTCCAATTAGTTTCCCAGTATTGCAGTACAGTTTTTATTTTGTTTAACTATGTAATGAATCGCTGTTTTCTTTCGTAATTGCTGAATCATATTGATGCAGAATAACGTCGGGTCTTTCCCCAGCACTGAAACCTTGTTCCACGTATAGTGGGTTCCAAAAGGAACTCTGCCACTTCAATGTTATGTTATTAGACCTGTGATTAACTTAGAAGAAAAAAATAAAGTTTCTCTGATGCACCCACTTATGGCATGTACAGGATTCAGTCAATATTAAAACTCTGTTCAATCCCATCGATCCATGTCAGCGTCAACTGCGTCAACAGCTGCCGCTATTCTACACGTCAAATCAATAATGTCATTTGCTGCGAGTCTCCGTAACAACTGCAGTACGTATGGAAGCATACGAAAATATTTTCGAAGTACTCTGTGCGCTGTAGTATGAGTGGTTCGCAGATGGTTTGATGCCTTACGCTGGCAGCTGTGGCCGAACGGTTCTAGGCGCTCCAGTCCGGAACCGCGCGACCGCTTCAGTCGCAGATTCCAATCCTGCCTCGGGCATGGATGTGTGTGATGTCCTTTGGTTAGTTAGGTTTAAGTAGTTCTAAGTTCTAGGGAACTGATGACCTCAGATGTTAAGTCCCATAGTGGTCAGAGCCATTTGAACCATTTTTGATGCCTTACGAACAGACCTCTGCGCGCGCTGGAAAACCCATCAAATTTCCTCCGAATCACCTTCATTTCTCCTTGATGTACCTTCATTGTACTTCCCGTTTCCATGAAGTTCCTGTGACATTTTCTAATGTATGGTCGAGAGAATTGTGGTTTCATGTGTCGCATTTTGAAATTTCTTTTAACTTGCTTGTGTGACTTCTTTTCCGTAACCAGTACAGACTTCAATATTCCATTTATTTATGATGCTGCAACCTGTAACGCTGGAAATGCATATCCTCCTATTTCCATCTATTGTACTATATTTTTTTTCCTTACTTCGTTACTTGAAGATATAACATTTCTGTGTCTTTATATATTGTAATTGTTTTACTATTTGTCTATATATATATTTATGCATTTATGTCGATGTATAATTGGTTTGTTTTGTTAATACTACTTGCAGTTTTTACACTGGGTCTTGCCTAGGGAAAACTATGCTATCGAATGATTCCATCGGTAGGTCGTGTGGAGAAGAAAAGTGTTTAGGATCTTTGGTAAACTTAACTCTGTCGCGTGGAGCGTGGGCAGAGCAGGGGGAGCCTGGCTGAAGGAGGGCAGTGGAGCAGGTGTGTTGTGTGACGCTCCCGCGAGTTGCCGAGCTTTCGGGGTTTGGCAGCATGTAATTGCGCTCGACTTGCTATGTTAGTTTCTGACACGGCGTCGCGCACGGGAAGCATTAGCTGGCACACATCAAGAGCCCGTTTCGGCTGGAGACCGTGTCGAGAAGAAGGCGCGCCAACATCCAGCTTCTGCAACAGCGACGGCCGACAATGAGTGACTGTCGCCACCTCCTCGATCGACGACTTCAAACCTTCAATCAACCAACAAGGAAGACTGGATGCGGAATAAACGATTCTTGCCCCACAGAAGTATTTCTAGGAACTTCTGGAAAACATTTTTCCCTTTTTTTACACAAGTTTTTCAGTTCTGCTTGAAACCTGTAGGAATATAAACATGCAAAACAGCACACACCTTTCTTAAAACGGTCGGAGAATTGAAGCGGTCAGCGCTAGAAATTGCTAACCTTCAATTTAGACTAGATAGATCTGATCACGTTATCTGTTCTGTTTTCGAATGCTCCGCATATTGATAACAAGGCTTTCCCTACCTACAGCTATGAAAATGCTTTATACTGCATAATTTTCTTAGTCTATGATTTTGTCTTTGAATTCAGCCAAACATGTAACTTGGGGTAACGCAGAAAGGGCTCTGGTGAGGTATTATTTCCTTCTGCCGTTCCCTTCAGTTGTTATCCAAGTGTAATTCTTTATTCCGCTTTCGTTCACTGACTGAATATAGAACTTCCATCGTAATGATTCTCTTTTATTAATCACAGATCCAGTGAGGGAACACAAGTAAGGAAAGGCAGAGTTAGGTTTGACTCACATCCGAACAAAGGAGTGAACAAAGTTTGAAGCAACAGCGAAGATCATTCGGACTGACCCTTTATGCTCTAAGATCAATCTATGTGAACGCAAAGAGTTGCTTAATTATAAAACTGCAGAGTACAGTAAAGTGAAAGAATGCTGAGCAAAGGAGGGTTTCAGTAGAAATTATTATTACAGTGCTCTGATGTTTTCCAATGACATTGTAATTCTGTCAGAGAGAGCAGAGAAGCAACTGTAGGGAATGGATAGTGTCATGAAAGGAGGATGTAAGACGAACATAAAAAAGAAACAAAGATAACTCAATGTAATCTAATTAAATCAGGTGATGATGAAAAGAGACACTTAAAGTAGCAGATGAGTTTTGCTATTTGGGCAGCAAAGTAACAGATTGCCGAAGTAAAGAGGGTATATAGCGTAGACTGGCTATGACAAGAAAAGCATTTCTTAAAAAGAGAAATTTGTTAACATGAGATATATATTTAAGTGTTAGGAAGCCTTTTTCTGAAGGTATTTGTCTTGAATATAGCCATGTATGGACATGAAACACGGAGGACGAACATTTAATTAAAAATAGAATGGAAGCTTTCGAAATGTGGTGCTAAGCAAGACTACTGAAGATTAGATGGGTCGATAATGTAACTAATGAGGAAGTACCGAATAGAATAAGGGAGGCAAGATATTTGTGGCACACTTAACCAAAATAATGGATCTGTTGACATAACAAATTCTTATACATCAAGCGATCGCCGATATAGTATTGGAGGGAAGTGAGAGGGAAAAATCGCAGATGGAGACCAAGATATTAATATAGTCAATGATTCACAAAGATGTAGGTTGCAGTAGTTATTCGGAGATGAAGATGCTAAACAGGATGGAGTGGCATGGGGAGCTGCATCAAACCAGTCTTGGGACTGAAGACCAAAATTAACAATATCATTCCATCTCTGCATAAAAATTCAAAATATTTGATTTCAGTGGTTATCTGATGGTCTCGTGGTAGTAAAATTTCGCTTCTGCAAGGCTTCGGTATCATTAACTGCACGCTGCAGTTCATTTAAGCTCTTGCTCATTCTGAGTCCAAGGTACGAATATCTGGTATTTGCACAAGTAATCTGATATTTTACACTAATACGCTGTCCTGTAATTTGTTGAAATATGTAACTGAACTCCTTTTATATCCTCATCATAAATACATCAGTGCGTAGATGGCACTGTATCCACGTAACAGGCCAAATTTCACCTGTGAGCAATGTTCAGTGATACTCAACAGTCGAAACATTTCAAAAGTTAGGAAGCAATGAGAAGTCGTGCCATCACACTCATCACTTCAAGGCCCTCAGAAAACCATACGTGAATAATGCGAATTTGGTTTCACGTGGGTTTTTCTTACAGAATAGAAGATGGCTGCAGTGGAGAAGGTTGGTTTCTCTATGAAAGAAATTTCGTTTGGACTCAGTATTTTATTTTCCTTGGAGTTCTACTGCTTAGTTAGGTGAGTGATATACGAATACAGTAGTCTGGCTGAGTTCCAACGGGCGTTTTAGAGCAGTTAGGCTGTTCTAGAGGATTTAGACATCACGCTGTATTTCTGTTTCCCTAGTGTGTTACATACAACTCATCCGTCACAGCTCGCAACAGAGCAGAGCCACTCCCACAACAATTCTTTCTTTATACTGAAATTTACAAATCTACATAAAAATTAACATTTGTGTGTTCCATAGTTACTCAATTCGACAGACAGCCGCAGTTATTTATAGTTCACATTTACATGTACAATAGCTCGCATGCCCGACATTTGTTTACATGTGCTTCTATTGCTTCATTTTTAAAATTGCTTGCCTTGTTATTTATGTAAGCGACGCTCTGTGCTGTGTTTACATTCAGCTGCAACTACGTACACTGTTCGTAACAGATGCGAGGTAAATATTACTTTTTTACAACTACTTAACTTGGATATCGCACTACAAACGTCAACTCCTGAATATTCACAACAGCGTTATTGCCCACCACAGAAAACTAACTTTTATTTACCACAACTGCAATGCTGTAATTTTTGTCAATGGAGACAAGCGTGTATTACTGACTGGGTCAATGTCTATATTTTATCTCACCTGTTTCAATGGATTAATGGTCATGGAAGTTGAAGAACGAGCTGGCTGTCACACAGAAAAAGAAACACGACAGGCTTTTGATGTAAGGAAAATCCGAATGCTGAAGGAGCGGCTAGTACATTGAATATACTGCCACTGAACAAATCAGTCTTTGTACTCCTTGTGCTTTCATCGCCAATCATTCTCCTCGACATTGTAGTCCAGTAAAACGGATATAAAAATCGTACGCCATCTGCGAACAACATTTTAATATTACTATCTCTGAAATATTCATATTAGCTTTAAAAATTTCCAGTAATGTATTTTACCGTAAACATGAATCTCCCGACGCAAATCAAGCTCCTATAATAGATGTCTTGCGTTCTATTGTGTGCATACGAACACTGTATGCAGCCTCTTTGTTGTTTTCCTACGTACAGTGGTACGACAAAAGTCATGGGAGTCCGCTATGCACATATACAAATGATTATAGTATCGCATACACGAGACATAAAAGGGCAATGCATTAGTGGAGCTGTGATTTCTACACAGGTGATTCACATGAAAGGGTTTCCAACTTGACTATGGCCACACGACGGGATTTAACAGACACTGAACGCGGAATGGTAGGTGTAGCTAGATGCATGGAAGAATACCAAATTTCACGCAATACCTACCACCACGAAAAAACGTGGTGGCTGACGGCCTTCACTTAACGACCGAGAGCAGCGGCGTTTGCGTAGAGTTGTCAGTGCTAACAGACATGCAGCGCTGTGTGAAATAACAGCAGAATTCAAAGCAGAAAGTACGACCAAAGTACCGACTAGGACAGTGCGGCGAAATGTGGCGTCAATGGGCTATTGCAGCAGACGACCGATGCGGGTGCCGTAGCTCATACCACGACATCGTCTGCAGCGCTTCTCCTGGGTTCGTTACAATATCGTTAGGAAAACCTTTGCCTTGTCAGATGACACCCCATTTTAGATGGTAAGAGAGGGTTTGAGCGTGGTGCAGACCCCACGAAGCCATGGACCTAAGTTGTCAACAAAGCACTGTGCAACCTGGTGCTGGCTCCACAATGGTGTGATCTGGTTTTACTTAAAATGGACTGAGTCCTCTGGTCCAACTGTACCGATCGTTGACTGAAAATGGTTGTGTTAGGCTACTAGGAGACCATTTTTAGCGGTTCGTGAACATCACCTCACCAAACAAGGCTGCGTCATGCCATTGCGCCACTATCGTTCACGGTCATTTGAAGAACATTCTGGACAATTCGGGAGAATGATTTGGTCTCCTAGAACGGCCGACGAGAATCCCATCCATCATTTACGGGGCAAAAGCGAAAGGTCAGTCAGTGAACAACATCCTGTACCGGCAACACTTCCGCAATTGTGGACAGATACAGTGGTAAGAAGGGCTCAATATTTCTGCAGAGAGACTTCCTAGTATCTGTTGAGCCCATGCCACGTCGGGTTGCTGCACTACGCTGGGAGAAAGGTCAGTCACAATATTAGGAAGTATTCCTTGCTGTTTGTCACAGAAGTGTATTTTACTTCATACAACGTTTGTAGTTGTTCCGTTGCTCACAAACAACTACAAGATTTTTCCGGGCACCATAGACATACTAGGTGGCTCTGACTAAAGCGGCTCTCCATGAGCGTGCGCGTACAACATTTTTAACAAATGTTATCTTTGAGGTATTAGGTAATTCACTGAGAAACTAAGCAGTACTTCTCATGTCCGAAGGTGGGCCTCAGCTTAAGAAGGAATTATATTTGCTCTTTTCTTTGAGATGCCTTAGGGAATATCCCAAAGAAGACAGCTTATAGAGTCGTCATCACTTCAAAATTAAGTTTTCTTTTCCTGGTTTGCCCATTACGATAAACCTCCATTCCTCGGTTTTCATTGACATGTGTAGGTAATGGTTCTTCGCCATTTCTTTCGGAATCTTCATTTCAGTTTCTTATATTTTCTAGTACTTTATTGAGGATATTAAATGTATTCAGTTAAGGCGAAATTTCCGGACTTCGAAATGTGTCAGCTCTTATGCATACCTTTATTGCTCTTAAAGTTATCAACTCTGTTGTTTCTTGGCGGTTACTTACAACGCACGATTCGCTTCCGTAAACAAGCGTTGGAGCTGTCGTTGTATTATACAGTTCCATTCCTGTGCCATTCCTCCCTTTTTTAGACATATTTCTGTTTTTTCTCATACATTCCTAAAATTTTCACCGAGCGAGGTGTTGCAGTGGTTAGACACTGGACTGGCATTCGGGAGGACGACGCTTCAATCCCGCGTCCGGCCATCCTGATTTAGGTTTTCCGTGATTTCCCTAAATCGCTCGAGGCAAATGCCGGGATGGTTCCTTTCGTAGGGCTCGGACGACTTCCTTCCCCATCCTTCCCTAATCCGACGAGACGGATGATCTCGCTGTCTGGTCTCCTTCCCCAAACAACCCCTTCCTAAAATTTTACAATTTCTTCCTTGTGTCTTTGTCAGACTCAGTGAGACGTCACAATCTAAATAGTTAATTGATTGGTCTTCTTTACTGTTCTACGACTATGCGCAATTTTTCGTAAATGACGTTTTTCTTTGTTGTAATATTTTCTGAAATCATCAAATGGTACTCTTCACCATCGTTATTTGGTAAATGTATCTCCCTTCAGAAGCCATCTTCATTCTCTGTCAGTAATGTGGCATCGTCTTCATTAAAAAGGAAATTCAAACATATATTAAATAAATGAAAAAGTCGCTTTTGTTCTGGACTGCATCTATACAGTGTATATCCACAGTTCCTCGTTTATGCCATACCAGCTTTCCTATTCTTTCTGTAGTTAAGGGCTTAACTTATTTCAATGAACTATACATATTAGTTCAATTCCATCCTCTGAAGAACATTTATTCATAACAGAAGTTTTGTAATGTTTTGACCATTTTGATACTTCGGATGACAGTTACTCAAATAAATAATTTCTCGTTTTGGTTAAGCATTTTCATTGTTTTATTAGCTGTCATTTGCTGTCCGCAAATATCATCTTCTATTACAGTTATAAGTCCACCTAAATATTCTTGAAGAGCTCGTTTCACTATCCCATTTGCTGCACTTCTGTCTTGTTTGTAAAACAGATTATTTTCTTCTGTTGGGTCATTGCAATACTTAAGATAACCCTCTTACTTTTTCCTTTGTCATTTTGTCTACTTCTGGCAAACAATTTTTGTACTCTTTCTTTCTTCTTGTAATTCTCTTTTTTCCTACGGCTTCTCTACTTGCATTCGCTATTTCTTCCACTTCTTTTTCGTTGCTCCAGTTCATTCAGTTGATACGATTTCTGGATTTCCTCCTTCATCTTTTCTCTTGTCAACTATGTTTCAATCTCCATTTGATGTACGTAACTCTATGAGTTACTGCGTCATGCAACATTTTTCCCATGTTCTACAAATGGGCAACCTAACGTTTCTTATGGCCGTTCTAACACATATCGCTCAGTAGTACGAGACGTCCTGTAAGAGTGACAGCTGAAGATTATGTCAATATAATCAACAACATTTTGTCGGACAGCTATTTTTTGAAATAGAAAATACTAAAGCCGTTTCAATTGAGTAGCTGTTCTATGCACTGCACGGGTAAGTGGTTTTTAAAGCTTTTGCTCAGATAGTTGTCACAGTTCCTGACAAATGACACATCACCAAGATTATGGTTTGTTGAACGTGCCACATAAAATTTATTCGACATTTTATAATTTGCAAACAAAATTGTTTACAGATTATTAATTCATTTTGAGTTATGAATGCACGACGTCCATTCACAGATGAAAATCTGTCAAGAGGAAGGTCGTTTATCAGCATTCTATGGAACCTTATCTTTTACATACGATAATGTTCATGCATTCGCCTGCTTACTTATTGAACTGAGATCATGGATCCACTGAGGCGAAAGCTAAATGTCAGCATGAAGTACTTAGAATTGGACAGACAGCTAAGCTTCACCGTCTTGTAACTACCTCGCGACAAGGAATAGAAAGCTGCCGTTCGGTTATTAATTTGACGGACAAGGCGTTTGACGATGCTAAATGGGCTGTCGCAGCGAAACGTAAGACTTACCGCAAACACCAAGAACTGTACCCGTACCAGCTCTCATCAGTGCCATGAAATAAACTTTGCGGTCCGCTTTATAGTGTTTTCACGGTTGATGAACGGCAGGGGGCTTGTCTTACGAATGCCTCTGCCCACAACGAAGTAATATCTCTGCTGACGAGACACAGGCTCTATGAAGACGTTGTGAAGATTCGGACTGAGCTGTTCTCCTTGGCAGTAAAGTAAATGCCACCGTTTTAGTATCACGTGAGACGTACTGCTGTAAAATGTACACTCCGTCAGACGTTTCTACCTGACGCTAGGACAATGAGGATCTCCCACAGTAGGTTCGAGACCTTGCTCGGGCATGGGTGTGTGCGTGTTATTTTTAACATAAGTTGGTTTAAGCAGTGTGTAAGGCTAGGGATCTATGAACTTAGGACCCCCTTAGAAGTTCACACACATTTGAATATTCTGAACATTTTTTTTTTTTTTTTTTGACAATGAGGCCACTATGATCTCGATTGTTTGCGGGACTTCACAGCTACTGGATGCGTTCTCCTTAGCTAAACTTGTTGTGAGCAAATTAAAAACTCAGGGTGCGATTTCGCCGTGTTTTTATGGGTTTTCTTAGCTCTACAAGAAGGATGTACCCCTACGACCAATTTTCACTCTCGGGTCTCCTACATATTACGTGGCTGAAGATTACGCCTCTCTCTTGAGACTTCTTTTTTCAAAATTTCCAAATTAAATCTTATCGTATTTCCTAAACCTTTTGATGAAACCAAAGAGGAATGGTTCAAATCCATGGTCTTCTACATCTAAATCTACGTGGATACTCTGCAAATCACATTTAAGTGCCTTGCAGAGGGTTCATCGAACCAACTTCACAATTCTCTATTATTCCAATCACGCACAGCGCGTGGAAAGAACGATCACCTATATCTTTCCGTACAAGCTCTGATTTCCCTTGAGAAAGGAAGGAGAAAGTTTGTAATTCGAATTCCATCGCAACGAAAAATGCCTTTGTTCAATGACATCCAGTCCAAATCCTGTATCATTTCAGTGCCACTCTCTCCCATATTTCGCGATAATACAAAACCTATTGCCCTTCTCTCCTATGTACTCCGTCAGTCCTCTACTCTAAAAGAGGTCGAGCAAGCGTAGTGTAGGCAGTCTGCTTAGTAGATCTGATACATTTTCTAAGTGTCCTGCCAACAAAACACAATCTAATGTTGGCTTTCCCCACAAAAATCTCTATGTGTTTCTTCCAATTCAAGTTGTACGTAATTGTTATTCCTAGGTATTTAGTTGAATTTACGGCCTTTAGATTTGACTGATCTATCCTGTAACCGAAGTTTAACGGATTCCTTTTATCATTCATGTGGATGACCTTACATTTTTTGTTATTTAGGGTCAACTGCCAATTTTCGCACCATTCACACGCCTTTTCTAAATCGTTTTGGGGTTTCTTTTGATCTTCTGATGACTGTATTAGTCGATAAACGACAGCGTCATCTGCAAACAACCTACGACGGCTGCTCAGATTGTCTCCCAGATCGTTTATGTAGATAAGGAACAGCAAAGAGCCTGTAACACTACTTTGGGGAACGCCAGAAATCACTTCTCTTTTACTCGATAACTTACCGTCAATTACTTCTTATCGTTCGTAACGGATCCATATTCTAACGTACTCCGGGGTGACAAAAGTCACGAAATACCTCCTTACATCGTGTCGGAGCTCCTTTTTGCCCGGGTTACTGCAGCAGCCCGATGTGGCATGGACTCCACAAGTTGTTGGAAGACCCTGCAGAAATAATGAGACATGCTGCTTCTATAGCTGTCCATAATTACGTATGTGTACCTGGTCCAGGATGTTGTGCACGAACTGAACTCTCTACTATGTCACACATGTTTGATCTAATCGATGCGGGGCGATCTGGATGGCCAAAATCATTTGCTGGAACTGTTTAGAATGTTCGCGAAACCAATCTCGAATAGTTGTGGCGCTGTGAAATGACGCGTTGTCATCCATTAAATGAAGCACTTCAATGGCAGCGGCAGCAAATGGTCTCCAAGTAGCCGAAAATAATAACTTCCTGTCTATGACCGATTCAGTTGGGCCTGAGAACTCATTCTATTATGGAGCCAATACCAACTCGCACAGTGAATCGACGATAACTTGAGTCCATGGCTTTGTGAGGTCTGCGCCACACTCGAACCGTAACGGCAGTTGTAACCAACTGAAATCGAGATTCATGTGATCAGTCCATGGTTTTCCAGTCATCTAGGATCAAAGCGATATGGTCACAAGCCCAGGAAGAAGCGATGCAGGCGATGTCGTACTATTAGCAAACGCATTCGCGTCCGTTGTCTGCTGCCACTGCCATTAACACCGTTGTACGTCACACATAGATTTCTGCTGTTATTTCACGCGCTTTTTCTTATGTATTATCACTAATAACTCTTCGCAAACGCCTCTGTTCTTGGTCGTTAAGTGGAGGCCGTCGACCAGTGCGTTGCCGATCATATGAAGATTCGCATGTATATCATTCTTAGACTGTATCTTATTTGATCTATGTTTCATATAATATGTTCATCTATCGGACAGAAACAGTTGCCAAGATGTGATATTGCTCATTTATTTATACAGTTCCGATATCCGTAATGATTTTACGCCACATTTAATTCCTTCTTCGTTGAAAACGGTACTGTATTTGCAACCGTTGATTAGGAAGTCCTTATATATTCAACGTCTCCTTGGAAGTATCTGGTAGCTGATGCCACCACACAATGAAGCTGGGTACATTACACACATGTTCAGAAGATGGAGTAAAGCGACACGTTTACCGAACGAAAGGCGACCTTATGCTCTCTGTACGCTATAACCTTAGCCTCTATTGTTTAATCTTTATAAATCTGAATATAAGGCTTAGGGATAGATTTGAAGAAATTGCATGAGAAATATGTAACTAGACTGCATGACTCGAGATACTGTATTTTATGATTAATAATTTTAGCGACCCATTGAAATTAAAATACCGAAATCAAAAGAGTTTATTGTGTGAAAAGCTGACTATGTTTTCAGGTACCAGTCTCCGATACTGCTGTATGTGTCAAATGCCTTACCAGGCGTCTTGAATGAAAACAAATACAGTCAACAGAATACTTAGACTACCCATTATTGTTAAACACGCAAGATCAGAATTCTACGAGAATTTATTCCTTTATTGGGCCTAAGACGCTATTACTTCCACTACAGAAATTTCAAGAAAACGTTAGATCATGTCCCTACGGACCTATTGACTTAAAAATACAGTCCCTGTGATAACTGGCCACGAGAAACAAATGCCCTCTTTCGTGTTGGTCGCCGCGATAAATCTTGCTGGAATTAACTGCACCCTGTAATTCATCGACAGAACACTAGGAAGTTATCTGTTATCTCTGAATGGATGAAATACAATGAAATTTACATGAGTGATGTAGGAACGAATGCATGGACTCGACTTGCTTTGTTTTTCCATTTGTGAGACATCACAGTGTATTTTCAGCGGAAATACCACAGCAAATGTGGGGTACGATCACCATCAGGGTCAGAAAGCCTGCCTATTCCCACGAAGCGCCAAAAGTTCAGAATCCACTGCACATAACTTTTATAAACAAAGCAAATGAAGAACGTAGGAGGTTAGATATTTTTTATTTAGTCCGTCTCAGTTGCTTTGATATAAAAAAAATTTGCAGTAGTTAATGGTTCCGGGCTGAGACGCCCATTCTCAGAACACACATCTTGTTATTAAACGTAATTACCTATATATTACGGTGCCAAAAGGCCTGAACAGCTATTGTACAGGAAGGGATACGGTGAGCAACAGGCGAACTGTTTTATATTAGTCTATGTTTCTGTTCTATTTGGCTGAGACAATCACAAGTTTGGTTGTGTCAGTCATCTGTAACAGAGGCATAGGCTAATATCAGTGAGTGTCCTTGTTGCTCACAGTAAACCTATCTGTGCGGAAGCTATTCGTGTCCTTTGGCACAATAACTTGTAAATAGTTACGGTATGGGCGTGTCGGTTCGAAATCTGTAACCAATGCCTCAAATATTTTATATCAAAGCAACTGAGACGGACGAAAAAAAGAAAAAAGAAAACAATTATCCAATCTCCTCAGTAGTGAACGGTTGCGGGCTTACCATTCTGTAGCAGTGACGTTACAAAAGATACTAACAGAAGAAACATTTTATAAGCTCACTGGACAATAAATAAATGAACAAATATATATGGAGGCTAATAAGAAGCCAGGAATGAGGTTTTGTTACAAAAATTGTGGACGGAAGGAAGATTATTGTTTAACGTGCGGTCGACATTAGAGACGGAGAAAAAGCTCGAATTAGAAACGGATAGGGAAAGAATTCGACCGTTTCCTGTCATACGAACTACCCCGGCATTGGTCTTAAGTGGTTTAGGGAAATCATGGAAGACCTAAATCTTGATGGCCGAGCGAATATTTGAACCGTTGTCCTCTAGAATGCGAGTAAAATGTACTGACCAGGGCACTACCTCGCTCTGTCTGTACATTTGTTTTTAAAATGTCTTCGGAGATGGCACAGCGCAGTTTTGCAATGTAGGTATCATGGAGCACAAACCAGTATGATACGACGGTGACTGTGGCAGACTGCCTTCGAGGGCTCCAGAACTCAGCCAGTGATAAGAGAGATCAGATTTCGGTTGTATATCATTCCTGATACACAACTGGATTACTGACGCAGGCAACTATACCGACAGAAAGGAAATTCACGTCAGGTATGATGCCGAGAGTCTGTATTCTAGTACGCTGACTGTCGGCTTGTGTCCTGATGATTAACAATCGTTTGAATTCCATGCAGGAGTTATCAAAAGCATGCACGCCGTTCTTACCGTGATACTTACGAGCAGTCCCTTTGAAATAATTTGAAAACGTAAGACGACCGTGGCCGAATTATATAGAAAAATAATTGCACAGTTATGTAATTATATCTGGCATGTTAAGCTGACAAAATGAAACCGACTTTACAAGTCAAGAATTCTAACCAATTTATTTGACCTCCAGACTCTCATTTGCAATTTCACGTAACCACGACGAGACTCCAAGGGAGCCTAGGCCTCAGGAAACTCTTCAGAGAACAGCGACCGAATCGTGACGCAGCCTTATGACACAGGAATGATTAAACTACCTGAAAACGGGATTACGGTGACGGTGTCAAGTATCTGGAACCACTCTGAAGTTTTTTTATTTGTTTGTTGGTCACCATTTGCAACGGCAACAGCCTCCTTTTCATCTAGAAGGCATGTGATACATGCAAGAGAATTAAAGATTCAGTTCTTCGAACGTCCGTAATTTCCAGCCATTAAGATACTTAAGTTTCAAATTTGGCTCTAAGGTGCGTACAACCTTCGTCGGTTCAAATGGTTCAAATGGCTCTAAGCACTCTGGGACTTAACATCTGGGGTCATCAGTCGCCTAGAACTCAGAACTACTTAAACGTAACTAACCTAAGGACATCACACACATCCATGCCCGAGGCAGGATTCGAACCTGCGACCGTAGTAGCAGCACGGTTCTGGACTGAAGCGCCCAGAGCCGCTCGGCCACAGGGACCAGCGCCTTAGCCTGTAACGGTGCAACAGTGAGGTGTCCTGCTTCGTCACCCTCTCGTCCGCCGACAATTCAAACAGCAAGGTCATGACACACACACACACACATCACACAGTTGAGAAGTTCACTTACGCGTTAGGTGGGTCAGTGATGTCACACTGGCATGAAATTTCACCACAGTTCTGTCCAATGCCGCGATGGGCGTGTCACACGATCGGAAGTTCACCTCTGCTTTTGCCACAGACTTTCAACGCTGAAAACACTCGGTTTTCTTAAGAGTCACCTAAGAACATGCCAGAAACACTGCCGCTCAGAATCGCAACGAGAAGGCCGTAGGGGGTAGCATAAAGGAAGAGTAAAAGTGAAATATTCATAACCTCGTTCATATACTGTAAGGAATTTGAGACACTGAAATTAGTTTCTAGCGAAAGACATATAATTATCATATGAAACGTTCTTATTTATCGTGATAAACGAGTAACTAAAGATATTTTCAATGAAGTGATGTAATTATGTAACGGGTGATCGATAGTTGGTAAAATGATATTTACTATGACTTTGTAACAACATAAGTGAAGGAATCACACGTTTATTTTTATACCGAGCATTAATTTTTCATAAGGTATTGATCTAACTTGTCCTCAGTTCTTTGTAATGGACTGTATCAAGAGCCTGTCGCAATTGGAACTGTATTAGTATGTCCCTAACGCCCACCGTTGTCGCCTCCGCTACTGCGCCGTCTGAGTAATTAGGACACGAGTAATTCTGTATGGACGCTACCAGAGGTAGTCTGTATCATACACTGTGAGGTAGCTTGAGGAGATAGATGAAGATGTGTTCTCCACCTGTAGTCTAAAGTAAATTCAATGAAAATTACATCTACATCTAAATCAACATCTACATGATTACACTAAAATTCATACTTAAGTGAGAGTTCATCGAACCACCTTCAAGCTATTTCTTGACGGTTCCACTCTTGAACGGCGTGCGGGAAAAACGAGCACTTAAATCTTTTTGTGTAAGCTCTAATTGCTCTTATTTTACCGTGATGGACATTTATCGCTATGTGCGCCGCGATAGCTGAAGTCGCCTTTCGGCACGCTAGCGGCACGGACGTCTTGTTTACGTCCTCGCCGCGCAGCTCGCTCGCGGAGTTGTTTACGTGATTCTGCCGTCTTAGCGCGCTATATTTCATTCGACAGAGAATGGCTTATGCCCACCGAAAATCGACACTGAAGATTAGCTTTGCACCTGAATATGCCCGACCAAAAGCACTGGAAATCGAACAGTTTATCAGAGATGAAATCAAGATTGACTGCAACGATCTTGTTGGCATCCACCTTTCTATAGTGAGCAGTGTGGTATACGTGAAATTGGTCAACGAAGACATATGTGAAAAAATTCTAGATGCAACTCGAAGTGGTCTTAAGTTCCGTCACTCTGATGGACACATCGGTGACGTAACTGTGGAACATGCGGGACTTGGACTGCGCACGATACGTGTTTTTGAACTCCCTTTCGAGGTGCCTTCAGAGGTAGTGGTATCTGCATTCCATCCATATGGAAAAGTGATCAGCCACACAGCTGAGAAGTGGGTTCAGTTCACTACATACCCGGTTCTCAATGGAGTACGGCAGATCCGCATAGAACTAACCAAACATGTGCCGTCCTACTTATATATTGGTGGCTGCCGTGCAATTATTATTTATGATGGACAGCCGAAGACATGCTCGGGATGTGGCAAAGAAGGACACCTCCGTTCCAGCTGTCTGCAGCGCAGAATCACACAGTTACCGCCTGGGGACCTGCCGGCCACGACCGCTCCGACGTCGCTACCGCTGACGTTTGTCGAAGCTCTCCATAGCGACCCCCGACCGCGAACACCACTGGCTCCTACTACTGGTACATCGTCGTCTCCGGTACTGCCTCAGGCTGTTGCGGACGGACCGACGCCCTTGCCTCCTCCTCCCGACGTGTGCAGTGGTGAGCAATCTCAAGGACAGGGGATGGCCCTTGACTCCATGATTGTGCCTACCGATGCTTTTGTGCCTGAACATCCGGATCCCCAGGCGTCTTCGGACACTGAAGATCACGTGCGCAAGCAACGGTCGCCGAAGAGACGTCGGAAACGGCGGATCGCCCCGTCTGACACCTGCAGGACGCAGTCTCAAGACGATGAAGATCAAAATTATCAAGTTGTTCCCCCGAAGGACGAATCCGTGGTGGAAGCACCAACTTGCACTCCGTCGGACGTATAACCATCCTTGCATGCACCAGGCGCTGTACCTATGGACGTTGAACAACAGCTGAGCCAGGACAACTCTTCCACCACCGACGTGACACTGCCTTCGGACTCTGCTGGTACTCCACTGGACGCACACCATCCACGCACCCTTGCGTGGTCTGACGATGTAGCCGACGAAACACCAACTAGTGAGACAGCCGCGAATGCCGCTGCTCCAGCCCACGACTCCTAATCGACAGGGTTACAGGATGGAGATGTGCAGCCTACTGGGACAACATTCTTGTTCGCTGCTGCTCTTCGTGCCTCCATGAGCGTCCCTGTAGTCCCAATTCTAAGACAAGCTTACAGGATTGGCTCCATCAATGTCAACACCATTGGCACCCCTGTCAAACTACAATTGCTCCGTGATATGTTGAGGGCGTCGGACCTAGATGTTGCCCTTTTGCAGGAAGTTCGCCTGGCGACGTTTCCTAATGTCTATGGCTATGTTTCCTACCTCACGCCGTGTGCCGACGGTGGCAGTGGGACAGCTATTCTTTTAAAGGAAGGCATTGATGTAGATGACGTGATTTACCTACCATCGGCTAGGGGTCTTGCTGTGACTTTCCACGGTGTTCGAGTCATCAATGTTTACGCTCCCTCGGGCACGGCCAAGCGACGGGAGCGGTCGCGATTCTATTCAGAACAGATCGCACCTTTGTTTGTCGGACGCTACGACCATATTGTTCTTGGCGGCGACTTCAATTGTGTGTTATCCCAAAAGGACCAACATCCCCATTTCACTACATGCCAGGAACTCAAGCTGCTTGTGCATGAACTGAAACTCACCGATACTTGGGACCGCGTGCATGGCGATCGGCCTGGGTATACGTACGTCACCAGCCATTCAGCAAGTCGTCTTGACCGTGTCTACGTGTCCCCAGGACTCGTAACTGCCACGCTTGACGCTGAGTTATGGCCTACCGCCTTTTCCGACCATATCGCCTACATTTGCACTGTTTCGCTCCAGAGGCAGAAGGTGTGGCGCGGTCGAGGCCTGTGGAAGCTGAATGTGGCCCATCTCAAGGATCCGGAATGTAGGCAGGTCGTAGAGACGACGTGGAACAACTGTGTGAGACGCCTTCCAGCGTATCCTTCAACACTTCGGTGGTGGATCGACTGCGCCAAGCCTGCTTTACGTCGTTCTATGATGAATTACGGTCGCGATAAAATGTTATGGCACCGACATACCATGGAATACTATTTCACAATTCTCCGGGAACTCTCAAACCTTGCCCCCTCAGTTCAACGACAGGTTGAAATTCAACGTATTAAGGCGAAGATAATTTCTCTTATGCGTCACCGCCTTGAAGGCACAGTAGTACGCGCAAGATGTCACGAATGTGTACCAGGAGAGCTCCCGTCCATGCATCATGTTATCCGAGAGAAGCAGCGGTGTCGTAGAAAGTTGATCAACGCCCTCGACATGCCAGATGGTCGTCGATTGACGTCCCAGAATGACATCGTAAGAGCCTTTGTGGATCACTACAACGAGTTCTATGCAGCAGAGGACCGGAACGTGGCGGTAATGTCTGATGTCCTCCGTTCCTTGACAGATACCCTGGACGAGTCTGCTGCGGAGATTCTCACGGCGACAATTACGGCTGATGACGTCGCCGATGCTCTTCATAAGGGTGCGGCAAACAAAGCCCCAGGTCCAGATGGGTTCCCGCTGGAGTTTTACCACACATTTCATGACATCATGGGCTCACGCTGGACTGCGATGTATGAAGAACTGATGAACCCTGACTTTCCTCTCCCATCCGAATTCGTAGAAGGCTTGCTTATCCCGGTCCCCAAGCCATCGGGAGGTCGAGGAGTGGAACATTATCGGCCGCTGACCATGTTAAATTGTGACTTCAAGATTTTTACCCGGATTCTTAGCGCTCGCATTAGGCGCGTCGTCCCTCAAGTTATCTCTCTGGATCAAACGTGCTTTGGAGGTGATAGTAACATTCAGACGGCACTCAGCGATTACCGTGACGTTATAGCCCTGACCATGACCTGTCGCAGTCGTGGTGCCTTAGTGACAGTGGACTTCGACCACGCCTTTGATAGAGTGAGTCATGACTTTCTCGAAAACGTACTCCGACGGATGGCCTTTCCCCACAGGTTTATACACATCGTCTTGCGGCTTCTCCGAGGTGCCACGTCGCGGGTGCTGGTCAATGGCCGTGTGGCGGGCCCTATTAACGTCATGCGGTCGGTCCGTCAAGGATGTCCGCTGTCGATGCTGCTTTTCGCCATTGCCCTTGAGCCACTATTACACGGTTTGAGGAGCCGGTTGACAGGCATAACAATGAGGGGGACTTCTTTCATCTGCCGCGCCTATGCAGATGACTTGGTGTTCTTGTTTCTATCGGAGGATGAAGTGCGAGAGGCACTGGCGTGGATCAACCAGTACGGGGCTGCTGCGGGCAGCCGTGTGAACCTGACGAAATCTAGTGCTATGTCCATCGGTAGAGGCCTTCCAGCTGAGAGTGTGGCACCATTGCCATTAGTGGACAAGCTCAAATGTTTGGGGATCACCTTCACGCGTGATATACAGCGCACGATCTCATTTAACTACAAACGCCTGCTTCAAGCTATCCACACGAACGTTCGTGGCAACCTCCTGAGAGCATTGGACATGTTACAAAGGGTGGATTTTGTTAACACTCATCTAGTCTCGCGACTACCCCATTTAGCACAGATTTTACCGATGCCAAAGGCAATGGCACACAGACTTCAGGCGGCGTCCGGCTACTTTGTTAGCGCGGGTCTTATCTTCAAAGTCCGCTACGACACGCTGACACTTCCTCCTCGAGATGGCGGCCTCGGCCTTGTCAACGTCCGAGAGAGAGCAGCTGCCCTTTATGTAAGTACGATGGTTAAATCGTGGATCCGCCGCCGAAACGGATTATCGGGAAGCCTGATTGATGACGTGGCCCCTCCCTCTCGAGTGGCACCCGTTGCAGTAGCCCATATTTCTTCCCCTCTCTCACATATCCGGACCTTTTTCATCGAATACAGTTATGTCCATGCCGACTTGCCTAGTACCAGACCCCCTATGGCACGTGATGTTTACCGAATCATGATGAGAAATCACACTCGGAATGTTGTGGAAAGGCGATATCCTACGATCGCATGGCCCGTGGTATGGCGTTCTGTACACCATATATACCTAGACACGAGCGCACGTGCGACCTGGTATTTGGTCGTTAATGGAAAATACATGACACAACTTCGTCTACATGCCATAAAAATGACAGATTCGCCGCTGTGTCCTCGCTGTCAAACGCTTGATACGGACGAACATCGACTGATGTGTGGATCTTCTGCAGAGGTGTGGCAGCTGATTCAGAAGATGCTTGCCTTTCTTCTACGTACGGCTCCCCATGCCATTACACTGAAATCTCTTCTGTTCCCAGATGAGACATACTTCCCAAGTACGAAGACCAACGCTGTGATCTGGATAAAAGGTCTCTCGATCTCTTATTTGTTCCGTGAAGGTGATAAGAGTGTTCTTGATTTTTGGACATTCCTGCAAGATCGCTTTACTTTTCTCATGCACCATCCGCGATACCGTCAGTACTATGCCAACTTTTTGGGTAGTGCCTTCTTCGATCCCCCCTGCAGCTGGGGTGTCCCAGGTATGAGAAGATGACTTCAATGAGAGTGTGTTATACCAGGACTCAGTCCCATGTACCGGAAAATGCAATATTCTTCGTGAAGACGTGCCTGGAACATGCTTGACTGCCTTGGGATTCGGTGTGCGTCTACCCACAAGTTGGCGGGACGCGGATGCTGCTTTGTCTGTTCTGCCAGGAGGGCGTTTTCTTTAATTCCTATAATTCCCTTTCTATTTTATATGTTACTGATGGTAATTCCACATAATTTTTTTTTCGCCTGGAGGGCGTCCTATGTGATATGAACAAATATATGTAAAAAAAAAAAAAAAAAATGGTCACAGTGACGGACCTGCACCAGGGCAGCAGGATCTGCCCCGTAAAGGGACTTACCGGCCAATGACGCCAAATGCTCATTTTCATATTTATAGCTATTTAGGTGGCCATCAACACAATATTTTCGCAATCGTAGGACAGAGTTGATTGAAATTTCGCGGGGTCAGGGATTTTCTCCGCCTCGTGATGGCTGGGTGTTGTGTGATGTCGTTAGGTTAGTTAGGTTTAAGCAGTTCTAAATTCTAGGGGACTGATGACCTAAGATGTTAAGTCCCATAGTGCTCAGAGCCATTTGAACCATTTTTTGAAATTTCGCGCGACGATCCTCTCGCAACAGAAAACGTCTTTATCTTAACGATTGCCAATCTAATTTACGTATCATGCAAGTGGCCCTGTCTCCTCTATTTCTTGTTGGTACAAAACGAGCTGTCCTTTGAACTTTTTCGATGCGCTCTGTGAGTCACATCTGATGCGGATCCCGCACCACAGAGCATTTCTCCAGACGAGGGCAGACAAGTGCGGTGTAAGTAGTCTATTTAGTAGACCTGTGGCCCTTTCTAAATCTCCCTCCAATAAATCGCAGTCTTTAGTTTGCTTTGAACACAACATTATCTATGTGATTGTTGCAATTTAAGCTATTCGTAACAGTAATCGGCCGTCCACTGTGGCCGAGTGGTTCTAGGCGCTTCAGTCTGGAACTGCGCTGCTGCTACGGTCACTGGTTCGAATCCTGCCTCGGGCATGGGTGCGTGTGATGTCCTTAGGTTGGTTAGGCTTAAGTAGTTCTAGGTCTAGCGGACTTATGACCTTATATGTTAAGTCCCATAGTGCTCAGAGCCATTCGAACAATTTTAATAGTAGTCCCTAAATGTTTAGTTGAATTTGCAGCCTTTAGATCTGTGTGGTTTATCGTGTACCGAAATTTAGCGTATTTATTCCATCATTCATGTGGACGACTTCACACTTTTTCTTTATTTAGAGCCATTTGTCACTTTTGGCATCATCAATATATCGTGTCTAAATTATTTTGCAGTTGTTTTGATCAGATGCTGACTTTACAAGGCGCTAAATGACTGAATCATCTGGAAATAATTTGCAAGCTTTCTATATAAATTTACCAATAAATAAAAAAACAGAATATTCTTTATTTCAAAATCTTTCTTGTCATGTAACGTGTACTTTAGGTATCGTGTTCATCTGCTGATCAATACTGACAGTTGGTTGGTCTTGTGTTGCGCATGTGAACAGTGTCGTGTAACAAAATTTTAACTTAGTGAAATACTGAATTTGGAAATAATGAAAACTAACGTAATTGTAACTCAAAACGAACTAATTAATTGCGTACTCAGTGAAAACTATTTAACTGGAACTCAATACTGAAGTACATTAAGAAAGTTAGTTAACATGAAGTGAAATGTCAGACTTGAAATGTCCTCAGAAATAAACTACTGGTCTATTCAGAAGAGAAATGACTATATGAGATTACTTACACAGTTCAAGGTAAATTAACCTGCCTGCTTAGAACAAAAGCTGATAATTCCGGTTACGAGCTGTTTCCTCTAAAGAATACTACGTGAGATCTGCCCTGAAATAAAAGTAACTTACCTCATGCTCGGCATGTTGTTTTGTGTCTGGTGTACGGATGCCCTCGAAAGTAAATAGAAATCGACAGATGCACCCAAAGAAAAAACAAACTACTCAACACTAAATGAGTTTATTGCTTGTCAGAAACAGTCTGTGGCTTCTTGTGGCGCGAGGTGCAACGCACGCACGACAAAATATTGAAATCTGTACTGTGAATGGTGCAGGAGGATTTCACTTTAAAAAAAGTCGCCTCTGAAACATAAACTCTGATTATTGTCAAAAATACTGTACCACATAAGAAGAGTAACAATTATGAAATTATCTCAATACAAAATCTACAGGCATTTCTACCAATTGCGTTATTTGTGGAAGAATGGGAATAAAGAGATCAAATAAACACTAACAATGAACGTTATTGGTTATGTGAGAGACAAACATTGCATTCTTGCGCATGCATTGGTTCCTTGAAAAATCCCTCCAAAAAATCTTCTTCATCAATAGAATCAATTAAAACTTCAGCGAGCACAGAGAACCACTTGGCCATCGTACAAAAAACGGCCTGTCTCAATAAATGCTAAATTTCGACATTACCCCTCCGTCGTTAAACCAGAAACAACATATGTAGGTGAAACACTATTCAGACTAAATACAAAAGCAACAACTGACAAATTGCAGAAAGTTGATAGAAAAATACCCCGAACAATTATCAGTAAGAAACACCAAGGTAATGGACAGTGGAGCCTTTTGCCCAATTCAGAAGTGTATAAAGAAACTGAACCCATTATTGATACGATGCGGAAAAGGAGGATTGCATTTTTCGGCCAAAAGCCATGCCTACCTATTACTAGAATCCTGAAGCAGCTTTTTGACTACTTCTGATACAGTAAAACCGTAAACATCTGGTTTAAAGAAGTACAAAGTGATCTGAATTAACTGAACATCACCACACACCAAATTCAACAAAGAGAAGAGAAACCGCTTCTGAAGGACAAATACGCACGGCTGGCATGCAAACCATCAGATATGAGGAAGTATGTCATATCTGAAGAAGAACGAACAGCCAGATCAGAGCGAATACGACACTGTGGACTGCTAAGACTTAAACGTGGTTATTGTAGACTCTGCTGTATTATGTTTGATTTTAGTGCTCCAATGTGGGCGTAAACTACGTAAATAAATAAATAAATAGAATCAATAACATAATATATAAACAAGTTTCTATCTCCATAACAAAGCATTCGAGATAATTTCTCTCAGATACACTATCATAAAATTTCCTTCTTGAAAGCCGAAACTGCTCACTACTATGCCTGAAATAGGAATGCCATAGCGCTGCACAACTGAGAGATGAGCAGGCGAACCACAGACAAACACAGAGTCGAGTACCTTAATCATTAATCGTGCGTCGCTCTCGTTCTTTCTTGTCCCAGTAAAGTAAAGGTGAATTATTTACAATGGCAGGAAACATACGAAAGCTTTCCAAATCTAAGAAGGCTCCTCGAGTTTTCTCCTGATATGAGATTAATACGACGGTACCATTTCCAATGTGACCTTGAAGTTCTTTAATGTAAAGAATTCGGTTAGTGCACTGGTAGTAGTCACAGAGCAGAAGGACTTTTTCCCGAGTGCAGTACCAGGCTAGCAATTGTGAGCCTGTGTGTGGATTACGTTGTAAGCTAGGTGATAGTATCCATCCAGGGCTTACGTAGGTCAGTTACGAGCACGTGCCTTAGTTGCAGCAGCGAGCACATGTTCGCGCGAATAGGTCGGAAGCGCTTCATTTCATCCCGGAAAGGGGAATGGGGAGAGCGGTAGGATGCAGGTCCCGGGCCCGGAGCCTGGGCATTCTGCCGGGTGTGGCGGTAGTGGTCGTGAGTGGTGGTGGCTGCACTGGTGCTGCTCGTGGTGGTGGTGGTGGTGGTGGTGGGTGCGGCTGAGTTACGGCCAGCGCTGCAGATAAGCCGCCTCGCTGCCACTGCGGGCAGCGGGTAGCGGAGACCCACTTCCCAAGCGACGCCTCGCACCACCTCACGCTCCGTCGCAGTGATTCTAGGATTGCCCGACTCTTACTGTAGGCCGAATTACCATCACAGCCATTCTACTGTGCCTTAGAAAAATCACCAAACGTGCCAAGAGTTGCCGACGAAATAATTATGAATTACTGACTTACATTAATACGGTAAAAACATCACAACACCATAAAGTAATTAAGGTACAATAATGATATTTCTAGGATACATTTGTCTAGGCAACATATTTCAGTGATTAATATTGCAAAAACACGGGTTAATGTAAGCACGAAATAAGCCATTGCAAATATTAAATGCTGGTACAATAATAACCAGTGCAGCCGCCAGAGTAGTGAATGTAGGCACGTAAACATGCATGCATTCTGTTAGAGAGCTAGCAGAGGTTTGTTTTAGGGATGAAGCTCCATGCCTCTTGCCTCGGTTCTGTCAATACAGGGGTGGTTATCGCTGTATGTGGATGACACTCTAGGTGTCGTCAGATGATGTCCATATGTGCTACAGTGGAGACAGGTCCGGCCAAGGGCAGCATGTCGACACACTGTTGGGGTACACCAGCATTATATGTGCGAGCGTTATCCTGTTGAAAATCGCCCCTGGTAATGCTGTTCATGAACGGCAGAACAACAGGTACAATCACCACACCGACGCACAAATTTGCAATCAAGGTGCGTGGGATAACAGCGAGAGTGCTCCTGCTGTCATGCGAAATCGACCACAGACCATAACTACAGGTGTACGTTCAGTGTGTCTAGCATGCAGAAAGGTTGCTTGCAGGCTCTCAACTGGCTTCCTTCTAAACAACTCTCGGCCATTTACTGACACTGAGTCAGAATCGGCTTTCACTAGAAAATACAATAGATCTCCGGCCTGCCCTACAGTGAGCTCTCCCTGATGTGATTTTGCGGTCGTGGGATGCGCACTGCATAGCGTCTGGATCGGAGCTGTCCTTGAAGTAACCGACGTGTAACAGCTCGCTGTATCACAGAGGTGCCAACTAGTCCTCACAATGCTGCTGCAGATGATATACGATGTGCCAAAGCCATACGCCGAACACGACCGTCTTCCCTCCTGGTAGTGACATATAGCCATCCGGAGTCCGGTCTGTTTTGCAACCTCACATTTTCGAAAGAAAAGTCTTTTTCCAATATCGCAGAAAGAACATTCAGCTTCTCTGAGCCCTCTAACATGACATCGTTCAAACCAAGTGACGTGTTGATAAGGGCGTATTTGTCTCCGTAACAAAGTTCTTGACGTACATCAACTCACCCCGCCCAATCTCAAGGCTAGGTAATGCTCACGACCGTTACAGGGTGTATTTAAAGCAAACCTGATTTGCATTCTCACAGCCTCGCTACTGGCAACACTCTTATGCGACTGGCGCGAAATCTGAATAGATATCATGTTTCAGATGCAGGAACACGCCTACCAACTTTCGTTTATCTCGAACAATCCTTTCTAGGTGTTGCGATTTTCATTCGTCACTGTAATTTGCAAGTACCATAAAATTATTTACGAAACGCTACTTGGCAATAATTTCTGTATTGTGTGAAATATAATACAAGCTAACCTGAGTGAATGCTGTCAGTACTATATATATCACAATCTGTTCACTTCACACAATAATGTGAAACCATATTATAACAGTGTAGCTACTTTTTTTCATCGGTCTTGCAACTGGTGTGATACGGCCCCACACCAGTTCCTTTCCTACGATAACTCTAGCACTAGCATCATACGTCCTCAGACATTTGTTGTATTCATTCCAATCTATGGTTTCCCCTACAGTTTTCACCCTGTACAACTCCTTGTAGCACCATGGAGGTTGTTTCCTAATGCCTAACGATATATCCTGACATCCTGTTCCTTTATCTTAATTATTGTTTCCCTTTCGTTCCTTTCCTCAACGATTCTGCAGACAACCTCCTCCTTCCTGCCCTTATCAGTCCACTTAACTTTCAACATTTTCTGTAGCACCACATCTGAAACGCTTCTGTTCTCAGTGAACGTAAACTCATAAATAAAGTGTCGATAAACAGTACTATTAACTGTAAAATGTAGTTTTCTGCTGAAGGCAATGACTTAGGATGGCTTGTACTTTGACAACACAGAAACAACGCTGTCATATAGGCTGTTATAAATAATTTTTTGATACCAGAGCATCGAAATCTGCACACCCTGTGTTTAATAAAAAACTTTTTAACAGTAGGTTTTGGGTGCTTTGAAGTAAACCTTTACGTGCTACGCTATACCATCTCCGCAGGATACTTGATCCTTGTTTAAGAGGATTGCTTATTTAAGGTTGTTGTACGTTGTAATACTAGAGCTCTGGTTTCGATATATGTCTTTTGCGTGCTTTTAAACCGAAACTGTGCTATTAAATTGAAGCTATGCGATAATTCAGTAATTCAGTAATTTCCAATCTAAAACCTCTTTCTCAACATTCTTCTGACCACAGGAAGTCGAAATGTACACCCGCAAGTGTAATGGAGGTAGATGTAAATTAATAGTATCTTTATTGTTGCGATGAGCAGTTACATTCACCGCAATGTGACAGCTGTACACTGCCCGCCCTTTAATTTGGAGGTTAGACAGTGTTCACATTCTCACTACACAGAAAGAATGGTTGATACCAAGCCAAGTTGCCCGCCCAATTGACGTACACCACAGTGACGACATTCGAAGATTCAACCGCTGTAGTTGGGCGCAAAACATGGAAGATGACACGCAGTGGTCACCCTCGGTCAACAACGTGATCGTCTCGAGAAGACAGATGTAGCCTCTTGTCGATTACGAAGAACAGTACAAAGTCACTACACAGTGATGCACGAAGAATGGTTGTGGGGGTGAGGGGAGGGGGGCAGACGAAGCTCAATAAGGGGCGTCAGTTTCTCTTCACTGACAAGTGCAGATTTTCTCACACGTCTCTTGATTCATAGAAGAGTGTCGAGGCTATCAGGTACCCATGCACCCTTGAGCGCTTGAGGCAAGCAGTCTTACTTTTTCTGAAGCGAGGAGCGTATGCCATGTTTTGTGCCAGTATCATGTACGGATGGTGGAGGCCTTTCATCGATATCGAGACTATTTGACGACTGTGAAATATCTCTACAGTGTATTCCATAGTATTGCTCATTGCTACAACCAACATTTCACCGATTCATGAGCACTCCACGCTACTCTTATGAAAGTGGAAGACATCAATTGAATGGCCTTTGATATCTGCTAAAATGAATCCAACTGAAAATTCTCTGGGCCAACTGAAATTTGCAGCGATCCGTCGCAGAATCGTGCCCTGCATACTTTACGAAATCGACAGGGCTGCCATCATACACTGGGACAGTCTTGAGCAACATCGGCTCCAATACCTGCTCGACAATGTGAAAAAGGGCGTCACAGCATGCTACAATGCGTTGTTTGAAGCAACATGTTATTGAATGGGGAGACGGGTAATATAGAATATGTGTAAGAGCCAAGTGGGAATAATGAAAGAGGATGCCCGAGAAAGAAGTGCAATAAAATAAAGGAGCGTAAGGCTGTAGTTTTTCTCTGCTACTTCTCAGTCTGTACATCGAATGAGTAATGATGGACAAAAATAGGTCCAGGAATAGATTAATGTTCAAGGTGAACATATATTAATGATACGATTCGCTGATGAAATTGCTGTCCTGAGTGAAAGTGAAGAAGAATTACATCATCTGCGGAATGGAATGAACAGTCTAATGAGTACAAAATATGGATTGAGAGTAAATCGCAGGAAGACGAAAGTAATCAGAACTAGTAGAAATGAGAACAGCGAGATCAGGATTGATGGTCACGAAGTAGATGAAGTAAAGGAATATTGCTATGTAGGCAGCAAAGCAGACTAGCACTGGCAAAAGTGCATTTCTGACAAAGAGAAGTCTACTAGTATCAAACATAAGTCTTAATTTGATGAAGAAATTTCAGGAAATGTACTTTTGCTGTACAGCATTGTATGGTAGTGGAATATGGGCTGTGGGAAATCCGGAGAAGAAGAGAATCGAAGCATTTGAGATGTAGTGCTACAGACGAATATTGAAATTTAGGTGAACTGATAAGATAAGGAATGAGGAGGTTGTGTGCTGAATCGAAGACGAAAGAAATACAAGGAAAACATTGACAAGGGGAAGGGACAGGATGATAGAACATCTCTTAAGACATCAGGGAATGACTTCCGTGGTACTAGAGGGAGCTGTAGGGGGAAAAACTGTAGAAGAAGACAGAGATGTGAACACATGCAGCAAATAATTGAAGACATAGGTCGCAAGTGCTACTCTGATATGAAGAGGTTGGCACAGGAGAAGAATACGTGGCGGCCGCATCAAACCGGTCAGAAGACTGATGCCTGAAATAAAAAATTTAGTGATTGTTATCTAGGAGCAGATTTTGACTTCACTGAAGGGCATACTTTTTCGAATATACAGCCTGTATTTTCATTGTTGTTTTTTCACATTAAAGAGTGAAGTAATTTTTTGAAATCCTGTTCTTTCTTTCCCTCCCCGGGTTGTATCCACGCACACACACGTACGCCTTTTTTGGGAAGTTTAGTCTAAACCACTATCTGTGTTATTAGATGTCATACATAGCCTACAATTTGAAGAAGGCATTACACACCGCAATTTCTTCTTCTCGCCACGTAACAAAAGAGTGAATTTCAGACTTTGAGTACTGATAATGTAGACAGCGCGACGTAAGTGTGTTATATGTAAACTATGGAAGTTAAACAAGTAGCTTGCCTTCGTACACGTTTTTCCCTTGAATGCTGGCGTCTTAAGACGACTCTGTTTCCTAGTAAAACTGGGTTCTTGTCCACGGAAGATCATCGCTTCATGATTTCTCGCAGACCTGGGCAGGACTTGTCTAATAATTATTTTGCGCTATCACATCGTCCACTAAGACTTCCAATAGCACAGATTTCCACTTTGGGTGTTGCTAATAAATTGTGTGTTCTGTAGTGGCCAACAACAGAAAGTAAAGTACCCTGCCGTTCTACTGCGCTACAGATGAGTTTAGAATAGAAGGCATCGGAACGTATATCGGCTGAAATAGACAGTAGCATAAACATGTGTCACGTAACGGATTGAGGACACTTCTGTAATACGCGGCTGCCACGTGAACTGCACGTCACTCATTCCGTGTAGCATTTCGTTTATGTTGTAAATTATAGTACTGTTAATTAGAATCATTTCTATTAAAACCTTCGCCGACATGGCGTGTTGGGTTCATATTGAAAGTTAGATGTGAGTTGGTAAGAGTTTTGCAGAGTGTTGGTGACTCAAAGAAAATGAAAGTTTTTTCATTTCTGTATATCGTTCATAAGTTCTCAGGGCAGAATATCTTCCCCATTTGTATTAAACTAAATGGATTGTTAGAATTTAGTTCTTGAGCGGGCGCCTTTCTACACGCGTTTCTAATACATGTAATATATGGCTTTATTTGATTCTATTTGTCCTACATACGCACATGAAAGCGATTTTTGGCCTTTATACATGGTGTTTCAAAAGTATTCGTTTAGACTGATACAGATGGTAGAGAACTTTAAAAAATATATAAGTGATCTCTGAAGGCAACTTGTAATGTCACCAAACATTCTGTTGGTGGTGATGAGGTAAATTGCTGTGTGGGTTTCGCTGTCTGGAGTGTCTTGTGACATTCAGAACAACTCTGTGTACTGATTATTGTCTCTTTGGTCCGCTTGGAAACATACTGATTCACCCTCAAGCATCTCCGCATTGCTTGTAAACACACCGATTCAGTTGAAATCGTTACCGCCTTATGTCAAGCAGAAGTAACATGGAGCCAAGGCCAGTTTAAGGCTATCTCAATCACCGCAGTCGCGTGGGGCCCCGAGCCCGGGGGCCCCGCCATGAGCCACGTAAATATTTCTTCTTGACTAATAAAGTGTAGTTTCCTCTTCAAAGAATAAAGGCTTCAAATTTAGAGTGTTAACAGACTCCATTTTGGATTCCACGTTTTCTTAAACTGGACAGTTTTGATGAATACCGCGGCAACTGTTCAGCCAGTGAACAATCAAAATAGGGATTTCCATTTCTGTCCTAGTCGGTCACCGTCCTCTGCGGAAGTACGAGAAACGATTGATGTCACTCACCGCCGCGGTACGCCTTGCCTATTACACGAAGTGCACAGTGTAGGCCAGAAAGCGGTTTGGGATTTCCACTGCCAATCCACGGGAGGGCAGGTTCCAGTAAAAGGCCCTAATATTTCCTGTTTCTAGGTTCAGCAGCTCAATGAGGTCTTCACGTACTAAGACAGAGAGTAGAATGGATCGTAAATACTTGTCAGGTGCCCAAAAAAGGGAAACATGGCTGTGACCTTTGATGAATATATATACATAATGTAAAATGAATGGATGAAAATGGGGAAGAAATGGCTTTAAATATTTTTGTTATTTACTCTTTCAGTACGAACTTTGTTGTAGAACCCCTTTTTTTACATGTGGTAATAAAAATTCATTTAGACAGAATGAAGCACATTTAAAATTACGTGAACTTTAGCAACCCTCTCATGTTGATAAATTCAAACTAACTGATTAATAACATTAATGACTTTGAAAATTATTTAAATTAAACTTTTTACGTATTTCGGCCTTAGCAAATATTTTCTAGATGCAGTGGGTTTTCAAATATTTACTGAATTCTTTCCCGGCGTTAGCTATGGAACACAAGTCTGTCACTGTTAGCATAAAATGGTTAAATATTGCCAAGCCGACCTGAACGTTTAATTATCATTAACAAAACACACTTCACTATACGTTTAAGTTATTTGCTTTAGAAATTGAAAGAACCAACAGATTAACAACTTCAACGTTAATTATCCGCCTATGAATGCTCAAATGTAAAACAAGTAATAAATTAAGTCAGCCTCAGGATCGCTGTAAACGAAAACTATTTCGTAACTGGCTGCTAATTTTACCTGCTACCGATTTACGGGTTTGGTTAATTTTATAGCGGAACATTTTTTTAAATGTGCCGCCGCTGCAAATCGTTCGGTCGAATTAAATAATTTTTTTGTTAAACAATTACAGCACATACAAATTGCTTCACAGCGGCCTACATATTACAATTAAATGTCATTTCAGGTTATTAATAGTACTGTGCTGCCAGGGAACGTTACAGACCTAAAAGAACTGTTGTGGCAAAAGGGTTCATTAAATAAAATTTTGAACCGAAGTGACAGTGTTTCAGTGAAAGTACAGTGTGAAGTGAAAGAATGTAGTGTTACTAAAGCTTCATCAGTTGATAAAGCCGAAGAACTAGTGGCCGATGAAACTGTTGCACTAGCGGAAGTATCTAACAATAATGCTACTGCGCAAGAAACCAGAGCAGGCCAACATATCCAAAATGAAAGAAAATCATCCAACTAAGGTAATGGCTTTCAAGTTGTCGATGATCTTAAAGATCCGGGAACCTGGCCTCATAGTATAAATAATGATTTTATGGTAAAAGCAGTTAAGAAAGATCAGCAAGGCGTTAGTGCAGAAAATGTCACAAATCCTGCGGACAGCAATACAAGCAGGTGTTACTGTCTTCCATTGCTTCTGTCTTCTTTCAAATGATGAAAACGTTAACTCAACGTGGCTTATATTGCTCTTGATGATAGTTGTTCAATTTGAGTGCTGGCGCTATCTCAAGGAATAGTTGAGGGGATTGACAAAGATTGTCAAATGGTCTCTCTCACCTTGAACTGTCCCGCAGTCATATTACTTAAATGTGCACTTGGAAAGAACTCTCCTAGAGAATTATAAACTGAAAAAATTAATTAATTAAGCATCTCAACAACAAACTGTTCACCAAGAAATGAGGTGGGGATCGAAGTTAAGAGGCGACGATGGACTGTTCTGTAATCCAACAATATTAAGTGTGGCTTTGAGTAGTTGATGAGTTTTGCAAACAACCTGCAAACGAAGAATTTTGGAGAAGGTCTTACAGAATTACTATTTCGGATACTACATAGCAAGAGTAGTTAAGACTGATCCGCAAGACATTAATGCAGAAAATGTGTCACTTCCTGTGGAGAGCGATTGAAGCAGATATTTTACTGTTTTCCATCGCTTCTGTCATCTTTGTGTCACTGAAGAAAATCCAAGAGCTCATTATATCCCTAGTTGTGTTCATAACTTGATCTTGGTTGTTAGTGATGCAGTTAAATCATTTATAGTAGCACTACATTTATTTTTTGGTGTTGTGCAAAGGCCGTTCACATTATTTTCTGTCTCTGTGAACCACTGCGAAGCACTCAAGAATCACGTAAACGACTCTGAATCCGCTGTGTGATACTGTGTAGGAGGGTAGGATTGTAAGATCTGAGCTTGCGTTAACAGAGTTAAAAAATTCATGCAAAAATGATGCAATGAGTTTCACTCAAGTGTCTGGTCTCTTGAAAGGATCTGAGCTACAGCGAACCAGGAAAGAAGGAATTCACGGAAGAGCTAGGTCCCAGGGTATGACGTCATTCATTATTTGTCAATTGATTCATATTTATTAAACATATTTTCTTTAAAAAAAAACCAATGTATTAAGACACTATGAGAATGAAATGATACCAGGCTAACATAATGGTTTCGAATTACAGACCCAATATTTAACAAGCATAGCAAACTATACCAGTCTAACAACAGTTCTGAATCACAGGTCCATAATTTAACACTGTCCTTTAAGAGCCGTCACAAATTTAAAGCAAAATTTTTTGAATCTAAACTGACAACGACTAGCAGAAATGTAGTATAGGTAAAACGTTTAAACTAGTTTAAATGTCCCAAGCTAACAGATTGCTTTGAATTACAGGTTACAATTTTTGAAAATCAAACTTAACAACGACTAGCGCAATTATAGTATCAAGTAAAATGTGTAAGCAATTTAAATGTCCCAAGCTAAGAGAATGGTTTCAAATCATAGACCAAAATCTTTGAAGCTCAAATGCAACAACGACTAGCAACAATTTAGTGTCAGATAAAACGTTTAAGCAAATTTAAACGCCCAAGCTAACAGAATGGTTTTAAATTACACTACAAAATTTTATACGATATCTTAAGAAAGCTGACAAATTTGAAACAAGATTTCTAAAAGGCCAAATGTAACAATGACTTGCACCACTTTAGAATTGGTAAAATGTTTAAACAAATTTAAATGTGCAACCTTACAGAACGGTTTTAAGTTACAAATCAAAATTTGACATGGTCCGTTGAGAAAGGTGACAAATTTATGCGATACAAGGGCCAGCAAATGACCCAGCTTACTAACGAAAACTCGGTACAGAAAGGGCACGGCACCAGATGGGATCTAAGCCAGAAGACAAAAATACGTGAACTCTGAAAATATTTAGGTCCACGCGAACCAGTCAACAAAAGACTTAATCTAAACAACAGCCGTACAATGTAACGATAGTGGCGAGTAGCAAATACCTGCCAGTGAAACATTGAACAGCCGTAGAAATTGGTACACCTGCCTAACATCATGCAGGTTCAAATGCTTCAAATGGCTCTGAGCACTATGGGACTCTACTGCTGTGGTCATCAGTCCCCTAGGACTGAGAACTACTTAAACCTAACTAACCTAAGGACATCACACACATCCATGCCCGAGGCAGGATTCGAACCTGCGACCGTAGCAGTCGCATGGTTCCGGACTGCGCGCCTAGAACCGCGAGACCACCGCGGCCGGCCGTCATGCAGGGCCCACGCGAGCACGCACAAGTGCCGAGACATTGCGTGGCATGGCTTCGACTAATGTGTGAAGTACACGTCCATCCGATCTATACAATTTGAAACGAGACTCGTCCGAGCAGGCAACATGTTTCCAGTCATCAGCCCATATGCCGATGCTGACAGCCCCAGGCAAGGTGTAAAGCTTTGTGTCGTGCAGTCATCAAGGGTACACGAGTGGGCCTTCTGCTCCGGAAGTCCATATCGATGATGTTCCGTTGAATGGTTTGCACGCTGACACTTCTTGATGGCCCAGCATTAAAATATGCAGCAGTTGTCGGAAGAGTTGCTGTTCTGTCTCTTTGAACGATTCTCTGCAGTCGTCGTTGGTCCCGTTCTTGCAGGATCATTTTCCGACCGCAGCGATGTTGAAGGTTTGATGTTTTACCTGATTCCTGGTTTTCACGGTATTCTCCTGAGATGGTCGTACGTGAAAATCCCCGCTTCATCGTTAGCTGAAGATGCTGTGTCCCATTGCTCGTGCGCCGACTATAACACCTCGTTCAGACTCACTTAAATCTTGATAACCTGCCATTGTAGCAGCAGTAACCGATATATCAACTTCGCGAGACACTTGTTGTCTTAGACAGGCGTTGCCGACCACAACACCGGTGTATCTGTGTACTTGAATGTGAATTCGTACACCAGTTTCTCTGACGCTTCAGTGTACCTTGCGCCTATGCGCTCGGCCTTGCTATTCCTGCCCAGTTGCACGCATAGGCTGCACAAACGGTTGTGGACCCATCAGGCCATAGTAGGGCGCTCTTAAAACAAGCCTTTCAGCAAATAACTACCTGAATAAGCAATCCAGAAGTAGTTATAACAACACCCGGCAAGCGGCGCTGAACAGATTAAACTAAGAATTTCCAGAATATTACAGTTTAAACACTGGAGAGAGCCAATTAGAAATAACATCACCAAATTACAAGCATAGTTTAAGTGGTTTTAAACAACAATCTTGAATCCTAGTTATATTAATAATATAACGGTCAGATAGCAGTAGAAGACATCTCGCAGAACCAGATTCCAAGAATCACGTACGGAATCTCGCCTTAAAACACCCAAAGGTGCCAACATAGAAAACTCCCGCAGCGCCCCTGTACACTAACAGATCGGGACAGATCAGAACCTAAAGATACAGACCACAATACAGCGAATACCAACTTCCCGGAAAACGCTAATTCTGGTCGACAATCACAAACTTCAGTGGTTCGTGTCTTGCAAATTTTCACGTTCTTGAGGCTCACAATGTCATTTGCCGTCACAAACAAAACGAATATGTAATTTTAATAACTGTGAAAGATGGCAAATTATACGATGAAATTATTGATGTTCTTCTCGGTCTTGTTGTGTAACTCTGTAAATATCTGGATAACACGAAAGGAAACAAAGAACTGTGTAGCACCAAGTGACTTGTTAGACGCTATCTGTTTGAAAGCCGTTTATGATATTTTCTTATTTCTAATTTTTCAATAATGACATAAAAATTAGAATTCAAATGTAAGTAACATTCTGAGCTACGTTGCGACATCCGTCTCTGTCATGGTTTAGTCAAATAAAATAATGAGACATCATTACAGTTGGTAGCAGGAGAAACCATGGTGAAATGGGATTCTAAACAACGGTGGATCCCGCTGCTTACTAGGCTTCGCCAAATGTGAACACGTCTTGTTGTGCGAGTAAAAGATTTTAGAATTTCTTTCACAAGAAATCAATTCACCAGATCACCCGAACCCACAAAAGTGATATGGAGAAGTACAGACCTACCGACGATCGGCTTGTATGGAAATTAGCCTGGATTCCTGGACCACTACTTTCATTACTGTTTAACTTGCATCTGGTCGTCTAAAAGTCTCAGGATGAGGGAAGAGCAAAGAAAATTTGATTTCTAAGACGCCGATAATAGCATAACCTTCGAAAACATTTCCTTGAAAGTCCTCACAGCTGCCGGTCTAGTTCAGAACAGGTTCGGCTTATAAGTTTCCTCTCGATGCAGCACACGATTCGCCAGCCAGCTTCTGCCCACGTCATTCAAAACTTGACACCTGGGACACTTAGAGCACAGGTTGCTGCCCTAGCATTGGTGACCATAAAAAATTACTCAATGAATCAGTCATGTTGCAAACAACCATTTATTTAAAAATGATGGCCTGTTTCGGCGTTTATGCTGTCCTCTTCACATCAACGGCACCACGTAGCTGACGTAGGTGATGTGCTGAAGAATTGCACAATGCCACGTTCTTTTACTGCGAGCAGTAAACGAGCACTAAACGACACGAGCATCACGCAACTGTTCTGTGCACCGCTTACTTCAGCCATATGGTGCCGTTGATGTGACGAGGACAACATAAAGGTCAAATCTGGTCATCATTTTTGAATAAATAGTTATTTGTTGTCTTGATTGTTTTATTAAGTGATTATTTGCAAATGATCGCTGTTTCATCTCCAGCCATTTTATATAAAAAAGCATACAGTTATTTATTATTGTGGTTTCATTTTCCATCCTGAACGTCTTCCAGAGTTCAAGTGAACACTATGCAGCAACAGTAGCTATGTGAACATTATTCATGTGGCAAATGGTATGCAAAATGTAACTGCTGACTAATTTTACATGAAAAACATAGTTTAGAGAATACGTTCCGTTCGGTGCATATTTTTTGTCTTTTTCAAATGCCGCTGTGGCCTATGGGTCTTAACATCTGAGGTCATCAGTCCCCTAGAACTTACAACTGCTTAAATCTAACTAACCTAAGGACATCACACACATCCATACCCGAGGCAGGATTCGAATCTGCGACCTTATCGGTCGCGCGGTTCCAGGCTGAAACGCCTAGAACCGCTCTGCCACACCTACCGGCTTTTGTCTTGTTATCACACGGGCTACTGTAAGTGTATTTATCAATTACTTTTTATTTGAGATTCTAGTATTGTTCTTGTGGTGACATAGTGAGTGCTGCTTCTTTGACGGTTATGAAGAGTGCTGTTTAAGCGTTAGAAAACAAAGCGTGAAATGAAAAAGTCTAAAGTACGCAGTACTTCGTTCACTTTGGTTGCTGACTGGAAGGGGCAGCTGGTGGATGCAGCTCAAAGCATTTGCTCCATTTCAAGCAGGATCGTTTTGATGTGAATTATTCAATATATTTTGTGGACAAGGTTATACAGCCGGTGCCAAAACAATGTATGAAGAGTAAAGTTTGTCCTATAAATAACAGGACAGCAGGTCCGTACAGATGGGGGAAGAAGGATGAGGAAGATAGCTGATTGTCTGTTCGCCGGAATAATTCCAGCATTAGCCTTAAGCAGCCGAGAGAAATTGTGTCAAATCTAAAGCAAAATGGTCAGATGGTAGTCTGCAATATCATACTAACGAATCAACAGCACTAAGCAACAGAATTAAGGGATTACTTCTTCGAATTCACGTAATTGTTACCCATTGCGACGCAGAAGTTTGAAATTTGGCTCAAAGGTGCCTACAACCGTCCCCTGTAATGGCTCAAAATCAGGGCGTCTTGCGACGTGACACTCGACCTAGGCAAGATGTCGATACGTGCGAAAATAAGGCCACAACTAAGAAGTTGATCTGAAGTGTGATTTACGTTAATGGTCTCAGATGGGCACCAAATTGCACCAAAATTCGACCTAGCACCGTAGTGGAAGTGTAACACGATGCGAACCTCGTCACAGCCATTCTTACTCATTTTTCACCATTTCTTTTGATACCTCTGTGATGGAGGTGAAAACGGCAACACCCAGTATGGGAATCGAGCTTCTTTCTGAAAGTCGAAGTTTTCTTGTGTGCAAACGCAATATGCCAGTAGGAAAAAGAGAATTTCTCTGGTAATGAAACAATGTTCCGCTGGAGGTAAGCTGGTAAGGTATCAATTTACTAATACCCTGGATGAAAGCTACGTCACAAAGTAATGCAAGATGTAGATAAAACGTTCGTCAAAGGCCATGTGACGTGACGTTAGCAGCAGGTTTCTGTGACCTTTCCTACATAGGGCCTTTGAAAGCTCAGTAAAAACAAGCGTGCTGGCTGTGATATTGGCTCTAGAAGAGAAAATAAGGTCACTGAGATTAAAGGCGCACAGATATCGATCCTCGATGGGGAGCAGCATAGGTCACAGGAAATTTCCATAGCACACGTTCCATGCGGATCTTAAATACTGTCTTTACTACTTTGAGGTCCACGTTAATCAAACGCAATTTTGCAGCCGTCTGAGGCCCTTGTTTGTTCGGGATAAAGACCACGAGTCCGTCTATGAATTCAGTTGGTACAGTATCTCCATACCGTATTTTATTCCTGTCACCTGCATAATGTGTTTCAAAAAGGCCAATAAGTTTAATAAGACTCAGCGCTTGAGATCTCCTACCCACCGCCTTAGAAAGAAGCAGTTTTCAATTGTTCTTCACTGAATTGGTTACCGAGAGTAGGCCTTTCCCCACCTGTATCAGGATACGCTAACTCTTAGGGTTAGACAGAGGTGCAAATCATGAAAGAAATTAGTTTTTTACTTGCTTATTTAAAAATGAGTATAGTTGGTATTATTAAACCAAATTTTTCTTTGGCATTCGAACTATAAATTGTACAAAAAATTAAAACCCTAAACAGTGTAATGTCCCATTTTCACTGTTCTCGATATCCAGTGGAGAAAAACTTTTCTTGGTAATTTTTTTCCTGTGATTCTGAAAAATATAGCTTTAGAAGGCTCTGATTGTTTCTGTGTGCCTCGACAGTGTTGTATAGAAGGCCGTGGAGCTTGGTATACAATTTTGGAGCTGTTTAGTAGAATTTGAGTGAAGTTGGGTTTGTTGCGTCATTCTTTGTGGAGGGTTGAAATACTGATCGTTTTCTACAATTCATAAGTCTGGTAAAGTATTTAAAAGTATAGTAAGTCCCATATTTCCAATATAAAGCCAAAAACTGATGTTGATGTTAGGGCCAGGACTGCCGAGGCAAACATTAGCTTGTCTCAAAGAGCATCTAAACTAAAACTTGGGAAAGGTATTGTGCCAGAAGAAATAAATCATGCCAGAAATACAGGTTTCTGAATTGTGGATTTGTAGGTTTGGAATTGGTGGCAGAGGCACTTATAAGTACTTGAAAGTGCTCTTTTTGTCGAGTAAATGTGAATTTGATGGATGATGGAAAGAGACAGTTTGGTTTCTATATTGTACGTTTGATATCAAAACTGTGATGGTGATACACCATCTAACACATCAAAGGTCAGTAATAGAATGTATGAAGCCAGTATGAGATTATCTTATGGATTAAGACGTATAGGGATTCGAAGAGATGGTGGAAACCTTGTATGTGGTATTATGAACATGCTTAAGCCACCCCTAAAATTTACTGCAGTGAGTACTACTCTCCTCAATGCAGTTGCAGAAGTGAGTGAAGAGAGCATGAAAATGGCAGTCCAGGGGGCAGTTCAAGAAAATTGGGGTGTAAGAAATATCAAAGATATACCAGTTTCCTATGATAGTTCCTTGATGAACAGGGGCATTCTTCACTGGAAAAGTGGTAGATTTACACGTATGTCTAAATACTGTTCTGCATGTTACTTGCACAAGAAATATAATGATGCAGATAGAGGAACCGAATGACAAGAAGCTCACGAAGCTGTTTGTAAGACGAAATATGTAGGCTCCAGTGGTGGGATAGAAGCTGCCGGTGTGAAACTCATTTTCCATAGGTCACTGCGAAAGCATGGAATAAGATACATACAGTATTTAGGATATGGAGAGACTAGCGCTATCAAGAAAGTAGTTGAAAGTTAGCCCTATGGAAAAGACTGCACTACTGACAAACTGGAGAGCTTAGGCCATTTTCAGAATAGGATGTGTGGACGACTCGGAAGGCTTGCTACAGACAATACAGGCAAGCTACTAGAGGATGTAAAAACAGACTAAGAAAGAAGAGAATTGACACCCTGCAAGTCTATTATGGTGTTGCAATTAGAAATAACCTCACTGATTTGCCTACTATCAGGAAGGCAGTGTAGGTCATTTGGTTTCATTACTTGTCGGCAGGCAGTACATCTCAACATGGGCTATGTTCTGACGAACGGTGCAAATTTACGAAAAGCGAGGTTACGATGACCATTAAACCAACTTTTCGAGCACTGGCTTCACCAGAACAGCCAGAAAGGTGTCTGCGTTGCAGACACAAAATGAAGTTTCAGTGGTCTTATTTGGAAGAGACGTCCCAATTTGGTAGTGAAGATTTCAGTATTGGAAACTGCAGCAGTGTTTAAGGATGGGAATGTGACAAGGCTTCATATCCTGAGCAAGTTGGGCTTTACACCTAGAGTCTTCACTGAGTAGATACTGCAGATCATTGATGAGCAACGAATCGTGTTGGCGGAGACTTCAGTAGACAATACAGAAAAAATTGCAAGACATCGGAGCAGAGGAGCTGAAAGAGCTGCAGAAGATGATGAGGAAGAACAGGAATATGGATTTTTTCCGAGTGGTCTAAGGCGCTGCAGTCAGGGACTGTGCAGCTGGTCCCAGCGGAGGTTCGAGTCCTCCCTCGGGCATGGTTGTGTGTGGTTGTCCTTATGATAATTTAGGTTAATTAGTGCGTGAGCTTAGGGACTGATGACCTTAGCAGTCCCATAAGACATCAAAACATTTGAACATTTTTTTTAAATATGGATAAGGGCAATTTGGAAATTTTAGCTAAGGTGTGATTAAATTTTTTTATAGCCTTTCCTACCAACTTCAAACCATGTTTCTGCAAAATAAGGTCGTCTCCTTTCACGAATATCAAAAATTGTTGCAAGGATTCCATTTAAATTGGATTTCTTATTCTTTCACATGGAGACAAAATTTAAGTGGTCAAAGTTTTAATTTAAATATTATGAACCGGTAATGATTGATAGCATGTGGAAAATTTCTCCATAAAATAGTGTTCAAATCCAAAATAACACAGAAAATAACAGAAATAATTTACCAAAAAGTTAGTGAACTTCATTGTACATTTTTTAGTATAGATTACTTACCATAGAAGAAATTTTCCAGATTTACATTAAAATAATAATGCAAGAAAAAATTCAACATTCTGCCACAGAATTAAAATTTTCGTAACCATTCCTAAAAATTATTTAAAGCGTATTGAATCCCTACAAGTAAGTGTCCAAAATTTCATTGAGACTGAGCAAAAAATTACAGAGATATGGATTTACAAAGATATCAGTGGTAGCCTGCCACCGTCTCCCCTTTGAAAGTCTGGGACGTAGTCCTGCGGAGGTAATACAGTTCATCGTCTTAGTCATGGATATATTTGAGAATCGCTTGCTGTGATTGGAGAGGCCTGCCATTTGCACCAGGAACTCCCTTGCGCATCATCGGTTATCTACGACGCGGAAGATATAAAATAGGAACAATTTTTGCTTTGAAACATATTATTCTAGTGACTGCGGCGTTATCAGGATGGTATTCCTTTGATACGTGGGTAAATCATAAAGTCCTTACAAAGATATCAGTGGTAGCCTGCCACCGTCTCCCCTTTGAAAGTCTGGGACGTAGTCCTGCGGAGGTAATACAGTTCATCGTCTTAGTCATGGATATATTTGAGAATCGCTTGCTGTGATTGGAGAGGCCTGCCATTTGCACCAGGAACTCCCTTGCGCATCATCGGTTATCTACGACGCGGAAGATATAAAATAGGAACAATTTTTGCTTTGAAACATATTATTCTAGTGACTGCGGCGTTATCAGGATGGTATTCCTTTGATACGTGGGTAAATCATAAAGTCCTTGCCCCTAATTTTTTAGACAAATTACGGCTGTAAATGCGAAGTCAAGATGTGAATTCCAAGCAGCTAATCTTCCCTGGACTGGCCCGGTCCTATTTTATAGTAGCTACGCTACCACTGTAAGCTGTTTAAGATAGCGGTTTGTGCTTCACACGTCGACGACGTAAAGAAGACGAAGTGTGATTCGCTTTTTATGGAGCAAAGGACGGGGTGCCATCTAAATTCACAGAGAAGTGCAGTCCGAATTAGGAAAAATGTTTCGCTTTGAGACGTTTGAGGTGGAGGTAGAGGTGTAGGTGGAAGTGGAGAACGAGGAGATGTGTGTTAGAAAAGGACGCCATGACTTTCATGAGAATGAACATACAGGAGATAGCGTTTTCGGTCCCCTAAGGACCCATGAACGATGTGGTAAACACTTCCACACAAAATGGTAAGATCCCAGGTAATGTGCCGATCCGCTTTTACCATTGCATCCTCGCGGGAAAGGTTGTCGTCAGTCAGCGACGAATGTTGCCTCCCCGGAAACTCATTGTCACGCAGATACTCGCGACCTTTTTCGAATTCCCGTCTTCTCTGCTTCTTCTCCTCACATGCAAGGCGAGATACTTTCCCCATACGTGATCTGTATCTTCCTGTAGATTTCGACGAGGGTTCGTCCCTTTCCTTGCTCCATAGAAAACGAATCACATTTTGCTGCTCGTAGGAATTGGACTTGTAAGTACAGCCTGCACATCCAGCTACTGACAGCAGCGCCATATCGTGGACTGCGGCTGATAGCAGTGTCACGTGGCGAGGAGTGACTGCTAATTAGACACACGTGCGGTGCATGTGGTATCAGTGAGCGTGCTGTCCGTGTGTAGAATGGGGAAGGCGCGTGATCTAGCTGAGTTTGACCGAGGGTAGACTGTGATGGCACAGAGGCTCGGCACGAGCATTTCGGAAACTGCACGACTTTTCGGGTGTTCTAGGAGTGTTGTGGTGAGTGTCTTCAGCAAGAGGTGAAAGCGAGTAAAAAGACGTCCAGACGTCATGGGGTTGGGCGGCCACCCTTCATTGCAGATGTGGGACGTCGTAGGCTGGGCAGACAGGTGAAACCGGACAGGCGACGAACTGTGGCGGAACTAACATTAGACTTTAGTGCTAGACTGAGTACAAGTGGGTCCGAAAGCACTGAGTACCGAACACTCTTAAAGATGGGCCTCCGCGGCCGAGGATCTATGCATCTGCCAATGTTAACAGAATGACAGCGGCAACTGCGACTGAAATGGGGACGTGACCATCGGCACAGGACGTTGGCGCTCTGTATGCTCTGATAAATCCTCATACCTTCTTCACCGTGTCGGCGAGAGAGCGTGAATTGGTCGTCTTCCAGGGGAAAAGCTCCTGGACACCTGAAAAGCGGGACGGAGAGAAGCCGGCGACGACTCCACTGTACGTGGGCATCCAAGAGTCCAGCGGAGCTTGTGCAAAGCACCATAACGGCCAAGGAGGCCACCTACACTCTTCCGTGACGACCATGTTTCTTGACTGCAATGACATTGTAAGAAGAACAGGTCTGTGTTGGAGTGGTTCAGCGAACACAGTGGCAGATTACAGTTAATGTGCTGGCCCTTCAGTTCGCCAGTTCTGAACACGTTAGGGATGAGATTGAACGTGGCGTCACAGCTCATGGCTTCCATACACGGAATATACGCGAATTAGGTGACTTTGGTGTTAGATGTGGTGCCAACTCCCTCTAACGATCTACCAAGGCCCCGTTGCTTTCGTATGAAAACGCGTCGCCTCTGTTTCCCGTACCAAAGTCGACATACCAGCTATTAGGTACGTGGTCATAATGTCCTGCGTGATCAGTGTAAGTTTATTGGAACAAAATATTTCGTTGTACATCTGTCTATGACAGATGACGACGGGGCAGCTACTGAAGATCCCCCCCTCCCCCCCCCCCCCTCCCCTCTCGAACCACTCCACCGTCCTGCTGCTGCTGCCACGGCCCCCCTTTGCAGTGTGCTGTACCACGCGCTGCTCCATCCATCACCAACAGCTAAGCCAGTGGGTGTGGCTCCGTCTACCTGGCCAACCCACCGAATCTGTCATCAGCATGTGTCTACGAGAGCGCTGAGGAAGTTGCCCACTGCTTTGCTCGTATTTTTGCACTGCAGACGCAGTAACTGCTCTTTCGCAGTTTGCAGCAGTGCTTTCAGGTATTCTGTAAGCTCACGTATGCAATCTTGCTGTACCTTTCTCCCGTTTTGCAAAGAGTTTACCTTTCGTTGGAAGTTTCCGCAACAGCTGCTTTCGCCAAAGTAGTAGGTGTTCCTTCTTTGCCGTTCTTTCCATTGTTTTTCTGTGTACGTGCTTTTCTGTCGTCTGACGGTATCCTCTCTCATGATAGGTGTCCTGGCAGGGGTGGAGGAGCTAAAGTAAACATCTTCCACTCGTACTAGCTTTAGGGGGAACTGAAGTCTTTTGGTTTTACAACGATACCTGTTCTGGTAGGTGTGGTGGAGTTGTACTAACACAGACATACAACGGAGCTGCAGCTTCCACATCTTGAAATGGAGGCATCATCCGGGATTTTAAAACTGTTCTCGCGACGGTCTCGCTTAATAACGGTACAACCTTCCCAACAACGTTTACGGTACTCTCAGCGGGAAGCTAGGGCTGACGTTTACACATGCAGCTCATTGTACAATTTTCATTGCTGTGACAAACTGAGTAAGTTTTTGGCTGACCAGTGTAAGTGACTTAAGTTGGGTATCCGCCAACTATAACGTATGACGAGACGTGTTTCCTTGAGTTCATTCGTTGAAATTGTCGACGCTAGAAACAAGCCATTTTCCGTAATTTTTATATCCTCGAATTCTAGGTAGGAAATAAATTTTCTATTTGATCATTAGTTTTAGCGACACACGGACCTTCTTCCGATTACAAAAATGTTTTTGATTGTGTAATAGCCACGACGGCTCAATACACAGTTAAAAATCTCTTTTAAAATTAACAACATGCGTACAGAAAGCATAGCTAAAAGTTTTAGATAGTCGATAACAAGTCAAGTAGAACGAAGGTCATAAAATCAAGGCGTTATGCCGCTACAACATACTAACTTATTCTCATACACCATGTAGTAATAGTGTTCTCAGTATGATCTCTGCCACGAGATAAAACAAATAATGTGCCATTGTGAGTGTTATTAAGTTTGCACGGCGTAGCGCCTTGGTTTTATGACTTTCATTCTACATAACTGATTACGAAGGATGCAACCTTATTTTATCAGTTCCTTCTGTACGGGTGTTGTCAGTTTAAAAATTACGAAGAATATTTCTGAGATCTGAAGATGGCTCGTGTGTAGCTGAAAGTAGCAATCAAACAAAAGATTTATCTGTAAATTTGACTTTGAAGATTTTCAACCCTTAATACCAAAAAGTTAAGATCAGTTACCTTATTTCGTCATTCAGGAGGTACGTAAAATACCCTAACATTCGTAATGGCGTAACCTAAAAGCATATTCTTTGTATTGCTTACACTCCTGTCTCTGTGTTTAAATTTTTGCCTTTCCGATATTGATGTCTGAAAAACTCCTCTGTGATACAGACAAGACGAAGATTGAGTCATTAATGACATCACTGAAGTCTAACGACTCCCATGGCTATGATGGAGTGCCTAACAGAATATTAAAATACTGTGCTGCACTTGTTAGGCCTGTATTCCGGCATATTTTTATGTTAGACCTGTATTCAGGCATATTTTTAATTTTTTCTTTAGCAATGGTCAGTTTCCTGAACGATTAAAATACTAAGTAGTAAAGCCGATTTATATAAAGGGGAAAGGGATAATGTAGATAGTTTTACAACTATTTCTTTGGCATCAGTGTTTGCTAAAGTAATTGAAAAGGCTGTGTATGTAAGGATAATTCATCATTTTATATCACACGATTTGCTACCAAATGTAGAGTTTGGCTTTAGAAGTCGTTTAACAACTGAAAACGCTACATATCATTTCTCTGTGAGATACTGGATATGTTGAACAAAAGGTTTCGAACGCTAGGCATATTTTTGTATTTAACTAAGGCATTTGATTGTGTTGATCACAAAATATTGCTTCATAAGTTAGACCCTTACGGAATATGGGGAGTAACTTATACTTGGTTCACCTCTTACTTTAGCAACAGACAGCAAAAGGTTGTTATTCACGATGTCTGGAGGGACTGTGATGTGTGGTCTGAGTCGGGTACGGTCAAGTGGGGCATGCCCCAGGTATCAGTGTTGGGGTCACTTCCGTTTCTTACTTATGTAAATGATATGCCCTCTGGTTGTCGATCCTTGTTTACGAGTCTGACTATTTTGACGTTGGCCTCTCAATATATATATATATATATATATATATATATATATATATATATATATATATATATATATATATATATATATATACTCCTGGAAATGGAAATAAGAACACCGTGAATTCATTGTCCCAGGAAGGGGACACTTTATTGACACATTCCTGGGGTCAGATACATCACATGATCACCCTGACAGAACCACAGGCACATAGACACAGGAAACAGAGCATGCACAATGTCGGCACTATTACAGTGGATATCCACCTTTCGCAGCAATGCAGGCTGCTATTCTCCCATGGAGACGATCGTAGAGATGCTGGATGTAGGCCTGTGGAACGGCTTGCCATGCCATTTCCACCTGGCGCCTCAGTTGGACCAGCGTTCGTGCTGGACGGGCAGACCGCGTGAGGCGACGCTTCATCCAGTCCCAAACATACTCAATGGGCGACAGATCCGGAGATCTTGCTGGCCAGGGTAGTTGACTTACACCTTCTAGAGCACGTTGGGTGGCACGGGATACATGCGGACGTGCATTGTCCTGTTGGAACAGCAAGTTCCCTTGCCGGTCTAGGAATGGTAGAACTATGGGTTCGATGGCGGTTTGAATGTACCGTGCACTATTCAGTGTCCCCTCGACGATCACCAGAGGTGTATGGCCAGTGTAGGAGATCGCTCCCCACACCATGATGCCGGGTGTTGGCCCTGTGTGCCTCGGTCGTATGCAGTCCTGATTGTGGCGCTCACCTGCACGGTGCCAAACACGCATACGACTATCATTGGCACCAAGGCAGAAGCGACTCTCATCGCTGAAGACGACACGTCTCCATTCGTCCCTCCATTCACGCCTGTCGCGACACCACTGGAGGCGGGCTGCACGATGTTGGGGCGTGAGCGGAAGACGGCCTAACGGTGTGCGGGACCGTAGCCCAGCTTCATGCAGACGGTTGCGAATGGTCCTCGCCGATACCCAAGGAGCAACAGTGTCCTTAATTTGCTGGGAAGTGGCGGTGCGGTCCCCTACGGCACTGTGTAGGATCCTACGGTCTTGGCGTGCATCCGTGCTTCGCTGCGGTCCGGTCCCAGGGCGACGGGCACGTGCACCTTCCGCCGACAACTGGCGACAACATAGATGTACTGTGGAGACCTCACGCCCCACATGTTGAGCAATTCGGCGGTACGTCCACCCGGCGTCCCGCATGCCCACTATACGCCTTCGCTCAAAGTCCGTCAACTGCACATACGGTTCACGTCCACGCTGTCGCGGCATGCTACCAGTGTTAAAGACTGCGATGGAGCTCCGTATGCCACGGCATACTGGCTGACACTGACGGCGGCGGTGCACAAATGCTGCGCAGCTAGCGCCATTCGACGGCCAACATCGCGGTTCCTGGTGTGTCCGCTGTGCCGTGCGTGTGATCATTGCTTGTACAGCCCTCTCGCAGTGTCCGGAGCAAGTATGGTGGGTCTGACACACCGGTGTCAATGTGCTCTTTTTTCCATTTCCAGGAGTATATATATATATATATATATATATATATATATATATATATATATATATATATATATATATATATATATATGTTAAGAGTATTAGCTTGCTTCCAAGAATAAGCAGCTTTTCACGTAATACTCGTAAGAAATCAAACCCCGTATTTGGATCGGACTTCCTTAAGTCTTGTGCAGAAAGGTGTGCAGTATCCTGCTGCACCCATTTTCAATAAGCTTCCACAAGAATTCAACAATCTTAAAAGTAATCCACGAAAGTGAAAAGTTCGCCCGCATCTGGTGGTCGTGCGTTCTCGCTTCACACGCCCGGGTTTCCGGGTACGATTCCCGGCGGGGTCAGGGATTTTCTCTGCCTCGTGATGGCTGGGTGTTGTGTGATGTCCTTACGTCAGTTAGGTTTAAGTACTTTCTAAGTTCTAGGGGACTGATGACCATAGATGTTAAGTCCCATAGTGCTCAGAGCCATTTGAACCATTTGAAAAGTTTCCTCATGGGTCACTCCTACTCTGTTGAGGAGTTTCTTAAGTAACTAAGCTGATTCTTATGTAATATTGTTTGGCGTTTATTTAAACTTATAGCTTGACTTTTTTCGGTTAAAAACATTTTATTTTATCTGTTAGTACTTTTATGTTGTAATTTCATGCACTGAAGCGTTCAATGACCTTGGATATTTGATTCACAATTTGGTACTACGGAAACAGACGTATAAATATGTAAATAATTGCCCAAATGAATCAGCAGATCTTATTTACTGACATTCTGGCTATTGTATTAGGTACTATTGTGTTGCTAAATTTATATGAATCTGTTGCTCCTTTTGTAACGTTCACTGATTATATTAAGGAAAGTTAGTAAAACGCTTTATGGTTATTAGTTCGTATGTCATACATCGGTTTTATGACCACTGACCTCTTTGGTCTCCATGCACTCTGAAGCACTTAGTTTTTTACTTGTTGTTTGTTCCGTATCTTATTATGTGGGTGATCTGGATTGTTCATTCTTATTAATAAATTGAATAACATTTCCTTAAGAAGTTATGCCAACACCACCTCCAGATATTTACCACTCCAATTGGAGACCAGCGTCACACACTGTAATTACATTTCATTTTTGTAGGCTTATGACGAAAGTCTTTTTCTGACGATAAATGTATCCGTAAAGTAAGCCTACCGAAATCCTCATCCATGACCATGATATTTCGCCCTTCCAGCCTTGTAACGACCAGTGTCTGGGATTAGTCCACACGCAAACTCAAATAATTTCCTTCTGTGAAGCATTCGTACAACTGTAAAGATATTATTACACACTAGAAGTCAAAAATGTGCGATTTGTTTAACAGAAGTAAATCAAACATTTTCGACATCTAGTGGATAGTAATGTCCATACTGATAATGAAATAAAATCACAGGACTACCACGAAGAATGAAAATGTAGCTGGGGGAGCAGACGCAAACCAAATCCGCTTACAAATTATTCAATGCCACAATTTAGTCAGCCAATCTGTGTATCCCCAAAAACTAAAACTATCTACACTCAAGCAGACAACTGCAAGCATGAGCAAGTGTACAGCTCTCCAAAATTTTCACTTTACTGTACAGACAATATTTCGAAGAAGCAATAACGCAAATAAGAGAAAGGCTCAAAAGTGGAAGAGATGTCAGTAACAACATTCGCTGATGACATTTCTATCCTCAGTGAAAGTGAAGAACAATTACTGACAACACAAAAATGTGTCCATCTGGTTGGCAGCCCTCGCTTTACTTAAATATTCAAAAGTCATGATATGGATCCTACTGCAACTGCCAGGACTACATTAAGAAACACCGCTTTACTTAAATATTCAAAAGTCATGATATGGATCCTACTGCAACTGCCAGGACTACATTAAGAAACACCGGGGAAGTGAGACAGTAAAGATTATTCTTACACTGGAGACAGCAGCATTCAGTTTCTGCACAAAATATTTGACGCGATAACGCCAGCAAAGGCTTTAATCGACTCTCTGTACGAATAGTGTAAAGTGACCAACTTCATAAACTTTTCTGATGTTACTTAGTACTCTATTAGGCACAACACTTCCGTTAGGTCCCACGTGTATTACAATTACACCTGTGTCACATAAAAGAGAAAAATCTTTGCCTCACACGTTACGTCTAGTGCCAGCTCATTGGTGTATATATAGCAAGAAAGGCGACAGATACAGAACTGTAGCATCCGTACTTTACATTGTTCCAGACAGATTCAAACGTCTACTCTCCTTATTGAACCTGGATGACAACTTTATTCTTCCTGCTTTCCATATTTCCATCATCGCTAGCGGGGAAAAAAACGAAAGACAGTAAGATGAAGTTCACAGTGTGCAGGAATGTCATGGACTAGAGAATTAGTAAACAGTGTTGCTTTAGCTGCAAACGTTATTCCGTTTCAATTTAGTCTCCATTCTGAATATTCACGACTGGTGATTTTTATTTTCTAGAACAGTATGAACTGCCTTGAATAGCAAAAAAGTTTCATACTATAGTGCTTGCTGTGAACCAGTAATAATATTCTGGATCTTCTGATGTTACTGCTGAAGGTAATAAGTTAACGACCTGTGAACGAAAATCGGCCTTGAACATTTCATATATATCATACACCTGAAGATAAATACAACGAAGCAGTGTGCAGTGCATGACGTAGGATCTTTTGTGACGATGTAGGAGATTTCCTGTTGAAGTCACATGAGGAAAAAGCGCAAAAAAATTGAAAACTGTCTGATTTTGCTTCCTTTCCCTACGTCTACGTCTACGTCTACGTCTACATTAGTACTCTGCAGGTCACAATTCAATGCTTGGTAGTGGGTCCAAAGACCATACTCAGACTATTTCTCGATCGTTCCACTCTTGAATAGCACGAGGAAAGAATAGACACCAAAATCTTTCCGTTCGATCTCTTATTTTATTACGATGATCATTTCTCCCATCCAAGGTGAGAGTCAACAAAATATTTCCGCATTGAGAGAACATATTTGGTGATTCAAATTTTGTGAACAGATCTGGCCTCTGTTTTATTGATTGTCACCTAGTTCGCGTACAATATCCGTGAACGCTCTCATTCATGACGCGGTATTACAAAACTAGCTGCCTTTCTTCGAACTGTTTACATGTCCTCGGTCAATTGTATGTGGTTAAAGCCCTATACTGCACAATAGTAATCTAGCAGAGACCGGATAAGCGTAGTGTATGCTGTCTCTCTAATTGATTTGTTATTTCTTTTAAGTGTTCTTCCAATAAAACGCGGTCCTGGGTTGAGCTTTGTCACAACGTTTCCTATGTAATGCTATAAATTTAAGCTGTTCGTAACTGTAAATTCTAAGTATATCGAGGAATCGACAACTTTAAATTTGTATTATTTATCGGGTAACCGTAATTTAACGGATTTTTTTAATATTCATGTGGATGGCCTCACATTTTTTATTGTTCAGGATCAATTCAAACTTTTCGAACAACACTAATATTGCGTCTAAATCGTTTTTTAATTTGTATTGACCACCTGATGACTTTACTAAACGGTAAACGGGAGTAACATCTGCAAACTATCTGAGAGGACTGTTCACAGTTTCCCGAACTGTTTCTATAGGTTAGAAACAGCGGACGACCTATATCACTTCCTTGGGGAATTCCAGATATCACTTCCGCGTCATTCGGTGACTTCCCATCAGCTACCTCGAACTTAGATGTTTCCGATAGGAAATCGTGAATCCAGTCGCACAACTCAGAGGATATTCCATAGGCATGCAATCTGATTAGAAGCCGTTTTTGAGGAACAGTGTCAAAAGTCTTCTGAAAATCTAGAAATATGGTATCAATTTGAGACCCCTGTCGATGGTACTCATTACTTCTTGTGAACAAAAAGTTCGCTGTGATTGACAAGAAACATGTTTTCGTAATCTTTCCTATGTGTCAAATGATCATTTTCTTCGAGATATTTCGGAATATTCGAACATATTATACGTTCCAAAATCTTATTTCAAATCGACATGAGTGATATAGGTCTTCTTATTTTCTTTCTAGGCAGTCAGTGTGACCAGTAGACTTTCTTCGAGTGGGCGTTTGTATGTTATTGCTAATATGTAAGTATTTCAACAGCAGACTCCGAAAATGAGCTAAATGGTAAGCTATCCGGACCGGAAGATTACGTTTCTTCGCTCCAAGGAGAATATCTGCTTCTAAGTTGTTCATGTTGGCATTTGTTTTCGATTCGAGCTCTGGAGTATATTTACTTCATCTTCCTTGGTGGAAGTATTTCTGACAACAATGTTAAGTAACTTGGCTTTAGTCGCACAGCCATCGGTAACATCCGTGTTTCAACTGCCCAGTAAAACTACTGACTGTGTGTTGCCACTGCTGTGCTTTGCATATGACCAGAATCTCTCTAGACTTTTTGCCCTATTTAGAGACATTGTTTCATTTGGGAAACTATTATAAGCATTTTCACTCTGAATCTCCACTAAAATTCGATTTTCTGTGAAACATTTCCAGTCTTGGAATTTTGCGTTTTTTTAAACGTGACTCACTTTTTTCGTTGTTTCTTCAACATTGACCTTTGTGTAACATGACTTGTCTGTTCCATGTTATTATTCACATGATACGAATCTCTCAATTACCGTCAAAAATATTTCTCTGAATTCAATACAAATCTCATCTACGCTTATGTAGTTCGGAAACAATGTCTTTTTTTCAAGCAGTCAAACGAATTCTTATTGCAGTTTCAAATAGGTATATTTTACGTTTATTTTTATTGATTTTGGATGTTACGGCCCTGCATCTACTTATTCCTGTATCCGTTATGTCGCTCACTGTTTGCTCAGGATTTTTTGTTGGCAAGAGGTCAAGTGTGTTATCGCAACTTCTTCCATATGGATTCCTGAACTAAGTGCCCAAAATATTTTTCGGGGAATGCACTTGGTACGCTATCGCACAACGTTTTATGCCTACCACAGACTTTAAGCATGTATTTCGCGGCAAACATGTCTAGGGCAGATTTAAGTCATCACCAACTATAATTGTGTGACTCGAGTGCGTATTCTAAATGAGACTCAAATTCTCGTTGAAACTTTCAGTAACCTTACGTAGGAGGAGGTGTTGGTAAAAGAAGCCACTTACGAATTTCTTCCGGTTGTGGAGTATAGCCGCTACCAACTAAGTCACAGCATCTCCAGCGAGTAGATCCCTAGTTGCAAAATATTCAATATCTCGCAAACTAAGATCAATGGATGAGTGCAAAAATCGGTATGTTTATTCTGAAGGCTGTACGAATTTTATAGAGAAGCTCTACATTACTTTAAAAATAGTTCCGAAAGCTGCTAAAAGACGATGCTGTAATCGTTATACGTAGTGTCTGCAAATAGTGCACCGCAGCAACGTTGAAACGTTAAAGGAGGCTAGCGTACCGAAGGAAGAGGTTTTCTGCTAGTGGAATACCACAGGCTAGATCGTGGTACCACGGCACTAAGAATGTTTTCAAACACTATTTAATGTTCGAAAAGGATCCAATGCGAAAACCATTCGCGATCTCTTCGCAAAATTCCAAAACTCCTGAAAATATCACGACGGTTTTCTGGAATTATTGAGCAATATCCAACGGAATCTGTCACAAAAATTTCTGCAGAGAGACTGGTTTGAAGCGTTTCAGCATCCATAAGATAATGAGACACACCTTACACATGTTTCAGTTGAAAATCCAAAACCATCAGACCATACCTGTAAGTCCTGTGCCACAGAGGGCTGTCATTGCTAACCAGATTCTCACAATCATTTGATAATGGCTGATTCGATGTTGGTTGCAGCTGGTTCACAGATGAAGCACACTTTCACCTGAAGGGAATCGTGAAATAATGAAACTGGCGATTTTGAGGTTCCAAAAATCCTCGTTTGTGTGCAGCAAAATCGCTGTATTCTCCCAGAGTTACATCTTGGATCGAGGTATGCAGCAGATGCGTTATTGCTATTCTTAACATGCGAGAAATGATCATTAGTGAACGTTACGTTGGAATTTCGGGACAATAGCTGACGTTGAAGGATCAACAACACACTAAGTGGTTTATGCAAAATGGGGACAGATCACATCACACCGAACAGAAGTTCCTATTCCTGATGAATACTTAAGAAATAGACCCATTGCGTTTGCTTATTGCAAATTTACTGGTACAGGGATGGATGTGAGACAAATTTCATTGTTTGTTTGGGCCACATCAGCACTGCGAGTACTGGACATTTCGAAAAGAATGTGATGTGGCACCAAAGACTGCTTGCAGAGGACGAGTTTAATTGTGCACGCTGCGGCTGTACGAGTTACATAGTCTACAGTGCTATTTGTTAGTGGCTTTGCGAACTATTTCGCAACTTCCATACAACTTCAGTATAGAACTCTTACAAATAGTCCTTAAACATACCTTTTCCTGCACTCCTCTTAGTTTTCAAGACATATTAGTTTTCAAAATATTTGATTATGAAACTAGTAAGTCTTTCGCTGGACACTCTGTACTTACTTCAATTTCACTACAAGTTAAATTACTTCAAACAGGTACAAACACGTCATCAGCAACTGAAGTCAATGTATCCTTTCTGAACATTATCAGGTCCTTGATAAAAACTTCAGCTGAATTTATCTCCATCTTCAACCAACTTTTAGTGCCTAAAAATGATTTCTACTTCAGTGTTTTCTAAGAGCAGTTGGAGCGTTGCTTCCTTACGACAATTTACAGTAACGATATCTGTCAGGTTTACCTTCGTCCTGCGTTTGCCGTGCATCCTTTGCGGCTGAATCCTGTTTCTACAATTTCTTAATTGTCTAACCTAGAAAATCATCCGGTCCACTTCACACAGCATCCACGACCGTCAGACACCTTTTTGTAATGGACACAGATCTATTGAGCAGAACCCTATACACCAACACTATATGACGCAACTCGAGGAAACTGCAGGATACACGGACGCAGATCCGTCTGAGCTTCTGATTCAGACCCTCCACTCGAGTCTGCGACGAAGACCACAGTCGGCCCAGTCAACGATGCTGTGGGTGGTTAGCTGCTCCTGAATCTTGGAAGCACGATCGTCTCTCTTTAAACTTCTCATAGTCGTCGAAACCAGAGAGAACCCCGACTGACCCAAAACGGCACATATCATTATTTCCGCCAAGATCCACCACCTGCCGTTGGTTGCATCCGGCACTCTTCATAGGATCCGGAAGAACCTGCTCCACATCTGGGGTGACGTGCCATGGTATGCACACCGAGAGCACCCTGGACTTGGCCTCAATGCCGCCACATCTCTAAGGGCCACATCACGCGCCTTATTTGAAGTTTCAACTACCAGTAATCCCACCCACTTTGAGTACTCTGATCTTGCAGGTTGAGAGGCTTCCTCTGATCGGCGCAAAGACTGCAACTGGCTCAGGTTGTTCATCAGTCACAGACAGGCCTTAGGTAACTGCTATAGCCGCACGCTTCGGACATCGTAGCGCCTACTGCATCGGCATGCCACTTTACATAGGACCTTAAGGGGATGCCTGCGTCACAGGGTGTATATTCACCAGGGGAACCTACGTCGTATGTGTTCTCAAAACAAAGACTTACTCGCGGCCACAACACAACACACCACCAGGTCTCCACCAACGCGCCCCAGGGGCCGTTACCCGTTGGCGGAGCCTGCAGAACAGCTTCACCACAGGTAGTTCCGGCAGATATACCCGCCAGCGGGCTTTATAAGGCGGCAACTGCCGGCAATCGGCAGTTCGACGGACAACTCGGTAGGAGACAGAGTTGCTGCGCCGGCAGGCACGGCCAGACGCCTCTTCTAGCTGGCCGATCTCTTCGTATATTCCACTAACCTCTCGACGTTATAGAACTGTTTGTGTCCGCTTACCGTGAAGAATCTAGTCTTTTATTATTATTATTGTTATTATTTGTTATTTTGTATTTGTGTCGATCCGCAGTTGGGATCGAGTCGATTGTTTTCTGGGATATTGTATTACTGTTTCGTTTTGGTGAGTCCAATAAATTGTTTTCGGACTTGTGTTTTCCTCATTTCTATTCTGGTAGCACAGATGCGACAGCAATTTTCTCAGAAACACTGTGTAGGCCTTTCTATTAGTCCCCTGGAATGTCTTCTGCTGGCTGCCACAACTTTAAGCAACCTGCCGCAGATGAGGGGTCAATCATAGTGAGGGCAGTAACCGAGGGGGGGGGGGGGCACAGTAGCAGACTGATGGGGAGGGGGACACGTGATACCTGCGTGACGTTCCATAGACTCCTACGACCGGCCCTCGACCATGACGCTCATTAGTAACAGCCTCCAGTTGCGCGATCGAAGCTGAAGCTGCCTAGAGCTGTGAGCGAAGGGTCACTCTGTTACTTCTAGTGCTGCTATATCTTTGGGGAGAGCCCTGTGCACTGATCAAGAACGTTCCTAACCCAGAAAAGTGCACTCATTATAATTTTCGGTGCAAATTCGAGAACTTCTCTTAGGTCGTTGTTCACATGTTTCGAAATTCTAACTCTGTTACCCCTTTACACAAGATTCATTATGATATATGTTGTTGACAACACTGACTCACTCAGATGAAAATGCAACTTTTGTTCTGTCAACATTAGGCGGAAGAACGATTTCCTCTAGGATAACACTTCCCTAAGCATTGTACGAAAGATTGTGCGCTGTTACAGGTATTGTTTTCAACGGGCCTCCAGGTGAAATGAAATACGTTAGATATTAAAGTTGAATGATTTCCGTATGAGCTGAAAATTTCTCTCTGTAATGTATTCCTTATTAGTACAGTCTCTTGGTATTTCTTTCGTGTACACTAATTGTTTAGTTCTTTGGTTTGTAAATTTGCTAGTGAGCATTTCAGTAACAATGTAGTGGCTCATTCCATGACCACGTGTTCTTGGCTTACACTAAACCTGACAGACACATAAGACAAAGAAAGCTACATTAACAAGGTAAAGTATCAAACAAATGAGTATGATGTACATTCTCGCATGCTTTTAATAGCTTTAAAATACCACACATTATTAAGTTTAGTTTTTAAATGTTTTACTATGTCAGTAAATGGAAAAATGGCTTTTTTATTGGAGTTATCCTTCTTATTATCACTGGAAAAATCTCATTATTCAGACAGTAAAAATCAAAATATCAGAGTAGTACATTTTTAAAATGAAATCGGTCTGGAGAGCGTAACTATATGGGGCCTATGTGGAATGTAGCGATGTGGATATACAAGCATCAGCTTGTAGATAAGTGATTAGTGTGGTGTTCCTGTATTTCCGACTTGTCTACGGTAAATATAGAAACGTGAGCTATGGCGACACTATTGCCAAATGCATCCAAACACGATCAACGTGTTGTTATTTGTTCTTGGCTAAGGAAGGGCGAACACTGACATACTTTCATCGGAGAAACAAAAATGTGTATGAAACACCAAGTGTATCGGGAAACGCCCGTAATAGGTTTCGATGCTTCACGATGACGCACGTCCCCGTATCAAAAATGTCGTAACTAAGAAGTTACGAAAATTCACGTGAGAGACGCTGGAGCCCGCACGCTATAGTTCTGATCTCACCCATTGCGGTTATCGTGCCTTCGGTCGCTTGAAAAAGGCCTTGAATACGATTCCTGTCGGATGAGGTTGTGCAGCAGGCAGTTACCGACTTCTTCACGCAGCAGACAGTGGTGTTTTACCACACGGGTATCTTCAACGTAATGCGCTGGTGGGTTCGACAGAATGCTCACGACTGAATTGCTTTATTCCCACAGCGATCCTGAACAGCCGGCCGCGGTGGTCTAGCGGTTCTAGGCGCTCAGTCCGGAACTGCGCGACTGCTATGGTCGCAGGTTCGAATCCTGCCTCGGGCATGGATGTGTCTGATCTCCTTATGTTAGTTAGGTTGAAGTAGTTCTAAGTTCTAGGGGACTGATGTCCACAGATGTTAAGTCCGATAGTGCTCAGAGCCATTTTTTTGATCCTGAACAGTACGGCATTCGAATGGGAACTTTTTGATTTCCTGCTATAGTATAAGTGAAATGAAATTCTCAAACGGTATGGCATCTATTAATCTATCTGCAAAATTACCATAAATAAATAAGAACGACAAATAATTTCATTTTAATTCAGCACTACATTCGAGGCCTCAATGAGACGCTTTTCCAATCGGCATTCAAGTAATGAATTTGTTGACCCTATATTTTAATTAAATGGTATCTGTTTATCAGGTAAACAATAGAAGTACTTTGTGTTACAGGCTGCTTTGCACCGACCAACAACTTTGTCTGCCACGCGTTGAACACGCGGATGGTCTGCAGAGGCAATGCAGACTGGAAAAGTTTCCATTATTCAGAAACATATAAATTTAACATTACGACGCAGTCCTGCAGTGTCATTAATAAATGCTATTGTAGGATTAGGTCAACGTACTTTTTATCGGCTGGGCTGTCTACGACCCGTTAAAACAAACATAAAACACAATTGGTCCACGGTATCCAGACAAAAGTCGAGGAAACGAGCGTTGCGAATGGGCTATAAAGTAGCCACTGAGGTAATTGCTGCCGCATCTGTCTGTGTGGTATCCTTGTGAGCGCTGTCAGCAAAATGCTGACCGCCCATCCGATAGGCAGTTGGTACCTGGCGCCGGTGACTCACTGAGATCCCTCGGCTTCATGCGGCGACCGTGACCGGAAGTGAACGCGGCCCGTCAAATCGTTATGTGGCCTCCATTTACGGGAATCGGTACGCCTTTACTGCATTTTTACGACAGCTGGGACAGGAACAGGACACACAGATGGTGCGGTTGAGCCGGATAGCCGACGTGTGACACTGACAGGGCTGTAATACCGTAAATACGTCGGAAACGTTCCGACATTTGTGACGCAACCGTGGGACTGCACAGAGGTTGTTACAAGCAGAATTCGGTAAATAATTTTTTATGGGCAGACAGTCATATTCGAATGTACTGTAGCGTATATCACAAATTATTTACGATGTATATTAGAGGTGAACACAAATCTTGCAATTGGGAGCTGCCAACCTATGGAACTATTCCCAAACGAGAAGCATTACTTAGAGACTAACAGGTGACATTAAAGAATAAACACTTTTATCTATTAATAAAAAACCATTATATCTTAATGATGAAACTTTCTGTTCAAAACCAACGTAACCACGTTTGTGTACATACCCAAATATAAAAAATTGCATTTGCGAAGTACTTTCTCAAGTGTTTATTTTTGCCGTTAATTTATTTTAAATCTTCTTCATAACCGGTAAAGGAAGTTCACATACCTTCGCAAGAAAATCCTTCAGTTCGGATCGTTAATTACATATAATGCGCTTCAGTGGTGAATAAAAATTTAGACGGAATGCACTGGAGTATTAAATACTGGTGGTCACAAAAGATAACACGTTTGGAAGTCTTCCTTAGTGGACATTTTTCTACTGAAACCAATTCGAAATTCAGTAGGTAAACATCCTGCTTCGTTTCAGTCCTTTTAGTTCTCCGTCTAGTTGCATTTCCTGTTGTTTCATTCCTACATCTGCTGAAATTGTATGTATGGTTATGAAAAGGGACACACATCCCCCGGAAATAAACAGCAAACCATTTTACCCAAAATGGAAATAAAAGACTGAGCTGTCATCAAATCATCAAATCTACCATTTATTTCTTTAGTGAGGTCAGGCGTTTCACAACAATAATATTACTTTTCATTTGAGTTTCAGGAAGGATTGTAGTAGTTTTCATGAGACATTCAACACGAGAAAATGTTTTACACTCAAGATCTTTCGGAAACACTCTTAGCTTGTTATGAACATTACACACATTCTGAACTAAATGCGGAATAAGTTTTACATGTCGTTGTATGATATGTTTAACATTTTTAAATACTGATCAACACCTGTAGTAAAAACCATATTTAAAAACCATTGTAGGTCATTACATCGAGAGAAACATTTTCTCTTCTTTCAGAAACTCTTTGATGAGAATCAAGAATTGTACAAAACTACCTACTACATTTGTAGGAACGTAATCCACTCTTTGAAAGAAATTTGACAGGAGAAACTCATGACACCATCATGTTTCTTGTGAAGTGTGTCACTCAGTCCTGTCACAATTTTTAGTCACATGTGAACAAAACTGTTTAAGAAATGTACTTTGCCAAACTCTGACCGCGGGTTTACGTGGTAACCTAAAGTAAATTTTAATTATTCATACTGTAAAGGAACTGTTTTCCTTCGAAGTTAATAAAAGAAACCACGTCAGAGTTTTGAATACAAATCGCAGTCCCGTAACTAACCTCATAAATAATGGTAGAACAGGGTGTAATTTTTCTCATTTATAGCAGTGAAATCCATATAAGGACAGTCTTCATGATTCGTAAGCGGTAATGCGTCGTTGTATTGAATGTAAACAAAGTTCACATAGTTATACTTCTGCATATCTAAATTTTGTTTAGTAACCAAATTTCTTACGAAGGAGATCAACATTGAAATTTTCATACTCAATAAGGGAGTCATGTTGCAATACAGATACAGAAAATATAGTCACATTTCCATCTACAGCACAAAACAAAAAAATAATCTAGGCCATCAAAGACACACTTACTGAAAAAAAGGAAGCTGAAGAAAATAAAAATTTCTCAATCGCAGTTAGCAGCAACTTCACTCGCTATCTCTTCTAAACCACGCCCCATCCCTAGCACATGTCCCATCCCTTCCTACTCCCCATTTTTCTTTTTAATATCTTGTGAATAGGCTCTTTACATTTTTAAGCCAATTGTTTTCGGCAAACATATACTTAACTGTACTAACCAAAGCTCTGCATTTAATCATGAGACACCTGAAAATTGTCCTAAGGAAACACAGATTTATGGAGATGACACCCAAACTGAGAATCACTCTTCTGTTCGGTCAAATTTGCTATGCTCATTATATTCCTACATTTTCTACATTTACTCGCATACTGTGCTAACGAGTGTGAAGTGCATCGCTGAGAGTGCGTCCCATTGCTCCAGTCACTCGTATTAGGGCATCTTCTCGTCTGCTCAATTATGAAGCATGGAAAAAATGACTAGCCTCTGTGTGCCCGCCCGGTTGGCCGTGCGGTCTAACGCACGGCTGTCCGGGCGGGAAGGAGCGCGTGGTCCCGGCACAAATCCGCCCGGGGGATTTGTGTCGAGGTCCGGTGAACCGACCAGTCCATGGATGGTTTTTAGGCGTTTTTCATCTACCTCGGCGAATGCGGGCTGGTTCACCTGATTCCGCCTCAGTTACACTATGTCGGCGATTGCTGCGGTAACAAGTTCTCCACGTACGCGTACACCACCATTACTCTATCACGCAAACATAGGGGTTACACTCGTCTGGTGTGAGACATTCCCCGAGGAGTCCACCGGGGGCCGAAACGCACAATAACCTTGGGTTCCGTGTGGGGCGGCGGAGGGGTGAAGTGGACTGCGGTAGTCGTCGTAGGGTTGTGGACCATTGCGGCTGCGGCGGGGACGGAGCCTCATCGTCGTTTCTAGGTTGCCTTTTAACGTACAGTGCCTCTGTGTTGGCTGTAATTAACGTAATTGTGTCCCTACGATCAATACGGAAGTGATACTTAGGTGACTGTAATTTATTCCTGGAGCAATCATTTAAATCCAGGTCTTGGAACGTTATAAGTAGGCTATTTCTGAATGGTATATGTCCATCCCAAAAAAAGCTATTTCAGTTTTTTCAGCATCTTTGTGACACTCTCGAGTGGGTCAAACTAATGACACTCTCGAGTGGGTCAAACTAACCTGTGACTATTTGTTCTACCTTTCTCGGTATAGGATCAGTATCCCGTGTTAGTGCTATCTGGTATGGGTGCTACACACTTCAGTAACATTCTGAGGTGGGTTGGACAAATCATTTGTCAGCGATCTCCAGATTGCAGCCCCGGAGTATTCTACCAATAAACTAAAGTCTGTCACCTGCTTTAACTACGACAGGGCTATGTTATCGTTCCTTTTCATGTCCCTATGGGGCGCAGTAGCCTGGATTGAGAGGCCACTATGGTGAAGGGATAAAACACTTTATTCAGTTCTTGCTGGAACATTCGCAGTCCTGTGATGCCACTGGATACACCCCCTCAGGCGATCGGCATGGTGGCGGAGTCCAGCTGCCAGTAGTGTGCCTGGCTGTGACGTCCTCACCCAGCGGCGCTGACACTGAGGACTCTCAGCTACACGTGCCCCAGCGTGCACTGTGTGGCGTCATGTGGCAAGCGCCAGCGTTGGGAGACGTTTTGTGGAGACCGTCAGAGCCTCCCCTAAGTTAGCAAACATTTTCGGTGCTGGACCGAATCGTTGCTCTCCAAAGCAGCAGTCTGGTTGCCACTGCCGAAGAGATCCTGGAAGCGGTCGTCCATCCCTAGGGCATTGGCTTACTATTGGGTGCCTGGTTGGGCAGACATGGAACCACACACTGGCATCGTCTTCTTGTTGACCTGTAACCTGCTAGGGACTGGCGTGTCCTTCACTTCGTTGTGGGCGCTGTCAGACAGCTAAAATCACTGCTGTAAACAACGGGTATTCATACTGGTTGTTGTTGTTGTTGTTGTTGTGGTCTTCAGTCCTGAGACTGGTTTGATGCAGCTATCCATGCTACTCTATCCTGTGCAAGCTTCTTCATCTCCCAGTACCTACTGCAACCTACATCCTTCTGAATCTGCTTCGTGTAGTCATCTCTCATACTGGTTAATGGAACCATTTTATTCCAATGCAGTGCTTCCAGTCACGTTCAATTCCACAGCCATGTGCCTCAAAGACGTACTGTCCATCTGGCCCATCCCTCAGCTGTTCTGCACTTCTGTTACGCCACCATAATTGCGACGTGTCACCTGCCCACCTCATCGTGGCTAAAAAGGCCTGTAGACGAACTCGGCATTACAGTACGTCACCACCCTATCGTCTGCCGATTGATTTCAACACAGCTTCAGCAAAATTGGTGTTTGCATACTAGAGTTCAATGAACAGTTACGTATATCTTTTCCCTTCGGGAAGACCCAGCGAGCGGTGTCTCTACCCATAAACAGTTGGCAACAAATGACTACAACCATACACATCGAAAAAAGTTTTGCATCACCCCAGTTCCCCGAACTCCTGAAGATAGACATGGCTGTGGATACTGTATCACAGACACAGTCCTTTTGACTGTTCAGAGATGTAAACAATCATGCATGAGCTGTGCATATTACACGGAGGGGGTCCGACAGCCGATCAGTTCCAGTCATTCGACCAGGAAGGAGGTACAAGGCTCATGTTGTCTGTAGTTCAACCATGCCTAGACTGTCAATACCACGGTTGAATCACGTCGGCATTGTTACTTTGTGCCAGAAAGGACTCTCAACAAGGGAAGTGTTCAGGCGTCGCGAAGTGAACCAAAGAGATGCTGTTCGGACATGGCGGAGATACAGAGAGACAGGAACTGTTGATGACATGCCTCACGCAGGCCGCACAAGGGCTAATACTGCAGTGGATGGCCGCTACCTACGGATTATGGCTCGGAGGAGCCCTGACAGCAGTGCTACTGTCTTGAATAAGGCTTTTCGTGCAGCCACACGACGTCGTGTTACGACACAAACTGTGCGCAATAGGCTGCATGATGCGCAACTTCATTCGCGACTTTCATGGAGACATCCGTGGGACGCCCTGCTTAACCTGCAGAACAGGACAGTTAGTTTGAATCGTGAAAAGGGGCCAGAATAAGGGGCTGTCAGTTACACTCGAATATACAACTTTATTATTTAATCAAACATTACAAGAACCCAAACAATATTTTTAACACACTGCTTTAATCTGGGACTTTAACTTAAAAACGGCAGAATGCAAATAACTTAAAACCCACGCATAACCATAAATTTTAAAGGCAAGCCTTACTTTACAACAGTTCCTTATTTAGGCTGAAGGCTCTACGTAACTGCGATTTTCAGAGCAAACAATTTGAATCCAAAATCGGCTGAAAGCCCAACTCTTAAGGCTAAACAAAATGATTTTTTTTTAAAAAAAGATAAAGGCATTACGTGGAACAGTTCTTTAATTTAGGCTGAAGGCATTTAGAGCAAAACAACTCATACTCAAAATCGGCTGAAAGCCCAACATTTAAAATACAACAACATTAAAACGTTTTGAAATGTCAAAGGTCTTACGTGAAACAGTTCTTTAAATTAGGTTGAAGGCCTAAAGAATCTTACGCCTTAAGGGCAAAACAACCATAATTTAACAGAAAAATTCGGCTTGAAGCCATACAAGGAAAACCACCAAGAACAAATAAAAAAAACAATACACACAAGGGCCCTCAGATGTTCAAGGTTCGGCCTGTAATTCTAACACTCGCTTAGGTGAGACAGGCAGTCGGACCAACCGCTCACGATGCGAAGACAACCCAACCGACCGACAGTCAACGGACCCACCGACAAGATAACCTCCACATCACCCAACCAGGGCACAACAGTGATTTCAACGCAACAACGTAGAAGATAGACATCACTTAGCAAACAAAGGCCATAAACTCCACCTGCTGGAAGCCCTGGAAATTAACAAACATCTTGCTCACAGTCCAGATCTCATCCTAAATGACCAGACACAACTCAACACTTCCCCTCTCCTGAACTTCATATAATCATCTTTGTTGTTCATTACTTCCCACACTCTGTCTTCCTACATATTCCCATTTTCCTGTAGTCATTAAGTTGTTTTATTTGTTGCAGTTATCTTTGTATTCCACATAGGCTGTAGTTTCAATAGTAAAGAGTTTCCTTTTAACTCGTATTACTGCCCATGTGTAACTCCCCTTGTAGTTGTCTCATCAAATACTGTTCATACTTTACTTTGCTCATTTATTTAATGAAAACTATTACACAGCCACTGCTTTGATTATAATGTTTATGTTAAAATGCAGTACCACCACACTTTCAAACTTTAGGTTCCCTCAACTTTCCTGCATTTATTAATTTCTGTTTATCTTATTGATATTTCTTAAGATCCTCATGTATTCTGTATTTACCTTGACAACTGTCTCTTCTTTTTTAATTGGTTGTGTATCACTCTCCATGTTTCATACCTCTTGATGCAGCCTTGTCTAGTACTAATTTTATCTTATTTTATTAGTTTTGTGTATTAATAGAAACCGTTATGTAGGCATGCTATTCCTATTTTGTGCTAAAGGTTATCCTGTCAACTCCATTATTATTTATGTACTGTTCAGTTTTTACCATTGCATTGTAAAGATGTTACTCACTGTATGTTTCTACTTCACTCTAGATGTGTTACTTCTCTTCCAATGTTGTCTGCTAACATTTAACATCTTTGGTGATAATACTCAGTAAATGTCTGAAGATGGCCTTGTAAGCCGAAAACCGGTTAGCAATAAAAGTATTATTGTAGAACAAAAGCAAACTGGTGCTTTTCATTTATTAACGTAGAAGATATTGGCGCCCACAACCAATCATACATGGAGCTGTCAAACTACACCCCGTGCTGGACAGTAACAACACGATGAGGAAACTACACTGCTTGAAATTTAAGTCAACAGCAAGGGCAGGTAACAGGAACGTTAACGGCCACGAGGCAGAAGATTCTGCTGGTGCACTTCAATTCAATAACAAAATACAGTGAAACTCCACTGGAGGGTGGCTAGAATTTTGCAACTTCAAAACCACGTGGCAATATCCAACAGCCGACAACGAACTCCCAACGACACAATGTGAACTGTCTTGACTTGCTGGTAGATTAAATAAAACCCCAGCTTTGGTGTCCAGGGTCGATGAGCCACGGACCTCGCAGCAATGGGCACAGCCCCACACACTCCGACACCATATGGCGACCTCCGGCAGCCCCCGGCAAAACAACGCCCCATGGAGAATTCCTTGCTGCTCCACGCCAACCGACCGACTCCCAGGCCCAGAAACGGTGAAAGGACCAAATATACGTCGGTCGATGAGACGACTAACCGAACCAACAAACAATGGTCAGTCGTCCCGCTCCAGTCTCCTTCCCTCGGACAGTTTACGTGTGTCGCCAGCTGTCGGCGAGCACTGGCTGTCAACGCTTCACCGGCGCTTCGTCCCCGACTTCACTGCTGCGTCTCGACTGCACGTCTCGTCCGTCCCGAACTGACTGCCAGATGCACGAAGATCCGGAAATGCTATCGGTCGCTCCAGAGATGGTACGACGGTGCACTTATCGATACGCGCTGCTGCTGCCGCTCACGGGCAAGTAAGGCAGGAAGTTAGTAATGACACTAAATGGAATAAGAAAACGAGGCAGCAGTACCGTAATAGAAGATGACACACAATAAATGGGATAAAGCGAGCCGTGCACGGCTCAGTCCGCAATTACAACTGTTTAAGGGTAATGAGGCTATCAGTTTCCCTCTATAACAGCCTCCTCGGTTACTGCAGAGTCAGAGTGGCGGAATGGAGGGCTGGAACACGGTGGAGAATAACAAAAGGACGTCCACAGGACTCGATCTGCGGACCAATATTCTTGGATATCGCAATCGATCCCTTGCTGAACACCCTGGACAGTGGCGACAGGGTAAGAGGTGTGGTGGCTTACGCAGATGACCTGCTCATTGTGGTTTCAGCGAACTCGAGGGCAGCACTAGAGACAAAAGGCACACAACTGCTTCAGAAATTAACATTCAGTACAAAGGAAATAAATTAAAATAGCTCCCTACAAAACTGTATATTTACTGCTCAGAGGGACGCTATGGAATAATCCAATTCTAAAATTACACAATACAAGCATGCAGAGGAAGCAAGTCAGACGTTATCTCGGACTGCATCTAGACGAAAAACAGACTTTCAATCACCATATAAAATTGACAAAGTCTCCAAAATTATACACAAACTAGCAGTACTACACACAACTCAGTACAAATTACCTATTAAGACGATAAGGACGTGCCACATTGCGATATTTGAAACCATCGTTTGCTTCGCCGCAAGTCCTTGGTCTCACAGGCTGCGCATACAGACTAACAAGACTACTGCAAGACGAGGTCAAAGTAGTGTACTCCTGAGGATGAGCGGAGCCTTCAACACCACGTCACTAGAGGCACTTTGCGTTGTGATGGGGACCTGCCCTATAGACGTAACAATACGTTACAGAGCTGCACTTTACTGGCTCAAGAGGGACAGGCTCGATAAAGTCACCGAAATTACGGGAACCAACATTATGAACAAAACACCAAATGAAACAATGGCGGATTCAAACGTGGCAGAGAGGGCGGGATGCATCCGATAAGGGTCGTGAGTACACTTTTTCTTTCCCGATGTACATGGAAGACTTCAACTGAAACATGACGACCCAAACCAGGGGATGGTCCATTTCCTGACAGGCCACGGGCAGTCTCCGGTAAATTTAAAACGTGTGGGACTGACTAATGATGAAGTATGCGTATGCGGAGAACCTGGGACACCAGAACACGTCACACTGCTGTGCAAGACGCTAGCACAAGTGATACCCATACAGAATGACAATGACAGCCAGAGTAATACGTAATTCCGATGACTGGAACATAATAAACAGTGAAGCAGATATTGTATCGAACACTCTGCACGAGGAATACAAGCACCAAAACCAATATGTAAGGAGGCGTAGACAATCACAAACAACACAACAAACCACATGGGAGGACACGAACACGACTAGAGATTCTGAAACCGAGGAAGGAACACTAAGTGAACATGACTCAGAAGGGATCAACATGTAAGGGACCAAAACCAACAATGTACGACACTGCATGCCACAACACAGTCACCAACAACACAACAGTCATAAAACAAATAAACACCGGCACCACATACTAAGACTGTGGTAATAAGGTAATGACGCTCGGGGAGAAAAGGCTCGAAGAACTTTGGTTCCGAGGCTCCTCCTCCCCCATTGCATCCTGCATAGTGTGTAAAGCGTACTGCACGCAATCAGTAATGTTTTCCTCGTCTTATTGGGTGCAGAAAGAAGAATATTCTCTTCTCTGTTCAAAGCTATAATCAATGAATTTCATATATCAGAAATGTAATAAGTTATTTAAGGAATAATGCACTCAAGGAGCAATGAACTATATTCTATTTCAACTAACAAATTACAAACATAAGTGTATTTCTCATGTAAAGCTAAAATTCATGTATTCCCTGTATAAAGTGCTCAATCAGTATTTAATCTGTATAATCTGTGTAAACATACAATTGCGCAAACCATTTCAGATGAGAATACCTCGAGGTTGTACCGAGACATTCTCATCTGAAATAGATAGAAATAGGCCATTACTAACCAACATGCTACTTAGGCTGTATTACTCATCCAAATAAAGCATATCACCTCCCTCTATATTTTACAAATTATTCTTAACCACGCTCATTGTGTTACATTTAATTTTTTTTATTTTCCTTTGACATTTTCATTGTATAAATTATATTCTTATCAGCTATGTAGTAACAAATTATACGGAACTATTTTAACAATAGTTAAGCATTAAATTAACTGTAACCTCAGAGAAATCTTTATATATTAAGTTCTTTATATTACATTAAGAAAAGCATTAACTACTGTATACCAATAACACTTTAACAATGAGAAGTCTTTGCTATTAGATTCGGAACCATACGACCTTACATTTCAAGGCGGTGGGATACTCTATACTGTTAATGAAATAAATAAATGAATAAATAAATTGGCAACTACACCGCGGAAAATGTCAGATGATGGCCTGGAATGGAGTCCAGGACATTCATCTCGATATCTGCCACCCTTTCTCTGCATTTATCGAAGTGACCTACAGTATATTGTTCTGCATAGATTATATAATGGTAAGACAGAGATTTAGGAACCAGGTTTTAAGTTGTAAGACATTTCCAGGGGCAGATGTGGACTCGGACCACAATCTATTGGTTATGACCTGTAGATTAAAACTGAAGAAACTGCAAAAATGTGGGAAATTAAGGAGATGGGACCTGGATAAACTGAAAGAACCAGAGGTTGTACAGAGTTTCAGGGAGAGCGTAAGGGGACAATTGACAGGAATAGGGGAAAGAAATACAGTAGAAGAAGAATGGGTAGCTCGGAGGGATGAAGTAGTAAAGGCAGCAGAGGATAAAGTAGGTAAAAAGACGATGGCTGCTAGAAATCCTTGGCTAACAGAAGAAATATTGAATTTAATTGATGAAAGGAGAAAATATAAAAATGCAGTAAATGAAGGAGGCAAAAAGGAATACAGACGTCTCAAAAATGATATCGACAGGAAGTGCAAAATGGCTAAACAGGGATGGCTAGAGGACAAATGTAAGGATGTAGAAGATTATCTCACTAGGAGTAAGATAGATACTACCTACAGGAAAATTAAAGAGACCTTTGGAGAGAAGAGAACCACGTGTATGAATATCAAGAGCTCAGATGGCAACCCAGTTCTAAGCAAAGAAGGGAAGGCAGAAAGGTGGAAGGAGTATATAGAAGGTTTAAACAAGGGTGATGTACTTGAGGACAATATTATGGAAATGGAAGAGGATGTAGATGAAGACGGAATGGGAAATACGATAATGCGTGAAGAGTTTGTCAGAGTACTGAAAGACCTGAGTCGAAACAAGCCCCCGGAGTAGACAACATTCCATTAGAACTACTGACGGCCTTGGGAGAGCCAGTCATGACAAAACTCTACCAGCTGGTGAGCAAGATGTATGAGACAGGCGAAATACCCTCAGACTTCAAGAAGAATATAATAATTCCAATCCCAAAGAAAGCAGGTGCTGACAGATGTGAAAATTACCGAACTATCAGTTTAATAAGTCACAGCTGCGAAATACTAACGCGAATTCTTTACAGACGAATGGAAAAACTGGTAGATGTGGACCTCGGGGAGGATCAGTTTGGATTCCGTCGAAATGTTGGAACACGTGAGGCAATACTGACCTTACGACTTATCTTAGAAGAAAGATTAAGAAAAGGCAAACCTACGTTTCCAGCATTTGTAGACTTAGAGGAAGTTTTGACAGTGTTGACTGGAATACTGTTTTTCAAATTCTAAAGGTGGCAGGGGTAAAATACAGGGAGCGAAAGGCTATTTACAATTTGTACAGAAACCAGATGGCAGTTATTAGAGTCGTGGGGCATGAAAGGGAAGCAGTGGTTGGGAAAGGAGTGAGACAGGGTTGTAGCCTCTCCCCGATGTTATTCAATCTGTATATTGAGCAAGCAGTAAAGGAAACAAAAGAAAAATTTGGAGTAGGTATTAAAATTCATGGAGACGAAGTAAAAACTTTGAGGTTCGCCGATGACATTGCAATTCTGTCAGAGACGGCAAAGGACTTGGAAGAGCAGTTGAACGGAATGGACAGTGTCTTGAAAGGAGAATATAAGATGAACATCAACAAAAGCAAAACGAGGATAATGGAATGTAGTCAAATTAAATCGGGTGATGCTGAGGGAATTAGATTAGGAAATGAGACACTTAAAGTAGTAAAGGAGTTTTGCTATTTAGGAAGTATTATAACTGACGATGGTCGAAGTAGAGAGGATATAAAATGTAGACTGGCAATGGCAAGGAAAGCGTTTCTGAAGAAGAGAAATTTGTTAACATCGAATATAGATTTATGTATCAGGAAGTCGTTTCTGAAAATATTTGTTTGGAGTGTAGCCATGTATGGAAGTGAAACATGGACGATTACTAGTTTGGACAAGAAGAGAATAGAAGCTTTCGAAATGTGGTGCTACAGAAGAATACTGAAGATAAGGTGGATGGATCACGTAACTAATGAGGAGGTATTGAATAGGATTGGGGTGAAGAGAAGTTTGTGGCACAACTTGACTAGAAGAAGGTATCGGTTGGTAGGACATGTTTTGAGGCATCAAGGGATCACAAATTTAGCGTTGGAGGGCAGCGTGGAGGGTAAAAATCGTAGAGGGAGACCGAGAGATGAGTACACTAAGCAGATTCAAAAGGATGTGGGTTGCAGTAGGTACTGGGAGATGAAGCAGCTTGCACAGGATAGAGTAGCATGGAGAGCTGCATCAAACCAGTCTCAGGACTGAAGACAACAACAACAACAACTGCAGCGAAAGATGATTGCAAGATCTGCAGTACAGTTACTTTATGCGAGCCGTATGAATCGCAGTTCACGTAATTCGAAATCCTCTGATCATGGTAGTATGTGCCTTTATCAAACCCTACTAGTTTCCCTTTTGTGTTCGTTAAATAAAGAAAACCATGTCTAGAAAATACAGAACTGTTTACCTGGTTCAATAAATACTCCAATCCGGTAAGACACTGTTTCTGTTAAACTGGAGAAAAAACCGCTGTAATTTCGGGTCTAGTGTGTAAACAATTCACATGTAATCCCCTGGGGAGGGGGGAGCAGGATATGTAATTAGCAGGGAATTCAAAATTGTTAAGACTTTCGTGGCCACTTGTTGACAAACTGCTTATTTGCTTCTGTCTCGGGTTCTTCGGCCGACGTTCGTGTGATGATTTTGCTGACGTTTCGCCAGCACGAGTGGCTGGCATTGTCAAAGCTTCACCCTCCGGCAATGGAGGGTGAAGCTTTGACAATGCCAGCCACTCGTGCTGGCGAAACGTCAGCAAAATCATCACACGAACGTCGGCCGAAGAACCCGAGACAGAAGCAAATAAGCAGTTTGTTAGCAGGGAATTCTTGTCTGCTTTTGTGTGTCATGTACGTTTCTAAGTGGCACATTATTTTATAATACTGTAGAGGTTGAATTGTACATGAATCACTTACGCATACCTCTCTAGCCCAATGGTGCGCTACAATAAGGCACTGGATAACACTGAAATGTGCACCTGAAACAATTTAAGCTTCTAACAGTTTGCTATAATGTATGAATCCAAAGTCCATGGACAAAATTTAGGAGACTGTTTCGCGATATTTCTTGAATATTTTGGCATTAGAATGAAAACTTATATCACAGCACACAAAAGACGAAATGTCCTTGACGGAGTTAGGGATGTGAAAGAAGGGAACTAGCTTTTCAACATATTTCGCTGCTTCAGAGACATTTACATCAAGTTATCTTGGCATATTCGCGTTTTTACTTATTAACATTAGTACCCATACAATGGATCATGTAACATAAAGTAACATGATACAAAATGTCATGTCGTATAACATTACATATACCAACATGTCATTTACCTTGGCATTCGTCATGTAAATATTACACAACGGGTCATTAGGATGCATGCACCCACATTCTCAGATACTTCCGAGTGTAGATGCATCACACTACCAGATGCCCATAAATTAGTATTTCATCTTACAACGTTCGCCGTAGATGAAACAGAGGACGGCTTCGGTGGAGAATTTTGTCCCCTCCGGGAAAAATCAATCCCCCTCACTCAGAAATCAAAATATTGTTATATCAAATCACGAGGGACAAATCCCTCTCAAGAAATTTTATTCCCTAGAAATTTTTTTTATCTATTACATGGTTGCTCTTCAGCCTACGATATTGTATGTTGTTTACTATATGTCTGGCTAATGCTCTGTATTTGGGCACAGCGTCAGGAACTGTAACCTACAAATTGTAAGATTCATGTGTGCAAACATATTGCAGCTAAGAGAGCTCACTGCGCTGGGTAAGTAAGGTTAAATCGTAAGGAAATGGAAATATTTCGATATGTTTTGATTTAAATGTCTTCAAAACTGCCAGATGAATTGAACAGCTAGTTCCCTTCTTTCACATCCCTAACTCTGCGCAGGGCATATTCTACTTTTTCTGGACTACGATAGGAGTTTTTTTCTTTCTTATTCCAAACCCTTACTCTGCTATAATTTCAACACTGGATCGCCAAAGCTTGGGAAGATTTTTGTTGACGCGGCAACGACTCATCCGCTACAGGTTTTCTTCGTTCTCTTTGGAACCATGTTACTTATATCTGTTCGAAAGGATAAACTGTCACAAAACAATAGGGTGACCCTTAATTACATGTATCTGTATATATTTTTACGAAATTTTAACCATTTCACACAGGTTCGCCACGTAGAAGTGGAGAGCGTAAACAAACATAAAAAACGAGTTTCTTGCACTTAAGTTTCGAATGAAGCTAGCTTTTTGTAAAAAAGGTTTCAAAATTTTCAAAATAAAGTATTTTGTATTTATCTGATTCACTTTCAACTCTTTCCGCACATTCGATTCACGTAAGAGAGCGAGTTCGACTTTAAACCATCGTATCTCGACAGTAGATAAAAATTACTGGATAAAATAAACTTTGTTTTGACTTCATCTACTTACCTACCTTCGTGCAAAGTTTAATGTATAGAAGTGGCACGCATGAGAAACCTCCCAGAAAAACGTGTTTTTGCATTAAAATCCAAAACGTTAAGACTTGTCTTACAAGGGGAAGGCCTGAGACACGGCCAACCGATTCGGCTCAAATTCGGCGGGTCGCTTGTGTACAACCAAAAACGAAGGGCTTTTAAGATATTTTGGGTCAACACCCCGCAATTTTCAGAAAATCACCCCTAAATATTATGACGAGCAACCGACTCAAAATTGGAGGGATCGATAGATAATTGTAAATAGAGCACTTTTCATCATTAGGTAAGGGGTCCGAAAACGCCAACTTGTCTAGGAATCGAGGAAAGAAACTTTTACAACTGCTGCTTCTGTACCCTCGTGGTAAACGCTTTTCGCCGACAGCGCTGATAGCGCCATGGCCAAGGTAAGTGGCTGGGAATCGAAAACCCTGGTTCGAATGTCAAAGAAACCTAGCGGATTTTATTTTTTTCGTTTGTATTTGTCCATATCTCAATTGACAGGGATAGAAGGGTTAATAAGGTAAGTAAATCGATAAGGAATTATAATAATAAGGTAGGAGAACTAAATTTCCAAACACCGTGAGTTAGTAAAGTAGTAAACTTTTAAGCCTTGTCACATGAAAAAAAAATACCTCCGAGTAAGAGTGCCGCGAACTCCTCAGAAGTGATCAGAGATAGCCAACCACGCTACGATTGTTTACAGCGAGGCACGGGACAAAATGCACGCTGGGAGAGTAATGTTGTCCTGGTTGCCTCTTCGTCATATAATACACTCCTGGAAATTGAAATAAGAACACCGTGAATTCATTGTCCCAGGAAGGGGAAACTTTATTGACACATTCCTGGGGTCAGATACATCACATGATCACACTGACAGAACCACAGGCACATAGACACAGGCAACAGAGCATGCACAATGTCGGCACTAGTACAGTGTATATCCACCTTTCGCAGCAATGCAGGCTGCTATTCTCCCATGCAGACGATCGTAGAGATGCTGGATGTAGTCCTGTGGAACGGCTTGCCATGCCATTTCCACCTGGCGCCTCAGTTGGACCAGCGTTCGTGCTGGACGTGCAGACCGCGTGAGACGACGCTTCATCCAGTCCCAAAAATGCTCAACGGGGGACAGATCCGGAGATCTTGCTGGCCAGGGTAGTTGACTTACACCTTCTAGAGCACGTTGGGTGGCACGGGATACATGCGGACGTGCATTGTCCTGTTGGAACAGCAAGCTCCCTTGCCGGTCTAGGAATGGTAGAACGATGGGTTCGATGACGGTTTGGATGTACCGTGCACTATTCATTGTCCCCTCGACGATCACCAGAGGTGTACGGCCAGTGTAGGAGATCGCTCCCCACACCATGATGCCGGGTGTTGGCCCTGTGTGCCTCGGTCGTATGCAGTCCTGATTGTGGCGCTCACCTGCACGGCGCCAAACACGCATACGACCATCATTGGCACCAAGGCAGAAGCGACTCTCATCGCTGAAGACGACACGTCTCCATTCGTCCCTCCATTCATGCCTGTCGCGACACCACTGGAGGCGGGCTGCACGATGTTGGGGCGTGAGCGGAAGACGGCCTAACGGTGTGCGGGACCGTAGGCCAGCTTCATGGAGACGGTTGCGAATGGTCCTCGCCGATACCCCAGGAGCAACAGTGTCCCTAATTTGCTGGGAAGTGGCGGTGCGGTCCTCTACGGCACTGCGTAGGATCCTACGGTCTTGGCGTGCATCCGTGCGTCGCTGCAGTCCGGTCCCAGGTCGACGGGCACGTGCACCTTCCGCCGACCACTGGCGACAACATCGATGTACTGTGGAGACTTCATGCCCCACGTGTTGAGCAATTCGGCGGTACGTCCACCCGGCCTCCCGCATGCCCACTATACGCCCTCGCTCAAAGTCCGTCAACTGCACATACGGTTCACGTCCATGCTGTCGCGGCATGCTACCAGCGTTAAAGACTGCGATGGAGCTCCGTATGCCACGGCAAACTGGCTGACACTGACGGCGGCGGTGCACAAATGCTGCGCAGCTAGCGCCATTCAACGGCCAACAGCGCGGTTCCTGGTGTGTCCTCTGTGCCGTGCGTGTGATCATTGCTTGTACATCCCTCTCGCAGTGTCCGGAGCAAGTATGGTGGGTCTGACACACCGGCGTCAACGTGTTCTTTTTTCCATTTCCAGGAGTGTAGTTGTGAACCTGGAACAGCGAAGGTGTCCAGTACGAACATTTTAGAAGTCAGTCGGAAAGAGTTGTTTTCCGTCATTAGGCTGGTGCGAACCTCGCGGATACATGTCGTGATTGTTCCATCGTTAATGGGCCGATTGAAATACGTTTTGTGAATGAATCCAGTGTTCTTCCATAAGTAACTTATGACGAGTACTGTATGTAGTTTGTAGTAATTAGCTCGTCTGTTTATGCTGTAGAAACTACTTATTGTTTGTTGTGTCATAACTTTCAGATGCATAATCTGAATAATGGAGGATGTACACCCTTCGACTAGCGCTGTAGTGTACAGTTGGGAGCCTGTCACAGACGGTAGCAAGCGGCAAGCTACCGACGCTGTGGTATGGTTTGTAAAAGTGTTGCAAGACGGATGCATTATCAATGCACTACCGTAAGCAGGTAGTTGTGTCTCTCGGTGTTCCAGATGGATAGGAGCGGCTATCGTCAAGCAATTTTTGGAGCTGACGAACGAAATGACTTTGGTTGATCTGAAGTACTATACCATGAAACGGAAGCAGAAGGAGATTCAGTGGAAGATATCGCGACTAGTGAATCTCAAAACGTTCATAACACTTTGGAAATCTCCACGTGACTGGGAACATGTGCTTCATCTGTTACCGATGGGTATTACGAACCGGTTGCTAAACGACTGAACTACGGCGCTCTACCCCTTGAAGTGAAAGAAGGCAGTAGCGCTAGCCAGGAATCATCCAAATTGGAACATACAAACACTGCAAAAGAATGGAGCAACAACAGCCCTGAAAAGGAAGAAGGACTTGAAATTGTGGAAAAGTGATATCGTTAAAGGAGAGACAAGATACGACAAATACCAGGCCATAAATAATTGGACATACGACCGATTTGTCGAACCTCGTTATCGTAACGAGAACGTAACAACGAGAATACTTCAGGAGTGGGCTGAAGGTGCAGCGCTTCAATATAAGGCCAACAAGGATTTTACGTTTTCTGCATCATTATCTTGGGCAAGAAATTTCAAATCGGAGTATAAAATTCGTCAACGGCACGTCACTAAATACGTCTCTCATAAGGAGGTACAAAATGTAGAAGATGTAGAGAAAGTGGCGAATCTTTTCAGTATGCGTCACTTATGACCGGTTTTAATCGTGATGACGTTCTAAACATTCATGGTGGTGTCTTTTTGTTCTCCCTACCACTTTCGCGCAACGACGCTCTGAGCGTGTTTTTTAGGGAATTAACTAGTTTGAACCTGGGACCTGTTGCTGGTAAGGAGACGCCAGACCACACATGATATGTAGGATTCAGAAGAGTTCAGTGAGACTAGCGATGATATAACCAAATACTTAATGATCTCAGTGTCAGCTCCACTGCACTCCTTGTAAAAGAATCTTAATACTAACTAAATTTAGTGGAAGGGGTTCAAGGCTTACCTATTTTTAGTTAGCTGGTAAAATAACGTCGAAAAAGCAGTTAAGTTTACCATTGGAAATTTTATTCTACTCACAAAACATTGTTTATAAATTGCACTATTGATAAAAGGAGATGTTTTAATACAGGATGGTAAAAACCAACTGCCTTCAACAAAAATGTGAACGAATATTCCTGAATGGGTTTCCAAGTTCTACAATGGGTCGAAGGATGACCTATACCATATCACATCTATAATTTAGGTTAAATTGAAGTTTCACAAAAGAGAAAACTATAAAAATGGTCTACAGTGACTCTCAATTATCTTTAATTACTTACCTAACTTGTCGTAAACTACAGTGGCTGATGTGGCTACTCAATAACTATATAAAAGAAAAATCATCGTGTTTCAGATCTGTTCTTCAAGTGGCAAATGTGAACACCATGTGTTTTAATTAACGATCGACACTAGTATTAAGTAAAAAAGGGGTGTAACAGATGAGTCTTCTGCAGTTCTGAGTGAAGCCTTATGCGCTCAGAAATGCGGCATCGCGTGCGTTCATTACCTTGTCGATGTTTAGGCAGCGTCAGGGCGACAGCGGCCGGCGCACCAGCAATCCAGCTCGCCGTCTCGGAACTAACTCTCCTCTAACTTCTCCTTACTACAATTTATCGAAGTTGGTTTAAAAAAACTATCTGGCTCTGTTTTCATCTGACCAATCAGGGTCTCAATGTTAACCTTAAGCTCCGCCTACAAAAATTCTGTCTATCCAATGAGAAACGTTATACATTTCGTGGTGGGGCAATGTTTTTAAAGTCTGCAACGTAACAGAGACGCTAAAAAGTCTCACGCTAAAACCTGCAGCTGGTGTGGTCCTTTTAGCGTTATCGTAAGGTCTATACTCTTTTTCTGGAGGGCTCTAGCTTTTAACATGGGCTGGGGGGTGGTCCTTGACGTACCTGAGACGCGAAAAAGTCTCACGTTAAAATGTGCGGGTGGTGAGCCCTAGTTGTTAGCTGGCGACGTGGGTGTCCAGTCCGTCCCTTATCGTAGGGCCTTCTAGCTTAACACGGTTAAGTTCTCGGCTTCTGTCCTCGTTTCCCCCCTGGGAACTGCGTCGGTCTCATGGTGGGAAGGTACAACATGCATTTAGGAATTCTTGTGTTAGTCTGTGGTATTCCATTTGCTCACTCGTTACTCTTATTACTTACGATTTATTCGGAGCTCTGTTACATACTACTAGATTTGCTTATTATGCCAGGGTTTTCATGGAAGGTGTGGGATTTGCCTGACACCTTACAACGTGATCAACACCGATCAAACAGGGTGCAAGTATTGGGTGAACATTCGACGCACGTTATCGCATAAGGGATAAAAACTAACCCTTGTCGCAGATGGTAGAAAAAACAAACTAACAAATTCGTACACGGCGCAATATGCTATCACAGCCTCTGGGAAAGCGTTGCCTAAGGTTTTCCTGTGTTTACAAGAAATGAATGTTACATTTGGTCCTCGGGTTATACAAAAGGTCAATCGTTTCAACCGACTCGTTGAAAAATGTTTACATTACCTGTTCCAAATCAGGGAAACTGACGAATGCGATTTATAGAACATTTCTTAAGAATGTTTTAAAACCATACGTTTCTGATAATAAGTTTTGTCTAATATTGAATTCCTGGAGTGGGAAAATTAATACAACAATGTATGACACAATGTTTATAGATGGCGATGGTCAGCCGACGGTCACAGTAAAAGTAATATCGCCAAACTGCACACCTGTGTGCCAGCCGTGTGATGTTTATTTCTACAGCCAGGTTAAAAACTTTATTTCCAAGTCTTCAGAATTGCAGTGTGCTTCTGGAAACCCAAGGGGAATTGCACAACGGCACGGATGCAATAACTATTCACAGCATAATTCACAACCAACTTTCAGCAGCGATTTTTCAGGCAATGATATCTTAAGCGTGGTACGCATCAAAATCTACTCCCAAAAGGGGATATTTTTAAATGTAAACCAAGTTTGTTTCCCACCGACTCTTCGGAAGGAACAATGTAGTTGTCGAACGATTGTATTCAATAGATGTTCTTGGTGCCGTCAGTGTATTTGTTTCGAATGTTTATATGACAACTACCATCCATCTAGATGAAAAGTGAGGACACGTAACCGTGACTGGAACATCCATTGTAAAGTGACCTGGAGTGACATTCCAGTTGTTTACAGTCCTAAGAGGTTTGAGAAATTTATTTGCCTATCTCATTATTTTCATTCCTTATTCATTTACGTATCTACCCTCCTGTCCCTATCGATTGAGATATAGAAAAATAGAAACGCAAATAAGAACATCCGCTAGGTTTCTTAGAGATTCGAATATGGGTTCTCCGATTCCCAACCAGTTGCCTTGGCTGTGGTGCTGTCGGGGAAAAGCATTTACCATGTGGATACAGAAGCGCCAATTGTACAAATTTCTTTCTTCGGTTTCTGGGAAAGTTGGCGTTTGCGGACCGCATACGTCATGATGAAAAATGCTCTATCTACAATTTTCTATCGATCCCTCCAATTTTGAGTCGATTGCTCGTCGGAACCTTTAAGGGTGATTTTCTCATAAGAGCGTGGGTGTTGACCTAAAATATCTTAGATTCCTTCATTTTAGGCTGTACGCAAGCGACCTGCCAAATTTGAGCCGAATCGGTTGGCCGTATCTGAGGCCTTCCCCTTGTTACACCAAGATCCGATACACCATTTATGCACATTTTAGCTACTCGCATCAGTCTCGCTCCAGTCCAGGGTTATTTCAGGTTGACTATTTTTCCTCGTAAAATAAGAACAAGGGTGACCCCAAAATCGGAATAGTGCTGATAGAAATGGTTCGACTTACGGCACGACGATGGCTAGTAGATGTACTGACAGTGGTTCCAACGCTGTCCGGCATCAGATAGCGTAGTGGAATAGTTACCAGAGTGCCATCTACCATTTAACCCTTCTAAACCGAGTATTTTTTGTTACACTGAGTACCAGTGGGGTCTTTAGTGACCCCAAAGGAATTTATTTCTTATTAATGATAGTTTTAACAATGGTAGAATAAAATCACATTCTTTATTTTTTCCACAATCTAAAACATGATGTCATTACATTAAACTAAAATGCACTTTTTTTTTAAAAAATATTATTCCTGTAAAATTTACAAACGATTCTCATGAAACTACAAACATTTTTGATTAAATTCCGAATCTACATTAATGACGCATTACACTTATAGAAATAAATTGCGTTTTGAACATTTATCGGCGAATTTTCTATCCTCATGTGGGGCGGCAGGTGGAATTAATTGTATTGAAATGTTGAATATCTTTCCGGCACATGCACCATATTTGGGGCGGCGGGTGAAAATTATTTGTATTAAAATGTTTTGTGGAGTGTCTTTCCCACCGATGCACCATATGTGGGGCGGCGTATGGAAATTCATTTGTTATTAAAATGAATGTAGTAGTATCTTTCCCAGCGATGCACCGTATGTGGAGCGGTGGGTGGAAATATAATTGTTAATAATATAAATGTGGAATGTAATGTAGAAAAGATGCATTTCCCGGCCGATACCATATGCGGGGCGGCGGGTGGAATTATTGTTATTGAAATGTTCGTATGATTTATTTAATGCTGTTGTCTGCCGTTCTCTACACAGGCTCTCTAACTACAATATTGGCAACCAGGAAGTAATTAGCAAAACGTGAAGCCCGTAATTAGAATTCCTAGTGCCCACTTCATCTGAGAAATACACTTATAGCTACAGCTTATTGCTCTGAGGACGTAGGAGATTGTCTGGGATTCATAATCAAAAACGATTCACTCTAAAATGTTCACTATATTCTGAAAGTCACAGACCAAAAAGAATCCACACAATCCAACTACCAGATCAATTCAGAGTCTAATGCGCTGATGCAACTATAAATGTTCAAATTAAATGCTTAAGTGAATGCTCGCCATAATTTGATGATAATGTTCATCAAACGGCACGCGTATTAATGGTAGAATGTCTGTCCCGGGGCGGCAGGTGAAAATACGACATACGCGAACTGAAGATAGATCATTAAAGTCATCCCAGAATTGACACTTCACTCGAAAACGATTTCATGGTTATGCGAATCCCGAGTAACTTATTACGGCATCCGAGGCTGTTTATAGCAATGATACCGACGCGACGCAACTCCCAGCACAGGTGGTGCGCTGATCAGCGTCTGGAGAGAACTGGGGCCTATTTTCCTCGCGCAGCGTTCTTATATATAAATCCGCGGTGCGGACGGCTAAGGGAACGCTTGATTAAATTCACTGTCCCGATTAGCCGCTGGGCTAGTAATGCACCACTTCAAGTTATTAAATAAATCATTGCTTCCTTTGCTGATGGCCAATTATGCTCTCAATTTAAATGTGCAATCAGCACATACGTAAGTAATCATAATAAAAGTCCGACGTGGCTAAGTCCAATATTTTGGGTGAGAGAATTAATTTAATTACACTACACGCAGGAGACGAGCTCTGAACTTGTCCTTTGCAGATACGCTATCGCTATCACGTGCCACCGCGGTACAGACATTCTACCATTATTTAGCGTGGCGTTTGATGAACATTAGCATTAAATTATGGAGAGCATTCACTTAAACTTTTAATTGGAACAGTTATAGTTACATCAGCGCATTAGACTCTGCGTCATCAAATCGGATGGACCTTGAAATTTGCGCAAATGATTTCTTGCCATTGCTTCACTAAAAATGGGTCTACCATCATCTTTGTTCCACAGATGTGTAACTGCTTCATTATGGGCCTTGTAAGAACCTACTAGGATCAAGACACCGATAAAGCACTTCAGTTCAATGGCATCTACTGGTTTCTATTTACTACCGTAAGCAAGGCTACCCTCTTTGTTAGTCCACTTTAGACTCACATCAACAGTGTTTCTCCTGAGAAACAACTGAAAAGCTGATTCTACGGAGTCTACACTTTTCAATGCGAATTTTGTTGGACCTGGCTTTACTCGCATTGTGTTCCATCTCTCTTCGCTTCCACGAGCTCTACTCAGCTCGTGTTTGTGCCACAATTCTTCTTTCTTTTTAGATCTACACAAAATAAAAAAATTAAAAATGCAAAGGGTATATCTTGGTGCTAGACACTAACGAACATTTACTAAAATACAATGTGTGCTTACATATCACAGTCAGAAATATGTGTAACTTCCTGTTCAGGCTGGACATCTGCGCTCTCCAAATCTTCTTCTGAACTTCCGTCTGATTGAGGAATATTCTCTTCAAGACGTCAATTACTCCATCGCTGCATGAGACATCAGAAACTATGTCGCTGATATCACTATTTCATTCTCCAGGTAGAGGATTATGCTGCAGTAATATTTCAAGCACTTCGTCTTCGGAAACGTTACGAGACATTTTCCACTAGATGCAACGCACACAATAGTAGTCTCCACTTGTATGGAACAAATAACTGTCATCTTATAACGTATTGGCAACAATCACACGTTACAAAAATATTTACAAGAATAAAACAAAGGAAATACAGTAAGACTTACGGATTCAATGCAGCATTATCGGGTAATTATACCGCAAGAGAGAAATGGGGTCGCATTTAACCCCAATGGTATTCAGTGGTCCTCTCTAGATTTTCTGCAAAACTAAATATTTTCAAAAAGTTATATTAAAATATTACGAACCCAATACTTAACTCAGGAAAAGTCTGAATTTTTCATAATTTTTAAGAATAGGAAATAAGGTATATTTTACATAAAATTACGGCCTGGGGTCATTATACACCCCGCGGTATTAGGAGGGTTAAGAGGAAGTATTCACTGCCAGAAGGCTCAGGGGGCTGCAAATGTGTGAAGTAAGTAGGCAACCGTTCCACGAGAGCACTCGTGCTTCCTACAGCTAAATAGTTAAGTTTGAAAGAGGAAAAAATTTGGCTTTCCGAGTTGCGAGATGGTCCTTTCAAACAATTGCCTCGGATGTTGGACTTGCTGCGTCAGTTGTGCAACGATGCTGGTATCGCTGGTCATATGAACATTCGCACATCCACAGACGATTTTCTGAAGATCCAGGCTGCACAGACGGCCGCCGGAATCGTCGTATTGTAAGGGCATCTAAAGTAGAACGTACAGCTCCCACACCACAGATAAGAGGGCTTGTGAGCCCAACCATGTCAACATGGACCGTTACGAACCAGTTACTAGCAGTGTGACTACAGGAACTCACATCTCTTGCCCGTCTTCCACTTACTCCACTGCATCGTCGTGCATATCTCGACTGGAGGCATCAGAGGGCCGCTTGGAATGGCGCGGCGGGATCTTCGGCAGGTTCCCCCAGCACACTAGTGATAGTCTTTTACGCGTACGACGTAGACCTGGTGAGCGCTCTCTCGTAGAGTGCATTGTTCAAGGCACACTGTCGGCACCCGAGAGAATATGGTCTGCGATACGATAAGCTACAACGGTCGTACACCTTTGGTGTTTCTGGAGGTACACTAACCAGCGTTAGACCCGTTCTTTTGCTTATCTTGCAGCAGGAATGTGACGTGTTGTTCCAACAGGATAATGCTCGTCCACACATTGATCGTGAAAGTCAACGTGCCCTGGAAACGTGCAGTAATTTCCCTGGCCATTACGTTATTCGAACTGGTCTCCAGTCGAGCAAGTATTGGATGTGGTGGGACGGGAAGTGACTCGTGCGAGTAGTCAGCCAACAGCTCCTACAGAACTACGTGAACAGGTCCAGCAGGCGTAGTGTAACGTACCTGAGGATAGCATTCGCTATCTGTACGATCGACTGGATGCCAGAGTCAACACCCTAATAACCGCCCGTGGAGTTTACACCATATACTAACACTGGTGTTACAGCATGGGTCGACACCCCTAATCGTGAGTGCTATAGACCTGCAAATCAGTTCACTTACTCCACAGGCACTGTTATAACAATACGTCTTGAGTGAACTGGAAAGCTCAAAAGGGTGCACTGTTTTTACTGCTACTTTATTATTCAGACATTATTACACGTCTGTGATCCAAAGAGAAACTTAGAAGAGTATTCACGTAATCAGCAGCTTCTCGTAGTATCCTGATGACCGCGGCTAAAACAACAAACGCGACTTTTGCAGCGTGATGTATTCCGTCGAATACCGTCGCTTGCTCGAAGACACCGCCGACGTCTGTTCGTAATACGTCTAGCGGTGATTCCTTTCTCTCCGTTTCTTTCACAAACAGGTTGCATGTGCGGGGTCTTTGTCGGGTCATTACATTATTCATCGCAAAGCGAGAATTAAGGGCAGGGCAGTAGCGGCGCAGCTCTCACGCCGTGATTTCCAAGTCTAATGGAGCGCACAGAGCCGCGTCACACTTGTGGCGACGCCTCACGCCGACGTCTGTCCGCGCCGTGACGCCGACGCCAAGGTTCACGCTGAATGCATAAGAGTGCGCTCCGAGGTCTCGCGTGCGATCCAGCCCACTGGTTCTTTCTGGACAGGACGTGCGTTTCCGTTTTGCCCGATGATTGTCTCACCTTATTCGACAGGGGGACATCGTATTCAAACATAGATGCACTGCGAGGGATACTCACGTACAGTGTGGGCGAGAATTAACTCACTATTGAAATCTGTTTATAACTTTTGGTGCTCAACTAATGTTCATGAAACAAAAAACAATTTGTTTCTTCAAATAGTAGAATTTATTACATTACTAGCCGAAGTGCGTGGCTTTGGCCCGCTTGTTTAATATCAGCCATACAAAGGGAATGGCGCTGTGCCTTGTCAATACTCGTAGAGATGGGAGACTCGAGTATCTTTAAATCGAAAGGCATATTTAAATAAGTGGGCATCAGCGGAATGCGAGGAATGAATACTTCTTCACCTGCGACACATCCCGTGATAATGCAGGCCTCTGTAACGTTCGGCAGTAGGTTCGTCACGGCCAGCCTTGTTCCTCTCCATATGTAGCAATGGCAACTAATCAGTAAATAACAGTTTTCAATCATGTGCCTGTCAAATTCTTGAGCTTCCCTTGTCCCGCGGTCTAGTAGCTTCTCATGGTACTGTCTCTAAGGTGAGTATTTACGCTGCAATTTATTATTTCGATACGAATTACAGTCAGTTTACAAGATATATTTCGTTTCTTATGCATTTAATTTTTTACTAACTTTCACCCTAGTTTCACCTGAATGTAGAAGTTGGAAGTAAACCGTCCAAGAGCTTTGTAGGAAATCAGTCAAGTACTTTTCGAGACGTTTTCGTTGCAGCGTTTCTCCTTTATATATATAAAAAATGTGCAGTCTATGTTCACCCAAATGTTCATCAGCAGATCGTGTAGACATCAGAGGTAAATCGGTCAAGAACTTTTAGAGATTATTGGTAACGACATATACACACATACAGGTCTCAAGTCAAATAATCAAATCCCTCTTGTCTTGGTGGAAAGGTATGCAGAATTTTATAAAGACTGTAATAAAACAGTAGATTTCTACGAATTACAAACAAACAAACAGACGCTCTTCTTTATACGTAAGTGCATAGATAGCTTATTGTGTTATTGCAGATTTCAGTAACAGTCCACTGTGAAACGTCTAGCCTTGCGTGAACGGGCTCAAATGGCATACCAGTACGATGCATGGCGATAGGTGGTAGAAGTACAGAGACGGTGGCAAAGTGTGAGAGGACCTCGTGCCTCAATAGATGTGAAGACCACGAGAAATCGTCACTCGAAGCTAATGGACACAAATTCTGTACCAGCTGTTAGGATAAGCGGTCGAGCTTCAAAATCCAGGATGGAGAAAAATGTGCACTTAGTTCAGAAAAAGTTCACTCGAAGTCCTCGAAAATCACAAAGACAGGAGTCTGTTCTGAAGAAAGAGCTGAATTTTTGTAAATGACGAACACATTACTGCCAGAAATTATCTCCAGAGGACTGTGATTATCGGTGAGAATACGGGAAGATGATGCTTGCTTGGTATGAAGACTGTTCCAATATTTTCGGTAATATCCTGCTGTCAGCGGTGTTTTTTGTGTCGGGATTTGTTAACAGGAAAAGTTTTTATTATTGGGCAAAACAGGTTCCGCAGAAAGGTCACAGTTTACTGTGGCATGACATCCACGAAAGTTGTGTGTCCATATCTCAATGAGGACACATTGGCTGACTCTGAGCTCTATAGGACTTCACATCTATGGTCATCAGTCCCCTAGAACTTAGAACTACTTAAACCTAACTAACCTAAGGACATCACACAACACCCAGTCATCACGAGGCAGAGAAAATGCCTGACCTCGCCGGGAATCTAACCCGGGAACACGGGCGCTGGAAGCGAGAACGCTACCGCACGACCACGAGCTGGGGACGAGGACACATTGACTTCAGAACGGTACCTCAATATATTCGAAAAGTGTGTTCACCATATCGCATCCACATGGGACAACTATACGGTCCTGTCCGCACGTGGCTCGACACCCATTTTTCAGAACCTGTTTTGGGATGTCGTGGCGCCCTCGAATGTCTAGCGAGGAATGCTGACCCAAAGTCCTGCGATTTCTTCCTGTGGAGGTAGGCGAAAGAGGAACTTTATCGCTCGAAACCAAAAACTCTTAGCGTATTACAGAAGCGATTTCACCGACTTCCTGGAAATGCGTCTCTTGCTTATCTGCAAAAGTCTGTTGCGAACACACACATCCGTTTACGGAAACGGGAAGTTAATAATGGTCCTTACGTTGAGTTTTAGCAACGCATAACAATTTTACCACTGCCAGAAACGAAATAATTTTGTTTCGTGGAATTTGTTTATTAAAAAGTTTTAAATAATTTTATAGGCAGTTAATTCTCACCCACTCAGTAGTATTAACTGTCACTTTGAAGAAATAAAGCTGTAAGCCATGAACGCTGGTGATGGTGTCCGTACTTTTCTACATGTCCACCTTGCAACGCGGCACATAATTCCCAACAATGGATGACTTGGCGCCTACCGTGGTTACGTAGGTCTGCATTTATTGCCGTTAAGGGAACGTTGCACCTCCAAAATCATCCCGTCGTCACACTGGAAATGCCTTCAACATAACTGTTGAAGAAGAATAATTTAATGGTTTCCTCATCAGGGGAATACTAGGGCGAGGCAAAAATCAGATAGCTACCACTAATAGCATGCATGACTGTGTTCGGGGCCGTTGTCGTGGATAGAAAAACACCCACTTGGACAGCCTCCCCCCGATGTCATCCAGTAACATCGTCGATAGTGTGCTCCAGTGACGGTTTACCCATTAGAAGCATAATGTGGTAGCACCATACCGTGGCATTACCAAAACACTCAACTTACCTTGCCACATAATGTTCGTGTGTGTGTGAATTTCTAAGGGACCAAACTGCTGTGGTATCGGTCCCTAGACTGACACACTAATTTATCTTATGCTGAGAACAACACCCATGTCCGAGGGAGGAGTCGAACGTCCGGCAGGAGGGAACGCGCAGTCCGTGACATGGCGCCTTAAACCGCGCGGAAATTTCGCTCTATGTAATATGACGATGAATCGACATCTTTGCAGCACTTCTCTGTGTCATGATGATCCACCCAGCACTCGTGGTTAGCCGGCTGAAGGAGATACCTGAACTGACCTCACGCAGTTGCCATTTCCTGATCTGCCTCAGTTCCCTGGGGGTCTCGGTTGTATTCAGTCGAGGGAACCAGAACGTTGTAACGTTTACCTCTGTATGTGTAGTCGGTGTGTATGAGCGTGCTGGGGCTCGACTGCCTACCACATTTACATACTCAACATCGAAACGTTACAGAAGATAGTGTATCCCTTGTACAATACGAAGGTTATTCGAAAAGTAAGGAACGATTGGTCGAGAAATGGAAAATATGATGAAGCTTTGCACAGATGCGTTGGGCACCGTGTCTAGTACGCCAGTCGATCGCATCATGTCACTCTTTTCAGTTCTGAGCTCACAGAGAGAACGTAAAGATGGCTAGAAATTAGCATCTCCCGCCAAGTTTGAGAGCCTGGTGAGAGATTTCGCCTGAAGCTATGCTATCCACATAGCATAACTGTCATGCGGTTCCATCTACACAACTCGGCCGCACTCTGCAGAGCCAATAGAGATGCTCCTGCAGCGTTTTTGATGGGAAATGTTTAATCACCCACAATACAATCTGTAATTGGCTTCCCCTGAGGTTCATCTCTGCTTAAATGAACCAATGGCTATGAAGACAATGCTTTGACACAGACAACGAACTGCAGTTCAGAGTAGAAAACTGTCGAAAAGCACAGGCGCTACGATAGTTGTCTAAGTCCGAGCGGCGAATGTTTGGAGAAGTGGCTGGAAGGTGTAGCTAACCGTTGCAAATCAAACAGTTTTCATTTTCCCTGTGGTTTCCATTTCGATAGGTATCGTTCCTTACTTTCTGAATATTCCTCGTATTAAACAAACAAACTGCTCTTTACAGCAGTTTAACTACTCTGTGGTCTCAAAACCCGTGACAAATGCAAATGAGAGCAATTTTCGTTAACCTTTCACTTCACAAATGAAGTAAACGTTCTACCACATACATTAAATATCCCATGTAGGGAGGCCTCCTTAATGGAACGCCGTGAGAGCAGAATTCAATTGCGCGAAAGAAGGTCGTCATACATATATTTTAATTAAGGTTGCCAGACCAAAACTGTTATGTGGTGAAATTGTACTGAAATGCAGGAGGATATGCAGCGAATTGACTCATGGAGCTGGGAATGGCAATTCAATCTCAATGTAGAAAAGTGTAATGTGCTGCGAATACATAGAAAGATAGATCCCTTATCATTTAGCTACAAAATAGCAGGTCAGCACCTGGAAGCAGTTAATTCCGTAAATTATCTGGGAGTATGCATTAGGAGTGTTTTAAAATGGAATGATCATATAAAGTTGATTGTCGGTAAAGCAGATGCCAGACTGAGATTAATTGGAAGAATCCTAAGGAAATGCAATCCGAAAACAAAGGAAGTAGGTTACAGTACGCTTGTTCGCCCACTGCTTGAATACTGCTCAGCAGTGTGCGATCCGTACCAGATAGGGTTGATAGAAGGGACAGAGAAGATCCAACGGAGAGCAGCGCGCTTCGTTCAGGATCATTCAGTAATCGCGAAAGCGTTACGGAGATGATAGATAAACTCCAGTGGAAGACTCTGCAGGAGAGACGCTCAGTAGCTCGGTACGGGCGTTTTTAAAGTTTCGAGAACATACCTTCACCGAAGAGTCAAGCAGTATATTGCTCCCTCCTGCGTATATTTCGCGAAGAGGCCATGAGGATAAAATCAGAGAGATTAGAGCCCACAGAGAAGCACACCGGCAATCCTTCTTTCCACGAACAATAAGAGACTGGAATAGAAGGGAGAACCGATAGAGGTACTCAGGGTACCCTCCACCACACCCCGTCAGGTCACTTACGGAGTATGGATGTAGATGCAGACGTAGAGATTAAACTGCAGTCACAAGCCTTAATTTAAATTCATTTATTATTTTTCATATTAATATCAGAATTGGACAATGTGCAATTAATTGTTAGTACAAAAGTAAATACCTATTTACGTAGTTATTGTTCACATGGTGGCCTACGTGTAGTAAAAGGAAAGCTATATGACTTCAAACTGAGTTTAACAAATTCAGTTCCACTACGGAATGGAAGTTTACGTGCGAAGAAGTGCAGTAAATGATTGCTTGAATCAGGCTCACATGGGACAGAATATACTGCTAACATGTAATAGTTAATGCAAAAATTTATATCGAACAGCAATTGGCTTTCCATCTCTGTGCATCACACAAACGCAAATTAAATAGAGCATTGTACATCGAAATAAGTAAAATCACTGGAGAAGAAACACAAGTTACGGAATAAACCACAATAATTGTAAACTGCTCAGAGCAAAGGCAGCCTAACGCTAAAAAGTGACACTTACTGAAAGCACTCAACAAAACTGTGCCAGGCTACGGTCACCTTCATTTCTGTCTCGATATGAACTCACAGTCACACACCTCCACAACGTTATTCGTTCTTCTCCATTTGCAGAAACCGGTGGCTTGGAGGCGAGGATTCACAACTTTCGCTATAGTAACGAGAAAGAATTTCTCTGAAAATCCTAAAAGGTAGGGGAACTCTGACAAAAATTCTACACCATCGCTTACTGTACGTCCATTTACCGACTACATGTTGGTAAACGGTATTTGCGGTGTCGCCACCCACTGGTCCAGACATTCACGCCACAATGCCTATAATGATGACCCATCAGGTTGTCTGACAAAATCCGGAAAGTAAGATTCTAAAATTTGGCCTCAATAGAGATGGCAAAATGTGGGTATCACGTTTTAGCATGAGCCGACTTGTCCAGCCAGAAATGCTAGAGGACCTGTGGTTGCTATGACCTTACCTATAAGGTCCGTTCCCCGCTCATCGAGTACGGAAACTGGCAATTTGCAGCCGTAGTTCTGTGGGCCATCTCTCCACCAGGTGGTTTTAAACTGTGGCGTATTCGAAGCGCTAGGATCACTTAGGTTCCTCTCAACACACCCGCTCTCGCCTACCTCATAAGAAATTCCACAATATTATTCTAGAAGCCACTAGCTCTGTGTTTCCCTCCAACGAAGTAAAGAAAACACAGCTGCGATATTTACTTACTATTGCAAAACGATGTGTGACTTTACTGTCACAATGTTTAAAATGTCCAAAATGATGAAAGTTAATCGGTGACTGGTTTCCACATTTTCCAATATTCCCTACTGTGATATACCGGTCTTCGAGCAGGGTCTCCACTTTCCTCGCGTTTTGCGGTACTTCACAGAGATATGGCATGTCATTTAATTGACTGTCATTCACACTAGTTTCACAAGGAAACGTCTATGGCACCTGACTACTGTGTCACATATTAGTTAATTGTTGCTGTACATTTACAACAGTAAAGTATGGGATGTAGCACCGTTGGTCCCCTACAATTGCAGAAGATGTGTACCTATGATATTCCTCTTCATCTTTGCCTATGGGCTGCCCCACTTTAAACTTGGCCCCTCTATGGCATCATAGGGTACAACAGATTTCAAAGTGTACAAGGACTAAAGACGTCTGCGTCCAACCAAACAAAAAATGCTTTCGTAGCTTAAATTTTTCTGGGTGACAGTTAACAGTGTTGCATGTCTGAACAATAGTAAATACTAACCACGCTTATTTCTAGTACTATGTCGGCTTCCAAGAGACGGAGTACGTGCTGAAGCAAAGATGCGGTGCCACATTGAAATAGAAAACACTTTTGACACCGGAAACTAGTCACTCTAAGTTACATTGGCCGGAGAGTAGGTGACAAGAACTTTTGGTGGCAGGGAAGCGGAGGTACAACATCGATGTGAATAGCGATCTTTCCTGCTGACCCAGAGATCGAGTGGACCCCAGCTGTGTGTTATGTAATCTCTAACTTTTAAAAAGACAAGAGTCTTTGGGCTATAGCAAGTGCTGCCCGCCCGAGAAGTTCGGCATACGAATTGTGGGTTATGAAAGTTTTAATCCCACCATGACCAGGCAGTCGAGACCAGCCCGCTGAACGTGTTAATCAAGCAAGCCACTTGACGATATTGTTGACATTATGACAGAAAACTAGACAGACGGGAGTTTGCGACAGCGATCGGCGTGACCAAGAGTGAAGTAATATTTAGTAACTCGAGCACTTGCATAATACCGAGAAACTCACACGCTGCATATTTAACCGGGCCTAGCAGCCCATGATTGCAGGAGAGCGAGCTAGGAAATCCTGGCAGGACAAGAAATAGGAAGCAAACTTACTCGTACACCTCCACTAAGACTAAGCCAGAAGCGTAGCTGTAAGGTTATAAGCAATCGAGCTTAAGGACTCAAGGCAGTCAGTCAGTCTGAGTCTTGAACCAGAGAGAATGACGGGCATCCTCGGTGACGAAGATCGGGTGATTACCTGCCCTGATTGACTCATCGAGTTCTGACGAGTTGCAACTACCCGTGGCATAGCGGCCGTATGACTTGCAGCTGGAGCTGGAGCGCGGCCACCATTTGCCATCTGATTGACTTCTGCCGACGGACTACGATTTACGTGGATTCGGTAGCTGCCGAGCATGATCCAGGACAGTGGACGGCGCTGGTGGATTGGTGCCTCATCGTATCGCGCGTTCGACTGCGATTGCAAGCACGCAGTGCGACTGTGAGGAGGGCGGGATTGCTGTATACGGATGCTTGAATAATCAGCTACCAACACCACCACTCCTTGACTGTAGGACAAAGATTAAATCTGCCCTCTCTCTCCCATTCTTATGCATAGTGGCCTGGAATACGTCGGGCGTTACAGAAGTAGTCTCATTTAAATGAGAGGTTTCAATGGCAATGATCAACTTCGAGTTAGTAATACAGGTAAATAAAATATAGAGCCATGGCTGACGTGACATTTCGTAAAAATGCGATAACATTATGGTAAACGCTTATTGGTGATGAAGTAGAGCAGTCGTTAGCACACTGCCAGTATGGCCATTACGACTGAAATCAATCCTTGAATGAATCCGGTACTTGCCAGCTTATACCGTTGTTCTTTTTACATTTTTTCAAACTTCAGATCGCCGTTATTTTCAAAGTGACCTCGTCACTCCTTATTGATTTACCGTTATCTTACATGTGTTTTGCGCAAGACTACCAATCCTTCTTATTACTTTGTTTACAAGCAGTACCGAGGAAACGTTTTGGGAGTATTATATCCATAGAATTTAGATTAATTGGTTTTTTTTGAATCTTAACGTGCTTAACAACCATTCGACACTATGACACTTATCTTAGCTCACATGAACATCCTTGGTTCAGATATTAATTCTTTATTCTAATACCGATTCTAAACGTGTATTAATCATTTTAAAATTCGCGAAACTTTCATTCTGGCAAAACATGTGCTATAACGTGTAATACTAAACTCTGTACGTAAAATACTCTAAGATTTAAAGTAAAACGTAATACTCCCGTTGTAAGTAGGGTGTTTAGGTTTTTATGTTGGTAACGCCATGTATCGATCTATATGAAAATCACTGACTGTGCTTTGTGCAGTCTGTGGCTGGTGTGCATTGCATTGTGTTGGGCACTTGGCTGTTAACAGCGCGTACCGTTGGGCAGGTGGAGGTGAGCCGCCAGCAGTGGTGGATGTGGGGAGAGAGATGGCATAATTTTAGGAGCGGACGGTCTGGATGTGTGCCCACCAGAAAGAGTAAATTTGTAATACTGCATATCATGAACTGATATACATATTATGACTTTTGAACACTATTAAGGTAAATACATTGTTTGTTCTCTATCAAAATCTTTCATTTGCCAAGAATGCCTATCAATAGTTAGTGACTTCAGTAGTTAGAATCTTTTATTTAGCTGGCAGTATTGGCGCTCACTTTATTCCAGTAGTTCGAGTAACGAAGATTTTTGTGAGGTAATTGATTCATGAAAGGTATAGGTTATTGTTAGTCAGGGCCATTCTTTTGTAGGGATTATTGAAAGTCAGATTGCGTTGCGCTAAAAATATTGTGTGTCAGTTTACTGAATGTCTGAGTACGATCAGTTTTACTAAGCTGTTTGAAAATAAAATAATCTAGGGATTTGTCAGCACAGTCATTCATAAATTTTTTTAAGGGGACGTTTCACCGTCTCCAAAGTGGCCGGTTCTCACTGTTGTGAATACTATCGATCCACCCGTTTACTGTCACGATTTAAAAAAAAGAGTACTAGGAATATCTACAGAACGCTCAAGCTAAACAGGGGGGAAAAATCACTTAATCTTCGGAAGAAGTTTTGAAACACGTGACGCCACACTCTGTTTCTTTATCTTGTGCTTTTGTCCTGCATCGGTGCAGGGTCGGCATAATTATGAATCGATGTGGCATATTTACTTTTAGTGATGGCAGCGAAAAATTAGGCTCTCGAACCATACCCTTGCAGGAGTGCGCCATACTGCACAGCCTCACTGCTGATTTCGTTCACCCCCAAGGCACAGTCTGCGTGTGAGGAGGGCGAAGAGAGGAAGCTGCTAATTCACTGCATTTAAATGGCACTGCAGACGCACTTCATACGACTACGCTCTACGTTTTATATTTTACATTTCTGAACAACATAGATTGCAAACAAAACAAATTAAATTATTTTTGGCGTGCTGAAGACATCTGGTACAAAGCATCGGTATAAGGACAGATCCAGACATTTCACAGATTTTCACTCTCTGGATTCCATGTAATTGTGACTTACTTAGTTATATAATTGAAAAATGGTCTTCCTCTGACTTGTGTTGACCGAAGTATTGCAGCACTTTTGCAACCTCGTTACAAAGACGTGGAAACTGTAGCCGAGGAAAACAGTGTAGACGTTCTGAACAGCATTAACGTGAAAGAATTTGTCTTTAAAACAGAAATCTACTTACATGTACTTACATCTACACAGGCACAGTGTGGCTTTTAACTGAAATAGCAAACCAGCTCGAAAACGTCTCGAAAACATGTGAGATCGGCAGTGTTCTCACATTGTTTAGAAATCTGTCCTTGTAATTTTTCAAGGCCAGAATCAATTCTTGAAACCCTACGTTTCTCCAACTCTAGTGAGTTTGGGGAACTGGACTGTGTTTGTCAGCATGTGTCTCTTATACAATGAGATTTTCTTTTTAAACATATCCTCATGAAATCAGACGTAAGTTGTTTCCCATCTTTCAGTGCCCTAGTGTGGCCAGTTTGCAGACAAATCGACTGCAAGTGCGAGATGTGAAATGCATTCCACATGTTCTAATTTTACTTCCAGCACTTTTTTTTCTTTCGTACATTCACGAATAGATGTCGAAAAATCGTTCTGGGCGTGGCCCTGGACCTACGAATTTCTCAGTGATGTGTGAAGTTTCTATTCTCTTTGTCCAGTTCCATCGAAAACTGTTATAACTGATACTAGAATAATGCATGTGGCTGCAGAAAGTTTACTGCTAGTAAAATCAATTTCGTTACGTGCTCCATGCCTGTAGATCAAGGACAAAGTGTTTCTTCATTTGCAGTATAATGAATCCTGTCTGTTGACTGTTAAATTTTTTTTCTTTATCATTGTTAGCGATATCTATAAATTGTTCTGCGTGGTACTTCACTGTCAGGTCACAGGAAATTTACAGTACCATCGATTATGCGACTGCATATTAAGTACTGAGAGCTCTTAAGTGTCCCTAATCTCATTCCTGTTCAGTTTTAAAGGCTTTCGACGACAGAACGCTACGATGCCTCTTTTTGTGCAAACAGCCACTGGACCTGTGAATATTCTTCAGACCACAAACAAATGGTGAAGGGTAAACAGTGCTGACATCACATTTTGCCGAAATGAAGAGAACTGTGCCGACTGAAAAATGCGGCAGACCAGTTCTAAATGAAACGAGGCTCTGTGCCGGGTACTTTCGAGGAGGATAAAGCAAAACCGAAACGCGCCGAGCCTCCGCATGCACGTGGCTAGCACATATGGCTCACATATGGTTTGGCAAATGTGTCTCGCCCTGGTTTAAAGGATGGCTCGGCGTCCCTATTACCGCTAACTACCAGCGACAATATGTGTACCCCACCTTTCCGCGTATAGTGCTATTCACGTGAAAGTGACTAAAACTTTTCTCAGTGGTTGAGAATCATATAACTGACACTTGACTTCGGTACAAGCCCGGCACTCTCCTTGTGGGACGTGGAAAACTGCAGGCTTGCTGAAACACCGATAGTCAGAGTTAATTGGATTCGATCCTGGCTGGCGCACTTCCTCGTCCCGGAAGCGGTGCCTTAAAAAGCACACCCGTGTCAGTGGGTGCTGGTAGAAACATTGCGTCCATTATTTAACTTGAACAACAACAAACCTACATGTGCCATAGGGACTGACTACATGATCCGTCTGAAGCCTTCCAGTGAAAGGCGTCTATGAAACACTCCTTAAAGTCAGGAAGACTGCAACTAAAACAGTGAAAATAATCCAAACTAATCCTCTAAAATATGCAATTTTTTATAACCTTGTGTGGCAACATGGCTAGTAGATACATAGGTTTGTGCATTTATGCTATTTACATTTACGCTGGAAAGCCACTGGTACACCTGCCGAAAATCGCGTAGCGCCTCAGCGAGCACGCAGTAATGCCGCAACACGACGTAACACGGACTCGATTAACGTCTGAAGTAGTGCTGGAGGTTATTGACAACATGAATCGTGCAGGGCTGTACACAAATCCATACGATTACGAGGGGGTGTAGATATCTTCTATACAGCAAGTTGCAAGGCATGCCAGATATGCTCAGTAATGTTCACGTCTGGGGAGTTTGGCGGACAGTGGAAATCTTTAAACTCAGAAGAGAGTTACTGGAGCTACTCTGTAGCAATTCTCGTCGTGTGGGAAGTCCTGCTGGAATTGGCCATGTTCGTTGGAATGCGCAATGGATATGAATGGATTCAGGTGACCGGAAAGGATGCTTACGTACATGTCACCTGTCAGAGCCGTATCTAAACGTATCAAGGATCCCATATCACTCCAACTGCACATGCCACATACCATTACTGAGGCTACACTAGCTTGAACAGTCCCCTGCTGACATGCTGGGTCCATGGATTCAAGAGGTTATCTCCATATCCATACACGTTCATCCGCTCGGTACAGTTTGAAATGAGACTAGTCCGACCAGGCAACATGTTTTCAGTTGTAAGGTTATGGTTAGATGGTTTCTTATCCTATGATTGAACACAGCTGTGTAAGCTGTAATGAAATTGCTTAATATTGCAATATTGCCACGTAAATACGCTTTTTTATACAGTATATAGCGCATCTCCTTCTCTGAAAGTGAACTGCTCCTAAACACAACAGTATTAAATTTTAACTCTCAGAAAGTTAAATAAACCTAAACACAACAATATTAAATTTTAACTAGAAGTTTCACTATGGTTACATTGTGATGTTGGCCAGTACTATGATAAATCATCCGGTTCCAGTTTAAAGTTTGGTTCTATTTGTAGGATGCCAATCAAGTCGACGGAAGATGGTTAGTTATGTGGCAAGTTGAGCAAAAGTTTACCCAAGGTCGCTTGAGTTTACAGTGGACGCAAGCTGGTGAACAAATAAGTTTACGCCTCTGCATGCGGTCTCTGAAATTCCTATAAAACTAATTAATCCTTTATTAAATTTTCCAGCAAAAACTAGCCCTATATTTCTCGATGAGCGAGAAAACATGAACTCATCCCCAGTTTCAGACTGTGGCGAAATACATGCGGAGAACTATTAACTATCTGGCTGGTTCTTTTCTAGACAGTTGGAGCTCAATGACACTACCACTAATGTCTAGCTGGATGTCAGCTGCTGTGAACGCAGTGTTCACACAAATTTCTCCTCTGCGTCGTACAGGGTATTATGTGCCCCATTCTGCACTAGACGCAAGTTCAGAGAAGAGTCTCCCAAAAATTTTCCTCTTGTCTTTCTCATAGCCGAACTGTCTTCCCATCTGGGTTCTTTCATTCTCCACGTCTGCTTTTTTCCACCAATTGAAGCGTTCCTCTTAATTTGTGGAAATTCTCTCTACCAGTTGCAAGGGTCCTACCATTAAACTGCCTCAAAATCTTGGCACTGTACTCCTCTGCAGTGCGTTTCCGCCAATCGGACGTCTTGAGCCCGCTCCAGACGCCTAAAAAGTTACATGTGTCTAGCACGTGTGTACCACTCACAGTTCATGTGATCGAATGCATCACTGGTTTAGTTCGTATCCATTTGGAATTCTTAAATGCAGTTTTCTAAAGCTTTTTCTGTCCTCCTCCTGGTGGCCCAGCGCGTTACTCACTCTCCTATCTGACTTACCTGGTCGATCGGTCGTTGACTGTAGCCTGGGACGCCCCTTAAGTGTTTTTCGTGGTACTCCCTGCGGCGTGACATTCGCCTCTGCCCGCCCTTGCTTCCTAACCAAAATGTTTCTTCCCACTGCTTGTTCCACCTTCCCCTCATAGAAATGCATTATATGTGATCAGTGTGTTAGTACCGTTGATTGAATGTCATCCCTTTTGCATTACATACTGATAGGTAAATTTGCTCATACCATCAAATTAAGTTAGGTGTCATATTCACCTTCCCATTGTGATGTATAAAGTTCGTATGTAAGGAACGAAACTGACCTCCATTTATTCTGCCACTTTACACAGTCATTAAGAGACTAATGTCGGCGTTGACGGGCACAGACGAGGAGTAAAGCTTCGTGTCATGCAGTCAACAAGGGTGCATGAGTTGACCTTCGGCTCTGAAAGCCAATATCGAGGACGTTTCCTTGAATGTTTCACACGCTGACACTTGTTCATGGCCAAGTATTGAAATATGCAGAAATTTTCTGAAATGTTGCACTCTTCAGTCATTGTTGTTCCCGTTGTTTCATGATTTTTTCTGGCCGCAGCGATCTCTGAGATTTGATGTTTTACTGAATTCCTGATATTCACAGTACACTCGTGAGATGGCCGACGGGAAAATGCCCACTTCGTCGCTGCCTCGGAGATGCTGCGTCCCACCGCTTTTGATCCGATTATAGCACCACGTTCAAACACACTTAAATTATAGCAACAGTGACCAACATAACAAATACGCCTTACATTTATCTTATATAAGTGCAGCCGACCGCAGCGCCTTGTTCCGCCTGTTTACGCATCTATGTATATGAATATGCGTGCCTATACCAGTTTACTTGACACTTCGGTGTTTATTCCAATAGTTGAAGAAGTTTTTCCTTTCAGACGGAAGATGTTCTCATTCATAGACAGGGAAACACTCTCCATAGCATGTTAATATAGGAAAGTTACCATCCTATTGAAAATTTCCCGTCTTAAAGACATAATTAAAATTTAGCGCCCTTAAAGTGTGTACTTCAATGTCTGAGTGATGATAAATATTATTATCTTTACAGAAAGATAAGTATTATCTTCTCAATAGCATTAAAATCGTGAGCTAAACTCTTAGTTTATGTGTATGAAATTATAAATTTACTCTTAGCACTTTTTTTGCCTACCCCTGCGGTCGCTTCCAGAATTCAAATTTATAATCAAATTAATTAATTTAATAAAGCTGAACCTTAAATTGGCAGTGTACCCACAATAAAGTAAAAATAGTGAATAGTTTAGGAATTATGAATGAGAACAGATGCGTATTTAAGTTTACAAAATAATGATAACTTTTACGAATCCTTTTATAACTACATCAAGCTTATAAACCTTACACAAGAAAATTACGAATATACATCAGAACAGGGATGGCATTCTATTGGCAAAGCATGTATTGGCGTGGAAGCTATCCCTAAGATTATACCTTTACAACGCAATCTATGTTTACATGAATCCACTAAGAGGCAAAACTCTATTCAGATGGAATCAAATACGAACAAGAACACCACAAACGGTGATTCACAGAAGAACAGGGAGCTGTGAATATCATTTAACAGTCCTACGACGGTGCAACACCATTGTACCCTTTCATCTCAATTCAGGGGGCAACAGAAATGGTGCACTCTGGGAGAGGAACGGGGTGTTGCGGCTGCTATAATATTCTGATGAGTCCAGGACCATTTGCAAACTATGCCATCTGGTGTTCTGATTTTCAGATGGCGGGAAACTTCGCTGTCTGAGCCCAGAATGCACATAAGATTTCCGTGCGAGGTTGACCCATTTGCTGACCTGGCCAAACCAATTTGACACACAGGCAAGATTGTGCATGGTAGAATTGGCAAATGCAAGACGGCTGACTTGCGACGAATAAGTTCACCGACATGACACAACATATGATCATATGTTCGAGATGATATGCAGTTCCACTGTTGGCAGAGTTGGAAACATTCACTGGTTCTTAGTCCATCACGTGATACAGACCACAAGTGTAACCCACACGTGAAAGACCTGAAGTTTTCCACCAGGGGAGGACAACAATATGAAGAAAGCAAAGAGTCACCACCACTTTCCAACTAGCCCTGGTAAGTGAGCAGAAACGAAACCACCTTCACATTGCACAATCCAACTGAACTGTCCTGTACTCATTGAATCCCTCCTCATGAATGTTCTGTTGGCCTGGTAGTCAACCAAGACACAGCATTGGGGTTCCCACACTGGAGGACCATGCCTCTAATTCGTATGCCCTAAGAGGAGCCAATCAGCGATTCCAAGTCTCTCTTGTCTGAAAGAAGAAGATTTTAGACTAGAGACGCATCGTTCTAATGGTAAGCCAATTTGGGACATAAAAAAGTCTACGTCGATGAGACCACAGTCCCTTATGTAGAGAGACCTAATCTTTTCCAGCTGACCATATATACGTTTTTGGCCGCTCACTAAAAGAACCTGGCGACTTCCTGGCACCAGGGGAGTTACAGTGCCTCCACTAAACATGTGCACCAGCCGCTCTGCCCGTATTGTCCCAGCTTCTGCATAAGAGTGTATAGACTTTTATGACCTTCCCACCATTTGCATAAAGGCTCAGTTTACAGTACTCTCTCTTTAATATATTCCTCCACCTACTTTCCACCAACTGGATATCTTCGTGACAGACTGCCACCTGGCTCTGAGCCCTATGGGACTTAACATCTGAGCTCATCAATCCCCTAGAACTTAGAACTACATAAACCTAACTAACCTCAGGATATCACACACATCCAAGCCCGAGGCAGGATTCGAACCTGCGACCGTTGCGGTCGCGCGGTTCCAGACTGAAGCACCTAGAACCGCTCGGCCACAACCCTGGCCCAGGTAAATTTTTTATTGCGGACTGGTTCCTTCTTGTCCAGTCCTAAGCACAAGCAGACGATCCACTGAGTACTGATTCCCAGAGACTCTCAAACAGCTTGGTCGCTGCACTCAGAATTTGTGGCCTTTAATCCATCTCTCTCGCTCATCTCTATTGCCTCCACTATGACCTGTCAGGTACAAGTTCCCTACAGGTTACACATGCAGTTTACAAGAGCGTTCTGCTCACAATTTCTTCATTTAAAAAAGTCATAAACAACGCATACCAAATGTAATTTTGGGAAACACCAGTCTTATGACCTAAAATATGAATATGGATCTGACTGACAATGTTGTTAAGGTGATAGATTGCCATGCCACCTCTCAATATATCCAACCTGATACTTCAGATCCTATTTTGTGTTCATGCTGACTGAACAGTTTGTAAATGTATTGGCACTGGAATAAACCTCATTGAGGCAGCACCTGTAGTCAAAATGAATCATTGGGAAAGAAATTCTTTAAGTCATTTGAAAGCATTCACCCTGTCCATACTTTCCCTGTTGTTCTCTACTTGTGGCTTGTTCAATTTTCATGTTTCTTATTTTATTTATTAACTGTTTTCATCATGTGTCGTCTTGTATTTCTTTCATCCATTTGGTTTATAATTTACTTGCATTAAGGGTGTTAAAAGTGTTCTTAGTGAGCATGTTTACAGCCAAACTACATAGGTGTATGTAGAACTATAACTGTATTTTCTCAAATTTGTTTGTGATGTGCATGTGTTTGCAGAGTTCTTTTGTAGGTCTCTGACAGAAGTTCCATGTCGCGAAAAAGCGCCGCAGATTTTTTAAAGAATTATTCACTTTAATTCGTAATTTTAGATGCCAAGAATTTTCGTCATCTTCCTAATTACTATTGATTCTGCCACATACAAGTCTTCTGGGGGAAATAACGAGCTGTCGTGCCATATTTCCGCATTACGAGATACTGCTCTTTTCTTGTAGTGATTCCATTTCAGTTCGTGTGCCTTGTGAAGTCTGAATATAATTTCTGTGGTTGGTGACTGGTTTCAGTCCTGTAGGTCGGATTGTTTCTCGTAAATACTTGAAGTATTGACCTTGAAATTTTTCCACAGTGTGTTTTCAGCGGAAGTTTCCTTGTTGATCTAGTGTCCATATACTGAGATTTCTCGAATGAGATTTTGAGTTTATTTTTACAGGAGATTTCATATAGTTTGTGACGTAACAATACGAATTTACTGATCATTTATATACCCAAGTCATCTGCTAAGGTGAAACGTTTTGCAGTGGTCCTATTTTCCTTCTCTTTTCCTATTCAATGGTTACTGTCTCCAATGCCATGTGACATGCCATCTACTTGTCGTCGATCTATAGAGTGAATTTAGAATGAGTTTAAGATTTATTCCTTGGATTTCCACTTTTGGATGGTTTGCGGTAAAATTTCCTGGACGATGCCCTTGTTTTTTTTAAAATTAATGGCTAATTCTTCTAGGCTGTTGAACGCCAATTAACAGAATAATAAGCCTTTATGAAATCCACAAACGTTAATGTCGTGTTCTGTAATAATCTGATATGTAGTCTGGTTTTGAGGGTCCAAAACTCTTCAGTACAAGTTGTCCCTTTTTTGAGTTCCGCCTTATACTCTCCAAGCAGTTGGTCAGCTTGCGGCTCGAATCGGCTCACCAGCACTTTAGAGAGAATTTTATAAGTAACTGTAAGAGATGGGATTCATATGTAATTGTGCAATAATTCCGTCTTCGCCAGGCGCTCTGTAGTTTTTCAATGATTTGAATATATTCTCTTTTTCTTATTGTGAAAACGAATAGGATTTGGTGCTGGTTTTGAAAATTGGAGTTGTTCAGATAGCTCCTCGCAATTGAGGAGTGTACTGAAATATTTCGCTTGGATTTCACAATCAACTTCCGTATTAGTTTCCAGGGATCCAACCTGTCATTGGAAGCACGAACTAGAAGGTTGGATATCTAGCTAAATTTTGTCAGAAAGTCTTGAAAAAGAAGTGGGTATTGTTCTTGATGAAGTCACTTTTCTGTTGTTTTATGACTACTGAAATATTTCTACGGTTGAATCCTATATTCCACTACTAGATCGTATGTAATGTTCCAGCGCCTATGTTTTCCCTTTGTCGCTGATTTTGTTCAGTTTCCCTGTATGTTTAGATCAGTTCGTGGTATCGAGTCTACAGATTTCTTCAGGCCTTGTTTCTTTTTCTTTTTAAGTTCGGGACCAGCGCAGGAAATCTGAACGCATAATTGTAGTGAAACAAGTAGCAGAACAATCACGCTTGCAGATATACGTTGGAGAAAGTAAAGCGGTGTCGAATGCCATAGACGACACAACCCAACTAAACAGTGGATACAGAGTAACGAGACGAGTAAATAGCTTCAAATACACGTGTTAATGTATTACAGTCACTGGGCTGAATAAAGAAGACCTGAAAGCAAAAGTGAAACAACGGATTTTTTTTTCAAACACCACCACTTACAACGCAAAGCGCCACAGGAACGTGAACAGAGATAAAGAGAAATGCAACTAGAAGACCTGCAGAAGCAAAACATGAACGTAGAAGCTTTGCTGATGTTTGGGATTTTCTGGTGCCAAGCAGCTAAATGGACGAAGTGCTAGACATGATACTTTGTTTATGAGCGAAAGAACAAAAGCAAATTCATTCTGTATTATAAACACTCAGAACTGCATAATCTGCATCTCTGGGAACATTCATATCAATAGCCGGATAATATTGTGTACCTGGAACAGCTGAAGCACTCATTTTGATCGTTATAGTGGAACTGATATTTTAGTTCTCATTATCATCGTTTGAAATATGTATTATTAAGACTACAAAACATAAACTATTGGATCTAACTCTAAAATGAGGTCATTTTTGTGATTTTACTTCCAATTTAATAGTTTCCACAATTATTAAAAACACGAATGTGTTCTTACAAACGATTTTATCTAGTAAACACACACAGCTCTCTTCAGTCTCTTAGTACAGAGGGTACCATAGTTATTAGATACTCATTATCATAAAATATATTACTGTAATATTTTATATACTACAGTTAGTCTGAAACATGTTTGCCAAATCCACGTACCATAATGCATTTGTAAAATGCTGTCTTAGTTTTTCTTCAGTCTACCTGCGCATGCTGATGTGAATCATGTATATTTAGTAGCAGGATCTAGATACCGCTTCCTTAGTTACGTCCGTTCACCAAGGACCAAACGCTCGCTTTTCGTCCTTTTTGCAGATATAGCTAGTCTTGTGTCTGCTTTTCTTCTTTGACATTTACTTCTCATTTTACTTCTTACCACATATTCTCCAAATTCTGCTTCTGTTTCCATCGACCTTGATTTCGAGTTAAGTTACCCCATACGAAACTTCTGTACTACATTCAGGATTCAGTTTCGACGAGTGTGGTTCTTCCATGTCACTGCTTTGAAAAGACTGAAGAACTGACGGTTGCAAAGTCAAGAATATTATGAAACAGGTGAATTGTCCATCTACGTGTACCGGCTCGAACAGTATATTTTCTTCCCATCTGATCTAGCACGTCAACAAACGTATTTTGTATTGTTGTAGAAGTCTGCTGCTTACGCACTTCCTGTAGGACTAGCTTGATGTTCAACATATGTGTGTAGTGTGCTATATACAAGGACGTTCCTGATTCCTTTACATTAACACGCTACAAGAGCGTTTCAGTAGAGCTGAGTCGTAAAGCAGAGCTTTCATAGCCTTCACAGCATTAGGAATCTCTCTTGATCGTCTAATTGTTTCAAAAAGGCTGGTAACCCAGTACGTTTCAACTCCATTCTCAATTTCACTGTTGTAAAAATATTACCTGTAGTTACGTTTCACCTGTTCTTTTGAAATGACTCTGTGGCCTTGGTTACTACACTTTCGGGAAGAGTAGCGTCACTTGGTCTGAGATGGTCTTCTCCTAGATAAGGAAACCCACTGCACAGAAACTTTGAGGCTGCGTCCACAAGATGCAAATATGTTATACCAAATATTTCTGGTTGGTTGGGCTTATACTGTAAGAAAGGACACCTTTTGTGGCATGGGAAATGCTGCTCGCCAGCAGTCAGATATTCGCCTGGAATACATGTCAGTTGACAATTTTGAATCAATTTCATACAAACTTTCGATTATAATGGAAATCTCCATTTCTTTAAGCTTTCTGAGTTCGTATTTCTAAAATCTAATACTCTTAGAACTTCTCGAAACCAATTCGTCCCACTGTATCACTGAAGAATGGTGGCCCCTACTTATTAGTCTTAGGTTATTAATAACCGCTTCAGCTGAATTTGGTCTCTTATTACTGTACCATTACCGTGTTCGTGGCGCCAAAAGCCACATTTTCAGGAGAAATATGATTAAAAAATTAGAGCGAAAAAGCTCGGAATCTTTTTTCTCAACATCCGTTGTCCATCAAAACAAAACACCACTAAAAGACGGTATGTCATGAATTAAAAACTACCAGATTCCAATATAGAGGATGAGCCCAAAACAAATGGTATCATAATGATCGCTTCTCTGGTCTATATGGCATGTCGGCGAAGCGACATATAGAATGGTAATTTGATAAAGAAAGTGTAATAAGTGTTAGTTTTCAAACTTAGAAATTCAAATACATAATCAGGAAACAAGATAAACTGACAAATTCTTTTATAAAAAAGGAACTTTCTTTCGGGTAGAAGGTGGTTGGGGGCACAACTACAAAATGTGTGAGCACCTCATGCACAGCGCTGGACGTAGAGCGTCAAAATAATGGTTGCCGGCGTGGGACAAAGCACCGCCCCCGCCAGTTCACATGGCCAGAACAATGGGCTGCTGCCACTGCGCCACGGGTGGCATTGTTTCTTCGTGAACGAGGGAAATGTTCCGTTTTGTTCCTGATCAAAGTATCTGCAGATTTGGGTCCTAAATTATACGCATTGTTCCCAGTGTGTTTGCGCGCTGGGCCTGCCACGTAAGGGCATTCACTTGCTCCACACGCCTTCTAGTCCTTGCGCACAGAGGTTTAGTTGACCACTGAGACTAACATACCACTAGTCTCCTAAAAATAACTGCCCTACCTGAGTCAGTCACATCGAGGCATTGTTGAACGGGAGATCCACAGGGACAGGTGGATGATACATAACCAAATCGCTGAGATACTGTTGGACGAAAGTAAAGAGGTTAGTAATCTACAATACACTGACGGAACTGGAAAGTTTTACATCGTGAGGCATTTATGAAATTTTATGCAGATGTTCATCACATAACCAGTACTAATTTTATAAAGTTCATACCACCCGAATCTGATGCCCATGGTCAGCATCAGTATGAGGTGTCATCCCCTCAAAGGGCACGAATACAATCTTTTATTCGTTATAGATGGAAGCAAACAGCCTTCGGATGTTATGCTGAGGAATGTCTTGCAATACGTCGAATTTATTCTGTCTGTCTTCATAAAGACTGCTGGCTTGGGCCGAATTGGAAGCAAACTCCTAGAAATTGAAATAAGAACACCGTGAATTCAATGTCCCAGGAAGGGGAAAATTTATTGACACATTCCTGGGGTCAGATACATCACATGATCACACTGACAGAACCACAGGTACATAGACACAGGCAACAGAGCATGCACAATGTCGGCACTAGTACAGTGTATATCCACCTTTCGCAGCAATGCAGGCTGCTAATCTCCCATGGAGACGATCGTAGAGATGCTGGATGTAGTCCTGTGGAACGGCTTGCCATGCCATTTCCACCTGGCGCCCCAGTTGGACCAGCGTTCGTGCTGGACGTGCAGACCGCGTGAGACGACGCTTCATTCAGTCCCAAACATGCTCAACGGGACAGATCCGGAGATCTTGCTGGCCAGGGTAGTTGACTTACACCTTCTAGAGCACGTTGGGTGGCACGGGATACATGCGGACGTGCATTGTCCTGTTGGAACAGCAAGTTCCCTTGCTGGTCTAGGAATGGTAGAACGATGGGTTCGATGACGGTTTGGATGTACCGTGCACTATTCAGTGTCCCCTCGACGATCACCAGAGGTGTACGGCCAGTGTAGGAGATCGCTCCCCACACCATGATGCCGGGTGTTGGCCCTGTGTGCCTCGGTCGTATGCAGTCCTGATTGTGGCGCTCACCTGCACGGCGCCAAACACGCATACGACCATCATTGGCACCAAGGCAGAAGCGACTCTCATCGCTGAAGACGACACGTCTCCATTCGTCCCTCCATTCACGTCTGTCGCGACACCACTGGAGGCAGGCCGCACGATGTTGGGGCGTGAGCGGAAGACGGTGTGCGGGACTGTAGCCCAGCTTCATGGGGACGGTTGCGAATGGTCCTCGCCGATACCCCAGGAGCAACAGTGTCCCTAATTTGCTGGGAAGTGGCGGTGCGGTCCCCTACGACACTGCGTAGGATCCTACGGTCTTGGCGTGCATCCGTGCGTCGCTGCGGTCCGGTCCCAGGTCGACGGGCACGTGCACCTTCCGCCGACCACTGGCGACAACATCGATGTACTGTGGAGACCTCACGCCCCACGTGTTGACCAATTCGGCGGTACGTCCACCCGGCCTCCCGCATGCCCACTATGCGCCCTCGCTCAAAGTCCGTCAACTGCACATACGGTTCACGTCCACGCTGTCGCGGCATGCTACCAGTGTTAAAGACTGCGATGGAGCTCCGTATGCCACGGCAAACTGGGTGACACTGACGGCGGCGGTGCACAAATGCTGCGCAGCTAGCGCCATTCGACGGCCAACACCGCGGTTCCTGGTGTGTCCGCTGTGCCGTGCGTGTGATCATTGCTTGTACAGCCCTCTCGCAGTGTCCGGAGCAAGTATGGTGGGTCTGACACACCGGTGTCAGTGTGTTCTTTTTTCCATTTCCAGGAGTGTTTATGTCTTCCCATCGCATCCCAAACAGGCTCTATATGAATGACGTATCAGGGACCATACAGGCCAGGATCTGTGTACTCCTTTCTGGTGTTAACTACTCTGTGCGATCTTCCATTATTTTAATCGAACATGACGTTTGATATCCAGCTAGTGATAAATATAACACGAGGCTTTACAATTATTGCCATACACTGACCAGTATTCACCGTCCCTTCAACAGTTATTGGTTGCCTGTTGTCATATGGCGCTTAACAGAAACAGGTAGTGAAAATCTGCATAATAACGAATATTTTTTTTTGAATTATACTCCATATCTTCAGAATGAGATTTTCACTCTGCAGCATAATGTGCGCTGATATGAAACTTCATGGCAGATTAAATCTGTGTGCCGGACCGAGTCTCTAACTCGGGAACTTAGCCTTTCGCGAGCAAGTGCTCTACCATCTGAGCCACCCAAGCACGACTCACGTCCCGTCCCGAGTTCGAGTCTAGGTTCGGCACACAGTTTTAATCTGCCAGGAAGTTTCTTATACTCCATATCTTCCCGAACAGGAATATTTGTGGTTTTTGCACATTTGGTGTATATTGTTAGCAAAGAGGCAGCATTTTCCAAACAACGCTCCCCCTTTGGTCAGTTCAGCTGTGTTTACGCTGGATGCAACAGACTAGCTTTGCCTTTTTTATTCTTCGAAAAATGCTTTTCAAGTTCGGTGCCCTTGTGCCAAATGAGAGTGGATAACAGCAAAACATCAAATCAGCGTCCTGTTTACTTTTCACTCATCGTTGTAATCTGAAGCAGACGTTGATTTCAAGAAGTAATCTTACTCTGTTCCTACTCTTATTTTACCTGTATAGTCTGTAAGTATGGGTCGAATAGTATGGAGAATTGCTAATAATTTAAAGGAAATGAGGAAAGCTAGACATAAAGTCGTTGAAACTTCTGAACGGTTCGCGTTAGGAAGTTCAAACTGCAGGATTGGCCTTGATGAATGGTGGGAATTAGTATGTTTCCGTTTGGTTTAGTGAGGAAGCTCAATTTCATTTGGATTGGTTCATCAATGTGCAAAAAATGGCGCTTTTGGAGGGACTGAGAATCCATATTCCACGATAGAGAAGTCTCTTCACCAGGGGTGACTTGGTGCACTGTCCAGTCACGAATAATCGATGCGATATTCCATGACGGCACGGTGACTACCGAACGGTACGTAAAGGTTTTGGAAGATGATTGCATCCCCATTATCCAAAGTGACCCTGATTTCGACAAGGTGTGGTTCTTGCAAGACGACGCTCGACCCCATCGAAGCAGGAGAGTGTTCGATGTCCTGGAGGAGTACTTTGGTGCCCGCATTCTGGCCCTGGGGTACCCAGAGGCCACTGGCATGGGCCTCGACTGGCCGCCATGATCTCCAAATCTGAACACATGAGACTCCTTTTTGTGGGGCTGTATTACAGACAAGGAGTACAGCAACGACACCGAAACCATTTCTGAGCTGAAAATAGCCATTCAGGAGATCATCCACACCATCGATGTTCGGACACTTCAGCGGGTCACGCAGAATTTTGCTATTCGTCTGCACCTCATCATCGCCAATGATGGCAGGCAGATCAAACTGTCATAACATAAATCCGAATATGTTTACCAAAATTTGCATGTTGAATAAAGAGTGTGTACGTGGTAGTTTGTTACTAATTTACTTTTTCTTATATTTCAATAATTGTCACTCTGTAGGCCATGTTCTTTCACTGAAATCGTAAAGACGAGGACCCCTGTGTTCCTCTTTGTCCAAATGTCACCAAGTCCTGGTGTAACAGTTAATGTAATACGTGGTACACATAGACACAACCACCTCCTGCCACTATCAATATCAGATGTATAACAAAAAGTATCTATAGGGTCACAGTTACTTGCTAAATGCATCCATGCGAGAATTCAAAATCCCAATGAAACGGTCAATACCCGTTTGTGTGGAACGCTTGACTAACACAGTATTTGTGGGCCTCAAAGCCTTAAAAACTAATGTAATGGACGCAGTGTTGTGTTTCATTCATGAGTCGTGCAGCAGACTGAAAAGTTTCGGTGATATGGGCTTGGAACCTGGAGCGGAAATGAAGAAGACGCTAGTCTCAGCTGGAGAGATTAGGGTGTAGGAGGCAGTGAAAGTAGCCTAAAAGGGACAGGAGAGGATAGAACTCAAAATACTGCCTGCAAACATAAGCTGGAAGATACAGAGATCCGCAACGATTACACCTACGGACGTGGCAAGATTTAACTATGTATATAGGATGAACACATCGCACCAAAAGCTTTAGATATATTTCAGGAAATTACGATATTTTTAGGTTTAGGTACAATATTCTCTGAAACTAAAACATCCATGTCATTAAAACTTGGCACAAAAATTATTACATCAGTTTCATTAAATTCAATATAACTAAGGCAAATAAATAAAAAGGTGATAAAAATTTTATATAAATTATTTTTTTAAATGCCAGTGTTTTAGCACATTTACTATGAGTTTCTACTGTTATATCGATGATACTGTCGTATACGACGACTTCTTTACGTCGCAAATCTGGTTTGAATTGAACAAATAGTTTTTGAGAAATGTGTACCAACGTTAGTACGATGACCCATAGGAAATACGCTCATAACAGGCTATTTTCAACGGGAATAGGAAGGGCAGACTCTCTAAGACGAATCCGCGACGAGAAAACCAATTACGACTTTATATCCGGTTCACAACCCTTGAGTAACTGGACTGTAGACAGCTCTGATTAAGAAGCTTAGCTTCATGTAGCCATAGCGTCGAGCCACAAACGTCTGTTATCGTGCCGATCAGCCGACTCACTGCAAATAATAACGGGTACCTGTGATTTTACAGTCAAACAGTCAATGCATTGGCTAGAATTGAGAATAAAAAATTAAATATATGCTTTTAATACAATTAACAAGAATAATTACCTAAAAAGGGTTCCGTTGCAATGTCTGAAACTGAAGTAGGTGACATTAAGGAAGCTTAATGTCAAATCAAAACACCTTCCAATCGTCCAAATTCCTAAATTATTATTTTTTGAGCAACGAGGCTCTGCCTGAAGATGGAGTGATATACATCTGAAACTGTTTGCTCAATAAAATCACAATTTGGAAATTTATATTTCTGAAAGGTGGTTTCATTTGACATTCTGCATTGAGCAGCCTAGGTCCCACAACCATCTGTATAAAGATGGACGTACAGGAACTAACGAGTTTTGTTGCATAATGTTTATTCAAGAAGTCATTTCAATATAGGAAAATGGTCTCACTAATAAATCAAGAAGTAGAAAAGAATATTGTATTAAGAATCACGCAAAGAGTGTGTTAAATTCATTACTAGAATGGTAGCGCTATCCGAACTTAAATAGTCAATCAAGATGAGCGAAAACTAAGTTCATTTAGACAGCACAGTAACGAACTACCCGTCAGCTCAGATTATTTCTAAGTTCAGGTTTTACAAACCAACACACGAAACACAAAGAATGGTGATTAATGCTCTCTCTTTTTGCGATTCTGTAATGCAAGTGGAAACTTGAAATTCAGCACTAGAGCACATCCAAACCACGCTCAATATGAAGTTACTTCAGAAGTTAAAGTAATGCAGCGGCCGTCCGCAGCCCAGAATCAGTCACCCACACGCACGGCTTCACAGGCGGGTCTGCCTTCTTCAAGAACAAACGTAAAAGCGTCACAAATCGCTCATTTGAATACGCAACACAAAAAGTGTCAGTCACCACTTGACTCAAGCAGTGATCCGCCACTCCAGCTTTTCCAGTGGCTGAAGGACGTCTGCACGAAAATATATCGTTCTGACGATACACAGACATGGTTTCACTCGACTTGATCACGTTCTGCGCTAAATCAATATGCTACCGTAATAGTTAAGAAAAGAAATGTAGTTACCATTTAATTACACTTAGACCATTCAGTATAAATATAACTAAAGACTTGTTCATAAATAGATAAAAAACGGTTCAAATGCCTCTGAGCACTATGGGACTTAACTTCTGAGGTCATCAGTCTCCTAGAACGTAGAACTACTTAAATCTAACTAATCTAAGGACATCACACACATTCATGCCCGAGGCAGGATTCGAACCTGTGACGTAGAGGTCGCGCGGTTCCAGACTGTAGCGCCTAGAACCCCTCGGCCACTCGGGCGGCCATAAATAAATAAGCCAGCGTTTCCACACAAGAGTGTTCAAGTTTAATGAGCATATTGATCAAACAATTACAGTGACGGAAAAAAATCGCAACACCAAAAAATTATTAACATTGCGTGACGAAATTTCGGCGATGTATTTGTTTAGGTAACATATTTAACATTCCAAGATCAGCGGTTAAAATAAGCACGAGATATGCCATTGCTCATGTGAAACGATGGTATATTAATATTCACTGTAAGCGCGAGAACATAGACTGTAAGCATGCAAACGTGGATGCATTGCGTTGTACAGGTGCAGAATCTCAGTTTGTGGGATGGAATTCCACGCCTGTTTCACTTGGTTGGTCTATAAAGGGACGATTAATGCTGATTGTGGATGAATGTGGAGTTACCGTCCGATGATGCCGCACATATGCTCATAGCAGACATATCTGGTGATCGAGCAGGCGAATTCAACATGTCAACACTCAGTAGAGCACGTTGGCTTACAATAGCCGTATGTGTGCGAGCGTTATCCTTTTGGAAAACACCCCCTGGAACGCTGTTCACGAATGGTTGCACAACAGGTAGAATCACCAAACTGCCGGAAAAATTTGCAGTCAGGTTCCGTGGGATAACAACGGAACCGCTTTTCGTCAGAAAACACAAAAGACCTCCATCCCGTCCTCCGACGAGCTCTAGCTTGGCGCCAGTGAAATCGTTAGTGGCAGTGGCTTGGGTTTAATGGAATGGACGCCACAGCACCTCTTGCTCGGAGCTGCCGTTGAAGTAACTGATTTGTGCCAGTTCCTTCAGTCACTGTGGTGCCAGCTGCTGCTGAAATTGCTGATGCTGAGGCGGTACGATGGGCCAGAGCTATACGCTGAACATCATGGTTTATCCTCTCGCTAGTTCCACGTGGTCGTCTGGAGCCATGTGTTCTTTCGAGTGTACATTCCTGTGACCAAGGCTGTCAGCAATCATGTGTAATGACTACATTCCTGTCAAATCTTTCTGCAATATCGTAGAAGGAATCTCCAGTTTATCGTGGCCCTATAACACGACCACATTCAAACTCAGTGAAGTGTTCATAATGGCATCTTTGTTGCATTCTTGACTAATTTCTATGTCGAAAGTGACTAACTCTGACGTTCCTTAGCCTGTATCTTTAAAGCAAACCTGCTTTAGATCCACATACTGGCCATGCCAGCGCCTCTTATGTGACTGAAGCAGAATCTGAATAGCCGTTACGTTTCAGATGTAGAAACACACCTACCAAGTTTCGTATATGTCGCGCAACTTCATCTTGGTGTTGGGAATTTTTTCCGTTAGTGTATTTACACTGAAGTGCCACAGAATCTGGTACAGGCATGCGTATTAAAATGCAGAGATATGTGAACAGGCAGGAATACGGCTCTGCGGTCGGCAGCACCAATGTGAGACAACAAGTGTCCGGCACAGTTGTTAGATGGGTTACCGATGCTACAATGGCAGGTTATCAGGAATTAAGTGAATCTGAAGGTGATGTTATGTTCTGCGCACGAGAGACGGAATACAGCATGGCCGAGGTAGCGACGAAGTCGGAATTTTCCCGTACCATCATGTCACGAGTGTACCGTGAATATCAGGAATCCGGTAAAACATGAAAGCTCCGACATCGCTGCGGCCGAAAAAGATCCTGCAAGAAAGTGACGAACGACGATTGAAGAGAATCGTTCAACGTGACAGAAGAGCAACCCTTCCGCAAATTGCTGCAGATTTCAACGCTGGGCCATCAGCAAGTGTCAGTGTACGAACCATTCAACGGAACAGCATCGATATGGGCTTTTGGAGCAGATACCCACTGTCGTACGCTATATGACTGCATGACCCAAAGCTTTACGCCTCACCTGCCCCATCAACACTGACGTTGGACTGTTCATGACAGGAAGCATGTTACCAGTTAGGACGATTCTCGTTTCTAATTCTATGGAGAGGATGGACGTGTACGGGTATGGAGACAACTTCGTGAATCCATGGACCCTGCACGTCAGTAGGGGATTGTTCAAGCTGGTGGAGACTCTGTAATGGTGTGGGGCTTGTGGAGTGATATGGGACCCATGATATGTCTAGATACGACTCTGACAGGTAGCACGTAGGTACACATCATTTCTGATCACCTGCATCCATTCATGTCCATTGCGTATTCCAACGGACTTGATAAATTCCAGCAGGACTCCCCAAACGCCGAGTATTGCTACAGAGTGGCTCCAGGAACACACTTCTGAGTTTAAACTCTTCCGTTGACCACCAAACTCCACAGACGTGAAGATTAATGAGCATATCTGGGATGCCATGCAACGTGCTGTTCAGAAGAGATCTCCACCCCCTCGTACTGTTACCGATTTAAGGACAGTCCTGCAGGATTCATAATGTCTGTTCCCTCCAGCACTGTTTCAGACATTAGTCGAGACCTTGCCGCTTCGCGTTGCCGCACTTCTCCATACAGACGTGAAGATTAATGAGCATATCTGGGATGCCTTGCAACGTGCTGTTCAGAAGAGATCTCCACCCCCCCGTACTGTTACCGATTTAAGGACAGTCCTGCAGGATTCATAATATCTGTTCCCTCCAGCACTGTTTCAGACATTAGTCGAGATATTGCCGCTTCGCGTTGCCGCACTTCTCCATACAGACGTGAAGATTAATGAGCATATCTGGGATGCCTTGCAACGTGCTGTTCAGAAGAGCTCTCCACCCCCCCGTACTGTTACCGATTTAAGGACAGTCCTGCAGGATTCATAATGTCTGTTCCCTCCAGCACTGTTTCAGACATTAGTCGAGGCCTTGCCGCTTCGCGTTGCCGCACTTCTCCATACAGATGTGAAGATTAATGAGCATATCTGGGATGCCTTGCAACGTGCTGTTCAGAAGAGATCTCCACCCCCTCGTACTGTTACCGATTTAAGGACAGTCCTGCAGGATTCATAATGTCTGTTCCCTCCAGCACTGTTTCAGACATTAGTCGAGATATTGCCGCTTCGCGTTGCCGCACTTCTCCATACAGACGTGAAGATTAATGAGCATATCTGGGATGCCTTGCAACGTGCTGTTCAGAAGAGATCTCCACCCCCTCGTACTGTTACCGATTTAAGGACAGTCCTGCAGGATTCATAATATATGTTCCCTCCAGCACTGTTTCAGACATTAGTCGAGATATTGCCGCTTCGCGTTGCCGCACTTCTCCATACAGACGTGAAGATTAATGAGCATATCTGGGATGCCTTGCAACGTGCTGTTCAGAAGAGATCTCCACCCCCCCGTACTGTTACCGATTTAAGGACAGTCCTGCAGGATTCATAATGTCTGTTCCCTCCAGCACTGTTTCAGACATTAGTCGAGGCCTTGCCGCTTCGCGTTGCCGCACTTCTCCATACAGATGTGAAGATTAATGAGCATATCTGGGATGCCTTGCAACGTGCTGTTCAGAAGAGATCTCCACCCCCTCGTACTGTTACCGATTTAAGGGCAGTCCTGCAGGATTCTTAATGTCTGTTCCCTCCAGCACTGTTTCAGACATTAGTCGAGACCTTGCCGCTTCGCGTTGCCGCACTTCTCCATACAGACGTGAAGATTAATGAGCATATCTGGGATGCCTTGCAACGTGCTGTTCAGAAGAGATCTCCACCCCCTCGTACTGTTACCGATTTAAGGACAGTCCTGCAGGATTCATAATATCTGTTACCTCCAGCACTGTTTCAGACATCAGTCGAGGCCTTGCCGCTTCGTGTTGCCGCACTTCTCCATACAGACGTGAATATTAATGAGCATATCTGGGATGCCCTGCAACATGCTGTTCAGAAGAGATCTCCACCCCCTCGTACTGTTACCGATTTAAGGACAGTCCTGCAGGATTCATAATGTCTGTTCCCTCCAGCACTGTTTCAGACATTAGTCGAGGACTTGCCGCTTCGCGTTGCCGCACTTTTCCATACAGACGTGAAGATTAATGAGCATATCTGGGATGCCTTGCAACGTTCTGTTCAGAAGAGATCTCCACCCCCTCGTACTGTTACCGATTTAAGGACAGTCCAGCAGGATTCATAATGTCTGTTCCCTCCAGCAGTGTTTCAGACACTAGTCGAGACCTTGCCGCTTCGTGTTGCCGCACTTCTCCATACAGACGTGAAGATTAATGAGCATATCTGGGATGCCTTGCAACGTGCTGTTCAGAAGAGATCTCCACCCCCTCGTACTGTTACCGATTTAAGGACAGTCCTGTAGGATTCATAATGTCTGTTCCCTCCAGCACTGTTTCAGACATTAGTCGAGACCTTGCTACTTCGCATTGCCGCACTTCTCCATACAGACGTGAAGATTAATGAGCATATTTGGGATGCCTTGCAACGTGCTGTTCAGAAGAGATCTCCACCCCCTCGTACTGTTACCGATTTAAGGACAGTCCTGCAGGATTCATAATGTCTGTTCCCTGCAGCACTGTTTCAGACATTAGTCGAGACCTTGCCGCTTCGCGTTGTCGCACTTCTCCATACAGACGTGAAGATTAATGAGCGTATCTGGGATGCCTTGCAACGTGCTGTTCAGAAGAGATCTCCACCCCCTCGTACTGTTACCGATTTAAGGACAGTCCTGTAGGATTCTTAATGTCTGTTCCCTCCAGCACTGTTTCAGACATTAGTCGAGACCTTGCCGCTTCGCGTTGCCGCACTTCTCCATACAGACGTGAAGATTAATGAGCATATCTGGGATGCCTTGCAACGTGCTGTTCAGAAGAGATCTCCACCCCCTCGTACTGTTACCGATTTAAGGACAGTCCTGTAGGATTCATAATGTCTGTTCCCTCCAGCACTGTTTCAGACATTGGTCGAGGCCTTGCCGCTTCGCGTTGCCGCACTTCTCCATACAGACGTGAAGATTAATGAGCATATCTGGGATGCCTTGCAACGTGCTGTTCAGAAGAGATCTCCACCCCCTCGTACTGTTACCGATTTAAGGACAGTCCTGTAGGATTCATAATGTCTGTTCCCTCCAGCACTGTTTCAGACATTAGACGAGACCTTGCCGCTTCGCGTTGTCGCACTTCTCCATACAGACGTGAAGATTAATGAGCATATCTGGGATGCCTTGCAACGTGCTGTTCAGAAGAGATCTCCACCCCCTCGTACTGTTACCGATTTAAGGACAGTCCTGTAGGATTCATAATGTCTGTTCCCTCCAGCACTGTTTCAGACATTAGTCGAGACCTTGCCGCTTCGCGTTGCCGCACTTCTCCATACAGACGTGAAGATTAATGAGCATATCTGGGATGCCTTGCAACGTGCTGTTCAGAAGAGATCTCCACCCCCTCGTACTGTTACCGATTTAAGGACAGTCCTGTAGGATTCTTAATCTCTGTTCCCTCCAGCACTGTTTCAGACATTGGTCGAGGCCTTGCCGCTTCGCGTTGCCGCACTTCTCCATACAGACGTGAAGATTAATGAGCATATCTGGGATGCCTTGCAACGTGCTGTTCAGAAGAGATCTCCACCCCCTCGTACTGTTACCGATTTAAGGACAGTCCTGTAGGATTCATAATGTCTGTTCCCTCCAGCACTGTTTCAGACATTAGTCGAGACCTTGCCGCTTCGCGTTGTCGCACTTCTCCATACAGACGTGAAGATTAATGAGCATATCTGGGATGCCTTGCAACGTGCTGTTCAGAAGAGATCTCCACCCCCTCGTACTGTTACCGATTTAAGGACAGTCCTGTAGGATTCATAATGTCTGTTCCCTCCAGCACTGTTTCAGACATTAGTCGAGACCTTGCCGCTTCGCGTTGCCGCACTTCTCCATACAGACGTGAAGATTAATGAGCATATCTGGGATGCCTTGCAACGTGCTGTTCAGAAGAGATCTCCACCCCCTCGTACTGTTACCGATTTAAGGACAGTCCTGCAGGATTCATAATGTCTGTTCCCTCCACCACTGTTTCAGACATTAGTCGAGACCTTGCTACTTCGCATTGCCGCACTTCTCCATACAGACGTGAAGATTAATGAGCATATTTGGGATGCCTTGCAACGTGCTGTTCAGAAGAGATCTCCACCCCCTCGTACTGTTACCGATTTAAGGACAGTCCTGCAGGATTCATAATGTCTGTTCCCTGCAGCACTGTTTCAGACATTAGTCGAGACCTTGCCGCTTCGCGTTGTCGCACTTCTCCATACAGACGTGAAGATTAATGAGCATATCTGGGATGCCTTGCAACGTGCTGTTCAGAAGAGATCTCCACCCCCTCGTACTGTTACCGATTTAAGGACAGTCCTGTAGGATTCATAATGTCTGTTCCCTCCAGCACTGTTTCAGACATTAGTCGAGACCTTGCCGCTTCGCGTTGCCGCACTTCTCCATACAGACGTGAAGATTAATGAGCATATCTGGGATGCCTTGCAACGTGCTGTTCAGAAGAGATCTCCACCCCCTCGTACTGTTACCGATTTAAGGACAGTCCTGTAGGATTCATAATGTCTGTTCCCTCCAGCACTGTTTCAGACATTAGTCGAGACCTTGCCGCTTCGCGTTGTCGCACTTCTCCATACAGACGTGAAGATTAATGAGCATATCTGGGATGCCTTGCAACGTGCTGTTCAGAAGAGATCTCCACCCCCTCGTACTGTTACCGATTTAAGGACAGTCCTGTAGGATTCATAATGTCTGTTCCCTCCAGCACTGTTTCAGACATTAGTCGAGACCTTGCCGCTTCGCGTTGCCGCACTTCTCCATACAGACGTGAAGATTAATGAGCATATCTGGGATGCCTTGCAACGTGCTGTTCAGAAGAGATCTCCACCCCCTCGTACTGTTACCGATTTAAGGACAGTCCTGCAGGATTCATAATGTCTGTTCCCTCCAGCACTGTTTCAGACATTAGTCGAGGCCTTGCCGCTTCGCGTTGCCACACTTCTCCATACTCGCGGGGACCCTACACGATATTTGTCAGGTGTACCAATTTGTCTCTTCAGTCCACGTTGATTAGTCGAAACGTCTTTTTGTATATTTTTTATACAGATGATGTATGCGGGTGACCACTTTCAAACTATGTTGGTGTTTTCACAACGGCTGTAATCATATTTAAATAATGTTGATCGCTAGAATGGTAGCTTATTCCTTAAATAACTATACAACTATTGAAAGATACGAGGTAGTCATGCTACATTTATTTGTTTTATATTTTGGAATAAAGTATTGTCATAAAAACATTGTAGTCGAAAGTCTACAAATAAAATATTAGCTTTGCGGTAGGATAGCTGAATCAAATGCAATATGTTTGCTTAAATTCAGTGAACCTTAAAAGCTTGTTAATTCTTGGGTTTATTGTCAAAATATTTAGTCACTGTGAAGTATTCATCTCCGTACTTCTTAAGGAAAGAAACCATTCTGTCATTGGATGTGCCTCATTTTCCTGAAATCGCTGATGCACACGCACGTGCTTTATTATTTAACTGTGATTTACCATAGATTTTCTAAAAGCTATAAGAAGCCATGTTTCATATTGCCTCAACTCGGCCATTTCGATTAATTTTCTGCAAACCCGCTAAGAAAGCCACCGCCGCCCTCATGCTCTGGAGTGTACCCATTTCCGACTAAGCTGCTGACCGCCTTTGTACTTGGGTCTGGCCCTTACCGGTCGTCTTGACTGATCTGGACACACCGTGGCCTGGGATGTGAGAGCACTGACGTTCGACCGCATAAGGTATTCATCTCTTACCAATTGTAGGCTGCCGAATACCTCTCCTACAATGGCATAACGCTGCACACCTCCAGTTACCTTGCTAACGTGGCACATCAAGTCACACCAAATTTGGCGAACCGACGCAGCGTAATAAATAGAGTCGTAACAAAATAAACAGAATACTCTACTTGTGTGCTGGAACAATAGTGTACGTATCTTTGTAGTGGCGTATGAAATTGCAAATGCCTCCTAAGAGAAGCCATAACATATACTCATAGCATAAACTGATTTATGAATCCAATACCAATTATAAATCTTAACTGGCGAAATAAATTCAAAATACATAAATCTAAGGAACTTTCAAGTCACCTCGACTTATAACACAAGCTATAAGGGCTGTTGCGTTCATTTGAAATCACATTTTGCTTTGACAATTTCTTTGTAGCTTTTCACTATCAGAAACAGCACAGAATATGGCGACAAACTTTTGACTGTTCGCAGTTGAGCTTCCTCTACAGAAACACACGACTCCCTTGCCACCTGCCATGCCGAAACATGCGTCAAAAAACAAGGATGATAGCTGTTGAAATAGGACTATGGTGTAGTTAGCAAAAATCGTTCGTTTCACCTCATCCCTATAGATCAGACACTGCACGCCCTCCCCAGTGGAGTTGATACATTCGCAAACAGAACAGCATAGTGAAATCCCATTTATTGCTTTGGCAAAACACATTTCATTCAGTTCGATATTTCTAACACTCTGTCCATGTGTCTACGAGGAAACATGTCTTTCATGCCATGAGATTCGATCTACAGTTCACCTAATATTCATCACCCCTTTACGATTTATCGCATCTAATCAGAAACTTTGATTAAAGCTAATACTATACCAAGTGGAAATGTCCTATTTAACTCTTCGTTTCTCAGCAGATAAACTGCTCCATAAAATCATCGGTATCCTGTTTACTTAGTAAAACAATATCCCTAGACGTTATCACCAGCATTTATTTACACAAATCTCTTAAAAATCCTTCAGAAATAAAATAATTACAGAAACAGTCCACGAAATATACCTCGAAATCTTTGCTTATATTATGCATATAAGCATATTGTTTAATTCACAAAAAATTAAACTTTAATGAGGTCATGTGACCTTGTTGCACAATTTTCGTGCTAACAATAGCTTTAATTAAACTACCTATATATGAGAAACCCATCAAAAATTCAACAAAGAACACATTTAAATGACGTCTTGAATTTTCCCCCAACCTTGTTACGTACCGTAGAACTTCTGTTTCTCACTAATGCAAACTACTTACTGTCTGCCGACCTCGGTGCACCAAACTTCACTAACTTCTTTCTCTAAATTGTGCCTCTCTACTATATCATACACATTTTAAATTCACCAAACTACCCCTTGCACGAAACATGACTAACTTCTAAAATTCTAAAAGTACACATGAAAATAAACTTATTTATAAAACAAGTTTTCACAGACTCATCTTCATCCATAAAGTGCAACTCTGCCACCGTTGCGTCGTACGTATTTACATCACTAGTGTGAATACCTTGCGGGGCTCACTTTCATATGCTTTCTGAACTGCTCAAATCGGAGGCTTTTCTCCTCGCACACTGAAGGACTAGGTCGACTGCATACAAAATTTTTTACTAGCGCTGGAAAACCATTTTAGGCTAGTGAAATGTACACCTTCGTCCTTGATCGACATTAGTCACTTCACTCATAGGATGCTCATTAATTTAACCCCTCTCTCACCATTTGTCCCTCAGGAGGTCATTTCCAGTACACCATCCCTTTTCATCCATATTTGTGGTACATCTTACATCAGAGCAACATTCGCTCTTACCTTTAAACAATTCATTAAACATTTTCATCTTTCCCCTCACTGGTACCTCTCGCTGCTCTATATTTCTTCCGTGCCCACCAGTGAGGTAGTAACAACTCCAATATTATTTCCGCACCGCCTTTAACCATTAAAAGAGTAATAACTTCCTTCCTCGCGGTACTATTCAGTGCTAACATCTTCTCATAGTTTCCCCATCATCCATTTCCAAATTCTCCCGATCTACCTTTAAATCGTATGTTGTATGTAATTGCTCCTCCTAATTCTTCGTTTCATTGTCCTCTTCTAAATTAAATATACTGACTCCTTCCTCCGAATTAACGATATCAATAGGTGAAAAACTTACAAATTCGTTGCCTTAAGCAAAACCTCACTTCTTTCCGCCGAATCATCGCGAAGTTTACTACCAACATTCCCTCAATATTCGCCGACAACTCATAGGTTTCATTAACTCATATATCCATTACATCCACAGATATATCACATAAGCCACCACCAGATACTACATCATCATCCTGCGCCCATCAACCCATAAAACTTCCTACTGCATCGCTCCGCAGTACAGTGTACTCCGACTCGTCGAGCTCGGATCTATCTCCGTCTACGTTACATTTCCTCTACCCTGAGATTTCTCTAATACTATCTATTCTGATCTACCACCCAACACACTACTTTCACGTTCATCCTTCTCCATCCGCTCATAATTCACGCTTTCTTCAAGAGCCACCGGATCACTTCTATTAATAGGAATAAATGCACAAATTCCTTCCTTTGACATATCTCACCATGGTTAAACCCCATTCACAAATATCTCTGTCGATACACCACAAAATTCAACTCCAGTACTTTCAGTTACAGTGCTATAGCCGTACGTACTGAGTAGCGCCTCCTTTGAATTCATCACACATTCCACCTCCACAAAATTCACATCTACCACAGCCTCTCTTTGTATCGTAGAATCTTTCAGCAAACCATACATTCATTCCATCTTTCAATTCATTTCACAAAATAAATTTTTCAGCCCCTTGCCATGCATATCAGCATTCTTTGCATATTATACAATATGTCTTGCGCCCTCTTTACAAATCTGCCGCTTAAAATTACTCTCTATTTTATGTTTACTTCTTGTTGCCTTCCTCTCTGACATTTGTGTCTTCTTTGCCTAATTTTCGACAACCACAAAACTTTTAAGAAAAACTTGTCTTTTTCACTGACTGTTTATTTCCCACCATCTGGATCTGAGACGTGGCGCTCTCAAATTTCCCCACCTCTTATTTAGGCATTGGATTCCGTGAGACTCCTCCCCTCAGATCTTCGTTTCCGGTTTTGATTTCTGTTGTAACAATTTTTACTTCCAGTTCCCTTTTGAAAATTATTGCTCCCTTTTGATAACTGTTTTGGTAAAAACTTTTAATATTTGTGGTAAGGTCTTATGGGACCAATCTGCTGAAGTCATCGGTCCGTAAGCCTACACACTACTTAATCTAACTTAAACTAACCTACGTTATGGGCAACATTCACACCCATGCCCGAGGAAGGACTCGAACCTCCGACGGCGGCACGGAACGCCGCACGGAACGTCACAAGGCGCCTGAGGGCCAGCGGCTGACTATTTTGGTGAGTTTTATGCTTATTATGGATGTTAGCATTGTTCCCGTTCAGAGTACTCACTTCGCTTCTACTGTTTCAATAATATGGTTTGAATTTCAACGCCTGCTCAAGTTTCTGAACAAAACCTATAAACTTGTCACAGGAATTCATCGGACTGTGGACAAGATCCCACTGTAAAAAATACGGTAATAGACTCTTAAACGTCTTGATTTCAGTCAACACTCCCAGCGGACGATTTATGTGCATCACCTTAGCCAGTACACGCACACAAGAATGCCGCATTGATTCACTTCCATGCTTGGAACTAGATACATTTAGAAATTCATTCTGTGTGTGCTTCACTTCACTCAATAATTTTTTCAGGAAACAAGTGTCAAACAGTTCATAGCTGGTGAATGGAACACACAAAAATTTGCCCACAATTGTGCATTGTCCTCTAAGCGTGTTTTATTTAACTTAATTATAGCCTCTGCCGACATCACTCACACAAAACCATCTCTACATACAGCAATGAATCAAGAGGATGGTATTTTCCATCACTTGCAGAGTAAATTGTTGTTCCTGAATTATGCCACAGAACGCCTATCACAGTTGTAGCCGGACATGCTGCTAAAGAACTTAATTGTGCCTTCACATCATTAAACTGCTGTATACGCTGCACAGCTTTCTTATTTAATCTTGATTCAAAACTTACTCTGTTTTTAAGCACATCCTATTTACATTCTACTATTCCACCACTGTAAATAAGTTTTTACTTCGCCGCCTAGCACATCTGACATCTTTTCCAGCCTACCACCGAATTTTTTTTTCTGTTATATCGACTCACGTGTTAACCAGGCCACTTTGCACAAAATTTTTTTTCCACTTCTACCATAAATTCTAATTGTGAATCAGTAAGCCATACTGTAGGAAATTCAATTTTTCCCACCTCAGCTTTTACAACGTCTGCCACACTAGTTTCTACGTTATTAGTCTTTGAACCTAACACTGTTTTCATTAAACCTACCTCAGTTTCTACTCATCCTTCCTCTTTACCCATTATGTTCGCTTTAGAGCACAAATTTGTCAGAATTTCCTTTAAACATGCCACTGAAATCTCCCTTCTCTGATTTTGGTCTATTTTCCCCACTAATGTTGTCATTATCAATACTACTACATCCAAATTTAAAACTAACTGGTCCACTTCCGGTATCTGAACCACACAAACTGGGTTACTGGTTAATCATTGCAGGCTCCATAAGTGAAAATGACCCTGCTCAATCGCAGTTAGTAACACTATCAGTGTAAGCACTTAACCTTTCGGCCATGATTGGGTGCTTTTGCGGTGCCGCTGCTGCTTAAAGAATTGCTGCTGCTAATTCCCACGGCGACGCTGAAGAACTCGAAGCTGTTGGACCGTGCTGCCATGACCGCCACTGATGCTCACACTCCCGTGGCTGCTGCAGAAAATAACTCCGCCTGGCTCTTCATAGCTTCTTCTTCTTTCTTGAAGTTCCAACTTCGCCACACCTAAATTCTGCCAAGGATTCTCATGAACGCAACTGCTGCAGATTCGTGTACTCAGAGTCCCCTCACAAACTACCCATCATGTAATAGACATGGGACCAGTAAGGCAGAATAGTGTGAAGTGCCAGAATTGCAATTGCAGTCCTGGACGAGAAAGCTCCAGCAGAAACGTATAACACTTGAGGAAAGTATGAAGGCAGATTCTCTAAACAGAATCCGGAGTGAGCAGATCAATTGCGACTTAACCTGCGGTTCACATTCTGTTTAAGTGGCTATGCGTGACTCTGATTAAGAAGAATAGCTCAATTTTGTCAAGAGTCGAGCCATACACGGCTGCTTTCTTGCCCAGAAGCCAATTCTATGCAAATAGTAATACCTTGTACCAGTTTTCCTGCAGTTAACCAATCTATGCATTGGCTAGAATTGCGAATTAGAAAAACTGTCATAGATTTTTAACACAAATTATAAGAATAAGTATTGAAAAAGCGGTTTATTATAACGTGTGTAATTGATGTAGACAATAAATAATTGTGCTGAATAATGTTAATTCAAGAAAGGAAATCTCAAATAAATGGTAAGTGGCACTACGATAACCAATTGTAGAACGTACATAAAGATATCCTGATAGAGTGCAGTAAAGCTGCGTTGTGAGAATGGTAGCAGAAACCTTCAATTAAATGGACCTTCAAAGACAGTGAAAACTAAGCTCGTTCTGAAAACACAATCATTAAATTTTCGTCATCTCAAAGTAATTCACAGTGTAACATTCCGCTTCACAAATAGATGCACAGAATACAAAGAGAGGCAGTTCATACTCTCTCTATTCTCAGTTCCGTAATGTTAGAAGAAAGTTGGAGTTCAGCATGGAAGCACATTAACACCACGTAAAATACAAAGCCCCTTTAAAAAATTAAGTGTTGCAGGGGCCTTTCTCCGTCCAGAATGACCGAATAGCGCACTACATCACCGCCAGGTACTCCTTTTTCTTCTTCAAGACCAAAACTGAAAGGGTCCCGAACCATTCCCTTAAGTGCACCACTCAAAATTATCCGCCCCTGGTAGTTGAGTGGTCAGGGCGACGGAATATCATACGTAAAGGCCCGGGTTCAATTGCCGGCTGGGTCTGAGATTGGCTCCGGTCAGGGACTGGGTGTGGTGTTGTCCTTATTATCATCGACACGTAAGGCGTCGAAGTGGCGTCAACTCGAAACACTTGCAGCAGGCGAACGGTCTACCCGACGGGAGGCCCTAGCCACACGTAATTTCCATACCGCTAAAACATTACATCTTCACTTGATTCCAGCATTGTTTCATCATTGCTTGCTTCTACATTCTACACTGTCACTTTCAGCCCATTCGCGATAAATATAAATAAAAGGTTAGTTCATAAAAAAATAAGCCAGCTCTTCAGCGCAAGAGAGCTTACATTAAATGACAACAAAATGGGCAAACACATGCAACTGACCACCTTTAAATGACGCTCGGTTTTACAGGTTGGCTTTAAGTAGATTTAAATAAAATAATTAGCAAAACTATTGACCTATTCGTTAAATAACTATATGAGTGTGACAAGACTGAGGTACTTATGCTGCACTCATTTACTGTTTATTGCGGGGAGTATGATGTTCTGACAAAAATTTGCTTATTAAAAAAGATATATAAGAAACAGTAAGTCTTTAAATAAAAATACAGGGTGATTCAAAAAGAATACCACAACTTTAAAAATGTGTATTTAATGAAAGAAACATAATATAACCTTCTGTTATACATCATTACAAAGAGTATTTAAAAAGGTTTTTTTTCACTCAAAAACAAGTTCAAAGATCTTCAATATGGCCCCCTGCAGACACTCGAGCAATATCAACCCGATACTCCAACTCGTTCCACACTCTCTGTAGCATATCAGGCGTAACAGTTTTGATAGCTGCTGTTATTTCTCGTTTCAAATCATCAATGGTGGCTGGGAGAGGTGGCCGAAACACCATATCCTTAACATACCCCCATAAGAAAAAATCGCAGGGGGTAAGATCAGGGCTTCTTGAAGGCCAGTGATGAAGTGCTCTGTCACGGGCTGCCTGGCGGCCGATCCATCGCCTCGGGTACTTGACGATAAGGTTTCATAACTAACCTTTTTCGAAGGACTCTCCATACAGTTGACTGTGGAACTTGTAGTTCTCTGCTAGCTCTGCGCGTCGATTTTCCTGGGCTGCCAACAAATGCTTGCTGGATGCGTACTACATTTTCGTCACTCGTTCTCGGCCGTCCAGAACTTTTCCCTTTGCACAAACACCCATTCTCTGTAAACTGTTTATACCAACGTTTAATACACCACCTATCAGGAGGTTTAACACCATACTTCGTTCGAAATGCACGCTGAACAACTGTCGTCGATTCACTTCTGCCGTACTCAATAACACAAAATGCTTTCTGTTGAGCGGTCGCCATCTTAGCATCAACTGACGCTGACGCCTAGTCAACAGCGCCTCAAGCGAACAAATGTACAACTAAATGAAACTTTATAGCTCCCTTAATTCGCCGACAGATAGTTCTTAGCTCTGCCTTTTATCGTTGCAGTGTTTTAAATTCCTAAAATTGTGGTATTCTTTTTGAATCACCCTGTATATAAATACTCACGTTTTTGGCGTGATATCTACAGAGCAATGAAATGAAGCATTTAGAAGGTATTAATATTAATGTTCATTGTGAAAGTATTTAATCAATTTAAAATGATAACTTCTGTAGTTTTTGAAGATATTTAAAATGTTGCAAAACTGGATGTGACACTTTTTCTGACTTTGCCGATATCTACAAGTTTTCTTATTAGTTGTAGTTTATTATAGATTTTCCAAGATCTGTGAAAAACCATATTTGAAACTGCTTTCAATTTGGCCAATGCGTTAAATATTCTGCACAATACCTAAGCAAGATATCACCGTCCACATGCTTCGGGATTAATCCGTTTCTGGTTAAGCTGCTGACCATTTTTGTACTCGGGGCGGGCCTCACTGGTTGCCTTGGTTGATCCAGCCCTGCTGTGTCCTGGATCCTCGGCCGTCTAACCTTCAGCCGCGCAAGGAAATCCACCTCCTACCAATTCTAGGCGGCCGAACAACTCAGCTGCATAACCGTAGCGTTAGTGTCCAACAGTTTCCCACACCCTGAGTCTAGGATCAGAAAGGTGTTCGTCGTGACAGTCACTGTTTCCTGCGATCTTCCGCAAGGTCGTCCACACACACATTGTATTCGATTTGACCTCCAGAAACACAAGCGACACTCAACGCTGAACTTCACAGAACGCCACTCAGCCTCCCAGCTGACTCTGACCCTTAACTATGCCAGTCTTTGCTATCGGTGGTATGGTGCCAGCGCTAAAAGGTGCATGAGCTCTCTGGATCTAAACCCCGTTTCCAGAAGTTTGTTTCCGACGATTTGACGTGACACTTTGCATCTAGCTCCTGCCTATATTTCAGCTGTTTCAATTGGTCTATATATCAGACCCAATCGAATAATTCTAAGATACCATCAGTGTGTGGTACTTTTGGATAGACCAGTGTCAGATCTTCTTGATGCAATACCGACATAGGTCCATCTAATCACCATTCGTTGTAAAGTCGTTACACCACAGCTGGCTGTGTGTGCAGTTTGATGCTCCATTTCCATCATGCTAACGAGAAATGGTGGGCGTAAGCTGCAGCTATACGTTGTCTGTTGCGATCTCCATCCGAAACGTTTCAGTAACGTCACACAAACCCAAAGGCTGCCATATGCACTCACCATTTTTCATCTGTAAAAATAGCTTATTTCTAAACTGTTAATAAGCTTACATGAGGGTAGAATTTTAACTTTATAATAGACTATCTTCATCACATATACTGTACAACTCAAATTACAAAATTTTGCTTGCTGGCGTCGTGAGAGTATTCGGATACAAATATCGTCCAGAATCCATTCTTAAGTGAGGCCACTAACTTTCTCTATGCTACAGGCCTCTTCTAAAATTACAAAGCTTCCTCCAGAATTATCCAAACGTGAGAACATGGTGTAAATGGTTCAAATGGCTCTGAGCACTATGTGACATAACATCTGAGGTCATCAGTCCCTTAGAACTTAGAACTACTTAAACCTAACTAACGTGAGGACATCACACACATCCATACCCGAGGCGGTATTCTAACCTGCTATTGTAAAGCACAATATGGTTATGTTACTAGGAACAAATATTCTCTTCATATTTAAAAGTGTAGCCGTCGATTAAATCTTGTCAGTAATGTGTTCCATCATCTATCTGCTATTACTTTAGCAGACACCAATAATAGATAAGTGAACTCTTATAAGCTGAAGTTGAACAAAAGTAGCTACATGTTAAGTACCATTTGTTATCTGTACTGGCATTTCGCCTATAACCGTCAGAGTTAGAGTCTGGGGTGCATCCGCACATTTGGCGTCGTTCATTATTTGTGTGTGTGTGTGTGTGTGTGTGTGTGTGTATGTGTGTGTGCGCGCGCGCGAGCCCACAAGCAACCAATGTCCATAATTCATTTGTGTCATAATTCGTAGTGGCAGCTGGATCACAATGGTGTCCTTTTTTTTTTTTTTTTGAGCGAGTCTGAAAGAACACACACCACGTATGTGTAATTAAAGCGACGACGGCCAGTTCCCTCGTCAGTGCAGATGCAGACCAGGCTTCAACTCTTACGGGAATTGTTGAAATGCAGCGAATAATACAGATAATGTCCAGGGACAATACCTTAGAAGTGTATGGTAGTTAGGTCTAATGGCGGCATGCTTGGGCGATAAGCTTTGTATCTGGATGGCATAACTGTAAGAGCGTCTACCAGAGGATGCTGGTTCGAATCTCGGTCTGGCACAGATTTTCAACTTTCCCCACTGATTACAATTAACGCACTCTTGCAGCCAATATCTGTAATTTCTCCGTGTCTTAATTCATAGTGTCTCTCCAAAAGAACAGACACCACGTACGTGAAGTTGAAGCTATTGGAAAGTAAGACAAATTTCAATTATTAAGAGAAGTAAAACTGTTTTCACATTACTTAAATTCAGTTCCTTTGCAACTTGTAGTACAAGATCATTTTCAGTTTCAAGGTACAAGATGGTGCACCACCGATAAACCCTGGCTCAAATATCACTGCATTATATTACTATGAGAAAAATGGAACTTTATTTACTATAAAAATCTTTAACTGAAGAATTAACAAACATATTTACTATTGTATAAAGCACTTAGTAGATATAACTTTAATTATTTACAGATGTTGCACAGAACAAAACCTCTTGTCTACTCCACTTCCTCAACATTCATTCTCCTTAATCTGCCATTCGTTTAGATCTCACTTTCATTTCTGATAATGTAGAGGTACGCCAATTAATATTTATTTAATTAATTTCTACTTCCTTCTCTTCCTGTTCAGTAGTCATATCATTCCACTTCTTGTTCATTTCTTCACAGACATTTTGATATTAATTGACCGTTTGTCGTTGACATTTCAAAGAGACAAACTGCATTTAAATTTTAAATTGAACCTCGGAATTTTGGTTATAATAATAAAACCCAGTTTTTTTCCAGTGGAGATGATTAGAATCGCAAATAGTACAACATATACTAAAAAGTGGACTTTATCTGGTAGAATCAGTCTAGACTTGAAACCTAACTAAAAACAAGTACACTTATAACACTCTTTATAATAAGGGTGAAATAGTCTCATCATGATATCCCGTAATCACCACATCCGAAATTCTGTCAGCCAGTTTAAACAATTCATATGACTAGCGATTAGCGTTACACACGTTTCTCTGCTCTTTCGTGTTAGAATAAAGTAGCAACCACCAGTTTTGACTCAAAATTCAATTTTAATTACTCTTTAACGGACGTTTGTGATCTAAGACAACACACTCCATCGTCAGATGTAGTCAACTGTCAAAAATTACACTGATGAGTACTTATCACCAGCTCCAGACTACATATAGGAAACTATGCTAAGAACATTAACCCCATAAAGAGGAGCACACCGAGTCACCTACTAACAGTGAGAAACCTCCAGTAGAAATATACCAGCGATATAGCTTGCAATCTGATGAATGTCAGGGCTGCACTCTTCAACGATGATACTACTTTATCTGAGCTTACAGAACGCTGACCATAATTTGGTGTACTGCATACGCCGTACTAGTGACTCTGTATATTGTACTTGCTAGTATACTGATGATGTGTAACAATATTTAACTTACAGACGCTACATTTCTACTTGTATTTTACGCCTTTACCATAACTGAAGTAGTAGGGCAACGTTCGTTATGGTTTACTTTTGATATCCAATCATGCAAATTAATTAATTGACGAATTAATTACCTCCTGATGACCAGCTGGCACTTGGAGTCCCTTTCTCCATCAACTCATTCCTCCCCTCTCCTTTAAATGGTAGGGAAACTGAAATTTTGGCTAAAAATAAAACAATGTTAGGAAATTTTAATTTCTTGGCGAGAATATCAATACCTTCAGGTTCGGAGACCAACTGACCTAGTTCACTACACGACCACCAGGGCATGCTATTGGCCTTTCGCCCTCTTCTCTCCCCCACTTCTCCCCCATCCAGAAATTGGTAGGAAATGGACTCAGTCTGTGCTAGGCTGACAGATAGTATGGATGTAAGACCTTATTTTGCACACATTGTGAAGTATCGTTAATTTAAATCGTTTGCTTTGGACATGGGTAGTTTCTATTGATTGAGCACTAGACAGTAGCTCCGTCTACTTTAGTCTATAAATACCAGATGCTGAGTGGATATTTGCGCTATTAGTCTAGTACCAGAGAGTTGCTCCAGCCACTCTAACCAATAGTCCTGTATGAGAAGGATATGATAGGACAGCAAGCTATCACTGAAATACAAGCTAGTAGTCTACTGCTAATAATGGCGTGTGGCTAGGACACATGCATGTGTCAATGTGTTTTTCTAGCCCACCTATATACATTTATATACTGATGAGACAAAACATTATGACCACTGCCCAACGCGAATGCCTCCTGCTGGTGTTGCGGGCACGTGAACTAGTACAGGAAGAATGTAAGCGAAAGGGAGACTAAGATATGGACAGAAAATGCGGAAAACCACTGACATAAGAGTGTAAGTAGGCTGTTTAGGTTTTTATATTGGTAACGCCACGTACCGCACTGTATGAAAATCACTGGCTGTGCTGTGTGCAGTATGTGGCTGGTTTGCATTGTTGTTGGCCATCGTAGTGTTAGGCGCTCGCTGTATTGCAGTAGTTCGAGTAACCAAGATTTTTGTGAGGTAAGTGATTTGTGAAACGTATAGCTTAATGTTAGTCAGGGCCATTCTTTTGTAGGAATTTTTGAAAGTCAGATTGCGTTGCGCTAAAAATATTGTGTGTCAGTTTAAGCACAGTCATGTATAATTTTTCTAAGGGGACCTTTCAAGAGGTTTGTACAAAGGATACACTGTTGTGGTGCTGCGGCAGGAAACGATAATTTCTGAAACGTGGACGCTAGCGGCCTTTTGGCGTATTGCCATCGTGAACACCTATGGAAAGTGCTTGAAGGATGGTGGAATAACGCGCAGGCCGAATAGTACTGGATGTCTGCGTCCCATCAGACAAGTGGAGATCGGAGGATCCCCCACTGTGTAATCCAGAACAGGTAGCGATCTGTGGCAGATCCGACGACAGAGCTACAGTGCTGCTGCAGTCACAAGTGTTTTGGAGCACACCGTTCATATTCTGCAGTTGAACATAGACCACCATACCACACGATCCCTTCATTTCATGTGTTCACCCAATGTCATTGTCAGTTACGATTGCAGTAGGTAAACCATCAATGAGTTTTCGATATGGGTCGATAGAAACTTGTCACCTTTCGAATGAGTCGCATTTCTTCTTACACTATGTTGATGGTTGAGTCCTTATACGCCGTCATCCAGGCGAATGGATACACGAAACATGAACCATACCACAGATGTAGAACGAATAGAGCGGAATTATGCTATAGTTACTCAAAGACACAATGACAGCAGTGAACTACGTGAAAATTAACAAGTTTGTTTGAGTGGCCAACCTCCACAGTAAGCACAGAACTACTAGTTTTGTAAATAATACCGCCTTTTTTGCTGCTACCTAATTTATTTTTACCAGACATGTTTCACCTTTCTCTTGCTCTAAGACGTCTTCAGTGGGCTAGTTTGGCGTAATCTGCGTTTCCTCTCATCTGGTCTCGAGGTTGCAGGTGTTCGAACACGTAGCTATATCTAGTGACAAAGAATAATAGCACACCACAATAAAGAAGGAGAAACATGGTGAACAGTGTGAAAAAGTTGGGAATATAAAATTGTGCTTATGTTACGAAAATAAAGTGGTAGTGCGACCTCCACACCAGATGAGGAGAAGCGCATATTACACCAAACTATCTCACTGAAGATGCTTAGAGCAAGGACTAGGCGAAACGCGTTTGGGAAAAATAAATTAGGTTTCAGCAAGAAAAGGCGGTTTTATTTACATAACAAAGTACAGTACCGTAATTTGCGGGAATACAGTGACCTGTGCGTAGACATATAGTGCCACATACATCTGGAAAACTATCAAGAACTTGTCGAATCTTTGCCAAGCACAATCGCTGTTGTATTTTGTTTTAAAGGTAGACCAACCTTGAGTATCTCTATCGGTTCTCGTATTGTTCGTGGAAATAAAGATTGTCGGTATGCCTCTGTGTGGGCTCTAATTTCTCTTATTTTATCCTCATGGTCTCTTCGCGAGATACACGTAGGAGGGAGCAATATACAGTTTCAGTCCTCGTTGAAGGTACGTCCCCAAAACTTCAAAAAAAGCCCGTCCCGAGCAACTGAGCTTCCCTCTTGCAGAGACTTCCACTGGAGTTTATCTCTCATCTACGTAACGCTTTCGCGATTACTAAATGATACTGTAACAAAGCGCGCTCCTTTCCGTTGGATCTACTCAATCTCTTCTATCAACCCTATTTGGTACGGATTCCATACCAGTGACCAGTATTCAACCATTGGGCGAACAAGTGTAGCAAGAAATGGATCTGGAAAATTATTAGTTCAATTACTTTAATAATTTAATTACAAGTATGCAAATTTCTTAAGTAGCCAGATAAATAGCACTCTATGTCGTGCATGAATCAACTTCATTAATTCAGGTTTGGAAATCGGACTAATTTTGTAAGATCAACAACACAGATTTATCTTTCACGTAGATTATTTTTATATCTAAGTATTTGGTTGCACATCCTCACTACACGTTACTGGTGCCGGACTAGAAATATTTAAGTAAGAATTACGTGAGAATGTAAGAGAGCAAAATTTAACTACAGCAGATGTACTCGCAGCAAATTACACTTGTCTACATTGAGATACAATTGCCATTCCCTGCACCATGCGTCAATTCGTTGCAGATCCTCCTGCATTTCAGTACAATTTTGCATTATTACAACCTCTCGATGTACTACAGCATCATCCGCAAAAAGCCTCAGTGATCTTCCGAACTTATCCACAAGTTCATTTATATATATTGTGAACAACTCCGGAAGACCACTCTCCATTGAAAATGACATGCTGCGTTCTTTTATATAGGAACTAATCAGTCCAATCACACAATTGGTCTGATAGTCCATATGTTCTCACTTTGTTCATTAAACGACTGTGGGGAACTGTCTAGAAAGGTTTCTGGAAGTCAAGAAACACGGCATCTTCTTGGGAACCCGTGTCTATGGCCCTCTGAGTCTCGTGGACGAAAAGTGCGAGCTGGATTTCACACGATCGTCTTTTTCGAAACCCATGCTGATCCCTACAGAGTAGATTTCTAGTCTCCAGAAAATTCATTATACTCGAACATAATACGTGTTCCAAAATTCTACAAATGATCGACGTTAGAGATATGGGTCTATAGTTATGCACATCCGTTCGACGTCCCTTCTTGAAAACGGGGATTACCTGTGCCCTTTTTCAATGTTTTTGGGCGCTACGGTCTTCTAGACACCTACGGTACATCGCGATATGAAGGGGGGAAAGTTCCTTCACGTACTATGTGTGAAATCGAAGTGGTCTCCCATCAGGTCCGGCGTTTTTAATTGTTTCTCTATCCCTCTGTCGTCTATTTCGATATCTACCATTTTGTCATCTGTGCGACAATCTAGAGAAGGAACTACAGTGCAGTCTCCCTCTGTGAAATAGCTTTGGAAAAAGACATTTAATATTTCCGCCTTCACTCTGTCATCGTCTGTTTCAGTACCATTTTGGTCACAGAGTGTCTGAACATTTTGTTTTGATCCACCTACCGCTTTCACATTAGACCAAAATTTCTTAGGATATTCTACCAAGTCAGTACACAGAACTTTACTTTCGAATTCGTTGAAAGCCTCCCGCATAGCCCTCCTCACACTACATTTCGCTTCGTGTAAGTTTTGTTTGTCTGCAAGGCCTTGGCTATGTTTTTGCTTGCTGTGAAGTTCCCTTTGCTTTCGTAGCAGTTCTCTAGCGCGATTGTTGTAGCACTGTGGCTCTTCTCCATCTCTTACGACACTGCTTGACACATACTCATCTAATGCATATTGTACCATGGTTGAACTTTGTCCACTGACCCTCAACACTATCTGTACTTAAGATAAGACTTTTGTGTTCAGCCGTCAAGTACTCTGAAATCTACTTTTTGTCACTTTTGCTAAACAAAGTTTCCCACCTTTCTTAATATTTACGTGTGAAATAACCGATGTTGCTACTCATAGCTTCACTGGAGTTGAAACTTCCAGCTGTCCCATCGAGCCAGAGCATAAATGGTAACACGTAGCCCGTGACACAGCAGAAATCGAAGTCTGAGGCATAACTCGACTACATTTTTAACTTCTTACATACAGTCAGTACAATATGTACTGTGCAAAAATCATTTACACCTTAGCAGGGCTGTTCCAGTACGCTGAAACTGAGTACCTAATTTCCGGCTGGAGCAAGCGGCAGTTGTGAAGTGTTCCTGAGCGTGGAGGAGGTGGGTGCATCTCATTAGCGGCGTGGCTGGGTGCGTGCTCAGCGGGGCCTGAGGAGCGCCGGAAAGCATCGAGTGGCGGGCACCAGCTAGCTGCCTCGTCTCCGCTCAAGTGGAAGAAGACCCAGAGAGCGGCGCGTGTGGGTGGCTGCCAGCGCAATATGGCAGCCTCGTGGCCTACCAGAGCAGCATTGCGGGAGCCTCATTCGCCTTCTCAGCTGGTACACCCCCTCTGGTTATGTTGTGTCTTACCTCTGACTTCCTTTCGGACTGGCATCCCTTTGTCGTGAGTCGCTGCAGCACTGCGGAAGGAAATCCTACGATGGGCGTTCAAGAAGTGATACAACATATTTTTTTCTCTGTCAGTTGCGGCTGAAAAATTGCGGATGTTGTTTTGGAACATCATGGAATATTCCCGCTTTTTAGCCCCTACAATTTCATGACGTTTCGATAGGTGGTGGTGCCAAATGTAGCCTTCAAAATGGCGTCATTAACGGAGGGGCGGTCCAAGCAGAGTTTCTTTTTTGCATTAAACTAGAGCATCGCAAATATTTATAGACATTTACGGAATCCCTACGGAGACTTGGAAGTGAACAAAAGCACGGTGAGTCGTTGGGCGAGGCCTGTGTCATCTTTACAACAAGGTTGCGGAAACCTGTCCGATCTACCGGGTGCCGGCCGTCCACACACATCCTCAGGAAATTGAAGAATCCACTTCGGCGTTTTCGTTGCCACAAAAATGCTCTTCATACATAACAGTGCAAGGTGTCACACAAGCCTGCCTGAGGGCTCACAAAACTTCATTTGAGACGGCACTAATTATTTCCCAAATTCGACCTTTCCGTGGTCCTTTTGACGGGCCTTATTACGCCATCGGCTTGGTCGAGCACTTACAAACTGTAAAACTGACATTTGTATAAGTTTTACCTAACAACTGCCAGAATTTTAGCAGCATGAAATAAACAATTATGTCATTGTATTCGTCTGGAGCGTTGATTACGAAACTACTATGCTTGTAAGCATTAAGGTTGGATCGAATGGTCAACATAATTGGGTTATAGTGCACGTTTAAAAAAGTGGTTTTACTTTCATTGCCATCACGGGCACGATTAAATTAATTATGTTAATTAAATAGCTAACTATGTTGGTGGTGTAAGAGCCTAATTAATAGAGACCAGAAACAGTCAAACATAGGTAACAGTCCGTGTAGTCGGAATACTTTGTGGAGTGGTAGAAGGAAGTGCCTATACAACATACTAGAAATCATAACTGATGAGGAATGAGTGTGGAGGTGTAGGAGCGTTCTAAGGCTATTTTGTACGTTTTTCCTGAATAATTTGAAAACTGTGGCCTTCAGCGGAAACGTATCCCAGCACAAAATTTAACTACATTCAGTTTCCTGCCAAAAGTTCGTTTTAATTTTTTTCTCTAGACCTAACAGGTCGCGCAGAGCGAGCGACAGAGTATGAAAATATCTCGTATGTTTTCTGAAGGTCAGATGATACATCCTGTGTTCCATGAAACGACATCGGGAAAGACAGCTGAACCGCCGTGCATACTTCGTCCCTTGCGAGGAGATCTTCATATTTTGTGGGAGGCATTTCTGAGATAGTAATGAAAGTAAGTTCTCCCACTGCATTGCGCTAGTAAGAGCAACGTCGTTGTGTCCCTGTATTGCTGGAGAACTGAGATTCAATAGTGCACTTATCAAACCAGTTATGATCAGGATCTTGTTCAATCAAAGCGACCTGACGAACCAAGGATCTCGCATGGCAGTCGCTGCCTACAGTTGCAATATGACCGTTCTGCTTGCAGAACTGGCGAAAAGGAAGGCCCTATCAACATCTTGTTGATCATCTACTTTAGACCCATTTGCGAAGACCTTAGTCGACCGGAGCCATCGTTCCCCTTTAATGTTGTTGACATTATTGTTGGACAATGTAGTAGAGGGTAAATTGGAGTCAGAAAGTGGTGCTTCAGCTAGTAAACTACGTATCAGGGAAACGTTTTTGTTATGTAGTGGTTATCATTCTTCAACGGTCTTTTCCTACTTCTTTTCTTTTTTTGGTTCTGTCTTTATCCCGTATGAACGCGGTATCGGCATAGTTGTTAGTGAATCGTCTAAATGCGGTGTGGCTTGGGTACCAGCACGGTATTCACATAGTCGGATGTGGAAAACAGCCCAAAAAGCAACATCCCGGCGGGGCGGCACACCATCCCTCGTCGTTAAACTGCCGGGTGGATTCGTTCTGCGCGCAGTACACCTTGCGGTGACCTGGATGTGGTGGGCTAACACGCGAACATCAGAGTTCCTTTGTTCCAATAGCGAAACGGTACTTAGTCAACAGAAGCTTCAGTAGGTTGGTTAATTTTTGAGTGGGCGGAAGAACGTGGAGAGGGGAGGTGGTTCCACTGTTCTAATGTTTCATACTCTTAATTTATCCTTCAGAAACTGGTGTTAAGTGTCAAGAAGATAGATTTCCACTGCTTACAAGTAATTTTTAGTATTTCATAAGTTGATGATAGGGAAGTTTCAATTTCAACAATGTATGTGACATGCAGTGATCTAAATGTCGCCCCCCTTCATCCTGCTGAATAAGTAACTTCGCTTAAACGACAATTTTAACTGTGTTTTAAATACACAGTTGTGATGTGTAACTCAAGGCAAGTGGCCGCTATGATCCAGTGTTAACAGACTCCTTTCATTGAATTGTGTAATCCTTGTATTTGGTACAGATGTGTGGAAGAGCCGGCCGGAGTGGCCGTGCGGTTCTAGGCGCTACAGTCTGGAGCCGAGCGACCGCTACGGTAGCAGGTTGGAATCCTGCCTCGGGCATGGAAGTGTGTGATGTCGTTAGGTTAGTTAGGTTTAATTAGTTCTAAGTTCTAGGTGACTGATGACCTCAGAAGTTAAGTCGCATGGTGCTCAGAGCCATTTGAACCATTTGTGTGTAAGATGTCATGCATTCGCCGGTTAGTATGCGGTCATTGCGTAATTTATGTTGCAGTCCTAGGAAAGTTGTAGGTGCATTTATCGATTGTAGGTTTCTACATAAGATGATATGAGATGAGATAATGTTTCAGAATTCTTATTTTAAGCCTCTGAGAGAATCTCGGATAATTTAAAAATGTATTTGTTTGAAAAGTCTTAAATTTTCGGTATTTGTGAAGACAGCACTGATACTGAGCGAGGCAAAACAGCAAATTCAACGCGTCGGTTTTTCAAGAATGATTTGACCTTAGTCTCTACGCGTTTGCATCTTAAGAATATTTCATTTGAGCCGTTGTATAAATTCTCTTAATGATGATCTTCTTATAGCAGTACCAAAAGAGATTTCGGATTCCACTATATCTTCAGCTCTTTATTGCCTTCTGACAGGGAGTGGAATGAGCGAGCAATACAAAGCTTTAATCTGTCAGAAAATTTCATTACAGGAAACGGAACATAGTAGAGAGAAGACTCGTTTTCAACTAGTAGTTATAGAACCTCATAAGTTAGTACGTACGATTATGTACCATGATCTTTGGAAGGAAGGAAGGAGAGAAAGAAAGAATAGACTTTTAAAATCTATAATAAAAGGCGAAATATTTCAGCCACATTGAAATGGTTGTAATTTTTGGGTAAAAATTGCACTTGTTTTATGAATTAGAGCCTTTTCTGTTAGTTCACTTTTCGAAGTTTTTATCAGTTAGGACACTTGGTGCAGCGACCGAGAGGCATATCGCTCAACATGAACTCAGGTACGTAACTGAATTTGACACGCAATGGATCGCATGATAACGTAAGATAGGATCCCGTAAGTAAGATCCGAGTGTCGGCTGTTACAAAATCATTAATGATTAACAACTGAGGTAGGTTATCTGATTATTGAATAGAAAATTTTGATCCAGATAATTTCCCTCCCCCCCCCCCCCCCCCACACACACACAAGGAAGCACACATTCATGAGATTAATAAAATATACATGCAAAAGAAAATACAAGTTGAGAATATTGGGACAAATTTACAGTTCTCGTCTACTTGATAAGTTCGTGAGAAATCGATAACACATGTATGGCTATTATTTCAACATGTTTCCCCCCGTATTATTGTTGGGTGCATAATCATGGCTGTGGTCGTACCAGGAAACAAGGTACTGGTCCCAAACAGAAATACCTAAACCCGCTCAGTCGTGGGTGAGCCCTCTTCTACAAAACGAATATATCAGGTCGCATTGTCTGATTTAGTTCAAAACAAACGAATCTAAAACACCTACACATTCTCCTTCTGCCGTAGCCAAAGACGAAAGTTATTCTGACCAGAATCGAGGGTTCATAACGACCATACATGTATCTGTTGCGGCTTGCTGGTAGCAACATTTGATCAATCAAACAGTAATGAGCAGATTGTCGAATGAAAGGCCGCATCGGTAGAAATTCTATATATAATCTGGGTACAAACTGACCTTTGAACATCTGGCTGCCTACATGCAGAAGCAAGGGTCAGTGATCTTCAGCTTTCACCTTGACCATCATCAAGTGACTGTCATGTGATCATGGAGGTCACGCATGTTGTCGTCGATGACTCTCAACTCATGATGTCATCAACCAATCAATAAAGGAAAATTTTAAAAATCCCAGATGGTGAAAATAACCCAACTTTGTTAGTAGAAAATTGAAATCTTCTCGATATCCTTCACTCCCTTCCCCCCTCCCTCTTTCTCTCTCTCTCTCTCTCGTCTCTCTCTCACACACACACACACTCACGCACAAGCAACATAATGTACCATTGCTCATTATTGTCCACTGACCATCGTTGATCACTGTGCATCATTGATCATTGTGACCATCACTGAACACTATTCATCACTGATCACTGTCCGTCACTGATCACTTAATATGTCATATACTGTAGTCCTTAGAAACATGTGACCTCTCTGTATTTTAAATCTCTAATACTCTAGTACTACACTCTGTAAACATTTTCCTCAGTATTTAATATGATAGATATAATGTGTAAAATTCTCATCTGTCTCTCCCACACGTAACGCGCACTCACACACACACACACACACACATACACACACACACACATATATATATATATATATATATATATATATATATATATATATATATATATATATATATATATATACGTGAGCTACACTAGACTGCTTAAGCACAGTAATCACTTTTTGTCAGTTCCTCAGAAATTGCAACAAATTTCCCTGAAGTTATAACAAATTCCTTGAAATTATCCTCTGTACAGTCTCGTCATTTAAACTAAAACATTTTATCATTAAATCTCACATATGTGTAAGTCCATATCATTTTTTTTAAGAAAAGGTTACGACTCGAGGTTTATGAATATATCGTTAGTATCATACAGACATGCATATGGTAAACGCGAATTTCTGTATTTAATAGGTTAAATATACTATATCCTTTAACAGAAATATGTTTAGCAATAAACTGTTTCCAAATTTCACAGTAATTTCCAAAAATTTCCCTGAAATTCTAGGAATAGCCATCTCCACAACTCTTTATTAAAATTAAACTAGTTCCCCATTATATCCTCTTACGTTCTCGTCATTTAAATTAAAATATTTCCACATCTGATCTCAAGACAGAGGTGTGTTCGTGCACGCATTTCTAGCTCTTCATTAAATGCCACCTCACAATATTTTTGCTTAAGAACGTAAATACTCGAACTCTCGTTTTTTTCTAGTATTGGACAGATATGCATAGAGTGTTGTCCATGTAACGAAGCGTCAGTGAACATTTAACTTTCTCCTGTGAGGCAGAGAGAGGGGTCCAGTGCCGGGGAGGGAGAGGTACCTCTACACTTATCTGCTGCCCTGTCAAGATGCATCTCAGCTGACAGACAGTCAGACACGCGCTTATGTTATGTGAAGGAAACAAGGAAATTAAAACACAAAGGTATGGTACATATAAAAATCTGTTATAAATACATGTTCAATACATTGTTTACAATATTCAGAGTTCTTTTTTACAGGTATTTAGTTTTTATACAGTAAAATCAAATGAAAATCGACCATTAAACTTTCCATTCAAAAAATTAGTATATATACATCTCAAATTTCAGTCTACAGTTTCCAGCTATATATGTGTTTTTACTTATTTACAAAAATCATTTTGTTATGTGGTAGTGGCTCCAAGCCACGGTATTGCCCTTACAAGGATGTATCAAATTTTTATCGTCTGATGCACATAAACCAAATTTATGTTGTCTAATAGTAGAAACAGCTTGTTGCTTGAGTTTAATTATGTACTACATAGTCGACTTTCATAACCATTGAGAAACATTCTCGGTATCATCAATGCAGTGACCAAGAAGAAAAAAAAGAGAAATAAAGAAGTATAATAAGTGCATCAATATTAGCAATAAGCTATTTAACTTCGAGACGTGCAATGCAAACCGCTCTCCTCAGTCCGTTAAGTAGTCATACACATTGAGAAACTGCTGATTTCACGCTCACTGATTGCGAAGTGTAGTAGAAAACTGACCTGGTCACTTACCATATGTAAGAAGACAGGCTAAAACGCCCTATATCGAGGACCTGAGACGTCAAGCAAAGCAGAGTTCTAGACAGAAAATGGTGCAAGACAGCAGCCTCAGCTGGACAACGGCTTACAGCAGATACTATTGAGTGAGCATTCTTCTCAATTACGCCTGTGCACTAAGCAAAGCCTGTTAAGATTGCCTGTATCTACCTCCGAATTAGGGTTATTGGTTTCCATCATACATCCCTCTACATATACCTGTGTCAGGATATCACATACATTGGAACAAATACTTGAACCAAAAGGTTTGATTAAATTAATTGGATATGGCATTTCCATGATTCTACATCTACATATACATGTACATGATTACTCTGCTATTCACAATAAAGTGCCTGACAGAGGATTCAATGAACCATCTTGAAGCTGTCTCTCAACCGTTCCACTCTCGAAAAGCGAGCGGGAAAACGAGCACTTAAATTTTTCCGTGCGAACCCTGATTTCTCTTATTTTATCATGATCATCACTTCTCGCTATGCAGGTTGGTGCCAACAGAATATTCCGCAATCGGAGGAGAAAACTGGTGACTGAAATTTCATGAGAAGGCCTTGTCGCAAAGAAAAAAAGTCTTTATTATAATGATTGCCATTCCAATTCAAGTATCATGTCTGTGGCACTATCTCCACTATTTCGTGATAGTACAAAACGATCCGCCCTTCTTTGTACTTTTTCCATGTCATCCGTCAGTCGCATCTGATGCGGATCCCACATCACACAGCAATACTCCAGAATAGGGCGGACAAGCGTGGTGTAAGCTGTCTCCTTAGTAGACTTGTTGGGCCTTCTAAGTGTTCTACCAATGAATCGCAGTCTTTCATTTGCTCTACCCACAACATTACCTACGTGATCGTTCCAATTCGAGATATTTATAATTGTAATCGCTAAGTATTTAGTTGAATTTACAGCTTTCAAGTTTGTGTGACTTACCGCGTAATTGAAATTTAGCGGATTTCTTTTAGTACTCTTGTGAATAACTTCACACTTTTCTTTATTTAGGGTCAGCTGACCCTTTTCGCACCATACAGATATCTTATCTAAATCATTTTGCAACTCGTTTTGGTCATCTCATGACTTTTTAAGACGGTAAATGACAGCATCATTTTCAAACAATAATAATCTTCGAACACATTGTCAAACAATAATAATCTTCGAATACAGTATATGTTCCAAAGTCCTGCCGCAAATCGACGTTATTTCTACGGGATTGTAATTCAAGACATTGCTCCTACTTCCCTTTTTGGGTATTGGTGTGACGATCTCTTTTCCAGTGTTTAGGTACGGATCTTTCGGTGAGTGAGCCGTTGTATATAATTGCTAAATATGGAGCTATTGGTATCAGCATATTATGAGAGGAACCAGCCTGTTATACAATCTGGACCAGATGCCTTGCCTTTATTAAGTGATTTAAGATTATTTGAGACACCGAGGTTATCTACTTGTATGTTTCTCATCTTGGCAGTAGTTCTTGATTGGAATTCAGAAATATTTATTCCATATTTTTCGGGGAAGGAGTTTCGGAAAACCGTATTTAATAACTCTACTTCACAGGCACTGTCATCAGTGACTTCACCGTTGTTATCGCACTGTGAAGTTACTGATTGCATCTTGCCGCTGGTGTGCTTTATGTATGACCTCAATTTCTTTGGGTTTTCAGGCTGATTTCGAGACAGAGTTTCGTTATGAAAATCATTAAAAGCATCTCTCATTGAAGTACGCGCTGTATTTCGAATTTCTATAAAACTCTGCCAGTCTTGGGGATTTTTGTATTGTTTTAAATTTTGCATGTTTTTTCCGCAGCTACTTGAACAGCGCTCTGACACGTTTTGGGAACCATGGTGGATAAGCACCCTCACTTACTAATTTATGTGGTATCTATCTCTCAGGTCCTGTCGATACTATCTCTCCATCATTCCACAACTTTTCTATGCTTACATGAACCTTTCGGAAGGAGCAATTTTAAATAGATAAAATTTGTGTTTCTTTTTGATGGTTGTTGTAAGTGTTACCGCATTCAGCCAAGTAGCAACTGCCTTGTGGTCGCTAGTCCCAACATTCGTCACGATACTCACTATTTGTCCAGGATTATCTGTTGCAAAGAGGTCAATTATGCTTTAGCAACCATTTACGCTTCGAGTGGGCACATGAACTAACTGTTCAAGATAATTTTCTGAGAATGCATTCACTACAATTTCGGAAGAAATTTTATGCTTGCCGCCGGCTTCAAACGTGTAATTTTTCCAGCGTATCGAGGGTAGATTGCAGTCAACACCGACTATAACTGTGTGAGTGGGGTACATATTTGAAATGAGGCATTAGTTTTCTTTGAACTGTTCAGCAACTATGTCTTCTGAACCGGGGATTCGATAAAACGATCCAATTAATAGCCTAGTTTAGTCCGATTGTCAGGTATAACCTCTACCCATACTATTTCGCAGGAACTATCCACTTCAATTTCACTACAAGGCAAACTACTTCTGACGGCAATAAACACTCTACCACGAACTGTATTTAATGTATTTTCTGAACACTGTTAGATCGTTTGAAAAAATTTCGGCTGAATCTTTTTCCAGCTTTAGCCAGCTTTCTGTATGTATAATTATTTGAGCTTCAGTGCTTTCTATTAGGGCTTGGAGCCGGTTTTGTCTCAACACAGCTACAACAGTTTATAACTACAATACCGATCGTGTCTACAACTAACTGTCCCCTTTTAGGCGGACGCCCTTTATGTGGTTCCTTGAGACCCTCTAACCTAAAAAGCCGCCCAGTCTTCCACACATCCCCTGCGACCATTGCAGCCGGTTCCTGTGTGTAGTGGACTCCTATTAAGCGGAACCCGGAAACCCAGCACCCGAGTGCAGGTCAAAGAATTTGCAGCCTACACGGTCACAGAACCGCCTGAGCCTCTGATTCACACCCTCCACTCGCTCTGCACCATAGGACCACAGTCGGTTCAGTCGACGATGCTGCAGATGGTGACCTCCTTCTTAATCTCGCAAGAACCTTTACCATTTCCACTACCCACCAGAAACCAGAGAGAACCTCCTCCGATCCAAATCGACATACGTCATTGGTAACGACATGAGCCACCACCTGGAGCTGACTGCACCCTGTACTCTTCATAGCATCCGGAAGCACCCTTTTCATATCCGGAATGACTACCCCCACCTGTATGCACTAGGAGTGCACACTGGCTTCCTTCCCCTCCTTGGCAGCCATGTTCGTAAGAGGTTCCCAGATACCAGCAAACCCACCCTCTTTTAATGCCCGAACCTTGCGGGCCGAGAAGCTTCCTCTGTAACAGGGTGGACAACTGCATCCGTCTCAGAGACATCGTCAACCACAGATAACGCCGAAACCTGTTTGTCAAATGGACCGGGGGGGGGGCCTACGATCGGCCCCTCGGAAAGTTTTCGGCTGCCTGCCAGACTTTGGAATGATCTCCCACTCGATCAAGGGTGAGGGGTCAACCTCAGAGCAGGCAGTAAACGGGGCAGCCATAGCAGTGGACCGATCAGGGGACACGTGGCAAGTGCTCGACGTCATCCCTGCTTTCGAACCCCCACAGTGGTGCCTCTTGGCAGCATCCTCAAGCTGTGTGACGGAAGCCAGCGCAACGTGGATCTGTGAGCAAAGAGTCGCCAACTCAGCTCACACCTGTACACAGCAATCACAGTTCCTATCCATTACTGCAGTCTCTCCTGTCTGAAGCTCATAAAAATATGTAACAAACGAACAGTGTGCCCACCTTATTAGCAGTAGGAACACGAGGTGCTCTGTCTCTGACGGTCTATCCAACACTAAGCTATACTAACCAAAACAAACAAAAGCCTGTACGATACGTGGTTTGAAGTACCACACGTTACTCTATATCTCCGTATCCTAATAATACACTCCTGGAAATTGAAATAAGAACACTGTGAATTCATTGTCCCCGGAAGGGGAAACTTTATTGACACATTCCTGGGGTCAGATACATCACATGATCACACTGACAGAACCACAGGCACATAGACACAGGCAACAGAGCATGCACAATGTCGGCACTAGTACAGTGTATATCCACCTTTCGCAGCAATGCAGGCTGCTATTCTCCCATGGAGACGATCGTAGAGATGCTGGATGTAGTCCTGTGGAACGGCTTGCCATGCCATTTCCACCTGGCGCCTCAGTTGGACCAGCGTTCGTGCTGGACGGGCAGACCGCGTGAGACGACACTTCATCTAGTCCCAAACACGCTCAAAGGGGGACAGATCCGAAGATCTTGCTGGCCAGGGTAGTTGACTTACACCTTCTAGAGCACGTTGGGTGGCACGGGATACATGCGGACGTGCATTGTCCTATTGGAACAGCAAGTTCCCTTGCCGGTCTAGGAATGGTAGAACGATGGGTTCGATGACGGTTTGGATGTACTGTGCACTATTCAGTGTCCCCTCGACGATCACCAGAGGTGTACGGCCAGTGTAGGAGATCGCTCTCCACACCATGATGCCGGGTGTTGGCCCTGTGTGCCTCGGTCGTATGCAGTCCTGACTGTGGCGCTCACCTGCACGGCTCCAAACACGCATACGACCATCATTGGCACCAAGGCAGAAGCGACTCTCATCGCTGAAGACGACACGTCTCCATTCGTCCCTCCATTCACGTCTGTCGCGACACCAGTGGAGGCGGACTGCACGATGTTGGGGCGTGAGCGGAAGACGGCCTAACGGTGTGCGGGACCGTAGCCCAGCTTCATGGAGACGGTTGCGAATGGTCCTCGCCGATACCCCAGGAGCAACAGTGTCCCTAATTTGCTGGGAAGTGGCGGTGCGGTCCCCTACGGCACTGCGTAGAATCCTACGGTCTTGGCGTGCATCCGTGTGTCGCTGCGGTCCGGTCCCAGGTCGACGGGCACGTGCACCTTCCGCCGACCACTGTCGACAACATCGATGTACTGTGGAGACCTCACGCCCCACGTGTTGAGCAATTCGTCGGTACGTCCACCCGGCCTCCCGCATGCCCACTATACGCCCTCGCTGAAATTCCGTCAAGTGCACATACGGTTCACGTCCACGCTGTCGCGGCATGCTACCAGTGTTAAAGACTGCGATGGAGCTCCGTATGCCACGGTAAACTGGCTGACACTGACGGCGGCGGTGCACAAATGCTGCGCAGCTAGCGCCATTCGGCGGCCAACACCGCGGTTCCTGGTGTGTCCGCTGTGCCGTGCGTGTGATCATTGCTTGTACAGCCCTCTCGCAGTGTCCGGAGCAAGTATGGTGGGTCTGACACACCGGTGTCAATGTGTTCTTTTTTCCATTTCCAGGAGTGTATTATAGGCTAGGATAGTCACTTGTTCCGGCAACTGCTCGGAGAATCTAGCAAGCCTCGTATATGTTTCCTACTTGCAGAAGTTCTAAAGTAATGTCTGTGCTCTTAAGCATGCTCGTTGCAGACACATGAAGAAACATTAAAAGTAGACCAATAACCTAAGCCAGATACTCAATTCCTTATTATCGCAACACCTATCTTCTTAGCCTGACAAGTCTTACTTTGCAGCCTCCAACCACAGTGACTTGCAAAATATAGGCTTGATCCCATCGCCTTCTCGCCACTGCATGAAACCGCTCGCGTTCCAAGAGATGAAAAGCTTCAAAGCCCCTGTCACTTATGACCTGAGCGTGAGCTTTTAAGTTAATATGTTGCTACCGAGTTCAGGTTACAACATATAACCTGTTGCCAAGTGTGAGGACGAGGCATCTGTACTTAAATGAGTACTTTTTCTTAGAGTACAAAAGGCACGATTTTTTCGTAGAAGAACTACAAACCTCGTTATAGGATGAATCGTCTTCAGATTTCGAGATAGATCAGATACAGTGCACTGGTAAAGCATTCCTTTTTAGTGTACAGTAGCAGCTAAACGAAAAGGAGGTAGAAAGAAGAAGAAGTTGACAGCTCATCCGCCGTGCCGTGTCGCAGAATTATAAGACCGCCTCGAGCAGTCCACAGAAGTTTATACCATAGGTCGCCTTACCAGTAGTTGCAATAGTCGAAGCTGCAGCTACCGACACCTTAATCAGCGGCATGTGTATGTTGACCGAACCGAATTTCAATGTTGCGTCTACAGTATGCAACAACGTGCTGTCACCGGCCTTGACTAACAGATATGATGAATGAATAAAACACTACATGAAGGCAAGTTCGCCAGGTTTGAGAAAGGACGGAAAGGCACCTTTAGACGAATCTTGAAATATATACACACACTGAAGCGACGATTCAAAATCTGTGTGGATTCTAACATGGGTCTCCTGCTAATTACGCAGAGGTGGCAACCATTACACCCCCCTGAGGGGAACCATATTTTCATTTGAATCTGAAAGGTACTTAGGCCCCTATTCAGCACATACTTTCTTTGATGCATTTAATTTTGCTTTCGAAGAGGATGAAGATGAACTTAGAGAAGTGATACACAATTATTGTGACCTTGAAAATGAATCTGCAAGCATACACGCAAACTAACACCAAGCCATAGTCATAGTTTGCTACTAAAATTTGCTATAACTAATATTGTAGATGAAACTCGAGGTAAACTTCTCATGTACAATCTTAACTTGGGCAGATTTGAAGGGTATTCTGTTGGAAAACTGTGACTCAAAACGGACCTTGCATTACCATACTTGCCTGTTTGACTCCAGTGAGCAGAACAGGGCTGAAAGTACGGCCAAATGATCGATTCGCGTTGTTACGTTGTAGCACCAACTCCTAGAAGCCATCTAGAGAGTGATGAGGGAATCAGATACTCCGGGAAGATAAGCTCTGATTAGGAAGCAGCTGTCAGCTATTATGGCACATGGAATTGAAGATGAGAGGATTGAAACAGTTGCGAGGGGAAGAGGAGAGGATTTGCCGTCAGCCCAAGCAGTGCATTTAGCAATAACGGAATAAGCAACCTTCGCCTCTTGTAAAGAAAACCTCCATGAATTGAGTAGCCCGAGAGGTTACGGTTTTAGATGTAAGAGAGGAGGCCATCATGGAAGGAACTGCTTTGCGGAGACACAAGCCAGGAAAACAGACGCCTCGCAGCCGAGTTGTAATGGAGCAGAGAAATGGACTCCCCATCCTCCGTCTCCGCCGAGATGGAGAGATAAAACATAATGGAGAAGTCATTAGAGAAACTGGATGCGTGCAATCGACTGTGTGTTGTCGATGCTATCTTAAAGGGCAATCAGTTCTGTATGTTAAGGTGGAATAAGTGGTACGTAATGTTTGTAGGGAATCAGGGCACTTAACGTGACAGTGTAGTTTCAGTGGCAGGCTAGCAAGTGCGAAGACTAGGTAATTAGAAAAAAGAAGTTTCAGCATGAGTATACAGTCGACACATGCAAAAAGTTGTACTAAGTAGACTGCAAGGGCAAGAATGATACCGTAAACATAAGATGCGGGAACCACGAGTTTCATAATGTCACGTATCAGCAGTGACAAGTACGAAGGGCAGTAACGTCATTCACAGAATAAAACTTAAAGGGGCCACTAAAGAAGTAACAGTGCCGCGGGTAGCCTTGATGTTGACGCTGTAACTGGAGGAGGGTGTGAGTGTGGAACACAAGTATAATACATTTGAGGACGAGTTAGATGTACCATATGACAGGATCTCAAGTGAAAAATTTTGGAGAGTTGAAAAGTAATCACAGATTACGTAACAAAAGCGCTATGCGTCAAGGGCAGACAAGCGCTGTTATAGAGGGGACAAGGCCGAACCATCGAATCCTGCAGACCGAGATAGATCTGCGAAAATAGGAGCAGTGGCCCACGAAATGCGGGTAAACGAAAGAGGTGGTGAGAGCAAATGCGACACCGAAGCTATCAATAGGACTCTAACTAGAATAGGAAAATAGAGAAGAGTGACTAATGTAGTGAGAAACCTGAAGAAGTAAGTAGATATAGGGCGCCTCAACTAAGGGAAGCAAGGAAGAAAGATGGGCAGCCTACGGAGTAGAAAGGGAGCCTGTATGACGTTGTACGAATAGGTCAATCAGAAGAACTGTGCTAATGGAGAATGAGCATCTACAAAAGGACATGTATTTTCCTGCAGCACTGGTGACTGTGCAGAGAGACCCTTGAGTCACAATTTTTATGAATACCAAAGGTTCCCAAATGAAGGTACTAGTACATGTCATAGGAGACTGTGAGGAACACCATTTACGTAATATAGCTTCTGTGGACCACGAGACAAGGTCGTGAATAAGCAGGTTAAAGGAAATGGTTCGATTGTGTCACTTACGCTAAGAAGAAAGGTCTTCGATTATTGAACTCTGAACTGCATGTCATGATGTAACGCACGAAATTAAATTGAAAGTAAAGGCGCAAGGCAAAGTCATAAATATATGACCATATTACCAGAGGCGCTAGTGGAAACACTCCAAAATAAATACGTCCAGTGTTAAGGGAAGCTATCATTGCTGCGAACTAAACTAAGTGGAATTATTCGTTATTCGTGATTTCAAAAGAGACACACAGTAATGGAATAGAAAGTGGAGAACAGCTGAGAACCACTGGAGGTTCAGTGACAGCTGTATTAGCACACTATTTCCACTACACGAAGATTTTAGATAGCTTATGAAAAGCACCACTTTCGATTGTGCATAGTGTTACCGTCAAATACTGTTAAATGAGGATGGCAGAAAGAAAACATCAGGACATATGAATACCAGAGATTACTGAAGGGAGTAATAAATAACAGAGCCACTTTTTAGAGAATTATGAACATAGCACTAACCAGAATTCAAGTACACATAAATACGGGGGAAATATTAAAACCCGACCTACAGAAAGTGAGCATAAGACCCAGTACCAATACGTAGTTAAAGAGCTTTCTATGAATCATGTAATTTTACTATCCATATATCAAACACTTCAATCGGACAGCGAAACTGTGTACCGAAGAAAATTCGTTGTATACACTGATCACAAGTCCTTGAAATCGTTGACAAATACAATTGATTCGTTATCAAGAAATACAGAATTCAGAATTAAACTGACAGAATATAACGGAGATAATATATGAAAAGGGGTCACAAATCACGTATCATACGGATTGTCACACATACCAGAAGACCCAACTGCAGTGAGTGTTGTTGTTGTGGTCTTCAGTCAGGAGACTGGTTTGATGCACCTCTCCATGCTACTCTATCCTGTGCAAGCTTCTTCATCTCCCAATACCTAATACAGCCTACATCCTTCTGAATCTGCTTAGTGTATTCATCTCTTGGTCTCCCTCTACGATTTTTACCCACCACGCTGCCCTACAGTGCCAAACTGGTGATCCCTTGATGCTTCAGAACATGTCCTACCAACCGATCCCTTCTTCTAGTCAAGTTGTGCCATAAACTCCTCTTCTCCCCACTTCTATTCAATACCTCCTCATTGGTTATGTGATCTACCCATCTAATCTTCAGCATTCTTCTGTAGCACCACATTTCGAAAGCTTCAATTCTCTTCTTGTCTAAACTATTTATCGTCCGTGTTTCACTTCTATACGTGGCTACACTCCATACAAATACTTTCAGAAACGATTTCCTGACACTTAAATCAATACTCGATGTTAACAAATTTCTCTTCTTCAGAAACGCTTTTCTTGCCATTGCCAGTCTACATTTTATTTCCTCTCTACTTCGACCATCATCAGTTATTTTGCTCCCCAGATAGCAAAACTCCTTTACTACTTTAAGTGTTTCATTTCCTAATCTAATTCCCTCAGCGTCACCCGATTTAATTCGACTACATTCCATCATCCTCGTTTTGCTTTTGTTGATGTTCATTTTATATCCTCCTTTCAAGACACTGTCCATTCCGTTCAACTGCTCTTCCAAGTCCTTTGCTGTCTCTGACAGAATTACAATGTCATCGGCAAAGCTCAAAGTTTTTTTTTCTTCTCCATGGATTTTAATACCTACACCGAACTTTTCTTTTTTTCCTTTACTGCTTGCTCAACACAAAGATTGAATAGCATAGGTGAGAGGCTACAACCCTGTCTCACTCCCTTCCCAACCACTGCTTCCCTTTGATTTCCCTCGACTCTTATAACTGCCATCTGGTTTCTGTCAAATTGTACCTTCAGAATTTGAAAGAGAGTATTCCAGTCAATATTGTCAAAAGCTTTCTCTAAGTCTACGAATGCTAGAAACGTAGGTTTGCCTTTCCTTAATCTTTCATCTAAGATAAGTCGTAGGGTCAGTATTGCCTCACGTGTTCCAACATTTCTACGGAATCCAAACTGATCTTCCCCGAGGTGGTCTTCTATCAGTTTTTCCATTCGTCTGTAAAGAGTTCGCGTTAGTATTTTGCAGCTGTGACTTATTAAACTGATAAATCGGTAATTTTCACATCTGTCAACCCCTGCTTTCTTTGGGATTGGAGTTATTCAATTTTTCTTTATGTCTGAGGGTATTTCGCCTGTCTCATACATCTTGCTCATCAGATGGTAGAGTTTTTTCAGGACTGGCTCTCCCAAGGCTGTCAGTAGTTCTAATGGAATGTTGTCTGCTCCGGGGGCCTTGTTTCGACTCAGGTCTTTCAGTGCTCTGTGAAACCCTTCACGCAGTATCTTGTCTCCCTTTTCATATTCATCTACATCCTCTTCCATTTCCATAATATTGTCTTCAAGTACATCGTCCTTGTATAGACTCTCTATATACTCCTTCCACATTTCTGCTTTCCCTTCTTTGTTTAGAACTGGGTTTCCATCAAAACTCTTGATATTCATGAAAATGGTTCTCCTTTCTCCAAAGGCCTCTTTAACTTTCCTGTAGGCAGTACCTATCTTTCCCCCAGTGAGATAAGCCTCTACATCCTTACATTTGTCCTCTAGCTATCCCTGCTTAGCCATTTTGCACTTCCTGTCGATCTCATTTTCTAGACGATTGTATTCCTTTTTGCTTGCTTCATTTAGTGCATTTTTATATTTTCTCCTTTCATCAATTAAATTCAATATTTCTTCTGTTACCCAAGGGTTTCTACTAGCCTTTGTCTTTTTACCTGTTTGATCCTCTGCTGCCTTCACTATTTCATCCCTCAAAGCCATCAATTCTTCTTCTACTGTATTTCTTTCCCACATTCCTGTCAATAGTTCCCTTATGCTCTCCCTGAAACCCTATACAACCTCTGGTTCTTTCAGTTTATCGAGGTCCCATCTCCTTAAATTCCCTCCTTTTTGCAGTTTCTTCAGTTTTAATCCACAGTTGATAACCAATGTTTGCGGTCAGAGTCCACATCTGCCCCTGGAAATGTCTTACAATTTAAAAACTGGCTCCTAAATCTCTGTCTTACCATTATATAATCTATCTGATAACTTCTAGTATCTCCATGGTTCTTCCATGTATACAACCTCCTTTCATGATTCTTGAACCAATTATTAGCTGTGCTTAAGCTATGCTCTGTGCATAATTCTACCAGTGATTAGGAATATAAAAGAGGATGATGATGTGTAACGTCCGACCAGCAACCATGATCAAAATTGTTCTGAGGCAGTTTCATGACTCGCCAGTGGGCGGACACCAATGAATAAGCCACACATCCGACAGAATTAAAAGACTAGATCATGGAGAGGTATTAAGAAAGACATAGAAAAGTTTTTCCGAAGTAGCGGGACTTGTCAGGAGAACAAGGTTTCGTAGAAAAAAGTAAAGACGCCCATAGTGTTGCCGCAATACGTAACCGGGTATTCGCTGTTTGTGAATGATGGTAGCCGGGCCATAACTGACAAAAGAGAATGGGAATATCTACATCCTAACTTTTCAGGATGCCCTCACGAAACGGGTTGCAGCGGAATATATAGCACAACAAGATGTTGACACATTCGCTCTAGTCTTAAGACAGAAAATAATTTGCAATTACGCCAATACTCTCAGTTACTGAGTAACCAAGGAAGAAACTTCATAAGTGACATTCTAAATCTGGTTTGTCGTTTACTGAAGATAGAGAAGATTCAGTCATGTGCATGCCATACCAAACGACTGAAACAGTAGAAGGAATGCAATGAACGCTGACAGCGTACCTGTGCCGTTACGTTAGAATGAAGCAGGAAAACTAGGTTCAATGGTTGCACATGGCCACTTTTCTATGCGACATCGCGCCTCTTTCATCAACTACGTTATCTTTCTGCATAATATGCAGTAATCGTGGAATCATATAGCACGGTCCCGCCAAAGTGCGTCTGTGTTGCTACATAGCGGAATTATAGGAAGCGACGCCCCAGATTCATCAGATGGCAAGGAGTTTTAACAAGGTAAGAAGGTGGATAAGGAATGCTATTATGGTTTAAAACGTGTAGGAATAAAGGGCTAGAGACAAGGTGTTGTTACATGAAGAAAATGTGAGGACTGTCAAAGAAGTTAACAAGGCCATGAGGAGGCCCTCTTTGTGTTACAAGCACTCATGAACCAAACGTAGTACTCTAATTAGCGAATAAGAAGTTACAACGGTGCATGCGGACATATGGAAGGAGTCCCTTAACTTTCAACATGTGTGTGTGTGTGTCAAAAATGTGAGTTGTTGTGTTCTGAAATATAAAGGAGTAAAAATAGGCTAAATTCTATCATAAAAATGATGAAAGAGATTCTTACCCGCAGAGATTTCGGAACGTATACGTGATATGAGACATTGCGTTCGGTCCTCGAAGACAGACCGACGCCGAGTCACTTTGTCTCATCCTAAGCCTTGAGGCAGTAGCAAGCAGAAGAGATAGGGCAGCGTCCTCATGAACAGTTAAGTGAGCTAGGATTATGCAAAAGAGTAAAGGTGACTGAGTGAACCAATTGGAGAACACGGTATTCCGTATATGCGTTTTTCAAGACCACCACTCTCATACTCACAGAAATCATACTTAGACATATCAGACGCATCATTCAGTGCAGGAAGTGCTAAGAAAAAAAATGCTACGACGATCTGCATTTCAACTGTGATCCAACTCATGGGAAAGTCTCACAAGAAGTGCAATCCCCAAGTGAAATTATTCCTAAACCCAGTGTTTTGTCACCGGATAGACAGCATCAGAGATGAAGGACGGGAGATAAGTGACAACTGTATGAACATATTTTTGCTACAGGTATGTATTAAAAGTATCAAAAGAAAAGATAAATCCATGAATTATGTAAGTACAGACTACCATAAACGAGGGACTGTTTAGCCGTCTAGGTAGACGCTTTTTGCCGAAACGTGGCTATTGCTTACCATGTGAACGATGCCTCGCTAGCCTAAAATCTTCTTTTCTCTGACAAAAGAGATTCTGAGTTGCTGATTGGCTGCTGTCAGGAGAGGCAAACCGAAAGTTTGCTCCCCCAGAGTGGGAATCTTGGTGCTGTTCTGGTGGGGTTACGAGGCCAGCAGAACAGTCATTCTATAAGTAGAGGATAGTTCGATTCGTATGTCCAACATGGAGGTGGTTTCCATTGCTAAATCGACTCCTGTACCGGAGGAGAGCAGTTGGGATTCTTTGCTTCTTCGTCTTTTGGTTCTCCCATGGTGCAGAACTTCAGGTCTTTCCCTAGTGGGTGAGACTTGTGGTCTGCAACTTTTAGTGAACTGAGAACCAATGGCAGTTTATAACTGTATCGACAGAGAAACTGCATATCATCTCGGACATATCATGTGTCACGATGGTGTACTTATTGGTCCTGAGCCGGCCGTCGGAATTTTGACAATAGCAGCAGGCCCCGCCGTGCCTGTGAATCAAATTGATTTGGCCAGATCAGCGAACGAGTGCACCTCACAAAGGAATCTGCCGGGATTTCAGGGCTCTGACAGGCAAGTTCCCCACGTGATAATAATCAGACCTCTAGTCCATATTTTGCAAGTTTTTGTGGACGCGTCAGAATATTATAGCTGCCGCAGAACACCACTCCTCGCCCTCAGCATGCCATTGTCTGCTGTCGCCTAAATCATGGTGAAAGGGTAAAGTATTGCTGCACCGGTGTCGGGTTGTTCAACGATATCCATAGCTCCCTATTCTCAGGTGAACCATAGTTCGTGGTGTTCTTTGACGTAGTTAATTCCATTTGAATAGATTTCGGCCTCAGGTAAACAAAGTCAAACTGCGTTGTAAAAGAGATTAATTCACTCGAGAATTTGTATAGTTTGCACCCCAATGAATTCTTTGCCATTCAAGCTCCATCCCTTTCCTGACTTGTTTGTCATTTCTTTTTCGTAAGATTTATCAGCTCGATTGTAGGGATAAAAGGATGAATAGAAACTTGTCATTACCTCTGTTAACTTAAATACGCCACTGTTCTCATTCATACTCCATCAACTATTGACTATTTTTATTTCAATGTGATGATACATGGCTACAGGAGCAATTCATGGTTCAGTCTTACTAAATTCATTTATTTCAATATTAATTAGAGCTCTGAAAGTGATCGAAGACCTGGGCTACAAAAGTTCCATTAGTAAATTCGCTAATTTCACATACACTGGAAAGCCAAAGAAACTGGTCCGACCAGGAAAAATGTATCCAGTCATCAACAGTCCAGTGTCGGCGTTAACGGGCCCAGTTGGAGCGTAAGGCTTTGTGTCGGGTACTCATCAAGGGTACAAGAGTGGACCTTCGTCTACTAAAGCCCATATTGATGAGCTTTCGTTGAATGATTCGCAAGCTGACACTTGTTGATGCCCCAGCACTGAAATCTGCAGCAATCTGCGGAAAGGTAGCATTTATGTCACGTTTGAACGATTCTCTTCACTCGTGGTTGGTTCCGTTCTTGCAGGATCTTTTTCGGCCGCAGCGATGATGGAGAATTGATGTTTTACCGGATTCCTGAGAACCACTGTACACTTGTGAAATGGTCGTACGGAAAGATCCCCACTACCTCGGAGATGCTGTTTCCCATCGTTTGGGCGCCGACGATAACACCACGTTCAAACTTAAGTAATTCTTGATAACTAGCTATTGTAAAAGCGGTAACAGATCTATCAACTGCCCCAGACTCTTGTTGTTTTATATTGGCGTTGCTGACCGCGGCGTTGTATTCTGCCTGTTTACATATCTCTGTATTTGAAAACGAATTCTATAGCAGTTTCATTGACGCTTCGGTGTATAAAAATTATGGATATAGCTCATGGTTTAAAGATTATAGAGAAGTTAATACTTTCCTTCATGTTATTTTCACTAACATTTTCGTTATCAGCAGACCTGAAAACATAAACATTAGCAGTAAGGAAGAGAAAGCATTCTGCATTTCAGGATAGTGTAAAATATTTTCACTCTTCGGAAAAAAGAAGATACGAAGTACAGGGGCAGATAGGTATCATACAATATGAAAAATATCTAATTAAAATAGAAGAACAAGAGATAAATGCTCCGATTAAACGCAGTGTGATGTAAGGAGTACAGTCTTTTTCGTCTAATGCTCAGCATGTGAATCAGTGAAAAAAGAAAGTAACAAGGAGTAGCGTTTTTTAGCGCAAAATCAGAATGGTGGACCAAGTAATAGACAAAATGATGGATTTCTACAGTGTTCGAATCTTAATGGTACCACACCCTGCCTATCTAACCCATGTTAGTTTAGGCAAATATTTGACCCATTTCTGAAAAAAACTATTTGATGCAGGACCTTAATATTTTTACTGTATGTTACATGATGCTGATAGTCAACTGCACCAAATTCTACTTTATCCATTTTATATTTTTTTAGACATACTTTTTTTAAATATACATAACACTATATGTACATAATTTTTATTCTCATTTGTTCATGAAATTCTTCCAACGCCTCCAACGAATCTGTGGTCCGTTGTCCAGTATGCTTTGCGACAGATTTCATTACCGATATACCTTGGTGCTCATTATTTGTATGAACTCTATGATCACAAGTGTATACTGACAGCCTATAAATTTCTTGAGAATCGGCCAAAAACTAACACTGACACAGATTTCTCGTAAACCTCTCAGTACAGTTGGAAACGGGGCAATCAGTGCATGATTGTTGTAGGCTTGGCTTTGTTACATGGCACACAACTCATTATTTGTATAAACTCTATGATCACAAGTGTGTACTGACAGCCTCTAAATTTCTTGAGAATCGCCCAAAAAATAACAATGACAGAGATTTCTCGTAAACCTCTCAGTACAGTTGGAAACAGGACAATCAGTGCATGATTGTTGTAGGCTTGGCTTTTTTACATGTCACACAACGGTTTAGCACCCATCTTACAGCTTATGCTGCTTAAAAGAACTGATTTCCATAATTTATGAAGCATTTATGAAGCATGAAATGCGTGTGACTCAAACGTGTCTATTATACTTATAATTTATAAATGAATTCTTCCAGCACAGACAGCAACTAATTACTCGAATTAGGATTGGTTTTCCTGCATATTCCTACTCGGGAAATATTGTGTAACATTTGTTGCGGCATTATCTGGCCATTTCACCTTAACTTCTCTCAGAATGATATCATTGTCCTTCTCCCTGCTAATATTAGCGAGTGTGGTTTCCATCAAATTCGCAAACGTTACTTTCTCACGTACAGTGCATAAAACTTGGTCTCTATTAAGTTATTATCATTCTTCAACGACTGTCCTGCGGTCCTCATGAGAACACATGTGCTACAATGTTTACTGTTTTTGGGACATTAACAACATTGAATTCTTGTAGACAAAGGGCCTAGCAGGCAAAGTGTCCACGTGTGAGTCTTTCATGAAGAACTGTAGAGCCTTTTGATTGCTATACAGTTTCGTTAATTTCCCGATCAGTAAAAACCAGAAATTAGTAAATCCCCACACAGCTGAAAACGCATTAAGTTCTGTCACTGAGTAATTCCTTCCAGCTTTGGTCGGTACTACAAAATGCTATGGTCTGCTTTACTAATTCCCCATCGTATTAGACCTCCTGGAACAGATGGATTCTGAAACCGGTTTGCAGCTCTTGCAGAGCTCACCGCATAATTGTGGATGGAACGGAAGTGGTGCTCTCAGTTCGCATCGTTCTGCTTCACTCCAGTTCGACATCACATTTTTAAGGAAAAAGTAAGGTGTGGTAACAATCTCTTATACGAAACACTTATAGAAGTTCAACAGTCACGGGAATGCATGAACATGCCGTTTTGGTCTTGGTACTGTATAGTTATCGATCGCTTTAGACTTATCCGGTTCCATCCAGATAACGTGAGCAGAAATTATGAGGCCCAGGAATCGCAGGTCCTTGTGTCCAAACTACAACTTCGTTAAATTGACTATGACATATAGCTCTTTGAAAGCATTAAGTAAATGACCTAAGGTGGCACTGTGGTCTTCCCAAGTCATTTCTGTGATGCGTAAATATCAATCTCCAGAACACGTTCATATTAAACTTAATGTTTATAAATTATAGTACAATTCTGTCCTGATCTCATTCACCCGTGGCAGCTTCCCGACCACACACGCGAGAAAATTCGGCATACCTTAGTAACAAATAACCTTGAATGTTATAACATCTGAACACAAGATCTCAACTAAATTCAATAAATCCAAGTACACAACAGTATAAAACCCTCCACAATACAGAGGAAACACAAATAAAATCCCTCAAAAATTCAGATTTCCCGTCTGAACGACTACTGACTTACACAAATAACTTCTTCTTGTTAGCAGTGGAGGCATGGGTAAGCTATGCGCCAGCACCTTAAAGATATTTTAGGTTGATTAGATGGTTATTTCCGTTGCGAAATTGATTCTTTCCCCACTGTTCTGAATTTTAAAGCAAAAGACAAAATTTTAACAGAAACTTCGTAAAGATCTGACTATTAAGTCAGGATCACACGAATTACGAGTAAATATGTCACACAACAGGTAACATAATGAATTGAATTTACTAAACAGAGGTGGCCTAGCATGTGGTAAACATGGGTGCTGTAGCCCACAAGTTCACAGATGTAGATGGTTTTTGAAATACTGAAAGAAACAAAGGTCAACATTAAATACTATTTACTACAAGTCCTTTTAGACTTCAAAGTGTGTATTTAATAAAGGAGCAAAATACAGCATTGAAACACACATATTACACAATACAATGTAAGGCTTTATAATAGAATCCGAACATTATAAATAAAGAAGAAAGACTGAGAACATCCAATTTTTATGCAAAGCTTTGACGAGAGAATTACTAGCTAAAGAAATAATACAAATAACCAAAATACACAAATTCACTATATTATTGAATAGCAGAAAACTTTAAGAAATTTCATCCATGGCGCTACAACAAAACTAAAACAGCACATTGCTGTATAAACAAAAACAGTGGACGGTGGCAGGGTGGCAGGGTGGTGAATGAGAAGATGTGCACAGATGAATGAAAAGATGTACACAGACAAAATTCTAGACTTCCTGAAGGATAGCAATGTCACGAGAAAGGCTCAACTTGCAAGACGCCATACAAACACTAACAGATACTAAGAAACACTGAAAATATATCCACAAAAGCAAAGAAGATAGAAATTACATAGAAAAATACAAAGGCTCATACTCGAAATTACTTACCAAAACCGAACAACCAAAATATTCCCATAAAACCACTCATTAACTTCATAAATGATCCATCCTACCAAATACCCAACATACACACACACGCACACACAAACACAAACAGGACTGAAGAAGACATACAATTTTTATAGTACAGAAAGTTAGAATATTTCAAGCAATTAATAAACAGGCATTCCAGTCTTTGAGGAATGGGTCCTATCTTTAGAATAATTTGTAAGTTGAATGTCAAGAAAGATACAACATCGGTGAGGGAATATAGTCGCGATAAACTAAATGACTGTAACGGAGTTAGATTAGGAAATGAGACAATACATACAGCAGATGATTTTTGCTACTTCAGCAACAAAATAACTGTCGATGTCGGAGATAGAGAATACGAAATGCAGGTTGGCAACACCAAGAAAACCTTCCTGGAAATAGGAATTTATTAACATCGAATGAAAATTTAAATATAATGAATTCCTCTCTGGAGGTATTTGTTTACAGTATAGTCTTGTACGGAAGCTGAACATGGACGATAACTTTTTATGCAAGAAGGCAATATTAGACTTGATTGGTTGGAGACGTAACTACTGAGGTGATACATAGACTAAATTGGAAGAAAAGATAGCTATGGCATAATTTGACTGAAAGAATGGTTTGGTTGGCAGAGCACTCAGACGTCGAGAAATTGTTAATTTGGTAATGATAAATGAAACGTGCGTGGCTCGTGTTCCCGCGATTATCTACACTCCTGGAAATGGAAAAAGGAACACATTGACACCGGTGTGTCAGACACACCATACTTGCTCCGGACACTGCGAGAGGGCTGTACAAGCAATGATCACACGCACGGCACAGCGGACACACCAGGAACCGCGGTGTTGGCCGTCGAATTGTGCTAGCTGCGCAGCATTTGTGCACCGCCGCCGTCAGTGTCAGCCAGTTTGCCGTGGCATACGGAGCTCCATCGCAGTCTTTAACACTGGTAGCATGCCGCGACAGCGTGGACGTGAACCGTATGTGCAGTTGGCGGACTTTGAGCGAGGGCGTATAGTGGGCATGCGGGAGGCCGGGTGGACGTACGGCCGAATTGCTCAACACGTGGGGCGTGAGGTCTCCACAGTACATCGATGTTGTCGCCAGTGGTCGGCGGAAGGTGCACGTGCCCGTCGACCTGGGACCGGACCGCAGCGACGCACGGATGCACGCCAAGACCGTAGGATCCTACGCAGTGCCGTAGGGGACCGCACAGCCACTTCCCAGCAAATTAGGGACACTGTTGCTCCTGGGGTATCGGCGAGGACCATTCGCAACCGTCTCCATGAAGCTGGGCTACGGTCCCGCACACCGTTAGGCCGTCTTCCGCTCACGCCCCAACATCGTGCAGCCCGCCTCCAGTGGTGTCGCGACAGGCGTGAATGGAGGGACGAATTGAGACGTGTCGTCTTCAGCGATGAGAGTCGCTTCTGCCTTGGTGCCAATGATGGTCGTATGCGTGTTTGGCGCCGTGCAGGTGAGTGCCACAGTCAGGACTGCATACGACCGAGGCACACAGAGCCAACACCCGGCATCATGGTGTGGGGAGCGATCTCCTACACTGGCCGTACACCTCTGGTGATCGTCGAGGGGACACTGAATAGTGCACGGTACATCCAAACCGTCATCGAACCCATCGTTCTACCATTCCTAGACCTTCAAGGAACCTTGCTGTTCCAACAGGACAATGCACGTCCGCATGTATTCCGTGCCACCCAACGTGCTCTAGAAGGTGTAAGTCAACTACCCTGGCCAGCAAGATCTCCGGATCTGTCCCCCATTGAGCATGTTTGGGACTGGATGAAGCGTCGTCTCACGCGGTCTGCACGTCCAGCACGAACGCTGGTCCAACTGAGGCGCCAGGTGGAAATGGCATGGCAAGCCGTTCCACAGGACTACATTCAGCATCTCTACAATCGTCTCCATGGGAGAATAGCAGCCTGCATTGCTGCGAAAGATGGATATACACTGTACTAGTGCCGACATTGTGCATGCTCTGTTGCCTGTGTCTATGTGCCTGTGGTTCTGTCAGTGTGATCATGTGATGTATCTGACCCCAGGAATGTGTCAATAAAGTTTCCCCTTCCTGGGACAATGAATTCACGGTGTCCTTATTTCAATTTCCAGGAGTGTATTTTTCACCCAGTTTTTAACGTACTTACGCCTCACTACGTTAATTTAAGTTACTACTGTCACTAAGTTGCTGCCTGACCATGAGCGGCGTTAGCAGGGCGTATCGGTATATCCCCTCTCGTACTATCTTTGCTTGACAACTACTACTTCGCCGTCGTTGTCTGTCGTAGGGGAGTTCGTGTCGGGCAGTTCTCGTTGCGTGTTAGGGTCGGCCAGTCAGTTGGAACGCGTCTGGAGCGCAGACCGGTCCTGCCAGACGGGGAGTTGCAAAGCGTCAGTAGAGCAGTCGGATGGAGCAGAAGTGAGGTCTGCGCCGATATGGCTCGCCCGACCATCGCCGCCACGCATCACTTGAGCAGGGCCACGGTCTTGGTGGATCGTCGGTGGGTCTCCCACCGGACGATGCTTTTGGCTCGCCGATCGTTAATGAGTCGGCTGGCTCTCTCTCTCTCTCTCTCTCTCTCTCTCTCTCTCTCTCTCTCTGTGTGTGTGTGTGTGTGTGTGTATCGTTCAGGTCTTCGTGCAAGTGTTTGTCAGGTTGTGTGTATAGTTTGTGTGATTTTAGGTGACCCTTTATTTTTAATGTTGTCGGCGTACTGGCTCTGAGAGGTCGGTTATCTCATCGGGCGACGTGTAACTGGTTCTTCAAAATGGTTCAAATGGCTCTGAGCACTATGGAACATAACATCTGAGGTCATCAGCCCCCTATAACTTAAAACTACTTAAATCTAACTACCTTAAGGACATCACACACATCCATGCCCGAGGCAGGATTCGAACCTGTGACCGTAGCGGACGCGCAGTTCCAGACTGAAGCGCTTAGAACCGCTCGGCCACACCGGCCGGCTGTAACTGGTTCTCCGAGCGCTTCTGGGCCCCTTCAATTACCATCTTGTGGAACTTGGGTCAGTCGTTTCCTGGTGCAGTTATGTCGTTTAGCCAGTGGGCGTGTTACCTGTGCATGGGTGGGTCCGAGCAAGTATTTCCGACGTCATGTCGAAGTGAGTGGGAGACGCGCCAGCAGTGCAGTCGCGACGGAGCAGCAGGCAGTCGGTCGTTTGCTGCGGACCAGGGAAGATATCTCCGCGCGGTGCAGTCGGCTGGGTCCGCTGCCAGTCCCTGCGCACTGTCGGAGCGTGTGAGGAACTGTCTGATCGCTACGAACTTCGTGGTTTACCGATCCAGGACGTCGGAGTTGAGTAGTGGTTTCACGTATCCAAGCAACGTCCATTCGTGTTGTGTGGTTCGTTTCGGTAGTTCGCTGTTGGCGAGATTGTCTGTTTGAATTCTCATGTACCAACTGGTGGCAAGCCAGTCGTTTGTCGGTCGGTCTGTGGCTGTAACCTAATTTTGTTCGGACGGATCAAGTGTAGTTGGGCTCACCACCTGTCTCACCTAAGTGAACGAGGGCAGACCGACCTCCCTGGAGGGCTTATGAGTGCCACCGATGTTTAATAAACTGTTGTCAGCTATTTTCAATTTTAGGCTCATGTTTATTCATTTTGTTTTCTTAAATTTTGCAAAATTAATTTCTATATTTATCTTTCAAACTTAAACACTGCGGCCTTCTGCCTTTAAAGATTATGGTAATATATTTTACAATTTTGAAGTTTAATTGTGGCCCTCAGCCATTGTTCTTGCAACTTGCATATGTAGTTTGAGTTTTTTTATTGCTATCTTAATTGGATTTTTATGGTGCTAAGATTTCTTGTTGGAGGCCTTCAGCCATGAAATAGTTGCTAAATTACAATAAATTATAATTAGAAACAGAAAATGACTTCAACCCTTGGCCCTTTCCACAATCCTATTACCTGTTCTGCTCAGCGGGTTCATCGGTTGAAACTGCAGAGGGAGACCAAGGATCGTCTACAGTAAGCATATTCTGATGCATTTAGGGTGCAGTTATCATACAGAGATGAAAAAGCTGGCGGTAACGTGGAAAGTCGCAGCACGTTAGTCTTCGTGCTAAAGGCAACAACAACAAAATTGACAAAAACGCAAATGTTAAGTAACGTTGTTGTCTTGTTCCAGTACAAAGAATTTTGAGACCGTTCGCAAGACATCGTTATTCTTCAATCGCTAGCTCTAATTTTATTATTATTCGGTGTCCTATTTCAGAAGTTTGTTGCTTGCTTGAATATAAGTGCGAACTGCTTACACTTTCTCTAGAAACGTTATTGCTGCCTATATTGGGTTCTGACCGTCACCGAAATTATAATTAGACAGCCATATCACAGTATTTCCTGCAGTTTATCTCAGCTCTGTCTACTGAAACATATGTTGCCATATGTGCACTTATCAGTTCCGTCTATCAGCACAGCGATACAGCGCATTTTTTGCTTTGTCACATCAGGCCGACACTTCGCCTGTTGTTACCAAGACAAGCGCTGTCGCCCAACGCCTGGTGGACGGGTATCTACTTTAGCAAGTTTATGTTAATGCCTGCCATTTGAGGCAGAGTGACACATATATATATCTTACTCGTCTTAGGTTCTATGATTGCGACCTCATAGCATTCAGCTCGCACCTCCATTTCTATATTGTGGCAAATATCTTTCCTCAGCCCAAAATAAAGGCTGTTACATTAAAGAAGAGCAGGAAACTGATCTTTGTGGCTGTCCGTTAAGCCTCAGTATATCAATTCTTGGCCAGTCTTCCAATGGGTTTCTGTAAAATTCATAAGAAAGTTCTCTGTATGTGCGCCTTCACTTAAGTGGCCACCCCACCTGTCGTTCTGTTAGATATTGTCAACAGTACTCCATTTTTTAAGCCTACTAACATTATCAAAATCAACACACTCTCGAAATTCCCTATTTCCGCCGGGGTATGCCGAAATTTCGGACGTTGAGCCCGCGTAATGCAGATATGCATTTCCTTTTTCTCCCTCCGTCTCTATATCTTACACAAATCATGTAGATATAGTAGATTTATAACTACTTAATTTCGTCTCTTATTCGTAGCAGCACATATTTTTCATTCTTCCTCTGCCCATATAGTTTATTTAACTCTTTAAGATGTTTTCCCCTGCATCTTGGAGTATTTATACAGATTACGGGATTAAATGCGAAAAGAACATCTCACAGTTTTCAGTTAACTGTTAATAAACTATGTTTCGTTCCTGATGGAATGACCTCCATATTCGCTACCACCCTGTTAGTCAAGTAATTACGATGCGAGGTAGTTCAGTGTTTAAGGTACTCGAGTGGAGTTTGGGAGAGGAATCTGCAGGGAGGTTTCAGATCGTTTGCACAAGTCACTTGCATTAGAATTCAAAACGTATACCTGAAGGCAGTCATGTTATACATACTTTCCCGATATTGAGTAAGTGTAGTCCTACTCAGTCTCTAGTGGTAGTGTAGTTCCTATAACTATCTCTTTGCTGTCCTGCTTTATTATCTACAGGCTCAATATTAAAATCACAGGAGATCGCGGGTGTCCTTTTGTATCTTCTTACTGTCATTCCGCACATTTCAGTTGCAGTCAGTACATAAAGTGCGGACAAAAGGCTGTATGGAAGTTCGTTATTGCGCCTCCCTTCCACGCATATCTAAATTTGAGTCAGAATCTAGTGTTTGAAATGAAGCTATATCTATAAATGGTATTCTGTTAATGATTCTATGTAAAGTTGTGTATATTCCGTCTTTCTCTAAGTTTTATATTTAAAAAAAAAAAACGTTCTTCAGACACTGACGACCCTAGAAGGCTTCTGTTGTCTTGGCATTTCTTCACATTCACTGCACGAACGCTGCATTTGATGTCTTTTGGCATTCACTGAGTCCAAATCAGACTGTGCTGTTTTCTACAAAAAGGGCAAGTAGTGTGTCTAGATCACTAATTGCTATGAAGACGAATCTACTTTTGCACGCATTAAGTAGATTTAATTTAGCGAACGTCCTCAATACTTCCAGAGCCTCTTTCTCTGGAGCTCTACGTTCTGGCGACTGTTTCACTATAAGGGAACATGGCGGCCGGCATTTTAATTGGCGCTATTTTTCGCCTCAATCGGCTCCAGCAGCCGTAATGGTAATAGCGGACCGCCAGAATGACTCTGTGGCTCTCCGTTGGGAAAAGAATATGGCAACACCATTGGTCTAAATTGTGTCCCCAGCCTGGATGTTTCGCTGGTTTTAATGTCACACAAACATTCTTACACTCACTATTCACATCTATTTGTCTTTCTCGCAGTTATATACCGAGGAACCACATTACGCGTCTACATCATATGTCAGGTGTACTGAGATCCGTAAGTACCTAAGGACTGGAAAGTTGCACAGGTCACACCATATTCAAGAAAGGTAGTAGGGGTAATCCACTAAATTATAGGCCCATATCATTAACGTCGATAAGTAGCAGTACTTTGGAATATATATTGTGGTCGAAAGTCATGAATTACCTTCAAAACAACTGTGCATTGACACACAGTCAACACAGATATAGAAAACGTCGTCCTTACGAAACACAACTAGCTCTTAAATCACACGAAGTGTTGAGCGCTATTGACAAGGGATTTCAAATTGATTCCGTATGTTTACATTTCCTTGTGACACTGTACCACACAAGCGGCTTTTAGTGCAATTGCATGCTTATGGAATATCGCCTGAGTTATGTGATTGGATTCGTGATTTTCTGTCAGATAGGTCGCAGTTCGTAGTAAGTGACGGAAAGTCTTGGAGTAAAACAGAAGTGATTTCTGGCGTTCCCCAAGTTAGAGTTTAAGGCCATTTGCTGTTCCTTATTTACATAAACGGTTTAGGAGACAATATGAGCAATCGTCTTAGGTTTTCTGCAGATGAGGCTGTCGTTTATCGACTACTAAAGTCATCAGAAGATCAAAACAAATTGCACAACGATTTAGAAAACATATCTGTATGGTGCAAAAATTGGCAGTTGACCTTTAATAACGAAAAGTGTGAGATGGTCCACATGAGGCTGAAAGAGACCTGTTAAACTTCGATTACACGATAAATAGGTCGAATCTTAAGGTTGCAAATTCAACTAGGTACGTAGTAATTACAATTACGAACAACTAAACTAGGAAGAAACACACAGAAAATGTTGCGGGGAAGGCTAACTAAACACTGCGTTTTATTTGCAGAAAACTTAGAAAATGCAACAGATCTACTAAAGAGACAACATACACTGCGCTTGTCCGTCCTCATTTAGAATACTGCTGCGCGTTGATGCGTCCTTACCAGATAGGATTGACGGAGTATATCGAGAAAGTTCAAAGAAGGGGAGCACGTTTTTTACTATCGCGAAATATGGGAGCGAGTGTCACTGAAATGATACAGGATTCGCCGCTGGAAATCATTAAAAGAAAGGCGTTTTTTGTTGCGTCGGAAACTTTAATCACCAACTTTCTCTTCCAGAAGTGAAAATATTTTGTTGATGTCGACCTACAGAGGGAGAAACGATCATCAAAATAAAATAAGGAAAATAAGAACTCGCACGGGAAGATATAGGCGCTCTTTTTTCCCGCGCGCTATAGGAGATTCGAATAATAGAAGATTATTGTGAAGGTGATTCGCAAAACCTTATGCCAGACACTTAAATGTGATGTAGATGTAGATGAACAATATGCGAGCAAACATCGTCAGTTATCAACATCTGTTCGTGCTAAGGAAGTTACTACGTAAATAAAAATGTTTTGTACTAAGATAACTTCTGTCGTGCTAATACACTAAGGGCAGAAGTAGCTCTCTTTCTTTCTGAAGCATAGGGAGTAGTTCTAGATAGATTTTTTTCTGTCCTTACAGTCGGGGTGAGTGGAGACTGGTGTTAGAGATTTGATGATGATGATGGGTTTGTGGGTCGCTCAACTGCGCTCTTATCAGCGCCCGCACAAATTCCCAACCTTTGCTCAATGATGATGAAATGATGAGGACAACACAAACACCCAGTCATCTCGAGGCAGGCGAAAATCCCTGACCCTGCCGGGAATCAAACCCGGGAAACCGTGCTCTTAGAGATTTGAGCACGGCAGCACAGAAACAACCTATTTTCTTCGATTTGGGTGCTACCGTCTAAACTGTTATCACGATGATGGGAGCTGGGTAAAATAATTTCACAATTGCATGCATCCAGTTTATGACAGTTCAGAACTGAGGGGCTGAAACGTTCTTTCGTAAATAAAACTACCTCTTCTCATTTAACATTGTTAAACAATGTGCTACTACAATTAGAACGTTGTTTATCAGCGTTCGACTCTAGATTGGTTGTTTAGCTTACAGAGAAATCTACATGTAATGATAACATTGGTGGACATAATTACAGAAAGGCTCGTAAAGTTATTTAAGGAAACAAAAAGTGTTCAGCCACATGTGAAACATCAACAACGACCTGCAACAAATGATGACGCCTAAGTAGGTGTTTTAGCTGCTGTCGCTGCTAACCCGCACATCAGTAGCAGAAAAACTGCGCGAGAATCGGGAATCTCAAAAACGTCGGTATTGAGAATGCTACACGAACATCGAATGCACCCGTACCATACTTCTGTGCACCAGGAATTGCATGGCAACGACTTTGAACGTCGTGTACAGTTGTGCCACTGGTCACAAGAGAAATTACGGGACGATCACAGATTTTTTGCACGCCTTCTATTTAGCGACGAAGTATCGTTCATCAACAGCGGTAACATAAACCTGCATAATATGCACTATTGGACAACGGGAAATCCACGATGGCTGCGACAAGTGGAACATCAGCGACCTTGGCGGGTTAATGTATGGTGCGGCATTGTGGGAGGAAGGAAAATTGGCACCCATTTTATCGATGACAATCTAAATGGTGCAATGTATGCTGATTTCCTACGTAATGTTCTACCGATGTTAGTCCTAGATGTTTCGCTGCATGACAGAATGGCGATGTACTTCCAACATGATGGATGTCCGGAACATAGCTCGCGTGCGGTTGAACGGTATTGAATAGCATATTTCATGACAGGTGGATTGGTCATCGAAGAACCATACCATGGCCCGCACATTCACCGGATCTGACGTCCCCGGATTTCTTTCTGTGGGGAAAGTTGAAGGATATTTGCTATCGTCATCCATCGACAACGCCTAACAACATGCGTCAGCGCATTGTCAATGCATATGCGAACATTACGGAAGGCGCACTACTTGCTGTTGGGAGGAATGTCGTTACACATATTGCCAAATGCATTGAGATTGACGGACATCATTATGAGCATTTATTGCATTAATGTGGTATTCACAGGTAATCACGCTGTAACAGCATACGTTCTCAGAAATGAGAAGTTCACGAACGTACATGTATCACATTGAAACAACCGAAATAAAATGTTCAAACGTAGCTACGTTCTGTATTTTAATTAAGAAACCTACCTGTTACCAACTGTCTAAAATTGTGAGCCATATGTTTGACTATTACAGCGCCATCTGTCACAAAGCGAAAAAAGTGGTCCAACAAAAACTTTCAAATTTGTTTACGTACTACACTAATTTGTAATAAAAAATGGGGGTTCCTATTTTAAAAAACGCAGTTGATATCCGTTTGACCTATGGTAGCGCCATCTAGCGGGCCAACCATAGCGCCATCTGGTTTCCCCCTTCAAGCTACACATGTTTCGTTCTTTGTAGTTTTTTCGTTTCACGCTTCTTTCGTTTGATATTTGGCCCGGTCACGATCAATGAACCACCCTCTACAATGGCTAAGTGAGGACCACACCCTTCGGGCGCCAATGTGACTATCAGATGCTGGCACATAGCCGTATTTTTCGAGAACGTTCTAGAAAGTTTTGGAAGACTGTCAGTTAAGGAAGACTCCAAGACCGAGGGAAGAAGGTTTCTATCGGAGAAACGTGCTCAAGAGTCGCTGAAAAATCGGCATTTACGCTGCTAGCATTGAGGACCAAAACCAGTCACCAGTTACCAGTGCGACTATCAGTGAGAAGTAATCGTTTCCATACTCGAGTTCTCGGGAGCATCACTGTAGAGGCACAGTTGGATGCAACTACAGGGCAAGAAAACTGTACACATTCGAAGAAAGACAACAAGGTTTCCGGTAACTGTCCACAAAGAGTTATTATGTCGAGTTTTCTGTTATAGAGGAGCAAAAACTACAGTGTTTGCGTGTAACAGCAACGAATAATATTTGATATTTTCTGTGTGTCTGAATATAGGAAAAACCAGTGCTCTTTCACACAGAGCTGCACTTGTGGTTGCAGTATTTGACTGTGTGTTGTCGGAAGAAGTTGCAAGAAAAGCGCTCGCCTACGAAAGCGAAAGGCAGAACTTGCTGTTTGCTGGAAAAGCTTAAAGGACACAGCAGTGGGGTGTTCTCATTGATTTGCAAACATATACAACTACTGTAGGTCACCTCACCAACTGAACTTAAATTCCTGGGAAATTAAATTTTTCTCAAATTGAATCGGCCAAAATGGCATTCCTGGCCAAAACAAGTCTGCTAGTATCAAATATAGGTCTGAATTAGAGAAAGAAAATTCTGACAATGTACTTTCGGGGCACAGCGTTGAATGGTAATGAAACGTGGACTGTGGGAAAACCGGAACAGAAGAGAATATAAGCGTTTGAGATGCAGTGCTGTTGTGGTTGGCAGGAGAGCCAACCGTGCTTTTCTAAGGGAGGCCGAAATGCACGCGCCTCAGCTCACGCAGGCTGGCGTGAGGTCTGGAACATGACAAGGGAATTAGAACTGAGAAAAACGGACGTAGCTGGTGGAATAATTAACTTTAATCCATTCATGGAGAACGTCGCTCTTTATGGTACATGATTCACAATATCAATAGTACGGATACTGGCGCCTTGCTAGGTCGTAGCAAATAACGTAGCTGAAGGCTATGCTAACTATCGTCTCGGCAAATGAGAGCGTAGAAGTCAGTGAACCATCGCTAGCAAAGTCGGCTGTACAACTGGAGCGAGTGCTAAGAAGTCTCTCTAGACCTGCCGTGTGGCGGCGCTCGGTCTGCAATCATTGATAGTGGCGACACGCGGATCCGACGTATACTACCGGACCGCGGCCGATTTAAAGGCTACGAGGTGGGGAACCTAACAACAGGCAAGGCTGTGCCACCCGCACCCTGCCATTCGGACCGCGGGGAGCTAGGAAACGCCTGAAAACCTGCTCCAGAGTGGACGCCAACATGCGGTGTATGCGCCCGTAGAGACAGGAGGGGCCGAAGGGTCGACCTCCATCGGGCCGGGGCACCCGACGGTCGAAGACGACATGTGGTCCGGAGCGGGCAAGGGCTCCATGTCGAAGGACAACTGGTCACGGGAAGCGATCGGCGACGCGTGACCCAGTTAGGCGCCCGACGGCTGCAGCGGTGCGGCCACTGTGGGCGTCGCCGTCGGGAGAACAGGCGTCGGCGGCGGCGGTGGCGGCGGCGCGGTGCCATGGGGCAAAATGGAAGGCAGCGTCGGTAACACCTCAGGCTGAGGCGAGCCAGTAGATGGGTCCCCGGGGCGCTGACTGGACGGCACCGTCGCTGAAAGCAGACGGCGAGCAGCAGATCCCGTGCGACGACAGAGGTGCAGCTGATTGAGATGCCGACGCATCTCACCAGAGGCCCCCAAAACCAGATACATAGCGCGTTCGAGGCAGCGAAGAATGCGCCCTGCGAGCCAACGCCGTAAACCTCGATAGTGGCGATAGTGGACAACGTCGCCAGGAGCAAAAGCAAGTGTCTGCCGCTGCACAGGAACCTGATGCGGCGGATGCAGCAAAGACATCAAGGTTCGATGAGGGCGACCTTGGAGCAACTCAGCCGGCGAGCGACCATCAAGGGGCTGAGAGCGATACGAGGACAAAAAGAGCAATAACGCGTCCTCCCGAGAATGCGACTTTTTCAACTTCAACATCTGTGACTTGAAAGTCCTGACCAATCTTTCAGCGGCACCGTTTGACTGTGGCGAAAACGGCGCGGACGTCAGATGTTGAACCATTGGCCTTGAAGAATGACTGAATTTCTGCGGACATGAATTGTGGGTCATTGCCGGAAACAATAGTCTGTGGAAGACCTTCAATGCAAAAGATAGCGGATAACGCTTGGATGGTGGCAGATGACGTCGTGGAAGACATCCGGACTACAAAAGGAAGATTACTGAATGAATCTACCACAACCAACCATCGAGAATTCCAGAATGGACCAGCAAAATCGATGTGTAAGCGTTGCCAAGGGGAAGTGGCTTTTGGCCATGCAAAGAATTTCTGCGGTGGTGCTGATTGTTGTTCGGCACACACCATGCAAGAAGAGCACATATTCGTAATCGCGGCATCGATTCCAAACCAAGGACAGTGCTGACGAGCAAGTTGTTTCGTTCTAACTATACCCCAATGTCCTTGGTGGAGAAGCTGTAAGACAGAGGACTGTAACGAACGTGGTACCACGACCCTGGACTGATCATTATCAGAACGCAACAGCGAAACACCACGTCGTACAAAAAGTCTCTCCTTGTGAGCAAAAAATCGGCGAACCAACGGGTCCCCGACCCGTAACTTTGACAAGGGCAATTGCGTAGTAACAAAACGCACAACGAGAGCAAGGACAGAGTCGGCAGCTGTGCATGTAGCTACACGACGAAAATTAATCGGAAACGATTCGACCACGTCATCGGTTTTCGCATCAATGAACATGCAAGCAAGTTCGGAGGAATCGAATGCCCTATCCTCAGCAACAGGCAAGCGGGACAACGCATCGGCGTTTCCATGCTTAGTAGTGGACCGATACAAGATATCGTAGCGGTACTGCGAGAGGAAAATAGACCAGCGAATGAATTTCTGCGCTGTACGTGGAGGTACAGGCTTGGTGCTAATAGTTAATCTGACAATATTAGCAAGTGAGGTTCACCGAGGGCAACGGCTGACTCCAACTTTCAGCTGCTTACCACTGTAATCGCTCGCACACAACGGTAATGAAATTTAAAGATTTAAATGATTAATGTGATTTGACGAGAAGTAATAAAATGAGCTCCAACATGGAAAGTAAGCGTCCCGGACACGTGTCCACATAACACATTTTCTTTCTTTGTGTGTGAGGAATGTTTCCTGAAAGTTCGGCCGTACCTTTTTGCAACACCCTGTATATCTGGATCGTTCTTTTTGCAATGAACCATATGTGAAAGGCGTGTGAACAATTTACTGAAATCTGTTTTCTACATTGACATCTACATCTACACTACTGCTCTGCAGTTCATACTTACGTGTGTACTCGAGGGTTAATCGAACCACCTTGAGACTATTTCTCTATCGTTGCACTCCAAACACAGTGCTAGTGAAACTTAAATCGTCCCATGCGAGCTCTGATTTCTCTTATTTTATTACGACTACCATTTCTCCCTATGTAGGTGGGCGTGTGGAGAAAAGATGTCGCCACAACGAAAAACGATTGCGACACCAACGCGCGTGTCATATCCATGAGACACTCTCCCATATTCGTGATAATACAGAAGGGGATTCCCTTCTCTGAAATTTCTCGGCGTCGGCCGTCAATCCTATCTAGTAAGGATCCTATGCCGCACAGCAGTACTCTATAAGAGGATGGACAAGCGTAGTATCGGCAGTGTCTTTGGTAGACCTGTTGTATCCCCTAAGTGTTCCGTCAATAAACTGCAGTCTTTGGTTAGCTTTTCTCACAACATTATCTAGGTGATTATGCCAGTTTAAGTTGTACTTCATTGTTATTCCTAGGTATTTATTGGAATTGACAGAATTTCTATTTGTGTAATTTATCGCGTTCCCGAAATTTAACGGATTCCTTTTAGAACTAATGTGGATGACCTCACATTTTTCACCATTTGAGCCAGTGCCATTTTGTACACCACATGGTTATCGTATCTGAATAGTTTTACAGCTGGTTTTGATATTCTGATGACTTGACTAGACAGTAAATGACGACATCGAATGCAAACAATTTATGAGGCGCTGTTCAGATATCCTCGTAGAATATTTACTGTAGTCTAGGAACAGCAGAGTGCCTATAACTCTTCCTTGCGTAACACCAGATATCACTTGCGTTGTACTCAACTTATTTACTATGAACTTCGCCCTTTCTGACACGAAATCACCATCCAGTCGCACAACACGGACGATAGTCCATAGACACGCTGTCTGCTCACACGCCTCTAATGAGGTACGGTTTCAAAAGTGTCCTAAAAATTTTTAAATAAGGAGTCAGACTGAGATCCTCGTTTACAGCACTCATTACTTCGTGTGAATAAAGAGCTAATAGCGTTCCAAACGAACGACGCTTTTTGAACCGGTGTTGACTGTGTGTCAAAAGCTCGTTTTATCCGAGGTAAATGATTATGTTCGGACGTAACATTGAGTTCATTTTCCAAAATGCCACTGAAAATCCAGTCAGTCATATGGCTCTGTAATTCAGCGAGTTCCTTCTGATGCATTTCTTCAAAATTGTTATGAACTGTGTTACTAACCAGTGGTTAGTTACGGAGTTCTTCTATATGACAGCTAAGTGTGGAGTTATTACAGCAGCATACTCTTAACGGAACCTAACTGTCATACAATCTGGAACGAAAGACTTGGTTTTAATAAGTAATTTCAGTTCCTCCACTACACCGAGGACATCTACTTCTAAGTTGCTTTTGTTGGCAGCAGTCCTTGTTTCGTATTCTGGAATATTTACTTCGTCTTCTTTGGTAAAATAATTTCAAAAAAATGATATTTAATAATACAGTTGTGGCGGTACCATCGATATAATCACCATTGGTGTCTCGCAGTGAAGATATTTATTGCGTTTTGTCCCTGTTTCCTATGTATACGACCACAATCTCTCTGGATTTTCAGTTACATTTCGAGACAGACTTCCGTTGTTGAAGCTGTTAAAAGAATCACCACCTAAAATTAATTTTAAAAACCTGCCTTCAATAAAACATCACTTATCTTGGTTCCTGGGTTCGATTCCCGGTGGTGTCAGTGATTTTCTCTGCCTCGTGATGGCTGGGTGTTGTGTGATGTCCTTAGGTTAGTTAGGTTTAAATAGTTCTAAGTTCTAGGGGACTAATGACGATAGATGTTAAGTCCCATAGTGCTCAGAGCCATTTGAACCATCACATATCTTGGAGATTTTGTTTTCTTTTTGGCACGCGTTTTTCGTTGCTGCGTCAACTGCTTTCTGACCTGATTTGTTCACCACAGGAGATCATTTTCGTATATTATTAAATTTTTTGGTGTAAATCTCTCACTTACAATCGATACAACTTCCTTGCATTCAAGCTTCTGGTTCACACTAAAATAGTTCGGAAGGAGTGGAGACTCTCTCTCTTAGGAGGGCATCAAGAGAATTTTTATGTTCTTTTCAAACAGATACATACTGTGTTCATTCTTGGTAAATTTGGATGTTACGGTATTGAATGTCGCTACAACTACCTTGTGGTTACTATTCCCTGTATCCGTTATGATATTTCCTAATTGGCCAGAACTATTTCTTGCTGAGAGGTCAGGTATGTTTCCGCACCCATTTCCACGTCGGACGGGTTCTGAACTAAGTGCTCAAAATTATTTTCGGAGAGTGCATAAAGCGCCATTTTGATCGCTGCTTTATGCCTACCACCAGCCTTAAATGTGAATTTTCGACAAAAATCGCGTGCAGACTGAAGGCACCCCTACGACAACTGTATGAGTTGGTTACCTGGTTAATATGTAACTCAATTTTCCTTTGAATCTTGCAGCAATTGTATCATCTGAGTCAGGGGGTCAGGAAAGCTATTAATATATTCCGTTTGTCAAGTATATCTTCTATCGGTAATAATTCACACGAAATATCTACTTCCTTTTCTCTACAAAGCAAATTACTTCTGTCAGAAACGAACACACTACCACCGGCTGCATTTAATCTGTTCTTTCTGAACATCGTTAGGTTCTCTGTAAAAAATTCAGCTGAATTTACCTTCAGGTTCAGACAGCTTTTAGTTCCTACAGCGATTTGATCTTCAATGCTTTCTGCTAGCTTTTGGAGGTCTGGTGCTTTGCCGACAGAGTTATGATAATTTATTACTAGAAACCCATGGCTCATACCTAGTTCAACATTCGACTAAGGAAAAGACGTCTGTGGTTACAACTTCATGGATCCCAGCTGTCAGACGTTCCGCGAAAGATGAACAGGAGAAGAGGCTGTGTTTATGGTCAGTTCGTTCAATTGTTTACAGTCAACTTGGTTTCACGGATCCCATCTCGCTTTCTTTATTTGCCCGTGAGAATCTGTCGCACTTTCCCCGAAAGGTGAACAGGAGAAGAGGTTGTGTTTTGTGGCCAGTTCGTCCAATTGTTTACTGTCAACTTGGTTTCCTGCTTCAGGATCGAGGAAAAATACGCTTATCTACATTGAACGGGTGAAAATTCTCATCGCCTGTTACAAGATAAGAACAAAACCGAGGTTGTTGTAATAGATACATCAGTAATTTCTGTGACGATACCGTATCTGAAGCAAAGCTGGATGACGTGACTTTGAACAACGTTTGTAACAAATTCATCTCATGCAAGCTGTCCTCATACACAAAACTATTGCAATAGTGGTGCTACTTGAAATTTCATCACCGTCAGTGAATCAACGGTATATTATGAGTTTTTTTTCCAGTTACTTATAACTTCTGATTTTGTCGTTTCATGGTCTGATTCCTGTATCTCGAACTAGTATACTTCCATTATCGTTACAGCTTTGTATTACGGTGACAGAAACATGTAGCAGCATACTAACATAAAAAAGAGTATCCAATTATTTTATTTCTAAACACAAACTTACAATACGGTGAAGTGTTAGGTCTTTAACTTTTCAGGCCCATCAGATCAGGACTATGAAACTCACTGGGCTCCGTTGGATACCAAGCAATGATTTCTATTTCTACTGCTTCATCGCCAGGAAAATATTCCTGCGAATGACGTTATTTTAGAGGCCTGGACATGGATGCTTGGAGCAACTTATATAATTGGTGTTCTAGGACTTCACGCTAATACATCCAGTCGAATCATCTCGTTCGCTGTATCGTCTGACCTATTATTTGAGTTCCAGGCATGTTTACGGTGCTCTGCATGTTCTCCAGTTGGTTCATTACTCCATCCTGTTTCGTGGTGGTGCTCAGAATATTGCATCCAGTGCTTATTTGTAAGCTGCCTACACTTTGACTTCACCGGAAATCTTCTGCTCTAGGTCTACAACATAATTCCGAAAGACACTCTTACAAAGCTGCACCCATTGATTTTCTAGTTGTGTCGTCACCAGTACTACTCTTTGTCCTCTCACTCGTTGCCCGTAAATGTGCGTGCATTTCTGTCAACATGAATGTCTTTATTTTGCCGTGAAACGTCTATCGAGAAATACACTCCTGGAAATTGACTTAAGAACACCGTGAATTCATTGTCCAGGAAGGGGAAACTTTATTGACACATTCCTGGGGTCAGATACATCACATGATCACACTGACAGAACCACAGGCACATAGACACAGGCAACAGAGCATGCACAATGTCTGCACTAGTACAATGTATATCCACCTTTCGCAGCAATGCAGGCTGCTATTCTCCCATGGAGACGATCGTAGAGATGCTGGATGTAGTCCTGTGGAACGGCTTGCCATGCCATTTCCACCTAGCGCCTCAGTTGGACCAGCGTTCGTGCTGGACGTGCAGACCGCGTGAGACGACGCTTCATCCAGTCCCAAACATGCTCAATGGGGGACAGATCCGGAGATCTTGCTGGCCAGGGTAGTTGACTTACACCTTCTAGAGCACGTTGGGTGGCACGGGATACATGCGGACGTGCATTGTCCTGTTGGAACAGCAAGTTCCCTTGCCTGTCTACGAATGGTAGAACGATGGGTTCGATGACGGTTTGGAATACCGTGCACTATTCAGTGTCCCCTCGACGATCACCAGAGGTGTACGGCCAGTGTAGGAGATCGCTCCCCACACCATGATGCCGGGTGTTGGCCCTGTGTGCCTCGGTCGTATGCAGTCCTGATTGTGGCGCTCACCTGCACGGCGCCAAACACGCATACGACCATCATTGGCACCAAGGCAGAAGCGACTCTCATCGCTGAAGACGACACGTCTCCAATCGTCCCTCCATTCACGCCTGTCACGACACCACTGGACGCAGTCTGCACGATGTTGGGGCGTGAGCGGAAGACGGCCTAACGGTGTGCGGGGCCGTAGCCCAGCTTCATGGAGACGGTTGCGAATGGTCCTCGCCGATACCCCAGGAACAAGAGTGTTCCTAATTTGCTGGCAAGTGGCGGTGCGGTCCCCTACGGCACTGCGTCGGATCCTACGGTCTTGGCGTGCATCCGTGCGTTGCTGCGGTCCGGTCCCAGGTCGACGGGCACGTGCACCTTCCGCCGACCACTGGCGACAACATCGATGTACTGTGGAGACCTCACGCCCCACGTGTTGAGCAATTCGGCGGTACGTGCACCCGGCCTCCCGCATGCCCACTATACGCCCTCGCTCAAAGTCCGTCAACTGCACATACGGTTCACGTCCACGCTGTCGCGGCATGCTACCAGTGTTCAAGACTGCGATGGAGCTCCGTATGCCACGGCAAACTGGCTGACACTGACGGCGGCGGTGCACAAATCCTGCGCAGCTAGCGCCATTCGACGGCCAACACCGCGGTTCCTGGTGTGTCCGCTGTGCCGTGCGTGTGATCATTGCTTGTACAGCCCTCTCGCAGTGTCCGGAGCAAGTATGGTGGGTCTGACACACCGGTGTCAATGTGTTCTTTTTTCCATTTCCAGGAGTGTATATGCGCGATGTTATTAGCGTAATTAGGTCTGGGACTGCCCTCGCTGTTTCCCTTGGGCTATTGCGATACCTTCATCCTGGTACAAAAACTACTTTCCCGTTCCCTTCCGTTAGTGCTGTTGTATTCGTTCCCTGTATCTCTAATCCTCACCTAATGTAAGCATAGCAAGTAAACAGTTGCTTTATTGTTGTCACATTACACACACTAACACGAGTTAACGGTTAACCAGTTAACGGTAATATTCGCAGAAAATAAACAGCCTGCAGTTCGTCACACGGAAGTTGCGATCACTAGCGAAAAATCGAAGTAATGTCGCATGTTTTATCTCACATTAATCGAGCAGTTTTGTGAACTGCACCGCTATATATATATATATATATATATATATATATATATATATATATATATATATATATATATATATGAACTGTAAGCCCTTCAAAATAGTACTTTCCTAAATCGCATACATTAAAATCGTCTCTCGTATTTAATTTAGCAGTGTATGCTCTGCAGATAATTGGCATGTAAAAGCGTTATAAATATTTTCGTTATTCCAAACGACTGCCCAAGTTTGGAGCTGATATAACAAATTGACTTTTCTGTGGCTTCCTTATCCGTCAATGCATCGCTTAATTTAAATACAAAATTAAATATAAAGCATCGACTACATCACAAACAAACACGGTAAAATATTTATTTGTGAACTGTTACGGTTTTTGTATACTTCATATCACGAGATGTAATATCCCCAACGTTATAAATGGAAAACAATATTTAATAGAGAAAAAATTGCGACACTAATCCGAAACAAAATGCCTGAACAAAATATAGACTTAATAACTGCCGTTACCAGTACTGTATTTGACTGGAAATATATTGCACAAGTAATCATGCATTAACAAATTCTCCCACTGCACAACAGCTGACACATTTCATGGAACTTCACATCAATCGCACGCAGTGGCACTTTATCAGATGACTGAATGATAACTGCGGAACTCCAGGGCGTAACTAGAGCGTTGCTATTAGCTCATTAAAAGTGTTTGATTATGAAAGTCATTATCATGTTGTTAGTCTCCGTACAAGTTTTCCAAAATTCTTTATAAACACCGTCGCTTCCTTTCACGGGCTATTAGGCTGTCATCGCTGCTCATAAGCTAGCTGCTAGTAGCAACAGTGTCAAGGGCCTTCAACAGAACGGATATCAGGTTTCATGGGTAAAAAGGGAACCCGACCTTTCCTTCGTTGCTGGAAATGTGACTTCATCCACACCCGTCCGCAGTCTACCTTTTTGTGGCGCTCAAAGACCACAAAGAACTCAGTTATGGCGGTATTGGTAGCCTTTCTGCGTTTCCCTGAACAATGTCAGCATTTACGTTGTGATAAATTACTTGCTATAACTACCCTTGATGACCTCTCGTACTTCACAGCAGCCCTTGCAAAACAACATAGAGGGATCTAATCACGATGTTTTCTCCTCTACATAACGATTAGTTTGGATTTTGCTCTAGTGTGCCAAATCATGTAAGGTCATCTGAACGTGAAAATTTCCAATGCCTCCTGCTCATGCTGATCACTGAACGGCCGTCGTTACTCTACCGATAGCTGAATAGCCTTCTAGGCAGCTAGAAAACGGCTATGGATTCATTAGTCTTGGGGTGGATTATGATTGTGATACCATCTACCCACTCTCAGACGCTGTATCGGTCTATGAACATAGCTACAAGGGCTATTCGTTTATTAGCGTTAAGGTGGTCGCGAAGTGGAAACCACCGTGAAAATCGGACGAAGCGTTGCACAGACATGTTAGGCGGTGTCTACAGTACACGAGTTGATCACGGCACGTTGCTCATTTCATTTTTGAGCCAACATTTAGCACAAAATCGTGTCTCCAGCCAAGTAAGGGTGCCCGCCTAGAGATTTCGCCGGATTTCTTGCAACCCGTACAGGGCAGAGAAAAACTGTGTCACGAAATTTTAACCCCGAATAGCTGATTCCAGTAAGAACCAAAATTACTAACGTTGTGGGGGTCGACAACGCACCATTTTTAAACTACGGAAATTTGGCGCGCCGGCCGCGGTGGCCGTGTGGTTCTAGGCGCTCCAGTCCGGAACCACGCGACTGCTACGGTCGCAGGTTCGAATCCTGCCTCGGGCATGGATGTGTGTCATATCCTTAGGCTGGTTAGGTTTAAGTAATTCTAAGTTCTAGGGGACTGACGACCTCAGGTGTTAAGTCCCATAGTGCTCAGAGCCATTTGAACCAAACTTGGCGCCACGCTATCCGATTGGCCGTGGGGTTGCCCTGTTACGTTCGTCGGTTGGCAGGCAGCGCTATGGTTGTTGGTTCTCACATACAAACGCCCCTCGCCCCGTCAATCCCCCAACGTGATACGCACACGTGTCGTATGGGGCTTGCTGTTTTCTCGTCCTCACGTCAGAGGCATTCACACTTAAACTTCGCATCGGAGCACACACATCATCTGCGGTGTAAGTCATACAGTAAGCGCGGTGGCACAGTAATCGTTTGAAGAACGAGTTATCTCTTTTGTTTATGGACTATCCGACGGTAATGCGCATGAACCTGGACGGTTGTATGAGGAACGGTACCCAGCAAGTCGCTGCCCACACCCGAAAGCGTTTACAGCAGTTCACTTGGCGGTACAGGCTCGTTAGCGGAATATCATGGTGATTCCGGAAGACCTCGATCACGACGGGATGCTGCATTTGAGGGGACTGTCCCCTAGCGATTCGATGAAGCACCTACGACAAGTACTGAAGCGGTTGCATACGACATATGGGTCACTCATCGATTAGTCTGGTAGGTTTTAAGGAATGACGGCCAGCATCCATTTAGTTTCCACCCTGTCCAAGATCTACATCTTGTGGCGGAGTATGAACACAGGATAGGGTTTTGCCGGTGGTTTCTGCGACATGTTACACGAGATCCCGACTTCCCCACCTCTGTGGTGTTCACCGACGAGTGCACCTTTCATCCGGATGGCTTTTACAACACTAGAAACGTTCATCACTGGGCAAGAGGAAATCTTCACATCACGTACGTCCACGGACACCAGGAACGATTTTCGCTTGGCAGTTGGGCAAGCATTGTGGGTGACCATCTGCTTGGGCCGGTCCGTGTACCTCCTCGAGTTACCGGGGAAAATTACCTTCACTTTTTGCAATAAACTCTACCTGGCCTCCTGGAAGATATTCCCCTGGACATACTGCTATGCATGTGGTTTCAGCATGATGGGGCACCCGCAAAAAACAGTCGTGCTGTGGGTGGATATTTAAATGAACTCTTCGACGGCCGGGCAATTGACAGAGGTGCTTGTAGGTCTTGACTCCTGCGATCACCAGACCTCACGCCTCCGGATTTTTTCCTGCGGGGATATTTCAACGCTCTAGTTCACCCGCCCCGACGCGAACCAACTAGAAACGAAGAGGAATTAATGGACCGCATTCATCACGCTGCCAATCACATTAAGGCAATGCTACGAATCTATGAAAGAGTTTGGCAAAACACCGTTCGACGTTACCAAACTTGTGTCGCGTCAGAGGGTCGCCAGTTCGACCACCTGCTTTAAATGAACAGTGTTCTACCTACAATAAAGGCCCTTTTCAGGACCGACACTGTAAGTGAAAGACTTTCTGTACGTGAACTAACAGCTCCTGACTGGTTTGTTCCCTGAATGTCTTATCATGAGACTACAATGGATGTGTCGGGGCACCGGCGGATCCGTTCCATTCCCCCAGAGTGGGAGGTTGGCGCGCTACCACCGAGCGTGCGGGTCGCCTAGGATACATCGCGATCTCCGGCAGGCAAAGCGTTGGCGTTGTACAGAGAATCCGGCAACAGGGCAATCCAACGGCCGATCGGAACGCGTGGTGCCAAGATTCCGAAGTTTAAAATTGTGCGTTGTCGACCTACACAACATTAGTAATTTTGGTTCCTACTACCATGAGCTATCCAGTGTTAAAATTTCGTTAGACAATTTTTCTGCACTCTGCATATCGTAATTTTCGGCTGCACACTGGAAGTGGCAATGAAGACTCTTCTGCAGCAGTTTTGATGGGAAATGTTTGATCACCCAACATACTGTCAGGAACTGGCTCCCTGTGAATTTCATCCCTACTCACACGAAGAGAACATTTTGGCACAGACAATGAGCGATGACCAGCGTAGAAGTTGCACGCAAACACCATGCGACGTCCTTCTATGTCGAGGGTATTGGAAAGCCAGTGCAACGATATAACAGTTATCTTAAGTCGAAGCGATGACTGTGAGAAGTAGCTGGAAGATGTAAAAAACTGTTGGGAATAAAACATTTTTGATTATCAGATAACATTTGGCGAGCGATCAGACCATAATAAACGAATAGCCGGCGTAGTTAGACCATTTAACTTCGCCAAGCGACCATTTGGTATTTGCCTACCGACCATTAAATTTTTACAAGGAGAATGTCTCTGAGCCGTTGTAAATATTGCTGTTTTGAAGAGCGCGCCGCAGCGCGTAGTGTGAAACAGTAGCCCTCCGTTTCTGGCGGTGGCGCCGCTGTGGCAATCGTAGCTTTGGTGTCTCCCTCTGGTGGGAAAGGGGAAAGGTTGCCTGTTCAGATGCATTTAAGGGGTGCTATGAGCTCACCAGTCGGTCAGTCTGGGAGTCGGTGCAGTGAGTCGACAGAGTCAGTCGGAAGGCAGACGCTCGCATGTTAGTCAGCCGGCTCTGATTTTGGGTTGTGGATTGAGTCGGGTTCGTCGTTGTTCCGCTGTTGGACGAGATGGAAGTCAGCAGCAGGCAGGTCCGCACGGTGCATGTACGAGCCGGGGCCGTGGTCGACGCAGACGGAAGGCCGTCTGTCGACCGGTCGGCTGGTCGTCAGATGGCGACATGTGGTCTGACACCAGTATCAGTCGGGAAGAGTTGGCAGCCAGCAACAGTCGAATCCGTATGGTGTTAGTATTCGCCGGGACCACAGTCAGTGAAAGCGGGCTGCCGTTGCTCTCTTTCTCGGCAGGTGGTTTTAGTCGACGACGTCTCAGGATGAACACCATTTTCTGAGTCGAGATGTGGTTGGACCTTGTTGGTTGGTTAGAACTGAGCAGCGACGTACTCTCCACAGCGTGTAGCCAGGCCGGACGTCTGGGCGGCGGGCACACGCTGTTGCATTTGGAGGCGCTAGCTGCGAGAGCTTTCCTCCGAAGCAGGACCCGCAAGTTGAGTAATTAGTGACTTCTCTTTAAACCACGACTGTTACGAATTCTTCGTTATTTGTGGATTGTTGTTTCCTCAGTCGTTCAGGCGTGTGATAACAAGTGGTGTGTGTTGCGGTCTAGGACCCGCAGCCCTCTTCCGTAGTGATTTGCCAGTTGTGACTGGTGTTTTCTGTATTCCGTTAAACTTGTCTTGAGTGGTGTTTGATGCCATGATCTTGGTGAGGCCGAGTTAGAAGGTGTAGGTATCTTGGTTTACTCGACATCGGCCGATGTTCTCTGTTGTTTGTGAAGTTGGATCTGACGGACGGGAATCGGTGAGATTGTCGGTCGGAGTGCTAGTATGTCCGTCGTTCGGAGCTGCCTCTGTCGGATTCGGTGTGTTAACGAATTTATTGCTTGGAGTATAACGGGCTAATCCCAGAAATATGGTCCGGCTGCGGTGGCCGTGCGGTTCTAGGCGCTTCAGTCCGGAACCGCGTCACTGCTACGGTCGCAGGTTCGAATCCTGCCTCGGTCATGGATGTGTGTGATGTCCTTAGGCTAGTTAGGTTTAAGTAGTTCTAAGTTCTAGGGGACTGATGACCTAAGATGTTAAGTCCCATAGTGCTCAGAGCCATATCAACCATTTTTTGAACCTGAAATATGTTTTTATCTTGCTTATCTTCTCCAGAGGCGGTATATGTGTACTGTAGACCACGTTAACTCGTTTGGCCAACCTTGTATAATTTAATATAAGACTGCATTTCATGAGATTTTATTTAAGTGGTCGTTTTAGTATATAAAGTTGCCACCCTTCTGTCGTAAGACTTTTCTTAGAAGTTAAAATTAAGTTTGCACCTTCGGCGGCAAGTTAATCTTTTAATTTTAGTGTTTTGTACCATTTCCATCCCCCCAACAGGGTGAATTGTTGGTGTGCTTGTGTGAATTGTTAAGACTTTTAGTTTAAAGTGATCTGGTGTGTTGCAGATTTGCACCAGTGTAGTCTTTCTGAGGTTGTTGTGAGCGGTTGTGACTACGGCCGTGTCAAAAGGGAGCGGCAAGGTTCTCAGCCCGAAAGCTCATACATTTGAAAATTTGTTTCTTTCTGCCTCTGAATAAATTGTAACTTGATATTTAGAGGGTGCTTTGTGCTTACAATTTTTAATCTATTTCTTAAAAAAAAATTTTTGAGGAATAAGCAATTAGATTATGATTTCATTAGTTACTCCCTGGCAGCTACTTCCACGCTCACATAGTGTGATTAAATGTGTTAATGTTCTTGATGAATCTCTAGTAAATAAAAAAAATTTTAAGAATACTCTTTGAAATTAAATCCACGGTGCAGTCCCCTTAGAGGATATTGGTAACCGTTTTCCAGAAGGTAGCGTCTGATTTTGAGGAATAGTAAAGTAACATGTCATTGAAAGAGAGTGCCTCAATAACAAAATGTTTATTCTGCAGTGCAAGTTAACTTACGCCGATAAGCAAGTTGTGGAGCGTGACACAGGAGAAAGGCAGACTTACAGCCACCTCAACTCTTCATATTACTACAGAGAATCATGCCAGAGCATTACTACAGAGCGTCATGACGGATACAGGGATTAGTGAATACAAGATCATTGTAGCGAGGCTCACAACCATATCAACCAACATCACTAAAAATAAATGCAAAATACATCTATTTAAAACAGCAGATAAAAATTCGCTTGATGCCTTCCTAAGAGAGAGTCTCCAGTCCTCCCAAGCTAATTATGTAAGTGTAGACCAGATATGGCTCAAATTCAAAGATACAGTATCGACAACAGTAGATAGATTCATACCACATATGTTAATAAGAGAAAGGACTGATCCACCATGGTACATAAAACACGTCAGAACTCTGCTGCAGAAGCAAAGAAAAAAGCAAGCCAATTTTAGAAGAACGCAAAATCCCCAAGACTGGCTAAGTTCCACGGAAGCTTGAAATTTAATGCGGACGTCAATGCGAGATACTTTTAATAGTTTCCACAATGAAATACTGTCTCAAAATATGGTAGAAAACTCAAAGAGATTCTGGTAGTACGTAAGTTTACCAGTTGCAAGAAACAGTCAATACCGTCACTGCACGATAGCGATGGAGAAGTTACCGATGATGGTGCCACTAAAGCGGAATTATTAAATACAGTTTTCCGTAATTCCTTCACGAAAGAAGACGAAGTAAATATTCCAGAACCAGAAACCAGAACAGCTTTTAGCCTGATTGACTTAAAAGTAACTATCTTAGATGTTGAGAAACAACTTAAGAAAAGCAAGTTTTCCGGTCTAGATGGTATACCAATTGGTTCCTTTCAGAGTACGCAAACACAATAGCGCCTTTCTGAGCAATTATATAAAACCGCTGACTTGGCAAAGGTCTGTTTCTAAAGACTGGAAAGTAGCACAGGTCACAACCATATTCAAGAAAGGAAATAGGAGTAACCCATTGAATTACAGACCCATATCACTGACCTCAATTTTCAGTAGGATTTTGGAGCATATACTGTACTCGAACATTATGAATCACCTTGAAGAAAAAAAATTATTGATACATAACTATCTCGGATTCAGAAAACGTCGTTCTTGTGCAACACAGCTAGCTCTTTATTCCCGTGAAGTAGTGAGTGCTGTCGACAAGGAATTTCAGATCGATTCCATACTCCTAGATTTCCAGAAGGCTTTCGATATGATTCCTCACAAGCGACTATGAATCAAATTGCGTGCATATGGAGTATCGTCTGAGTTCTGTGGCTGGATTCGTGATTTCCTCTCAAAGAGGTCACAATTCGTAGTGATAGACGGCTAATCATCGAGTAGAACAGAAGTAATATCTGGCGTTCTGCAAGGTGGTGTCATAGGACCTCTGCTGTTCCTGATTTATATAAATGACCTGGGTGATAATATTAGCAGCCCCCTTAGACTATTTGCAGCTGACACTGTAATTTTTCCTCCAGTGAATTCATCAGACTATCAGTCTCAATTACAAAAATATTTAGAGAGAATTTCTGTATGGTGTGAAAAGTGGCAATTAACACTAAACAAAGAAATGTGCGAGGTCATTCACATGGGTACTAATAGAAATCCGGTAATTTTGGGTATGCGATAAATCGCACAAATCTAAGGGCTGTCAATTCGACTAAATACCTAGGAACTACAATTACGAGCAACTTAAATGGCTCTGAGCGCTGTGCGACTTAACTTCTGAGGTCATCAGTCGCCTAGAACTTAGAACTAATTCAACCTAACTAACCTAAGGACATCACACACATCCATGCCCGAGGCAGCATTCGAACCCGCCCGTAGCGGTCGCTCGGCTCCAGACAGGAGCGCCTAGAACCGCATGGCCCCTCCGGCCGGCTGCGAGTAACTTAAATTGGAAAGACCACATAGATAATACTGTGGGGAAAGCGAAACCAAGACTGCGCTTTGTTGGCAGAACACTAAGAAGATGCGACAAACCCACTAAAGAGACAGCCTACATTACACTTGAACGTCCTCTGCTAAAATATTGCTGTGCAGAATGGGATCCTTACAAGACAGGATTGACGGACATCGAAAACGTGCAATGAAGGGCAGCTCGTTTTGTGTTATCGCGCAATTAAGGTGAGAGTGTCACTTATACGGTTGGGGTGGCAGTCACGGAAACAAAGGTTCAAATGGTTCAAATGGCTCTGAGCACTATGGGACTTAACTTCTGAGGTCATCAGTCCCCTAGAACTTAGAACTACTTAAACCTAACTAACCGAAAGACATCACACACATCCATGCCCGAGGCAGGATTCGAACCTGCGACAGTAGCGGTCACGCGGTACCAGACTGTAGCGTCTAGAACGTCTCGGCCACCCTGGCCGGCTGTAACTGGTTCTCTGAGCGCTTCTGGGCCCCTTCAAATACCATCTTGCATGGAAACAAAGGCCGTTTTATTTGTGGCGAAATATATTTATGAAATTTCAATCACCATCTTTCTCTTCAGAATGCGAAAATATTTTGTTGACACTCACCTATATCTAAACATTCATGGTGGTGTCTGATTGTGCTATATCGTGTCTCCCTACCACTTTCGCGTAACGACGCTCTGAGTGAGTTTTTTTAGGGAATTAACTATTTTGAACCTGGGACCTGTTGCTGGTAAGGAGACGCCAGACCACACATGATATGTAGAATTCAGAAGAGTTCAGTGAGACTAGCGATGATGTAACCAAATACTAAACGATCTCAGCGTCAGCTCCACTGCACTCCCTGTAAAAGAATCTTAATACTAACTAAATTTAGTGGAAAGGGTTCAAGGCTTTCCTATTTTTAGTTAGCTGGTAAAATAACGTCGAAAAAGCAGTTAAATTTACCATTGGAAGTTTTACTCTACTCACAAAACATCGTTTATAAATTGCACTATTGAGAAAAGGAAATGTTTTAATACAGGATGGTAAAAACCAACTGCGTTCAACAAAAATGTGAACGAATATTCCGTGAATGGGTTTCCAAGTTCTACAATCGATCGAAGGATGATCTATGCCATATCACATCTATAATCTAGGATTAATTTAAGTTTCACAAGAGAGAAAACTACAAAATGGTCTACAGTGACCCTCAATTATCTTTAATTACTTATCTAACTTGTCGTAAATTAGAGTGGCTGATATGGCTTCTCAATAACTATATAACGGAAAAATTATCGCGGTTCTGATCTTTTCTTCAAGTGTCAAATGTGAACACCATGAGTTTTAATTAACGATCGACACTAGTATTACGCAAAAAAAGGGGTGTGACAGATGAGACTTCTGCAGTTCTGAGTGAAGCCTTATGCGCTCAAAAATACGGCATCGCTTGCGTTCATTACCTTGTCGGTGTTTAAGCAGCGTCAAGGCGGCAGCGGCCGGCGCAGCAGCCATCCAGTTCGCCGTCTCGGAACCAACTCTCCTCTAACTTCTCCTTACTACAATTTACCGAAGTTAGCTGAAAAAAACTATCTGGCTATGATATCATCTGACCAATCAGGGTCTCAATGTTAACCTTAAGCTCCGCCTACAAAAATTCTGTCTATCCAATGAGAAACGTTATACTTTTCGTGGTGGAGCAATGTTTTTAAAGTTTGCAAAGTAACAGAGACGCTAAAAAGTCTCACGCTAAAACCTGCAGCTAGTGTGGTCCTTTTAGCGTTATCGTAAGATCTATACTGTTCTTCTGGAGGGCTCTATCTTTTAACATGGGCTGGAGGATTGTCCTAATGTAACAGACAGGCGAAAAAGTCTCACGCTAAAACTTGCGGGTGGTAGTGGCCCTTTTTGTGTTATCGTAAGATCTATACTGCTTTTCTGGAGGGCTCTAGCTTTTAACATGGCCTGGGGGTGGTCCTTGACGTACCTGAGACGCGAAAAACCCTCACGCTAAAACGTGCGGGTTGTGTAGTCGTACAGGTAGTCTGGCGGCGTGGGTGTCCAGCCCCTCCCTTATCGTAGGGCCTTCTAGCTTAACACGGTTCTGCTCTCAGCTTCTGTTCTCGTTTCTCTCTTCGGAACTGCGTCTGCCTCGCGGTGGGAAGGTACGATATGCATTTAGGCATTCTTGTGTTAGTCTGTGGTATTCCATTTGCTCACTCGTTACTCGTATTACTTTGGTTAATTTAATGTCACGATTTATTCGGAGCTATGTGACATACTAGTAGATTTGCTTATTATGTCAGGGTTTTCATGGAAGGTGTTGGATTTGCCTGACACCTTACGTACATAGGGAGAAATGATCTTCATAATAAAATAAGAGAAATCATAGTTCAAACGGAAAAATTTAGGTGTTCCCTTTTTTTTTCACGCGCCATTCGAGGGTGGAATGGTAGAGAAGTAGCATGAAAATGGTTCGATGAACTCTCTGCCAGCCACTTAAATGTAAATTTCAGAGTAGCCATGCAGATGTGAAGTCAGTAGCATTTATAAGAGTAAGTTTTCTTTCAACAAATAATTGAAAAAAATATATAATTTTTGTTGTATGATTGTCAGGTGGATTCTCACCCTGCGCGGCGGCCACCTTCAACAGGTACCATACATACTCAATTGCATGTCTGGAGGCTGTGCTGGTCATTCCATTCGGTTGCTGTTGCATCATTGAAGATACTGAGACACTTCCTGCATTGTCAGCGACTCATGTCTGCTGGGGCATTCAGTCTTGGAGGTATCGGATACCGGTCAAATTGCCGTATATGGGAAATAGGGAGGTCTGCCGACCCAACGTTACTGCCGTGCACACTGTTACACTCACAACTCCTAAGGAGCAAAATAATTTGATTGAAACGGTTCCAATGGTTCCATGCAAAATTTCTTATAGGTCTTCTGGAAGGAGCACTCTGATGTAATCTTTTACACACTCTTTGGCCTGAGATACGAATCCCTGTTACCCGGGAGAAGTCATTTCCAGTATTTCTGGCAACTGATTTTGGGCGCTTCCGAGCCGACAGATGGAGGAAACGATCTTGCATTGGTGTTGTCATACGAGAATGTCCTCTGCGAGACCTATCGTTCACATTTTCCATCTCTGTGTACTTTCTCCACACCTTAGACACACCAGTTTGTGTGACATGTAACCAATTGGTAACATCTTGCTGCATATGACCTGCTGCAAGTAAATGGCTCAAATGGTTCTGAGCACTTTGGGACTTAGCATCTGAGGTCATCAGTCCATTAGAACTTAGAACTGCTTAAAACTATCTAAAGACATCCCACACATCCATGTCCGAGGCAGGATTCGAACCTGCGACTGTAGCAGTCGCGGGATTCCGGAATGAGGGGCCTAGAACCGCTCTGCCATGGCGGTTGGCCGCTGCAAGTAAAGCCACTATACCAACTCTTTGCAAAGTTTTGTATACCTCTACGTGGCATGTTACTGCAATGCTGTACACAAACTGCATGAAGCCACTGTTGACAGTGGTCAGCTCGCGGTGTGCCGCTGCGGCAGCGATATGTTTACGTGACTGGGAAACAGCCACAAAGCAAGCCAGTACTAAACACCGTCCAGTGTATGAGCTCCAACTGGTTGTTTCATGAAGTGCCTAGGTCAATGAGACCTCTAGTATCATAAACTACATTTCACCATAGTACTCCAAATTTCCGTCGAGCACTGTAATTACTTAGAAAATACTTACTATTGATAATGGAAAACACTTATAATTTTTTTCAAAACCGCAGTGCGATATTTCGCCCTTAAAGAATAAAAATAATGGAATGCAGAAAGCAGTTTTACTCACTTTTCCTGCAGTATTAAGACACTGTTTGCATAAAGTGAAAAATACTGAATAACTTGCGGTTTTGGAAAGTTGATACCGTTTCATGTGTGCATATAAATAGACCAAGTATATAGACTGTCAGGAAGGGATCTTCCTTTGGGAAATTAGGCTGTTCTGTGACGCATTTAAAATAATTTATTTTTGTGTATAGAAGAGTATACAGTGTTTGCTACCCATCTTAGCTTTACACTTTTCAATTCACAACTTATCTGTTTTCTCAGCTGTGTGCAGCTTCCACATTGTAGTAATGTGACTTCTTACGTTAATAATGCTGCATTTACTCTATCTGCTTCACATTTCCCAGTTTTTAATTTTTGTTAAATACGACTAACCTTAAAGAATATGCAGCTCTGCTGATCAAGTTAATATTTATCCTCTTCAGATATATATTTCTGACTCCTCTACTGGCACTAGACATTACTGCAGTGATTAAGAAATCTATCAGCATCTGTTGAAAAGTCAAGTTCACCTTATATAGGCTTAAGTTTGTATATATTGTTTAGCTTATTTTATTTTTCTCTGACCTTTTTGTTTGATTTGATTGGAACTGCACTCAGATATTGTTTTTTCACAGCGTCTCCTGATTTTCACTACAAATTGTTGGAACTCTTCTACTTTTTACTTCCTTTCGTTTCGTTTGTTGCACCGAATATTCAGCCACTTCATCCACAAATAATGATTCGCATTCACTTCTTTCCTTGTAGAAGGTATTGGAACCTGTAATGCGCCAAAATTTGTGTTGTGTTAAATTGGCATTACTATAGGTGTCGCCCCATATTATCAAAATTTGAGTTCACGCGAAACGACGACGTCGTAATGAGTTGTATGAAAAGTGTTCTTACATGTATTTTTGTAAAATGTTGTGGAGATGTCGCCTGAAAATATATCAGAATCAGTATCCGATGAGGGTCAGAGAGTTTACTATTACTATGTATGGACGACTGTATAGTCGCGGATCGCAGCAAACAACGGTACAGATGGCCACTGCTAGATTGTAGCGACAGCAGCAAAGCAAAAACAAATATTGTTAAAAGGGAGAAATAGCATGCCATGCTTGTTTATCGTAAAAAGTTATTGATTTGTCCCATGAGAAATTCAGTTAGTGGTTCTTGGCTGGTAGCAGAGTAAGGTCAGTCCGAATCGGGGTGAGACCGGGTGTTCTTGAGTCAAACGATACAGCCGTTTCGGAGAATTCTGTGTGATTATTATCTGATTGTCTGAAATATTTTTGCACGGACCTGTGGTTCATGGTGTGGGTTCCTGTAGTCATGTCCTAGTTCATGAACCACGGGCAACGTATGAGTGTCCAAGTAAGTGGTCCCGACAGTCGGGATACCAGTTACTTTGGAATAAGGCTGGGCATCTCGGACATATTCTGAGTCGTGGTCACCTTTGTGCTCAGACGGCAAAGACTACCAAATCCACCGGTTAGTCCCTCAACCGTTAGGGGTAAAACTCAATGGGACTAGCAAGTAAGGCTAGCAACCTGCTTCCCTGGTACTTTAAATATGATGCTGGCAACAATCAGAGCAAAATTCCTCGGACCTTTGGAGGTGACGGAGTCCCACCTCTCAACTGATAAACCAGCGGCTCCTAAGATACCACTTGGCAAACAAATGGTCATGAGATGGGGAGCTCTTAATATCAATGGGGGCTACTCTGGGAAGATGGTAGAGCTGGCAGAGGCTGCAAGTAAGATGGGGCTGGACGTTTTAGCTGTTAGTGACATTCGGGTAAGGAGTGAGAAAGAAGAGGAACTGGGAGAATATAAGGTCTACCTGTCAGGAGTCAAAGCAGGAATAGCACAATGGGGTGTAGGGCTTTACATCAGGAAAGAAATCGAACCCAGCGTAGTTGCAATAAGGTATGTAAACGAAGGACTGATGTGGATAGATCTGACAGTGTCTAGCAAGAAAATTAGGATTGTGTCAGTATATTCGCATTGTGAAGCGACAGATCAAGATAAGATGGATAGTTTTTATGAGGCACTCAATGATGTAGTTGTTAGAGTAAAGGACAAGGACAGTGTTCTGCTCATGGGTGATTTTAATGCCAGGATTGGAAATCGAACAGAAGGGTATGAAAAGGTTATGGGTAAATTTGGAGAGGATATAGAGGCCAACAGGAACGGGAAACAACTCTTGGATTTCTGTGCCAGTATGGGCTTAGTAATCACAAACTCCTTTTTCAAACATAAGAACATACCGGTATAATTGGGAAGGCAGGGGAACCAGATCTGTCATTGACTATATAATAACAGATCAGGAATTCAGGAAAGCTGTGAGGGTCACACGTGTATTCAGGGGATTCTTTGATGACACTGACCCTTATTTAATCTGCAGTGAAATTGGGATTGTGAGGCCAAAAGTGCAGGAGGTCAGATCCATAAGTAGGAGGATAAGAGTGGAGAAACTTCAGGATAAGTAAATCAGGCACATGTACATAACAGCGATCTCATATAGGTACCAGTTAGTTGAATGTAGTCAATTACAGTCATTGGAAAAGGAATGGACAAGGTACAGGGACACAGTACTAGAAGTGGCTAAAGAATGTCTGGGAACAGTAGTGCGTAAAAGTAGGATGAAGCAAACAGCTTGGTGGAATGGCGCAGTCAAGGCAGCCTGTAAAAGGAAAAAGAATGCGTATCAAAAATGGCTACATACTAGAACTCAGGTAGACAGAGAAAGTTATGTTGAAGAAAGAAGCAAATCCAAACATATAATTGCAGAACCCGAGAAGAAATCTTGGGAAGACTTTGGAAACAGGTTGGAGACTATGGGTCAAGCTGCTGGAAAACCATTCTGGAGCGTAATTGGCAGTCTTCGAAAGGGAGGTAAGAAGGAAATGACAAGTATTTAGGACAGGTCAGGAAAACTGCTGATGAATCCTGTAGATACTTTGGCCAGATGGAGGGAATATTTTGAAGAGTTGCTCACTGTAGATGAAAATACGATCAGTAATGTTTCTGATTTCGAGGTAGAATGGGATAGAAATGATGATGGAAATAGGATCACATTTGAGGAAGTGGAGAAAATGGTCAATAGGTTGCAGTGCAATAAAGCAGCTGGGGTGGATGAAATTAAGTCGGAACTCATCAAATACAGTATAATGTCAAGTCTTAAATGGCTACACAGGGTAATTGAAATGGCCTGGGAGTCGGGACAGGTTCCATCAGACTGGACAAAAGCGGTAATTACACCAATCTTTAAACATGGAAACAGAAAAGATTGTAACAACTACAGAGGTAGCTCTTTAATCAGCGTTGTGGGTAAAATCTTCTCAGGTATTGTTGAAAGGAAAGTGCGAGTATTATTCGAGGACCAACTGGATGAAAATCAGTGTGGGTTTAGGCCTCTTAGAGGTTGTCAGGACCAGATCTTTAGCTTGCGGCAAATAATGGAGAAGTGTTATGAGTGGAACACTGAATTGTATGTATGATTTATAGATCTAGAAAAGGCATATGACCGGGTTCCTAGGAGGAAGTTATTGTCTGTTCTACGATATTATGGAATAGGAGGCAAACTTCTGCAAGCAATTAAAGGTCTTTACATGGATAGTCAGGCAGCAGTTAGAGTTGACGGTAAATTGAGTTCATGGTTCAGAGTAGTTTCAGGAGTGAGACAAGGCTGCAACCTGTCTCCACTGTTGTTCATATTATTTATGGATCATATGTTCAAAACAATAGACTGGCTGGGTGAGATTAAGATATGTGAACACAAAATAAGCAGTCTTTCATTTGCGGACGACTTAGTTGTGATGGCAGATACGATTGAAAGTTTGCAAAGTAATATTTCAGAGCTAGATCAGAAATGTAAGGACTATGGTATGAAGATTATCATCTCCAAAATGAAGTAATGTCAGTGGGAAAGAAATATACACGGATTGAGTGCCAAATAGGAGGAACAAAGTTAGAACAGGTGGACGGTTTCAAGTACTTAGGATGCATATTCTCACAGGATGGTAACATAGTGAAAGAACTGGAAACGATGTGTAGCAAAGCTAATGCAGTGAGCGCTCAGCTACGATGTACTCTCTTCTGCAAGAAGGAAGTGAGTACCAAGACTAAGTTATCTATTGCACCGTTCAATCTTTCGATCAACTTTGTTGTATGGGAGCGAAAGCTGGGTGGATTCAGGTTACCTTATCAACAAGGTTGAGGTTACGTATATGAAAGTAGCTAGGATGATTGCAGGTACTAGTAGATGGAAACAATGGCAGGAGGGTGTCCACAATGAGGAAATCAAAGAAAAACTGGGAATGAACTCTATAGATGTAGCAGTCAGGGCGAATAGGCTTAGATGGTGGAGTCATGCTACACGCATGGGAGAAGCAAGGTTACCCAAGAGACTCATTGGTTCAGCAGTAGAGGTTAGGAGGAGTCGGGGCAGACCAAGAGAAGGTACCTGGATTCGGTTAAGAATGATTTTGAAGTAATAGGTTTAACATCAGAAGAGGCACCAATGTTAGCACTGAATAGGGGATCATGGAGGAATTGTATAAGGGGGCTATGCTCCAGACTGAACGCTGAAAGGCATAATCAGTCTTAAATGATGATGATGATGATGAGGACCTGTGAATTCTGATTTCACTTTATGGGGTGAAAAGTGTCAAGTGACTGACTTTTGTGTGAACTTAAAATTTTGTCTGTGGCAGCAGTAGTGCTTATGGTATTTTGTAGTTAAGGACTGGTTTCTCGTGGTTGGTGACTTTATGCCAAAACTGTTACCGAACGAAGTGTAGCTTGAAAGCCACTCTTTTTTAGGCGATCCTTATCTCAGTTGGACTAGAGATTTTCCGTTTCGTTGTGGGAGGTAAGTGACGTTATCAAGTGAAGTCTTTGTCTGAATCTGAAATTGTAGAAAGCACCCACTGCGGAAATAGTGCCTCTGTATTGATGTGTCAGTGGATTTGAAGGAGAAATCAATCACTTATGGAACAGTGACTCTGAAATATTGTGTTAGGATCAAAATGGTTCATATGGCTCTGAGCACTATGAGAGTTAACTGCTAAGGTCATCAGTCCCCTAGAACTTAGAACTACTTACACTTAACTAGCCTAAGGACATCATACACATCCATGCCCGAGGCAGGGTTAGAACCTGCGACTGTAGCGGGCGCGTGTTAGGATCATTTTGCGACTTCAGCGTGTTCTTCGATGTACTTCAGTTAATGTTTATAAATCCCTGTTTAGATACATGGACTATGCTATCTTTGTAATTAGAAAAACGGACGTCCTAGAGTTGTTTGTGACAGAGTGAGAACCAGCCTCAGTTATTAGGAGATCTGTATACGTAGCCTCCAATTTCGTAGCTATTCTTATAAGACCCTAAAGGTCAAAGCGATAATCATTGTCATTGAGTACCCGCTAATAGTATGTCCTGTCTTACAAGTGCTGTGATTTAGATAATTCCAATAGTAGCAGGTGCGCAGAAAGTCAACGCCTGAAGTAGAATTAATTATAGGTCTAAGTTATAGTCCAAGTATTTTAAAAGTGGTGGTGACACCCAGGTTTCATGTTTGAATTTTTTTCTTTCCCACTGGGAGGTTTATTAGATTGGCTAGCACTCGTGAAATCAAATATGACTCGTTTCTGTACATGAAAGAAGACAGGCAACAAATACATAACAGCATCTCCTTTAAAAATAAAAATAGTGTACCCCGTCTGATTTGACCCGTATTTTAAATTCAAGGATATTTTAAAAGTGAAGTTCAGTTTTATAGCAAACGAATAATTTGCAACTACCGTAAACTGTTGAAATGATTCGAACATAAGGTACAGAAAAGTCTGTAACGTCATAAGAAGCGAAGGTGTTAGTCCCCAAAGAAATAGGAATAACTGTTCAGATTGTTAATTTCCAGAGAGAGAAATTGATTCACTTTTCTTAAGTGCAAAGGGGGGAAATTATATCGAAGATTTTATTTAATGGGAAAGATGATTAACTATAGAAAAAAATATAATTTACTTATTTGTTAGAGCGTGAAAAATTTTAAATGACTTAATACGCTGGTATTGAAGTTCTGCAACGATATTGTTGTAGCGTGGTTGCTACGTATAGAAGTTATCTCTGATGAATAACGTCTATTAAGCAAGAGAGTCGATTATATCTCTGAAATTGCGACGTAAAATAAATTTTATTTAAAAGTGCAGACAAGCACATTGGTATTAGCTGGTTCTACGTAATTTTGTTGTGGTTGTAAACTGAGAGGGTTTTTATACTGTATTATTGAGCACGAGAGCTATCATTTTATATATGAAAGAGGTGAATATTTCTGTTCCACCTTTGCTTAGTGAGGTGCGTTTTTGTGTAATAGAGTTACTCACTGAAACTTTTTATTTCTTTGCTGTGAAAGGTAAGGTCAAGCTTCTGATTTTGGGTCGAAAGTATACTATTGTGCATAGAATTTTCCATTAAAGCTGAGATAGTCTTTGGTGGTAGTTATTAGCACGAACTACGTTGATCTATTGATAGTCACATGCGTTATGAATAGCATTATAATCATATTCGGGTGGATACCACTATCCCGTCAAACCACAATTAGTATCTGTGGCGCTTCTATAGTGCACAACACGTTCGTAATGGGACGTAGTGTGGGCTATATAGAGTGAATTTCAACATCCAAGTTAAAGTGTCTGTGTCTGTGAAATCGAGCGACGTACTTCCAGGATAGGGCTTTCATTGCAGAATATTGTGTGGTGCTTCTTGAATACAACTGAACGAAACTACGGACTTGTTTTTCCGGTGAGACCTGTTTTCCTCTTACGTGTCACTATGCCTCTATAATTCCTCAGCGTTTTGTTTCTTCTGCGAGGGTGGTTGCGTATATAGGGTGGCGCAGTACAAGCCGTAGCCTTTGGTAGAACACTCTGATCCTTTTTTTCTTGCAGCATGTTGACTGATAATCTCGATATTTCTAAACCTTCAAGCCTACGTTTTAGCTTGTGGCCATTGGCAATGTCACATCCATTGAATATAATCAAATCTGTGAAATGGAGCCTGAACTTTTATTTTGCTCCTTTGTCTCACCCTTTATGCAGTATACAACGAATTATAGTTCTTTCTATTAGATTTGGTATTTGTGATCAGCAGATAATTAGTATACTTCGTATTTAACATTTATTACATTGTTATTTCAGGAACCAATTTCAAATGATCCGATGACGTAGTGTTGGTGCATTGCCTACCGCTACAGTAAATCTCCACATACAGTTTCTGAGCCGTGCACGGTTCGTGTTCATGCCATTTATTGTTTGTCATCTTCTATTACGATACTGCCGCCTCGTTTTCTAATTTAATTCACTGGCATCATTAATTTCCTGCCTTACTTGCCCGTGAGTGGCAGCAGCGACGCTTATTACGTGCACTGTCGTACCATCTCTGGAACGACCGATAGTGTTTCTGGATCGTTGTGTGTGGAAGTCAGTTGGAGATGGACCAGGAGTGCAGTCGGGCACGGTGCAGCGTCGGGGACGGAGCGCCAGTGAGGTGCTGACAGACAGTATTTGCCGACCGCCGGGGACACACATGCACTGCCCGACGGAAGGAGGCTGGAGCTGGAATTACCGTTGGTTGGTCATACGGTCGGTCGTCTCATCGGCCGAAGGGTATTTGCTCTTTTGACCGTTTCCGCTGTGTGTGGCAGTCGGTCGGTTGGGGCAGAGCAGCGACGAAGTCTCCGTATCGCGTACTCAGGCCGGAGCCGCTGGTAGCGTGTACTCGCGGTTGCAGTTGTGAGGCGCTTCTTGCGAGGGTTTCGAAGGTCGTCGCCCACCGATCCTGGACACTAAAGTTGAGCGCTCACTTTACCAACTATCAAGCTTTAACTGCTATCACATCTTTTCGTTTAATCCTTGTTGTCGCTTTGTGGGAGATTCCCACGAGCAACAATGTGTGTGCATTGAAATCGGCTACCATTGCAGCCGTCTCCCTGTGTGGTGTTTAACTTACGAGGATAATCCCAAAAGTAAAGTCTCCTACTTTTTTATAAGTACAGAACTCTGTTTGTGTGGCAGTTGGTCACACTGTTATGGAGAGTGCTTCACGCGCTGTGTGTAAACATGTACACGACGCGCTGAGTCGCTCAGTCATGGCTAGGCAGCCGTTGAGAATGTAACTCCCTTTTGATGTTACCGCCAAGTTCGAACTGCGCGCAGTTATTCGGTTTTTGAACGCAAAGGCCACTGCGCCGATTGAAATCCACCGCCAATTGACGGAAGTGTACGGTTAGTCGTGCATGGATGTCAAAAATGTTCGTAAGTAATGTAAAGAGTTTGTAGCTGGTCGGACCGAAATTTACGACGAACAAAGGACCTGGAGTCCGTCTGTTTCTGAGGAAACAAGTGTTGAAGGCGAGTAAAGCATGCGTGAAGATTGGCCGATCACCCTGCATGGTCTCTGCATGTTGGTTCCAGAGGTTTTTCCGAAGAACCGCTCACAGAATTTTAGCGGAAACATTGAACTATCAGAAGGTGTGCGCAAGATAGGTGCTACGCATGCTGACTGAGAACCCCATCCGGCAACGAGTTGATGCTTCCCGCGCATTTCTTACCGCCTTGCAGCCGAACAGGTCAACTTTCTGGGCTCAATTGCCACGGGTGACGAAACCTGAGCATACCACTTTACACCTGAGACCAATCAGTGGCGAAATTTTTTTCGCCAATGCCGCGGAAACTCAAACAAACACAGTCTGTCGGTAAAGTCATGACAACCGTTTTTTTGGGATCGGAAAGATCGACTTTATGCGCACTGCGACCTCAATTAACGCTGCCAGGTACTGTGACACTCTGAAAAAACTCAAACGGGCAATTTATAACAGAAGAAGAGGAATGTTGAGCAAGGGCGTACACATTTTCCATGACAAAGCTCGCCCACTCATCGCTTGGCAAACCGTTGCTTTTCTGCAACAGTTTCAGTGGAACATAGTCACCCACCCATCCTATACTCCTGACGTGGCGCCCGGTGACTATCACCTGTTTCCTAAGTTAAAAGAACATTTGGCCGGAAAGCGTTTCAGCTCCGATGACGACGTGAAAGAAGAGGTTCATAACTTTCTCAACAGCATGGCGGCGAGCTGGTATGACATGGGCATACAAAACTGCCACAGCGTCTACAAAAATGCATCGACAGAAATGATGATTATGTCGAAAAATAGCTAAATGTTCGAGCTGTAAACTGATGTAAACCATTGTAGAAATAAACAGGTCTACGTACTAATAACAAAACAGGAGACCTTTACTTCTGTGATTACCCTCGTTAATTTAATTCAATCCTTCATTAATGAAGTGTACCAGCAGTATCTTCTGCCTTGTGACCGCTGACGTTCCGGCTATCTGCTCTGGTCGTTGACCTAGTTTTCGGCAGTGTATTTTCCTCGTCGTTTTGATGCTGTCCAGTACGGCGTATAGTTCGACAGCTGAGGTGATGTTGATAGTTTTGGGCGTTTATTCTGACTTCGCTGGATTGGCACCAGTATCCAGAACGTTGTGCTATTGACATTTTGTTGTCATTTTGTTGGTAGGGCAGAGCAGAACTGCTCTTGTTGGTTGGTTTGTCAGCTGGATGTCGGTTGGTTTGACTTCCGAGTAAGAGGTTGTCGGTCTGGCTGCCTGTCTCACCTAAGCGTGTATTAGTGTTACCTTCCCAGGCCGACCCTTGAAACCTTCTGAGCGCCGCTCCTTGGGTTTTACATACTGATTTCCTTTTTAGTCTTAAGCACTCTGTGTGGCCTTCAACTGAGTTTTAGCTTATTAAAGTTGCAAGGCTTTTCTTCTTAGGCCTTAAGCGGTATTTGGCCTTCCGCCGAGTTTCAGCCTTTGAAAATTAAAATAGAAAATTCCTTGTGCCTAGGCCTTAAGCTGTAAATTTGTTTGAAGCTGGTATGTGGCCTGCAGCCGAGTTTTCCAACTTAAATTTATAATTGGAAATTTCTTTGTCTGGGCTTTAAGCCGTGAGATTGTTTGGGTTTCGTATGTGGCCTTCAGCCCAGTTTAATCTCTCTTAAATTAAAAACTCAAAATCCTTGTCTTGTCGGTGAGTAATAAGATTGTTATTCCTTAGTATGAGGCCTTCAGCTGAGTTTTACACGAAATATTTTAAGATAAGCGTTTTCAAATTAAATGCTCTTTTTCCTAGGCCTTAAGCCGTAAATTGTTTGTCGGTAGGTGGCCTTCAGCAGAGTTTTCAGCCTATTTAGATTAAACATCGAAAAACTTTGTCTCGGCCTTAAGCCGTAACTCTGTTCTTGATTAATGTGTGGGCTTCAGCCGAGTTCTATGGGAAAAATTTAAGCTAAGGCTTTGAGCCTATTTATATTGAAGATATTTTTTTTTCTACACAAGTGAAACCTCCAGAAGAACTCCTATACCTCAATTCCTTGCTTAGTCCTTGTGCCTTGGATTTTCGATGTGGCCTACAGCCGATCTAAATTAAATAAAATGAGGTTTTTCGTTAAAACCTTGAGAGTTTTGATTCTTGCTTGTGTGATTGTGTGTTTTGTCATATAATGTATATATGTTGAGTGCAACTGATAGTTACTTAGTTTGGCCCATTTCCACAAATATAACCTCATGCGCTCTGTCCTGTTAGCCTAGGGATCACCGTTTCATCGTCGTATTTATCAGTTTTCCCCCATTCTACAATTACAAATATTCATAGATATTATCAGTTTCTTCTTTTTTTCCTTCTTCGGGATCACGACAGTCCACTATGATTACATAGTTCCTAATTATAATGACACGCATTGCATGTGTCTGATTAATGTAATTAATCAGTTTCTGTGTGACAGTTTTAAGACTTTCTGCAGTATTAGTCACGTGTCGTGTCCACGAAGAAGTCGTCGTAATATATCACTCTGAGTTACTCATTTCTTAAGATTCTCTCGTGACAGTAATGCACAGTAGGTATTGCACGAATTTTTAGGATTATTAAATGTTGTTTTGATGTTCAAACTGATGACACATTTCACAGGACAGATGCCCACCAACTGCTTGATTTTAAAAATAGTTAGGGTTTCAAAACTGTTTTCATTATTAAGCGGTTTGAAAGAGTCATTGCGAACATATATAGGAGATTTCGTGTTACATGCAAACGTGAAGTCAAAAGCGAAACAAAAAATAAAAAGTGAGAAAACGTAGAACATGGTCTAACTAAATAAAATGTATAAAACAAACATGTTTGCACGCAAATAATATGTATTTTTTTAAATAACACAGTGGTTCTGATATATTACGATAACCTGTAAAAAATAAAAATGAGGGCTGACGAAATGACGGATCACACGTAAAAATTAATAACATTGCTTTACCAAACAGCAAGGACAGTGAGTAGTGGTAGCTAGAAATCCGTATTGTGCATGCGAACACAAAGCTGAACGAACTTTCATAATTAGACACGCAGAATATTCTAGAGCTCACTGCTAGGAAAATCCTGCCGAGGTATGGTACAGCTCCATGCGGTAATTCCTCTTTGTAAAACTTGATTGGTTTGGTAATACTATGTGTTAAGAAAACTTAGAAATGCAGCAGTAAATGCTTGGTCTTATTTAGAAAATATTTCATATGATGTCCGGTGCTGCATTCCACATTCATAATATCATTTGAGGGCGTGAGTTCCTTTTCGTGCGGAAATAAGACGAAACTATAGCTTCATCTCAATTAAGGTTCTACTATCAGAAGTCTACTATACCTAGTTACAAGGCTAAATACACTTTTATAGTTCTCACCGTAAAAATTAGAAAAATGTTCTCCTATTAGATAGTGTTAAGGCAAGAGGACATACTGCGAATAGCAGTGGAGCATTGAGTACAATAGGTAATCTCCGTTTGTCATTTGTATACGGAAAGTACCTGCGTTTCGTGATCAGTTGGCACTATGTAGGCATAACTTAGTCTGGGTATATTTTAAAATACAATTCGTTAAGTGAAGTAGAAATGGGAATGATCGTATGCCGTCAGTGCCCGCTAGTTCCAGGCGGGAAGTTCGGTCACCAAGCGCAGGTCTTATTGAGTTCGACGCCACAGTGGTCGACTTGCGTGTCGACAATGGGAATGAAACGATGATGAGGACAGCAGAACCTAGTCCCTGAGGAGAGAAAATCTCGCTCCCCAGCCTGGAATCGAACCCGAGCCCCCTTTGCGTGGCATTCCAACGAAGTGAAGTAGAAAGTTTAATGAGAATAAGCTATGGAAACTGGCATATTTGGTACCAAACATCGAAATGTCTATTTAAATGTGTATTTCTAGTATTATACTCACAGCAACATTACTTTGCGTAGTGAATTATTTATGATGTGGTTGCGGAAGTGTGGAAAAGTAACATATTATGAATAACAAAAGGTTGTTTGTTACAAGAAGCATTCACCAATGATTAACTGAGGGAGTTAAGTTTAATATTTATTTAAAACATAAATTCAAATTACTAAGCCGGCAGGGGTGGCCGAGCGGTTCTAGGCGCTACAGTCTGGAACCGCGCGACCGCTACGTTCGCAGGTTTGAATCCTGCCTCGGTCATGGGTGTGTGTGATGTTCTTAGGTTAGTAAGGTTTAAGTAGTTCGAAGTTCTATGGGGCTGATGACGTCAGAAGTTACGTCCCATAGTGCTCAGAGCCATTAGCACCAAATTACTCAAAATGTGATTCAGTGTGTATATATTCAACTGCACTTTCTGATATTGTGAGTTATTTTGTCATCTACGTTTTGAATGATTTGTTTCTACATGCCAGATTCGGTAGTAGTTACAAATGTGGAAGCGAGGAAACTGGGGCCACAATCTTTCCGAAATAAACGCAGGAGTGGTCGACTGCGTACTTTCCCTCCGTAGATACAAGACACTGATTCATATACAGTTGTACGGCAACGACTAGCAATTTACTATCGTAACGCAGTGGATTCGGTGAACGCCAAGAACATTTTTTACCTATGGCGCAAGTGATGAACTGAGCTCTCAGCTCTGCACACTCATCGAGTCGTATGAAGTAGTGAAACTTTGCAGTTGTGTTATGAAGCAAAAGATTACAGTAAAATTACCGAAAATTTTTTATTAGCCTATATACAAATCAGGTATTCCGCCTACTCTCAAGTCATTCGTCTACTCAGTTGAGGCAGTTCTTAAAAAAATCTCAAAATTAAAATTTCGCATTATCTTCGATAATTGGTGTTATAACGGGTGTGGCACAGTATATGCTAGAATTCACCGCGTGGGTGGCGAATTAACTTCATTATCTTTTTATGTTTACTACATCGTTGTGGAAGGATCTAGCTGAGGGTAAGCATTCAGCTTTCACTGTCGTTCAAGACTGCATCCAGATAGGTATCTCTAATTTTCGCAGCACGGATTCAAAGGGTATACAGGATGTTTAACTTAGCTGAAAACACTGAAATATCTAAAAAACAAAACACACATTTTATCCAAAAATTTTATAATTAAAATTGTGCGGCGCGGGGGGGAGGGGGTCATCGCTATTGGGGGGGGGGGGGGGGGGGAGCTTTGAAATCTCATGGGAACCTATGTTATTGCAGATTCGAATTCTATGGGAAAAGTACATATATTTTGTCTAAAGCTTCTTCTGTACCGGACAGAAGCACTGCAATCGGAAAAATCAAATAGGGTAAAAAATCGTATGTTTCCTAATACTGTCCAATGACACTTGAATTAACGGTTCACATCGACGCTGCGACGGTAGGACAGGTAGTTATTTCATAACATGTTACGGGACTGCACCACCTGTTACGATATGTCATAGTTTGTTACGCGGCCCCAGTAGTGGGTCGAGCAGTCCGCTTTTCGTTTTGTTGGAGGAATAAATTATAAAATAATTGCCTGTCTTGTCCTCGCAGCTTGGATGTGCTTATTACTTCAAGTGTCATGGACATTTTCAAACATATGATTTTCTGAGCATTTTGCTTTCTCCGATTACAGCGCCATGTGTCACGAAAAGTATGCAGAATATGTCAGCCAATACGTGTATTTTTTATCGTAGAATGCGAACCATTTATTGAAACAAAGTAGGGGTTTCAATAAAAGATATCAAATCCCCACGCCCAGCCGTCCCCCCCCCCCCCCCCCACCCCCCGCCACCACTTCCACACCCAAATATGTGTTGGGGCGGGCCGTCGTGTTTGGTAACATTTTGTGTCTTCCTCCGAGGTGAAGAAATTTTAACTATAAATTGCTTTGATCCGGTGTAATTTTCGAGAGATTTCAATAACTTCTGATAAATTGAACACTCTTTATGTTATGATTGTAGGATCGTTCAAGACAGTTGTATTCTTTCTCGGAGGCGGCGCGCTATGTCACTCTCTGTGAGCACTTTACTAAAACTAGAAGGTGGAGGAGCAAACCATCCGCATCCATCTTCATTGTAGAGTGGTACTTGAGGTAGGTAAATAAATTAGTAAAATCAGTGTGAGGTGAAGTAGAAATTAGAAAATAAATGAAAAATTTAGTGTAGAAGAATTACACACTGGCAAACAGCAGGCAGAGCAGCAGTGACAGAAGAGCCAATGACCATGAAGTCAGCATGTTCCGGCGAAGCCATCGCCCTCCCCACATAAGCAAGAGCTGTCGATTCAGCTGTCAGGGCACTGCCCGACCGACTCACGTGTTTCTCAATTGTCACTTGTGATCACAGGCCCTCGCCTACATTCCATGAGCCAATGACCGACGTTAAGAAGACTCTTCGAGAAGCTTTTCAACATGACAGAAGAGGCAATGACCGTGAAGTCGTTCACCTCCAGTCAACAGAAGTGAATAAATACACGAGACGCAGTGGGCCCGAGTGGAGGAGTAGTTTTCAGTTCAGTTTCAGTGCTGAAGACCGTCATGCAGGATGAGACTAGTTGGTACACATTAGCACCAAGTCCGCCGCTGTAATGGAATGGCAAGCAGCAGCCTCACCGCCAGAAGACAGAAGTTAGAAGGTATTTGAAGACTGATTTTTACGTACCCAGGTGACTCGTGAGGACGGGAAGGAGACGGCCTCACATCAGCAGTCGCCTGTGAGCTGGGATGAAGATCTGACAGCCGAAGACTTGCAAGCTGGAGTCCGTTGTTCGAGTCCGGACATTGGCCTTCCCCCGCCGCACCGCTCCGCTGGCCGACGCACAACACTGACATACGCGGCCGCTTAGAGAAGAGAAACACTGGGACGCCACATCCAAGGTATCGCCATCCGATTCACGACTTAGTTCTCCATAATTCCACGGGCCACCTCGCGCCGCGCTTCTCCAGTCAACTGGACGAGACGGCGACACGAGATACACACCGCCAGGCGTAATCAGACGCCGCCGCCGCCGCTGCCGCAGCAGAAGGCTTCGCAAACGACACAGCTGCCGCTCTCCCTGCCAGAATATCCAGTAAGGAAACAGTTGTACAAAACTTTCAATAAAAGTTATCTTACGTAAAATACTGTTTCATTGTACCTCATACCCGAGCCAAGGAAGAACCAACCCTGCCCACATGTTGTTAAGAGAGAAAAAGTAATTTATTTAGTCTTTCTAACCCTGACATAATGCTTCAGAATCAAATGCTCATCCAGACAATTGACTAGCATCAAAAGAGAAACCCAGTTGTAACGAGCAATATTGTCAGATATTCTGTCGTTCTTAGGAGCGGTGTCACTATCCCGCTCCCGTGAGTGCGACCAATAACAGCAACGTGCGCTGGAGGCAGGTTCGCTTGAGGCGCCATAGTTTAGTCCTCGTATGTCATGAGAAATTACTGTGTTTGCTGCTGTAGTAATCAGGCATATCGTATGGATTTCGTGCAGTCTGTACCTGACAGCCGCCAATGTGGTTCAAAGTTCCATTTCCGTGGGGTTGCAGACATCTGATTTGGATTGAGTGACAGGCAAATCCTTGTAAGATACACTGCTACGTATTTTCTTCACAAATTCTGTCGTTTCTCCGTCTTCCGTTATTATGTTAACAACGTGTAAAGCAGCGTATTGCTATCCAGATCACAGGGTACAATATTAGTCGTCCCCTTAACTGAGCAATGCTGTAGATGGCGCAAAACTAATACTAGGCCATCATGTGAGAATCCATCACATATGAAAGTCATGGCAGTTAAACGTGGATTAGTACTGGCACTTGGCCACTATGTGTGTGTCCATCATAGATGCAAGTCATGGCAATGACACGTGATGTAATACTGTTATTTGGCCCATATGTGAGCGTCCACCACATATGTGAGTCACGGTACTGAAAAGGCACACGGGCTTATATTGCAGTCGATCGTGTGGCACCAGCACAATAAGATACATTGACAGAATGCCATCAGGGAGCAAAGCTCAGCATCTGTTGTGTCAGAGCACCTGAAGGATAATTTGGAAAATATTTCGAGTAGATTTCCCCACCATGTTACAGTCCTGGGTGGAGATTTTAATTTGCCGGATATAGACTGGGAGAATCAAACGTTTATAATGGGTGGCAGGGACAAACAATCCAGTGAAATCTTTTTAAGTGCATTATCTGAAAACTACCCTGGGCAGTTAACAGAGACCCGACTCGTGGCGATAACATAGACCTTCTGGTGTCAAACAGACACGAACTATTTGAAACAGTTAAAGCAGAACAGGGAATCAGCGATCGTAAAGCGGTTACTGCACCAATGATTTCAGCCGTAAATAGAAATATTATAAAAGTTAGGAAGATTTTTCTGTTTAGCAAAAGTGACAAATGCAGATATCAGAGTACCTGCGGCTCAACACAAATGTTTAGCCTCAAGTACAGACAGTGTTGAGGATCAATGGACAAAAGTTCAAAATCATCCATGCTATAGGTACACTTTCCGCCATAAGTAAGAGGGAGTCTACAATGATTTATGCACAGCATACAAACCATAGTTATAGGTGTATGAAACTGTAGAATTTAGGGACAGAAAGTTGGCTGAAACCAGACGTAAACAGTAACGAAATTCTAAACTCAGATTGGAATGAATACCGCAGAGACAGGCTGGACAGTGAAGTGGGAGGCGTGTTTATAGAGATAAGAAGTGCAATAGTATCGAAGGAAATTGACGGAGATCCGAAATGTGAAATAATTTGGGTGAAGGTCACGGTTAAAGCAGGCTCAAACATGGTAATTGGATGTCTCTTTAGCCCCCCTGGCTCAGCAGCTGTTGTGGCTGAGCACCTGACGGATAATTTGGAAAATATTTCGAGTAGATTTCCCCACCATGTTATAGTCCTGGGAGGAGATTTTAATTTGCCGGATATAGACTGGGAGACTCAAACGTTCATAACGGGTGGCAGGGACAAAGAATCCAGTGAAATCTTTTTAAGTGCATTATCTGAAAACTACCTTGAGCAGTTAAACAGAGAACCGACTCGTGGCGATAACATATTAGACCTTCTGGTGACATACAGACCCGAACTAATTGAAACAGTTAACGCAGAACAGGGAATCAGCGATCATAAAGCAGTTACTGCACCGATGGTTTCAGCCGTAAATAAAGATATTCTAAAAGGTAGGAAGATTATTCAGTTTAGGAAAAGTGACTATTGCAGATTTCAGAGTAACTGACGGCTCAACACAAAAGTTTTGTCTCAAGTACAGATAGCGTTGAGGATCAGTGGACAAAGTTAAAACCATCGTGCAATATGCTTTAGATGCCTATGTGCCAAGCAAGATCGTAAGAGATGGAAAAGAGCCATCGTGGTACAACAACCGAGTTAGAAAACTGCTGCGAAAGCAAAGGAAACTTCACAGTAAACATAAACATCAACATAGCCAAAGCCCTGCAGGCAAACGAAAATTACGCGAAGCGAAATGTAGTGTGAGGAGGGCTATGCGAGAGACGTTCAATGAATTCGAATATAAAGTTCTATGTACGGACTCGGCAGAAAATCCTCAGAAATATTTGTCTTATGTCAACGCGGTAGGTGGATCAAAACAAAATGTCCAGACACTCTGTGACCAAAATGGTACTGAAACAGAGGATGACAGACTAAAGGCCGAAATAATAAATGACTTTTTCCAGAGCTGTTTCACAGAGGAAGACTGCACTGTAGTTCCCTCTCTAGATTGTCGCACAGATGGCAGAATGGTAGATATCGAAATAGACGTCAGAGGGATAGTGAAACAATTAAAATCGCTCAAAAGAGGAATGGCCGCTGGACCTGCTTTTACACAGAGTACTCGGAGTAAATTTTCCCCCTTCTTGCAGCGGTGTACCGTAGGTCTCTAGAAGAGCATAGTGTTCCAAAGGATTGGAAAAGGGAACAGGTCATCCCTTTTTTCAAGAAGGGACGTCGAACAGATGTGTAGAACTATAGACCTATATGTCTAACATCGATCAGTTGTAGAATTTTGGAACACGTATTTGTTCGAGTATAATGACTTTTCTGAAGACTAGAAATCTACTCTGTATGTATCAGCATGGGTTTCGAAAAAGACGATCGTGTGAAACCCAGCTCGCGCTATTCGTCCACGAGACTCAGAGGGCCATAGACACGGGTTCACAGGTAGATGCCGTGTTTCTTGACTTTCGCAAGGCGTTTGATACAATTCCCCACAGTCGTTTAATGAACAAAGTAAGAGCATATGGACTATCAGACCATTTGTGTGAAGGGGTTGAAGAGTTTCTAGATAACAGAACGCAGCATGTCATTCTCAATGGAGAGAAGTCTTATGAAGTAAGTGTGATTTCAGGCGTGCCGCAGGGGAGTGTCGTAGGATCGTTGCTATTTCCAATATACATACATGACCTTGTGGATAATATCGGAAGTTCACTGAGGCTTTTTCGGGATGATGGTGTGGTATATCGAGAGATTGTAACAATGGAAAATTGTATTGAAATGCAGGAGTACCTGCAACGAATTGACGCATGGTACAGGGAATGGCTATTGAATCTCAATGTAGACAAGTGTAATGTGTTGTGAGTACATAGAAAGACAGATCCTTTATCATTTAGCTCCAATATAGCTGGAAGTAGGCATTAGGAGTGATTTGAAATGGAATAATCTTATAAAGTTGATCGTCGGTAAAGCGGATGCCAGACTGAAATACATTGGAAGAAACCTAAAGAAATGCAATCCGAAAACAAAGGAAGTAGGTTACAGCACGCTTGTTGCTTGAATATTGCTCACCAGTGTCGGATCCGTAACAGATAGGGTTGATAGAAGAGAGAGAGAAGATCCAACGGAGAGCAGCGCGCTTCGTTATGGGATTATTTAGTAATCGCGAAAGCGTTACGGAGATGATAGATAAACTCCAGTGGAAGACTTTGCAGGGAGACGCTCAGTATCTCGGTACTGGCTTTTGTTGAAGTTTCGAGGACATACCTTCACAGAGGAGTCAAGCAGAATATTGCTCCCTCCTACGTATATCTTGCGAAGAGACCTTGACGATAAAATTAGATATATTAGAGCAAACACAGACGAACAATACGAGACTGGAATAGAAGGGAGAACCGATAGAGGTACTCAAAGTACCCTCCGCCACACACTGTAAGGTGGCTTGCGGAGTATGGATGTAGATGTAGATGTAGAAATCGACGTAACAGAGCCATCTGTCCAATGTATCTATATGGAATCGTGTATCGATCGCCAAGGTTTAAAATAAGTGATCCTAACGTACAGGCACCAGAGAATGGTGTCACACACTGTCAATGATAACCAATTTCACATCTGACGGAAGTTAGTACTGCCGGTCAATATATGTCCTCCTCAACCCGTTTCCAAGCGAACAATACGAAGAGGACTGTATGCAACGGATTTTACAGTGGGGCACCTTGCAAAAGGCCATTACTCATAATGAAACATACAGCTGCATGTCTTCAGTGCCCTGACGAAATAGAAACTGAGCAATAGCTGGGTGGACGTACATAGTACGATCTGAAAAGTCAACATTTGGACTTGGTGTCTTTTCAAATGATGCGCGATGTCGAACGTACCGACGGGACAGTGAGACTTTTAACCCGGCATGTATATGAAGCAGGGGGGGGGGGGGGGGGGGGTTCGGGGAGGCTGTAGTTTCGGCCTGTGATCATATATGATGTTTTAGGCGTTTGTTACAATATTGTCAGTGACAACGTGTTGCACTTTTTGCTATATACCCAAGACATGCTGTGGACACATTCCCATTTTCACTTGACTGCATGCAAACATTTCTAGTCTGACGAACATCAAGGTACTCTATCGAACCACGACTAATGCACTGATTTATTCGCTCTTAATCGTTACAACGCGATAGCACTGCAACAAATATTTCTGAAAGGTTTGTGCGCTGAATCGCGGTTTACCAGCTGTAAGCGGAGTTCTTCCTGACAGCATGCCCCTCAACAGTTGCGGTTGCCTGGAGTATAAAATACACTACTGGCCATTAAAACTGCTACACCACGAAGATGACGTGATACAGTCGCGAAAGTTAACCGACAGGAAGAAGATGCTGTGATATGCAAATGATTAGCTTTTCAGACCGTTCACACAAGGTTGGCACCGGTGGCGACACCTGCAACGTGCTGACACGAGGAGAGTTTGCAACCGATTTCTCATTCACAAACGGCAGTTGACTGACGATCCTTGGTGAAACGTCGTTGTGATGCCCCGTGTAAGGAAGAGAAATGCGTACCATCACGTTTCCGACTTTGATAAACGTCGGATTGTAGCCTATCGCGATTGAGGTTAATCGTATCGTGACATTGCTGCTCGCGTAGGTCGAAATCCAATGACTCTTAGCAGAATATGGAATCGGTGGGTTCAGGAGGGTAATACAGAACGCCGTGCTCGATCCCAACGGCCTCGTATCACTAGCAGTCAAGATGACAGACATCTTATACGCATGGATGTAACGGATCGTGCAGCCAAGTCTCGACCCCTGATTGAACAGATGGGGATGTTTGCAAGACAACAACCATTTGCACGAACAGTTCGACGACGTTTGCAGTAGCATATACTATCAGCTCGGAGACCATGGCTGCGGTAACCCTTGACGCTGCATCACAGACAGGAGCGCCTGCGACGGTGTACTCAACGACGAACCTGGGTGCACGAATGTCAAAACGTCATTTTGTCGGATGAATTCAGGTTCTGTTTACAGCATCATGATGGTCGCATCCGTGTTTGGCGACATCGCAATGAACGCACATTGGAAGCGTGTATTCGTCATCGCCATACTGGCGTATCACCCGGCGTGATGGTATGGGGTGCCACTGGTTACACGTCTCGGTCACCTCTTGGTCGCATTGACGGCACTTTGAACAGTGGACCTTACATTTCAGGTGTGTTACGACCCGTGGCTCTACCCTTCATTCGATCCCTGACAAACCCTACATTTCAGCAAGATAATGCACGACCGCAAGTTGCAGGTCCTGTACTGTTCGACTGGTGCCCTGGCCAGCACATTCTCCAGATCTCTCACTAATTGAAAACGTCTGGTCAACGGTGGCCGAGCAACTGGCTCATCACAATACGCTAGTCACTACTCTTGATGAACTGTGGTATCGTGTTGAAGCTGCATGGGCACCTGTACCTGTACACGCCATCTAAGCTATGTTTGACTCAATGCCCAAGCGTATCAAGGCCGTTATTACGGCCAGAGCTGGTTGTTCTGGGTACTGATTTCTCAGGATCTATGCGCCCAAATTGCGTGAAAGTATAATTACATGTCAGTTCTAGTATAATATATTTGTCCAATGAATACCCGTTTATCATCTGCATTTGTTCTTGGTATAGCAATTTTAATGGCCAGTAGTGTAGTTTGTGAAACGTTATTGGTTAACCTTTGTCAGCGATAATTTGTATAGGCATTCGAACTTGTCTTACTGTAACTATGTTACAGTATATTAAGCAGGGTTTGAACGACGAGCAGAAACTGGCGCCAAGCAAATTGTGCGAATCGATTAATTCCATTTGCAAAAAATGTATTTAGTATGTAAGTAATTCTCTGCCAATGGCACCATATACATGTGCACCTTTCTGATTTTACAGCAAAAACAGTGACCCTCTTTCGGATTCTACGAGCAAAAACAGTCGCTCTTCAGTAACTCCGGACTGATGCGGACTGATGGTTCAGATGTGGTCCACCGGTGTATGGGACTTTTATCTAAGATCTTTTGCTTACCAATGAAAATGGATGAGGTGAACAAGGGACCTGAAGATAGCAAATTGATATACGGAAACTTGTCTTTGAAGTAAAATAACTATCAAAATGTGAGGCTATTTGACGATTTTCCTTGGTAAATATTTGACCATCCACTGTGCCTGTCCACAATAGATTAATAGAGAAAGATCTAAGCTTGGCCTCCAACGTTGAAAAAATCTTACATCGTTTGGATTTTACGTGCAATAACCTAGTTTTTCTGGGAGGTTCTGAACTCGCCACTTCTGTACTTTAAACTTTTATGAAACGGTCCAAACTCAGCACGAAGGTATGTTAATGGGTTAAGACAAACGGGATTATTTTATCAAGTGATCTTTATCTGTTTTCGAGGTTGTTGTTGCGGTCTTCAGTCCTGAGACTGGTTTGATGGAGCTCTCCATGCTACTCTATCCTGAGCAAGCTTCTTCATCTCCCAGTACCTACTGCAACCTACATCCTTCTGAATGTGCTTAGTGTATTCGTCTCTTGGTCTCCCTCTACGATTTTTACCCTCCACGCTGCCCTCCAATACAAAATTGGTGATCCCTTGATGCCTCAGAACATGTCCTACCAACCGATCCCTTCTTCTGGTCAAGTTGTGCCACAACCTTATTTTCTCCCCAATCCTATTCAATACTTCCTCATTAGTTATGTGATCTACCCATCTAATCTTCAGCATTCTTCTGTAGCACCACATTTCGAAAGCTTCTATTCTCTTCTTGTCCAAACTATTTATCGTGCATGTTTCACTTCCATACATGGCTACACTCCATACAAATACTTTCAGAAATGACTTCCTGACACTTAAATCTATACTCGAGGTTAACAAATTTCTCTTCTTCAGAAATGCTTTCCTTACCATTGCCAGTCTACATTTTATATCCTCTCTACTTCGACCATCATCAGTTATTTTGCTCCCCAAATAGCAAAACTCCTTTACTACTTTAAGTGTCTCATTTCCTAATCTAATTTCCTCAGCATCACCCGGCTTAATTCAACTACATTCCATTATCCTCGTTTTGCTTTTGTGTATGTTCATCTTATATCATCCTTTCAAGACACTGTCCAGGACTGCTCTTCTTTCAAGGTACGATGTTTTAAATTCGAGCACAATGAAGTACGAGAACCTCTTTGTTACTTTATTTCATTACGCGAGAATAGTTTAAAGTAAATCGCATAAACGAATCGTGTGTTCTTGCTATGAAAGTGAAAACTCACGTTCATAAATCTAGCTTCATTCGGATTTTATGAGCACAAACCAAGTTTTTTTTAGTTTTATTACGTACGTTATTTCTATGTTCGAAGCTTGTGCGAATCTGTCCAAATTTTGGGAGACGTTAGACAGACACATGCACTTAATGATTGTCCCAGCTTTGTGCGCTGACATGGTAGTATAAGAAACGTGATTCTAAAGACAATAAAAGATTCTACAACGGATAAGGCGTCGCCTTAGTCAACAAAAAACTATATCGGTTGCCAAGCTCTGCCGTCTAATGTCAAAACAATTTAGGCAGAGTCAAAGCTGGGAACCGGAATGAAAAATTCTCCAATCGTAGCACAAAAAAGCTAATATGTCGAGGGCAGTGTTAGTGGTTAGTGATGTAAAAGAACGTAACTAGCTTTCTGGCTTATGTGGAAGCTTCAAAGACTTCAAAACTCCTTGTCATATTCGCTCTTTCTTTCGCCTAAACCCTACTTCCCCAGTGCAGTGAGCTGTCTTTAATGCATCCCCTGTTAGGTGTATGATGAGGGATATGAGAACAATTGGACAAGAATTTACGTGCTTCTAGATAGTAGGGCGCATCTACAATAGGAAGGATCCGAGAGTGGTATGCATCTATAATTAGAAACATTCCACACTGGGGATGCATGCATAGTAAATTTTAATGGGATCTTATGTAATATTGCACGACATGTTGAAAGATACGTTTGCACGACGTGTTGAAAGATATGTAGGATTACCTTATGCTATGTCCCATATTATACGACATGGCATCATATATCATTTTACTTTACTTGAGACAATTCACTACATGAGAGGGGTAATGATACTTACAAGTAAAAAAGTGCGAATATGTAAAGATATCTTGATTTAAATGTCTTCGAAGCTGTCAGATATGTCGGAAAGCTTTTTTCCTTCTTTTACATCCCTAACCCTGCCCAGAACATAATCGCCTTTTTCTGTGCTACGACAACAGCATTTTTAATTTATGGTACTATATAAATGCTATATATTGGTGACATTGATGGTCTGAAGACGTTCGGCAGTTTTAGGTAACTGACTGAAATTTCACAAACCGAGATTGCCAAAAATCGTTTTACTGGATGATCGGTTTCGATAGAGCTTTGCTGTCATCATCGGATGTTATGCTTTTTATTTTTACAACATAATATCGTATCACATGGCATATGTATTTTCCACTACCATGAAGATCACTATATTTGACATTCCGATGTGTAGTGATCTTCATGGTAGTGGGCAGCGCATAAGCAATAACAGGCGACTTATAACACTGATGAATAATATATTGAAAAAATTCGGAAGTTTAAGATTCGTTCATAAAAGTATAGGTCTGTCGAATCCAGTCATCCAATAAAATGCTTTTTAGCGATATTGGCCTCTGAAGTTTCCTTCAGCCACGATAGAAAAGGTGTAAAGCTGATTGAAGCATAGAACAGACCGTTGCAATAACCTTTCCAGTAACTTGCTAGGTCTAAGGGATGTAATCATCAATTGTTGCCTTCCTCTGAATATGGCATAGCTGATGCACTTCTGCAGTCTCTTTCCCGGAAACCTAAACCAATTAAAAAGGTTCTCTCTAGTGTGCTTATAAATTAATTATCGTTTCTTTTGCTCTCTCTCTCTCTCTCTCTCTCTCTCTCTCTCTCGCTCTCTTTCTCTTTCCTCTATATAGATTTATGACATAGATATAGATTTATGACGCTACTAGTTCCTCTAGGAGAAAAGTAATAAGAAACCTCGTTGCCTTATTTATGAGCTGAGGCATCAGCGGAGATTTACTGTGCTACGTTTTTTTCATATAAAATTGTACACTCGAATATTTTAGACCAAGAAAGTTATTTTGCAGTATTAATTTTTTACGTAAACTACTGCAGACATGCATTATATTTGGTTTTACCTGTTGACAACAAGAAACAGCCACGCTTACCTCTATAGTTGGCTAATCGATACACGCACATAGAGTGGAGATTACGCGTGCAGACCACCTGCGTCCAGTTATGTTTACTGTTGATACCGAGACGCCCACGTAAACAGACATTGTTTTCATTTGGGAAAGAATGGCCGTAACTCCGACAGAAAGGCATCTCCCAGTGAATAACAGACCGCGAAGGGAACGTTTAGACAAGGAAACAGCTCCGCATGTAGACAGTATCTTTGCTGTGTCGAACTGAATACCCGCAGTACCTTCCCTGTTGATTTTCATTCTAACACCTGTCAGTGCCATGAGAGCCACGAATGAATGCTCTCAGCTACCGACAAACATCTAGCCATGACACTGAATCCCACGCTCTGTAGCAGAGCATTCTTCTGGCGTAACTGGATAACAGCAATGCACAAAAGAAAAGAAAATTGGTTTCATTTTTATACTAACCATACAGTACTGCTCGCGCACTTACTGAGGGAGAAAATTATCCTTTCCGAATCTTTGTAAGTGGTCAAATCCATTATATCATTTTCTCGTGATTCCTAAGCTAGTTGTGTGATAAAAACTGTGGAACTGCAGGAAGATCTGCATTAAATACTGGTTCTTTAAATTTACCCACCATAGTACAGCGAGAACATATTTTTTGGACACCTGTTGTAATTACATATGGCCTCTGTAGAACTGTTACAATTCGCTAATAAATGTAATGTACTGCACGTCAGTGGAAAGAAATGCTGCTTATTTTATGATTACACAAGTGTCAGATAATCAGTGGTAGCAGTCAAGCCACTAAATGTTTAGAAGCACGAGCACAGAGGGATTTAAAGTGGAACTACCATGCAAGTCAAATAGTGGGCAAAGCAAAAAAGATATAAAACTGTTTGGAGCAGCAGACGAAGTAGAGCAATCAGCTTCCCAGAAACTTGCTAGCCGTACAGGGTACAGTCATCAATGGCGGTGTACCTGAATCTTTCTTGCCAAATTGGACGTGTTGTCACGGTCGGGAGCGGTGTTACAATATACTGGCGTACTGTCTTTCGTGTATCACAAGTTGTATGGCAGGCGTAATTGTAAATGATTGAGTTGTTAATTCTCCTTTTTGTTCCTTTCTCCCTCTTTCCTTGTGAAACTGAGATTTGTTGGCAAACACCTCAGGAACTGCACTCTATCCACAAAGTAGGTAGCTTACAAAACACTAGTTCGACATGTACTTGAGTAGTGCTCGTCACTGAGGATCCCTACAAGACAGGTTTGATGAACGAAACGAGAGATGGTCCAAAGAAGAATAGTGCCTGATGTCACAGGTTTGTTTAGTAAGTGCGTTTCATTACACACTGAAGAGCGAAACTAACCTCTGTACGCATGCGTATTCAGAAGTAACAGACAGAATAAGATACTGCGGTCGGTAACGCCTATATAAAACAACATGTGTCTGGCGCAGTTGTTAGATGGGTTACTGCTGCTACAATGGTAGGTTATCAAGATTTAGGTGAGTTTGACATGGTGTTATAGTCCGGGCACGAGCGATGGGACTCAGCATTTGCGAGGTAGCGATGAAGTGGGGATTTTCCCGTACCATCATTTCACGAGTGTGACGTGAATATCAGGAATCCGATAAAGCAACAAACATCGGACGTCGCTGCGGCTGGAGGAAATCCTGCAAGAACGACACCAATGACGGCTGAAGAGAACCGTTCAACGTGACAGAAGTGCAACAACTCCGCAGACTAATAAGATTTCAGTGCTGGGCCATCAACAAGTGTCAGCATGCGAACCATTCAACGAAGCATCATCGATATGGGCTTTCGGAGCCGAAGGCCCTCTCGTCTGCCCGTGATGACTGCACGACCCAAAGGTTTACGCCTCGGCTGTGCCCATCAACACCGACATTGGACTTTTGTTGACTGGAAACATATTGCCTGGTCGGACGAGTCTCGTTTTGTATTGAGCAGATGGCCGTGTAGGGGTTTGGAGACAAATTCATAAATCCATGGACCCTTCACGTCAGCATGGGACTGTTGAAGCTGGTGGAGGACCTGTAATTGTGTGAGGAGTGTACAGTTGGAGTAGTATGGGACTCCTGATACAGCTAGATACGTCTCTGACGGGTGATATGTACGTAAGCATCCTGTCTCATCACCTGCATCCATTCATGGCCACTGTGCAGTCCGACCAGCTTGGACAATTCCAGCATGGCAATGCGACACCCCAGGCGTCCAGGAATGCTACAGAATGGCTCCAGGAACACTCTACTGAGTTTAAACACTGCCTCTGGATACCAAACTCCCCACACATGAACATTATTGAGCATATCTTGCATACCTTACAACGTGCTGTTTAAAAGAGATCTCCACCCCTTAGTACTCTTATGGATGTACGGACAGCCCTGCAGGACCATGGCGTCAGTTGCCTTCAGCAGTACTTCAGATATCAGTCGAGTCCATGCCACGTCGTCCTGCGGCACTTCCGCGTGATAGCAGGCAGGTGTACCAATTACTCTGGCTCTTCAGTGTACATTCGACGTCTCTCCTGAGTGTGAATCGATCTATTGAACCACTCCAGGGGGAACTTTGGAAGGCTTGTCTGGGTACATAGCGTGTGTGTGAAAAAATGTTTTCCATGTTTTGAAAGGCTGTAGTATAGCCCGTAGCAATCATGAGCTCCAAACGTTAAGAGGTATGAGCGGTTGTTCTTCTGCGCTGGTATGAAAGACATCACTTCTGCCTCTTTACTATTACGAAGGACCTACAGAATATAGTAAAGAAATGAGGACTCATTTTCTGTTACAGTTCATCGTTGCGGCATGCAGGAAACACCATATTCACAGTTACGGACAAATGCAGCGCATACATTGGTTCAAATAGAAGTATTTCGTTTTTTGGCAAGTTCGTGAAATGTTTTTATATTGGAATTTTATCTTTGCAGGTAGCAGAAAAGTGAAAGCCTGTTTCTTCACATGGGAAACCGCAGACTTGATCTCCTGTTATGTAAACAGCCGTCGAGCCGCGTCCTATATGTTGAAGAACATCCAGAACCCAGCGTATCGTCTGCATAGTTATGCAGCCGCTTTTTCCAGCGAATTCAAGACTCTGGCTCCGTATCTGAAAGGCGACTGATCGTGGCAGACCTCGCACCATTAGTATTCATGCTGTGGAGGAGCGAGAATCGCAACGAGTAGGAGGAGATCATAGAGCAAGTGTATGTAGAATCTCGGCATCTATCGCGGTTAGTTATCCTCCAGTCTGGGCGATCCTGCTTCAACAGTTACTTTACCCACATTATATACAGCATGTCCAAGCCCTTCAATCACACGATCTGCTTACAAAAATGTAATTCTACTTATTACTATGGTAAAGCTTTATTGAAGTTCGGCTTTTCACTACAAAGATATGGTTCCCAACCAGTCTGGTTTCAGATGAGGTGGAGTTCTCGGTTTTGATAATCAACGTGTGTGAACGGATGCAAATCCACACACAGCTGAAGAAGTCACAGACGATTTTCGATAAACATATGGGCAGAAATTATTGGCGATAGGCTAATGCGATCTAACGTAGTACCAAAAGCGTCGACTGTAGCAAAGTATCTTCATAGTCTATGAAACAACCTACCTGACCTGCTGATGTACCATTCTCACTAAGCCTGGGGTTGAAATTCATGCATGATGGAGCAGAGCACCAGCGCATTTTCTTCTAATGTTCGAGAACATCTCACAGAGGCATTTACTCGGAAATAGATTGGTCTGGGAGATTCTGTACGTTGGCCAATACTTCCCTCGATCGTAATCCGTTGGTTTTACGGTAGTGTGGACACTTGAAATCTTTTATGCATCCATGCCCCATTAATGATGTATAAACTCCAAAAGGATGTGTCATAAGTGCCTGCTAGCGCATACGTGGCCAACTTGCAGTTTTTCAGAATATAAAGTTTTTTAGACAACATAGTTACGTGGAGATAGCAGCGATTGGTTTACTTATAATCAAGCAATCAAAATGACCGTCACAATCGCGTTATTTATTTTGTCACCAACCGGTTTCAACCCGCAATGGGGTCATCTTCAGGGCAATTTACACCACTTGGTCGCTCGCTGAAGTTGTCACGCTGCCTGTGCTAAATTGCCCTGAAGATGACCCCATCACGGGTTGAAACCGGTTGGCGACAAAATAAATAACGCGATTGTGACTGTCATTTTGATTGATTGATTTCAGAGTATGTGTGACTGCCTAAGTCATCGGAGCAAACAGCATGCCTTTTATCAATGGATAGCATAGTGAGTACGTCCTTTAACGATGGTTCGTAGGAATAGATCGTAGGTTATATGTAATAAAGAGCAGAATACATTAGTTGTTCTTCTGTTTCACAATGAAGAATAATGTATTCTCATTGGTTCATTCGTTTGCTTGCTGCGTTCTATAAGTTGTTCGTAATAGCAACGAGGCTGCATTAGAAGTGATGCTTTTCATAATAGCGAAGATGAACTAGTTTTCATAGCTGTTGAGGTATGCATATCTGGGCCCATGTTTACCGGAGATTTTGTTCTTGTTTTTAGTGCTGCTACCACTTATCAAGATATTGAGTACGATTTCTTAACATCCTGTTCAATCCAGTGAGGCAAAACGTTATGAGAATTGTCCACCACAGTACTGAATTCCACCTAATGGCGACGTGGGCAGGCGACGCGATGAGGTGCGTCTGTATGTAAGCGGAGCAGGTACAAATACAGATTCAGGTTGGAGTCTAAACAGCGCGCACACCTGAAATAGCAACTACAGCTTTCTTTCTATCTGTTTTCTTTTTTTTTGTTTTTTTACTTGTTCTGTTATGCTGCATGAAACTTATATAGCTGCACGCGAGTTTTCCGTGACACGCGCAAAAATATAGTGCTTTCACGTTGCATGCCTTGGTGTCACAGTGTGCTGCTGCGCATACACGCGAAATATCCATGTTATCAGGATTCAGGCCAAATAGCTATAGGGGAAAACAGTTCCAGGGCCCCTTAGCATCGCGGCCTGTAAGGTTAGAACTAGCACAGGCATAATTATAGTAAGCGCAAACAGAGTGAAAGGCCCCCCTCTCCGCTGCCATCGTGGATGACGACCACAACAGGGCAGGAAACACCGGACTACAAGTAGTATATGAAGAAATGCAACCAACCAACGACAAACCAGCTGATGACACCAAAACGAAGAGCAGAGCGACAAATGTGGAGAGAAAAGAAATGAAACTAAAAAGTACAGGAACTATGAAGAGTGGAACAGAACGTAGCAGTATACTGATCTTCTGAAGGCGACAGTGACGACCACTGCTGTGATTCCAAAGGAGTAACTTCCCAGAAAGATATGGAAGGAGACAATAAGTGATGAGGAGAAAGCTTTTAGCAAGTTTCCTAAAATAAAGACGCTGGTGGCAAAACCTCAAGACACAAAATCGAAAGCCTTGGTGGAGACGAAATGAAACAAACAATACAAAACCAAGAGAAGTAAAAACATTTAAGATTTAAGATTGCTCCAATAGTATCGCATAACTTCTCAAACCCAATGCGGTCTGCTAGGAAGCTGAAAAACGCGGTCAGCGTCGTCATTAGGTAGAGCTATCGAGCCGACTGCATTAAATATTATGTCGAATCTAGTTCTTTCAGAACACGAACGTGGCCTTCGTTACCTACCTGTACTCACCAGGGAATCTGCAGAAGTTGGTGGTCAAAGATCTACCACACAAGGAAACGGAAACACAGGGCAAAAAGGATTTGATAGAGATGTCAATGAGGTACTGGAGGTCAACCAACACAATGGAAAAGAAGTGGGAACTATAAATCTAAAGGTACTAACTGTTTCCACAATGACGTTACCAAACTTCTCTACCTCCAGTGCTATCTATAATGCACGTTACGTCCTTTATATTACGAAGTGCAGGTTGAAGACTATAGACCAAGAGCTGAATCAGTAACATGTGAAAGTTGCAAGCGATGGAGACACAGAAATAACCTCTGCTGGCATCCGTTGCGGTGAGTCAAATGTGCAAAGAAACTCTTTTATAGAGAGTATACATCCCCAAGAGGGTCCACGACAGAATCTGTCATCTGTCTACGAGATCATCCAGTTTCATGTAGAGACTGCAGGGGTTTTCAGAAAATAATCCAAATTACCAAGCCTACAAGGAACGTTATCAGGATAGAATCACTCCCAGCAACTGGAAAGACAGAGGAAACCACCCAAGAAGCCGCTACCGCAACAACTCATTCGACGTAATGGACCATCACCAGAGCAAGACACACACTCATCATCATCGACGTCACAACAGACAGCCAGATAGTGCGTCAGAGCTACAGTAAACCTACCAAAAATGAGTGCATGATGGCCTTAGAGACTTCGTTAAACCAAAGAAACGGAAAGGAAAACCTTATGTCTATTCCAATTGCTACGGGGAAATTGAAGGAAGCAGAAAACGCGTTGACAAAAATGGTAATCCTAGTGGAAACATTCGCGTCAGTTGCAGATTAAAGAACATAATGGCAAATAAATCCTATAACGACATTGTGGGTTTTCTAAGGAACACAAATGGACTGAGAAATAAAAAGAAGTAACTCCAACACTTCACCACCCAGCACTAGGCACAAAACTTACTTTTCACCGAAAGGCATCTCAGTACTGCACACAAGTGAATGTTGTAAAAAATGATTGTTTAATGACCAAATAGCGGCGGGGACACGGAATAGTCATCTCCCTCTATCAAAGTATTTCCCAAAAAGCCAAAAATCTACCTCAGTTGCAACAACTGTCAGCCACAGCAGTTACGATTTGAACTAGTATGGAGCAGATAACCATCACAACGGCGTACCATAGACCTAACGCCCAAATCGAAGGCCGAGATTTTATATACATATTCACTACCTATGATAAGGTTGCTATTGGAGGACACATAAACGCAAAACACTAATACTGGAACTCGTGGGGTGTCACTCCAAAATCACTACCATTGGCTTCAGTAAAAAGGAAGCTGAGCATAAAAATTGCAGGCCCTGAAGAACCAACACATGGGCCAACGGTGGCTAACTATCGCTCCGATGTCCTGGACATCGCAATTATAAAAAATGAAGGAAGAGACCTAGGAGTGAAAACGATAAATGAACTCCCATCTGAACGTCACTTGATCCTTGGAGTACTCTGTCGAGCCATCACGAACCCACGAAACTGAACGCAGAAGGAGGCCAGCTGGGATCAGTACAGTCGCTATCTGAATATCCTTCGCTTCCCGTCACAACTCTTGAATAGTTTGAAACGGCAGTTGAGCACATACAAATCAAGATACAAAAGGCAGAGAGGCTAGTGCCAATAGTAATTACCCAGAACACAACCAACCAGGAACACTTGTCATATTTAAGCGAAGAACTAAAGTACCAGAAAAATCGTTGTCGAAGGCTGTGGCAAGAAACAAAGACCCTACGGTTCCACGGGAAGAGTCAGCGTCGCTAGCGGGATTTAAAGAAACTTATTTGTCAAAGAAAAACTACAAGCAAATGACAAATGGCGACTGATGAGGAGGTTAAGAAACGAAAAGATATGAAAACAACCACTCCTCACACCAGGAGGTCTGTCAAAAGACCCATTTAGCAAAGCAGAGATCTCGACAACAGTTCGTGGAACGATCATCGCTCATCAAACGGAGGAGCGCATTCGCATCGAGGCAACGCCTACTCGCGCCGAGGCGACGCCTGCATCTCTACGTCTCACCCACCATAAGAAAGAGGTATTGTCAAAAATTTTAACAATGTCAGGGCGCCAGTCGCTGATACAACCTGAAACGCGTACCTTCAGTACCTGCCAACGAAGCAACTGGTACTAACACGAGGCGTAACTAGCATTTACAGGTCATACGTGCTAACGCAGTACTTCCAAGTCAAACAGAAAGAAACGAATTTGATATTAAGACCAAAGGGAGCCAGGGATCTCACGAATGCTGCAAACCACCTTCCAGTTAGCATTTTTAGTAGCGACAGCAAGAAATTCGAATGGCTAATCGAGGCTGAAGACCCTCTCGCATTAGACGAAGCTATATTGCCGCGACTAACTGAGCACATCGCAAAGAGCTTTAACTGCACGATGTCAACAGCCGCCGTCCTCCTGGATATTGAACGTGCCCTGTGATAAGGTTTCAAAGGAGAAACTTCTCAGGAAAATTCAGGGTACGACGAGTATACAGTACTTTTACACCCAACTGATTGCTATCAGGGCTCAGTCTTATCCCCTATTTTACTCACCATACACTTTTCGAAATTACAAGCGTTCCAAATGTGCAGATTGCCCAGTTGTCGGATGGTACGGCAGTTTTCGTGACTGGATGCATAGACAAATATCACTCTTATACAACGCCAATTAGATTCTACTAGCTGTTGGTTGCGAAAGAACGAAGTTAAACTGAACGCAGAGAAGACAATTTCTTTCCACTTCAGCAAGAAGGGGGCTGTATTACGTGATACTTTACTATTACAAAACCGGAACATGTCATGGAGCCCTGCTGTCCGGTACGTGTTTGTTAAACTAGACCGACACCTGTTTTTACACAAACATGTGAAAGAACTACAAACAAAAATACCCACAGTGGAAAAGAAGCTCATCGCACTATTTCTGAGTAGTGAGCTGAGCGTTTCTACTAAACTTACACTGTATATGAGCACGGTACAATCAAAGCACTGTCTGGGGCTTAAAGAGTAAAATCGGTCTCAACGAAGAGCAGATAGTCGAAAAAATGTATTGGGAGCTTGAGTTAATTTTCTCTGTTGAGTAGGTAGTAGATGTACTAGCGGAACGTACGAAAAGCGAGACAACACCTACAGTATGTAACAGCAGAAACATTAGGCTTTCAGTTCTGTGCGTGGCTTTCGAGTGGAGTAAAAAGAAGATACAAATTTTGTGACATATTCATGTAGGTTTTTTTGCTTACCAAATATCCATTTGTGGGAAGTGTGCTCATCTGCTTTCATTTCACATTGCGGGCATTTGCCTTTAAGTGCGTGATTCAAATTGAGTAACTTTGCTCGGTAGCGTTCAGGATGTACCGTTTGACCTGGTTGCATCAGCTCATGTTACATTGCACTCACGAGTACGTATTTTGTCTCTCGCCTCAAAATCGTTGTGTTTCAATCGTCGAAACCAATCTCTGCACGTTCACTTTGAGCAAATTATCGTAGACCTCTCTATTAAAGTAAACATGTGTTTTCTATCCTACGAACACCCAGATTTAATTCAAGTACCCAATATTAAAAGGATTAGGAGAGGGAACGGGTACTCGAGACCTGCTCCACGACTCCCACAAGAAGGTATTAGAGACAGCAGTTCTTAAGCTATAATGAATCTACATAGTAAGATCGACCAGGTCCGTGGAAGCGTCAGACACTTGGAAAACACAGAAGCAAAGAATCTACGTCCCTGACATCGATTCGTAGTTCCCAAGACGTTATTCCACATGGCATAAATTTTAGATCAAAGTTATCAGCGGTAGACTTGTTGACCCCAGGGTGTTTAAAATCCTCCTCCAATGGGAAATAAAGAGAACCATTAACCTTACCTCCTGCAAGCAATGACGTGAACTTTGCCCGGAGGAGATGAGACTCCAAACAACACTCTGACATAAAAAATGAAGAATCATTCTAGGGACGACAGGAGTGGTAAAAGGGGAAATGTTCTGATGTAAGTGGCCTACTACGTGTAGGTAATTATGTCACGGGACCTGGGAACGAACATCTTGGAAACGGTGAAACTGATCAGCTGCTCGCTTAGAACTGTCGTGAACAACGTTAAAAATAATTGAAGTACGGTGAAACCTCGAATAGGTGACAGTGTGTTGAGAGGCCACGCTTCCTCACAGAAAGTGATGGACGCAGCCTGTTCCGTTCTATAAAGTAGGTTAGGTGGCGATGTGCGGCAGTTCTGACGACAGAGTAAAATGCTGTTGCAGACTCAAGGGTTTTGGAGCACATCGTTCAGCACTCGTTCTTGAAAATAAGCCTCCGTAGCAGGCGGCCCATGTGTATTCCCATGCTGACACAATAATATCGTCAGTTACGGTTGCAGTGGGCGCGGGTTCAAGGAGAGTGGATCATGGATCAATGGACACACCAGATTGATGACCGTGTCCATATAGGCCATCATTCAAGTAAACAACTATTCGAAAGATGCATCACCCCATGGACGGGGGACACGCAGAAGTACCGTGCTAAACAGGTGCGTTCATCTGGGCTTCCACGGGAAATGTGATACTAGTCGAAGGGACAATGACAGCTGTGGGGTAAGTGAACATAACTGACGTCCAGCTGCATCCCTTTGTGCTTTATGTCTTCCTCAACTGCGCTACCAATTCCAACAAAATAACTTTCCTTATCACAAAGGCACAATCATGCTACATCGGTTTGAGGAGCATGATATTGAACTTAATTTGACACCTCGGCCACAGAATTGAAGCGATCTGAAACTAATTGAACACATCTGAGATGTTATCGGGTGCCAGCTTCACGGGCACGAACCACGGCCACATACTTTACGAAAATCATGTAGAGATCTGGAGGCACGTACCTCCGGAAACCGATTAGGTTCGGAAGAGAATTTCTGTGAAGTTTGGAAGGTAGGAGACGAGGTACTGGCGGAAGAAAAATTGTGTGTACGGGTCGTGAGTCGTGCTTGGGTAGCTCAGTGGTAGAGCACTTGCCTCCAAAAGGCAAAGGTCCCGAGTTCGAGTCTCCGTCCGGCACACAGTTTACATCTGCAAGGAAGTTTGAAAATCAGCGCACACTCCGCTGCAGAGTGAAAATTTCGTTCTCGATAAGAACTTGTCAAATCCTTTTTATGCAGAATCACTGGTGTCTTGAGTCCCATAGTCGAATCGACATACTATTAAGAAGGAACTTATGACATCTGGGCTCGTAAAAGTATGTCCAAATGGAAATACGCTGAGACACGAGCAGTTTACTGGTAAATTTACTCGATGGCTGACCATGAGCGGATGTACCCGGGGAGGTAATATAAGTCTAGAATAATTAGTTGAGTGGTCGCTGGATTTGATACTGGTGCTGAAATGAAAGTCTTCTGCACCTTGCAGAGGACACACTGTACGTATTCGAAGTGAAAAATTAAAATAGGACACAAACTCAAAAGTGAATAAATGATTTTCACACGCCTTATGCTGTCCAACAGCACCTGGTAAACCAACTCAAGGCTTCAGCTTGCAACAAACATTCCCACATTTCTCGTTATTGTAATGCGATGCTAATGGCGGTCGTCTGGTGTGTACCAAATTATGAGTCACCTCCAAGTGGCTGGTGATCCAGAGGGTAGAATGGGAACGGCGAAGCGCATCTGTGTTACTGGCGCAAACAAGGCAGTACGTGCGCGTGTCGTGGTGACGTTATCCGAGCAGATTACCCGACAAGCAATATCCGTCCCCTATCGCGCCCGTTCTGTCAGAGATCTCCGTGTGTCAACCACGTGCCCCGCCCTGTGCGAAACTCATTCAGCAATGGGGGAAGGAAAGTCACATGCTCAGACTTAAACTGGAGCACCATTTTCTGCTTCGCTGACTGCTGGTCCCACCGTGACTTTTTACAACCTATTCGTTATTTTGATAGTACAGTATACTGTTCAGTGCTAGTGAAGAAGCGCAAATAAACTGTCTTTCATGTTATTATATGAGCTATGAAAATTCCAGACTACTGTTCCCCCTGTTCCATGAAATGAGTTTGTATTTTTAAGGAAGAGGGGGAGGCAATTTAATTCTTAGTCGAAAACCCAGTCTGTATTTTTATTTCAGGTCTATATTTCAGCTGACGAATATTCAGAGTCACTGCGCACAACTGTTCCGGTGGAATCCCACTTGTTTAACTGTTTCGATGGAATCCACCTAATTGTGTGTTTCTCTTGACCACAGTTATTTTATTAGTTTCCTCGCGCATTTCTACCATTGACAGGCTCCAAAACAGCTATACCAAGAAGAAAAGATATCATAAAGCGATTTACATGAAATATTAGGTACAAACTTACACTTACGTTTTCTTAGCAGGAGTCAGATATTGAAGTTTTTGATATTGTTCATATGAATTTGATGCTAATAGTATATACGCCTGACAAAATTTGGAGCACCGCACTCAAATGACATGGCTGGAGATCAATATAACTTCGTACATGTACACGTCACCGGTGGGTATGGAAATGCATTTCTCTGTGACAGGTGACATGGACACCAGATTGCTTTCGTGTTGCTTGTTTTCAGCACTGTTATTAGGCATTGTAGGATGTGTAAGGGGTGTCACACATTCAGTGATCACTGAAGGACACGGAGATATTGTGTTCTTCTGTGAGGCAGTGTTATCAGCACCTGAGAGAGTATTTGGCCAGCTGGTCGAATCGTGCAATATACAGATTTGTAACGCCTTCGGACGTGACAGTGGCACCGTATGCAAATTTGTGGCAGACATACATGTCCACAAGGTTTCAGTGGACCAAGTCTTCGCTCCACGAAGTTAGACAGCCATACTGTGCACAAAGCATCTCGCAACCTCTTCCCACCTGCGCCGATCACTCGAAGAAAAGCAATGGACTCCTTGCAACTTTCTGTATTACCCCACGCCATTGGTCGGAGACTACCAGCAACCTGACAGGGAAGTTACGATCTCTTGCTTAGGTTGCCGTTACCACCGGAAAAGCAACGTCTCGTTTGGAGTAGTGCCGTGACTGAGAACGATGGGCTTTTGATGAATGGCGTCGAATTGTGTTTAGCGATGAGTCACGCTTCAGTAATACCCCAGTTCACAATAATTGGCGAGTACGGCGACCACCTGTGGAGAAGCCCCATTCACACAATGTTTAAAGAGACGCAGCAGTGTTCCTCCAGGCGTCGCGGCGTGGGCAGCCATCAGACGAGACGGTATGAATTGAGAGCACGGCTGGTAGTGACTGGATGAACGCTGGCAGTATCTGGGTACGTCACTGGCATACTACTCCATGTGTTACCTCTTATGCAGCAGTATCGCTGTGCCATTTTTCAACAAGACAAGGCTCATCCACATATGGCACGGTTTGCGAGATTCTAAGATCCGTCCTTGACCAGTAACATTTCTAGATTTGTCCCCTATGGAAAATGTCGGGAGGTGTGTGTTCTGTTTTACGAAACAACATATTATAATGAGCTGTTAGGTGTAGTACTAATCCATTAAGTTATGCTGGTTACAAGAATACTCACAACACAATGATCTATTTGCAAACGCTATGCCACGGGGCACACCCATTTAAATGTGCGCAACGGTAAATGAATTTGGGTAGCTGTGTTCTCATCATTAAAGAACATGTAATTACCCATCTAATTATATTCACCGAGCAAGGTGGCGCAGTGGTTAGCATACTTGACTCGCATTCTGGAGCACGACGGTTAAAATCCTCGTCTGACCATCCTGATTTATTTTTTCGGTCACTTCCCTAAATCGTTTCGGTCATATACCGTGATGGCTCCTCTGAAAGGGCACAGGCCGACTTCCTTCCTCATCCTTTCCTTAACCGATGGAACAGATGACCTCGCTGTTAGGTCCCCTCCTACGAATCAACCGACCAATGTATCCAATTACTTACACACTGTCTATGCTTTCAGAATATAGCTAAAAGCAATGTCTTACTGATGTTTATTTTTGTATCTGTAATTATGAAATGTAGAATCGAGAAGAATACACTACTGGCCATTAAAATTACTACACCAAGAAGAAATGCAGATGATAAACAGGTATTCATTCGACAAATTTATTATACTAGAACTGACATGTGATTACATTTTCAAGCAATTTGGGTGCATAGATCCTGAGAAATCAGTACCCTGAACAACCACCTCTGGCCGTAATAACGGCCTTCATACGCCTGGGCATTGAGTCAAACAGAGCTTGGATGGCGTGTGCAGGTACAGCAGCCGATGCAGCTTCAACACGATACCACAGTTCATCAAAAGTAGTGACTGGCGTATTGTGACGAGCCAGTTGCTCGGCCACCATTCATCAGCCTTTTCAGTTGGTGAGAGATCTGGATAATGTGCATTCCAGTGCAACAGGTCGAACGTTTTCTGTATGCAGAAACCCCCACACAGGTCCTGCAACATACGGTCGTGCATTATCCTGCTGAAATGTAGAGTTTCGCAGGGATCGAATGAAGGGTAGAGCCACGGGTCGTAACACATCTGAAATGTAACGTCCACTGTTCAAACTGCCGTCAATGCGAACAAGAGGTGACCGAGACGTGCAACCAATGGCACCCAATACCACCACGCCGGGTGATACGCCAGTATGGCGATGACGAATACACGCTTCCAATGTGCGTCCACTGCGATGTCGCCAAACATGGATGTGACCATCGTGATGCCGTAAACAGAACCTGAATTTATCCGAAAAAATGATGTTTTGCCATTCGTGCATCCAAGTTCATCGTTGAGTACACCATCGGAGGCGCTACTGTCTGTGATGCAGCGTCAAGAGTAACCGCAGCCACGGTCTCCGAGCAGATAGTCCATGCTGCTGCAAACGTCGTCGAACTGTTCGTGCAGATGGTTGTTGTCTTGCAAACGTCCCCATCCGTTGACACCGGGATCGAGACGTGGGTGCTCGATCCGTTACAGCCATGCGGATAAGATGCCTGTCATCTAGACTGCTAGTGATATGAGGCCGTTGGGATCCAGCACGGCGTTCCGTATTACCCTCCTGAACCCACCGATTACATATTATGCTAAGTCATTGGATCTAAACCAACGCACGCAGCAATGCCGCCATATGATACCGCAATAGCGATAGGCTACAATCTGACCTTTATCAAAGTCCGAAAGGTGATGGTACGCATTTCTCCTCCTTACACGAGGCATCACAACAACGTTTCACCAGGCAACGCCTGTCAACTGCTGTTTGTGTATGAGAAATCGGTTGGAAACTTTCTTCATATGTGCACATTGTCACCACCGGCGCCAACCTTGTCTGAATGCTCTGAAAAGCTAATCATTTGCATATCACAGCGTCTTCTTCCCGTCGGTAAAATTTCGCGTCTGTAGCACGTCATCTTCATGGTGTTGCAATTTTAATGGACAATAGTGTAATTTCTGAAATGTCCCATCAAACAGGTAAGATCATGACATAATTCAAAACCATATTATGCACATACTATTGAAATGGGGAATTTCTTGCTAACAAATATTCCACGAATTATATCACCTCTATAAAAAGAAGCACAATGCATGTTCTTTCACAGCTATCTGCAACCCGGAACAACAATGGATAAACAATCTTTCTGTATCTGGTAATCACTTGTGTACAGTATGGGACATGTAATATTAATGAGCTGAAATGTCAGAGTCAAACTGGATTGTTTAACTATTCCCAGTCTGACTGGTCATTGACAAAACAAAGGCTGTAGCGACAAGTGTTAAAAAGCTGACGGCATTCCACCATGTAGCTATTTTACGTTCAGTAATAAGAAATCAATGACCGGTGAAACGTCCCCTTTGAAAATTATTGAATTACTGTGCTGATAAACCTCTTACGTTATTTGATTTTCAAACAGCTGAGGAAAACTGAACGTACTCGGACATTTCGCTCTTTACCTATCCTGATCGACACTAAAGTAACACACAATATTTTTAGCGCAAAGCAATCTGACTTTTTAATAATCCCTACAGAAGAATGGCCCTGACTAACATTAACCTATATCTTTCACAAATCACTTACCTCAGAAAAATTTTCGATACTCGAACTACTGAAAAACAGCGAGCGCCACTACTGCCAGCTAAATAAAAGATTCAAACTACTGAAGGCACTAACTACTGATAGGCATAGTTAGCAAATGAAAGATTTTGATAGAGAACAAACAATGTATTTACCTTAATAGTGTTCAAAGTTATAATCTATATATATAGCAGTTCATGACATCCATTCTTACAAATGTACTATTTCTGATGGACACACGTCCAGATCATCCGCTCTAAAAAATCCGCCATCTCACTTCCTCACATCCACCGTTGCTGGCGGTTCACCGCCAACGGCGCAACGCTACGCGCTGTTCACATCCAGCTGCCCAACACTACAATGGCAGGCAAAAATGCAGACCAGCCACAGACTGCATACAGCACACCCATTGATTTTCATACAGAGTGCTACGTGGCGATAACTATAAGAAAATCTAAACAACCTACTTACATAGCCCCCATGCTACCCACAAAAAATTTTACAAATTATTTTGGACAGTGGCCAATACAGATTTCAAAACATTTTTCATAATTACAATAACAAAGAAATCGAATGCACACACTTATTGATACAATGTTGGTCAAAAGCTAAAATTTTCTCACAGTCCATAGTTTCAGGTTTTTTTTTCTCAAAGTCTGAGCAGTAAAAGAGAATGCACACGGAAGTAGTGGATTTCCATGCATTCTTGAAGAAGTAGTGTTGTCCTTCCAGCGGAAAGACAGTGCTGACTCTTGACATGCATACAGGTAATGGGCCATAACAAAGCAAACCCACAGCAGAGTCAGTTGAAGTTGAATGATATTGGTAGGTAGGTCATTACAGAGCAGACCAACTGTAGTCCTGGTATTGGTGAGCCACCAGAGGTGCAGACCCACTGCAGTCCTTGTAGAGATAATGGTATTGGTGGGCCATCAAAGGTGCAGACCCACTGCAGACATTGTAGAGACGGCCAGCAGCTATCTGTTGTGACTGTGTAGGTGCACAATCACCATCCAAGAGTTTTGCGGACAATATAGCAAGTCCATAAACCACCACTTGTGCACTCACAAAGTTTTTGGAATTGTCCTTAGAACCAGAAGAGCTGTCAATCAGTCCCTTGCTGAATTATTAACACATGTCCAAACACTACAAGTCCTCTTTTTTGCACATATTGTTCATTTACTATGACCAACATAAATGTTTTTGTTGTGGTCTTCAGTCCTGAGACTGGTTTGATGCAGCTCTCCATGCTACTCTATCCTGAGCAAGCTTCTTCATCTCCCAGTACCTACTGCAACCTACATCCTTCTGAATCTGCTTGGTGTATTCATCTCTTGGTCTCCCTCTACGATTTTTATCCACTACGCTGCCCTCCAATACTAATTTGGTGATCCATTGATGCGTCAAAACATGTCCCACCAACCGATCCTTTCATCTAGTCAAGTTGCCAAAAGCTTCTCTTCTCCCCGATCCTATGCAACACCTCCTCATTAGTTATGTGATCTGCCCATCTAATCTTCAGCATTCTTCTGTAGCACCACATTTCGAAAGCTTCTATTCTCTTTGTCTAAACTATTTATCGTCCATCTGTCACTTCCATACATGGCTACACTCCATACAAATACTTTCAGAAACGATTTCCTGACACTTAAATCAATACTAGATGCTAACAAATATTTCTTCGTCAGAAACGCTTTCCTTCCCATTGCCAGTCTACATTTTATATCCTCTATACTTCGACCATAATCAGTTATTTTGCTCCCTAAATAGCAAAACTCCTTTACTTCTTTAAGTGTCTCATTTCCTAATCTAATTCCCTCAGCATCACCCGACTTAATTCGACTATATTCCATTATCCTCGTTTTGCTTTTGTTGATGTTCATCTTATATACTCCTTTCAAGACACTATCCATTCCGTTCAACTGCTCTTCCAAGTCCTTTGCTGTCTCTGAATTACAATGTCATCGGCGAAACTCAATGTTTTTATTTCTTCTCCATGGAGTTTAATAACTACTCCGAATTTTTCTTTTGTTTTCTTCACTGCTTGCTCAATATACAGATTGAATAACATCAGAGAGATGACTCACTCCCTTCCCTACCACTGCTTCCCTTTCATGCCCCTCAACTCTTATAATTGCCATTTGGTTTCTGTACAAATTGTAAACAGCCTTTAGCTCCCTATATTTAACCCCTGCCACCTTCAGAATTTGAAAGAGAGTATTCCAATCAACATTGTCAAAAGCTTTCTCTAAGTCTACAAATGCTAGAAATGTAGTTTTGCCTTTCCATAATCTAGCTCCTAAGATACGCCGTGCAGTCAATATTGCGTCAAGTGTTCCTATATTTCTACAGAATCCAAACTGATCTTCCCCGAGGTCTGCTTCTACTAGTTTTTCCATTCGTCTGTAAAGAATTCGTGTTAGTATTTTGCAGCTGTGACTTATTAAACTGATAGTTGGGTAATTTTCACATCTGTCAGCACCTGCTTTCTTTGGGATTGGAATTATTATATTCTTCTTGAAGTCTGAGGGTATTTCGCCTGTCTCATACATCTTGCTCACCAGATGGTAGAGTTTTGTCAGCACTGGCTCTCCCAAGGCTGTCAGTAGTTCTAATGGAATGTTGTCTACTCCCAGGGCCTTGTTTCGACTTAGGTCTTTCAGTGCTCTGTAAAACTCTTCAAGCAGTATCATATCTCCTATTTCATCTTCATCTACATCCTCTTCCAATTCCATAATATGGGCAGTGAAATGAATGCTTCCAAGTTACTTAATTTGTTGAACTGGTGTGAATTACAATTTTATAACATGAGAATACAATAACAAAGGTACAAAATACATCATTAAAGAACATAAGAATACAGATCACATTTTTAGTAGTACAGGCTTTACAAAAGAATAGAAATAAACAGATACATCAGTGTTCCAGGGAATATGACATAAGGAAATACATAAAAGATCAGAATAACTTTAGAAACATCAACTTCACATGTGATCATTATAACCAAACGGTACAAATAATGTCTAAACATCTTTACAAACTAAATAACTTATTATTAGAAAAATTCTACAACATAACTCTCATTAGATAAACACATAAAGACAGGAAAAACACAAATACACAAGAGTACACAAACAAATAGTGGGATAACACAAGGAAAGGACAGGGTTTGTTTTACTGAAGTATTTTGCAAACAAAACTTTCTTTACTTTTTTGAGATCTCCCTTCGTTCTTCATTATTCCCAAACGTCACATCTATACCTGCTTTCTGTACTTTTTTGTATAACTTCTCAAATTCATTTCTTCCAATTCATCAGAACTCATTCTTTTATAGCCTACCCCCTCTTAAACTAACTTAAATCTACTGAGCTTAGATGCTAAACTAAGGGACGAAGTAGTGCAGCAGCACAAAACAATTAACACAAACAGCAATGACAAAAAATGGAAATTGGCAAAGCTAGCAGCAGTAAATCTAAATTAGCAGAGCAAATGCAACATTATAACTAATATGAGCCAACGTGCAGCAACAAGAAAAATAAATCAGTAGTAAAACTGGCTTAACAGAGTAATACAAAGTGAAATTCAGTAGCACTATGCCTGGCAAACAGCAGCAGCAAGTGCAATAACTTATACCTAAATATTACAAAGCTGAAGTAGAAAAAATAGTACACTAAAGACAACAATGCATATAAGGGAAATGTCTATTCACATCTTAATGTCTATGTAACTAAAGTGATGCACCACAAAAAATTATCCTATAAAAAATTACATAGTAGTTGAAAAGAAAATTATGTATGCTGTTACTGTTATTAATCCCTTCTTATTGTTCTTTCCATTCCAAGAGCTCCTTTTTCGAAGAATGTGGATCATAAAATTATTATTTTGTAATTATGTAATAGGCGTATTTAAACTGTTTTAGCATGTAATTATCTGAACTGTTTCTTATTTAAATTGTTTTGTTAATTAAATTGCATTGTGTATTATTGAGAAAGAGCGGGAAACCGCGCATAGATACATTTTGAGAAAGAGCGGGAAACAGCGCGCAGTAATACATCTGTAATGGTAGCAGGGATTGTCTGCACCAAAAACCATTGTTGGCGGCGAGACCGCACTTTTGTAGCATTGAGCGTTGGAAGCGAGCATTTGCGAGTAAGATGTGAGACGAGGCAGTCGTAGCTAGCGAGACATGAGAGGAGGTCGCTGTAAGCGAGGTATGAATTAACACTTTGAAAGAAGCGGTGTGCTCGCCAGCCACTCGCTATATGTAGCGCAATGCTAGTTTTTAAGAATTTTTGTAAAGAACTATGCCCCTTGTAATTGTTTGTCAAGATCGTTCTCAGAATATAGTTATGTAATTTTGATGGAAAATTAGGTATGTAGCGCAACGCTACTTTTTAAGAATTTTTGTAAAGAACTATACCCCTTGTAATTGTTTGTCAAGATCGTTCTCAGAATATAGTTAACTTCTACCAGATTAAATGCATTAAGAATTTTCTATCCCAAAATCATTCACGTAAATGCTTTACGGAATTTATTGTTATCTTAAAAGAAAAGTCTAAACAGAGCTTTAGCTTTTATCAAATCTAAATTAACTTCAACTTAAAGAATTCCAGTCACAGAGTATTATGAAACTCCACCAGCAGCTTATAATTATGTTAAAGAGAAGTAAGTATATTCATTCCACAGTTTGCTGTAGCAGTCAGATGGCGATCCAGTATAAATAATTAAAGGTAAGAATCAGTCTTAATAATTTCAGGTAACGACTGAGGGCCACGGCGACAACACATTTTATGTTTCGTCGTAATAATCAGCAGGTAGTCCTGACAGAGCAGCAGTTAAAAGATTTTAAGAGACGCAGCGTTCAGTCAGCAAGCAAACGTTCATCCAATATTAGACGGGAAGGTTTCACTTAGTGGCGCAACGCATATACTAAAGTGTATAACTTTTATTCACAGGTCATCGGCAATTCTGTTTGCTTTATTGATTCGGCGTTGAAAAGTGTTTGTTCAGTGTTGAATCCGCTTTGAACAGTGATATATTTTGTTGCGTGTGATGATTATAGACAATGTCCCGCAGAATAATTACTCGTTCTCAAACTGACAAAACTTTTTGTTGCGTGTGATGATTATAGACAATGTCCCGCAGAATAGTTACTCGTTCTCAAACTGATAAAACTGTACAAAATACTGACGAGAGATTCTTTTCTGGAATAGGCAGTAATAATACGTGTGAAAACCCTGATTCTGAAACGTTAGGTGAACAGACATTTAATAACTGTAACAATATGGAAGCGTTTAACGAACAAGTAACTTCAGAAATGCCCACAGACAATGAAAAGGTAGTGCAAAATAATTTGGCATTAAATGCAACAGACGGTACACAGTCACAAATTCCGCATAGTAGACATAACAGTTTCAGTAACGAAACCACTACAATGCAGTCAGACAGAGAGACTCCATTAAGCACTGATTTAGATTCAAACGGTACACAGCTACACAACCTGCGTAGCAGATCCAACAGTTCTCATGACCAAAATTCCGAAATTACGGAAAACGTGACGCAGTCACAATCATCTGAGGATGTTCAAATGAACACAGATCTACAGCCTTTAACAACGAATAAAAATACACACAGAAGTCAATCCGAAACGGATCCAATAATGGCATTTTTGCTACAAATGAGACAAGACATGAATCAAAACTTTAACAGAGGGTCACAAGAATTAGAAAAAAGGTCACAAGATCTAAAAAACGAAATTAAGGCAGAACACGCACACACAGATCAGAAATTAGACAACATGTACCAAAATCTAAAACACGAAATCAGAGTAGAAATTCAAACAGTCGCTGAAAAATGTTCACAATCAACACAAGAATTACGCGACAAAATTCAAGAAATATCCGATAACCAAGCAACATTTGCAGTTAGTATACGGGAAACAATGACAGAAAACTTTGCTAAACAAAACGCTCAGATTGATGAACGTTTTAACAATCACACAGAAAACATTTTGATACGTCACCGTAAACTGGTGCGATCGCAGGATAAAGAACGAAAAGAATTACTACAAACAATCACTAAACAGCGTCAGGACGACAAAAAGAAAGTGTTTGCCCAGGGCAAAACATATGTAGATAATCACATACAGTCGATCTCGGAAGAAATCGAAACGGTCAAAGAAACAAATAATCAAATACAAGACAGGCTTACAGAAATCCAAACACAGACAATCGATGTGAAAACTTCTACAGACACTGAAATCCAGAATGTTAAAGATAAATTAACAGAGGACGTTCAGACACTAACTGACAAAATAGAATACATAGAAATTAACCATGACACAGAAAATTTAAAGGCAGATTTTAAGAAAGTCACCAAAAGCAACCGTAAATTACGAAACGAACTGACAGAAAAGATCAATGAACTCACTACAAGAATAGATCTTTTAGATACTAACAATGACGAGAGATCAGACGACACTGCACCAGTCCCAGTGCAACAGAACTCTAATAGTAATAACACGCCATTGACAAATATACAACAAACTATCACAGATCTAAAATCGCGTAATGATTCATTGCATCAGCAAATAAATTCTCTACAGCAAGAGATAGCGGACGCACAAGAAACCGCCGCACATAATCATTTTCAACAGAACACACAACGTTACCAAATGCCTCAGATCCATAATACATATAATGTTGGTAGACTTCAGAGAGTAAGAGATTTTACCCAGGAAGAAAGACACCCGAATCCATATTCAAGACAATACGACAACACTTACACACACAGACATGACAGTTTTGATCACAAACATTTTCCTTCAGTTAGAAAGTTTAAAACATTTAAAAACGACATGGCGCAAATACATCCGTTGGATTTTATCCAACAGTTCAGGGGAGCACTTCCACCATCATGGCCAGTACAACATAAGTTAGAATTTATTGTCAGTTTTCTTGAAGGAGAACCAGCACGACGAATGCGACCAATTGCTAGACAATGTTTTTCCGTAGAAGCATTTGAGGAAGCATTTTTATCAGCATATTGGTCTGACACTACACAAAACAGCATCAAAGATCGGCTACTTAGTTTGCCAAACTTTGAAAATTCTACCTTTCCAACAATCACACAATTTTTCGAGTACATGGTGGAACAGAACCAGTACCTCAACGAGCCATACAGTCAATCGGCATTAATACAGCTTTGCATTTCAAAACTGCCCAGAGCTTTGAAAGTGTCATTACTGACAGGGCAACAAAAGGACAATGTATCCGCTTTTAGAGACATCTTACAACTATTAGAAGCACACCAGGCAGACTACGCATTTGTTAACAAAAATTTTTCACGACAGAACGGAAAACAAACAAACTCAGCTACTTTTGAACAAACACGATTTGGTAATAACAATCCGAGTAAACGCTTTCGCAGCGAAAATGACAACGAAAACAGGAGTAATGAAAAACATTATACTGACACGGTAAATTTATATTCAGGACAGCAACAGAATCCGAGACTTAACACGCAACCGAATAGGTCAAATTTCCATATGAATCATCGCTCAGATAATGCGACCGGGGAAGGCCATTACGCGGGTCGACCGCAAAATGAACAAAAACAAACGTTTCTACGGGGTGCAGGTGGGCTGCCGTACAGTCACAGTTATAACGACAGGAGAAAAGAAAACGAACACAGACCGCCGAGGACGTTCCACAATGACAATTTTAACGGAAACTACAACAGGGCCCAACAGCTGCGTTACCGTATGAATGTACCAGACACCAGATTTCATCCACCAGACACTGCTAATAATCAAAACGGCAGAACTGTACAGTTGATAGAACACATACCAAACTCCCAAGCTGAAAATCACATATCGGAAGAATTATGACTAGAGAAAACCTGCAATGAATCTCTTAATGTCGATACTATGAAATCACACAGAGAAAACATAACGACCGAAAATGCCATTACATTTGACGACGTGAGAGACACATTGTTACAGGAAAAACCAATCCTACAGAAAACAATATATCACCCAATAATAGAGATAAATTTACAGTCGCACAATATTTTAGCGATAATTGATTCAGGTTCACCTATGTGCGTAATTAACGAAGACACATTTAACAGATGCAATAGCAATAATGATTACCCAGTATTTCCTTTAAACAGAACGAAGGTCAAGGGAGCTTTTGCAGGAAAAGGCATTGAAGTTAAAAGACAGACACAATTAACATTTGTTTTTGCAGGGGAAACGTTCCACAGTGATTGTTGGATAGTTCCGAATTTAACAACAGACATGATATTAGGAATAAATTTTCTTGTTCAGTACGATGCGAAGATTGACTTCAAATCGTCATACCTCACACTACAAAAGGAAAACAGGGAAGTGATCGTAAGATTTCAAAACACAGTATCCTCCGAAGAACAAAATATGCACAGGATCGAGATTATTACTGATTCTCAAGATAACGATTGTTATATCGCACTATACACGAACACACTTAATAATGACTTGGTAGAGGAACAGGAGTACAATATGTTCGAGACAATTACACGCAAGGTAGACAATAGTGTAGCAAAATGCGACGCAGAACGCACAGAACTTGAAAATATTCTGGTACAACACAAAGCAGTTTTTGCCAATGTTCCAGGAACAATGACAGGATTTATGTACGAATTTCAGGTGAAACCACACGAGACTTTCAAAGCAAAGCATTATCCAATCCCACACATACACACAGAAGCAGTTAAGAAAGAATTACGAGCAATGATCGATCAAGGAATAATAGAACCAGCAGCCAGCCAATATATAAATCCACTACACATTGTTGAAAAGAAGGATGGATCACTACGTTTAGTTTTAGATTCACGTCAAGTTAATAAAATAATCATTACAGAAACCAACCGACCACAGACGTTAGAAGAGTTACTGCAAAAATTTCATGGCACCTCCATTTATACTACACTCGACCTCAAATCAGGGTTTTGGCAAATCCAACTACACCCAAATTGCCGAAAATATACGGCATTCCTTTGCTTTGGGGAATGCTATCAATTTTGTAAACTTCCGTTTGGACTAACGATTTCGTCTGCCGCCTTTATACGAGGCATGAATACTATTCTACCACAAGATCTGAAAAACAAAATTACTACATATGTCGATGACATTTTAATTGCAGCAGAAAACTGGGAACAACACAATCATACTCTTCAACAATTACTGAATGCATTCGAGCAGAATGGTATAACTATAAACTTGCGTAAATCTGAATTTGGTAAAGCGTCAATAAAATTTCTAGGGCACATTATCTCACAAACAGGTATCGCACCAGACCCTGACAAATTGCAAGCACTGAAAGACATCGACGTGCCAACAAACAAAAAGGAACTTCGGAGCTTTTTAGGTCTTATCAATTATTTTAGAAAATTTATCCACTACAAAGCATTAGACATGCCCTTGCTATACCAGCTTACAAGTAAAAACACACTTTGGTCATGGAATGAAGACGTTGAAGCTGAATTCGAGAACTTGAAAGAAGCATTATTAAAAGCACCTTTGTTATCACACCCTGACCCAACACAAAACTTTTCCGTTGCAACAGATAGTTCAACCACAGCACTAGGAGTACATATTTTCCAAGAAATAAAGGAAGAAGATAAGACAGTCGTGAAACACATTGCTTTTGCAAGCAGGATACTTTCTCCAGCAGAGCGCAATTATTCTGTAACAGAATTAGAGACACTATGTGTAAATTACGCTTTTAAGCGATTCCGTCATTTTCTATATGGCCGACATACAACAATATATACCGATCACCGAGCAATCCAGTTTTTATTGTCAGCAAAACTTACGCACGATAGATTAAGCCGCTGGAAATTATACTTACAAGAGTTTGATTTTACCATTATACACATTCCAGGCACGCAGAATACTGTTGCCGACGCATTGTCGAGGTCCATTCACAATAAACGCATGGAGAAAGAAAATACCTTTTGCTACAACAACCATAGTATTATGTATATTAAACAAGTAGCTTTCGAAAACTTTATATCAGCAGCATTACAGGATATAGAGAGAGAACAGCAGAAAGATGAAACACTGAAAGAGATTGTAACGCTTTGGAAAGACAGAAGTAACGCTAAAGTCAGACTTCATTACACTGTACATCAAAATATACTCTTTATTCGATCATACCGAGACGGTAATAATTGGCTTTTATGCATTCCGGAAGGGATCGTAAATAAACTGATATGGTATACACATCTAAGTTATGGACACTACGGAGCGAGGAAATGCTTTCTGATTCTGCGACAAAATTGCCACATTAATAACATGGAAAAACACATAAGAAAAGTAATAGCATCATGCAAGATATGTCAAAAAGGTAAATCATCAACAGTGTCACACATTCCACCATTGTATCCCATCATACCGGTTAAGTTAAGACACATGGCAGCAGTGGATCTTTTCGGTCCAATCCCCAGAACAAATAATGGTTATAGTTATATTTTTGTAGCTGTAGAACTAACATCCAAATTTGTAACATTTTCTCCACTAAGGAAAGCAACAGCAAGAACAGTATCAAGAGCGTTTGTAAGAGATTTTCTATCAGTAGTAGGACGTGTACAGAAGGTTATTTCGGATAACGGTCCGCAGTTTAGGTCAGACGTATGGAAGAAAATGTTAGAAAGTAAGAACATAACACCTATTTACATATCAAGATATCACAGTTCTTCCAACCCATCAGAAAGAATAATGAAAGAGATCGGGAAGTTATGCAGAATTTATTGTCATAAAAGACATACAACATGGGATAAATATATTTTACAGTTTCAAGAAGTGATAAATGCAATACCCAATGAATCTACGATGCTATCACCAACCGTAATACTGACAAATAAAGACCCACCGAACAAAATTACCGAACTAATTACTTTTCCTAAGACGCGTAGGCTTCGACATTGTGAAATAATAGACGCATTAGCAAACACTAAAAGAGCTGCAGATCGGCGGAAGAAACAACAGAAGCAGGTAAGTCGACTACAGAAGTACGAGATTGGCGACAAAGTACTGATTCGTACTCATTTCCTTTCCAACAAAGGTAAGCACAGATGCCGTAAATTCGAACTTCTGTATGCAGGCCCTTACAGAGTTCGTAATATTACACACGCTAATGTAGTGCATGTGGAAACGCTACGTAAGAAGAAATCATTAGGGAATCATCATGTATCCAACGTGAAACATTTCTTGACTTAAATTTTTGCATTTCAGCTGACGAAAGGACGGCGTGACGCGTAAGTATGCAACAATGGTAGTTTCAGCGCGCTTCAGTAACAAACAAAGCCGCGACACGCAGCGGGCCGCTAATATTTCACCGTACCTTAAAGAACACAGCAGTACTTAATGATGCTAAGCCAGCCAAGACAAATAAAAACACGAGAAACATTTCCTAACTTAAAGAGAACATGCAGACAACGACACGACGTATGAATTTGTGCACTGAGAGCCCATAAATGAAAGAATTTTTTTTTTAACGTGACATAATTACTTAAGAAAATGTCGATTTTTGCAATAGCTAAACTGATAATATAGATCGTTCATTAATCAATTATTTTAGTGGTAACATTAACATGTACTCTTTATTCCAGAATGCAGCATTGTTGTCACACGTCATCAAAATGAAACGTAGTTTTAGTTAGAATAAGGATGTGAATCTTTAGGTCACGCAGATAGCTGACGCTAATTGTCATTACAGAAATTTTATAGGTCATGCCGGGAGCTGACGTGATTTTGCAGCAGTTAATATTATGATAAAGTGCTTTATAGGTCATGCCAGGAGCGGACGAGAAGTACCAGATGATGTTTATTGAAGTCATGCCGTGCACTGACGATAATTAATACTGAATGTTTTATAATAAGTCATGCCGTGCGCTGACGTTAATTAATGCTGAATGTTTATAACAGGTTATGCAGAGAGTTGACACAGATGCAGAAGAAGAATGTGTATGTTATGTTAGTATATAAGAAATGTATAATGTTAAGAAATAATTTTGCTAGCATGTGACACATTGCAACACTATGGATGGGGACCACACATTACAATGTCTAACCAGAATAATGTTTACCTTAATTTTCAGCTGCAAAAGAATACTTTAAATAATTTTATGACAGTAATTTTATTGTATATTATGACCTGACATTTGACGACTCATAACTGACGACTACACCCCTGAATGGAAGATACGAGGGTCGGTCAAAAAGTAATGCCTCCAATTTTTTTTCTACTTAAAAAAATTAAGTTAAGTGAAAAATTTGAATTTGGCGCCATTCCTCAAATCTTCTTCTGCAATCCACTGCAGTAGTAACTTTCTGTGTCAACAGGTGGCACCACAGCAGAAGTTTGTAAGATGGCCGACATCGATGTTCGTTTGAGACAGCGTTGTGTGATTGAATTCTTGAATGCAGAAGGTGAAACGCCCATACGCATTCATGAAAGACTGAAGAAGGTGTATGGTGTTGTGACAGTGGATGTCAGCACTGTTAGACGATGGGTTCGTCGTTGTAAGGAAGCTGAAGGGCAAACACCGTTGACTGACGAAAAGCGGAGCGGCAGGCCAGTGAGTGCAGTGACTCCACACAACATTCAGCAAGTTGATGACATCATTCGTGGTGACCGTCGGGTGACTGCAGATGAAGTGTGTCGCATTATTTCTCTTAGTAAAGGCAGTGTGATCACGATTATTAAACAATTGGGGTACTCAAAAGTTTGTGCACGGTGGGTTCCAAGAATGTTAACCGATCGGAATAAAGAGGCAAGGAAAACAATAGTCTCCCAACACTTGCAGCGCTTCCGTTTGGAGGGAGATGAGTTTCTGAAAAAAATTGTGACCGGGGACGAAACATGGGTGCATTTTTTTGAACCCGAATCAAAGAGGCAGTCAATGGAGTGGCGTCACACAAGCTCGCCGAGGAAGAAAAAATTCAAAACTGTGCGATCGGCAGGGAAAGTTATGGCAACAGTTTTCTGGGATACAGAGGGTGTGATTCTGGTTGATTTTTTGGAGCAGGGATGCACAATAAATTCTGTTCAATACGTCACAACCCTCAAAAAACTTAAAGCACGTCTTCAGCGAGTTCGCCCAACAAAATCAATGACAGATGTTCTTCTTTTGCATGACAATGCAAGACCACACACCAGTCGTCACACCTCTGACGACATTGTCAAAATTGGATGGGAAGTTTTGCCTCATCCCCCATACAGCCCTGACCTGGCACCATCAGACTTCCATCTGTTCGGGCCACTAAAAGAAGCTCATCGTGGGATTTATTTTGAAGATGAGGAGGCCGTCAAAAAATCCGTGCGTCAATGGCTTAGGAAGCAGAGCTGTGATTTTTACCGTGCTGGGATACATGCCCTTGTTCAAAGATGGACCAAAACTGTAGACATGGGCGGAGATTACATAGAAAAATGACAAAATGATCCTCAATGTTGTGGTTTTCAACCTATGTAATTGCATTTAAATTCCCTGACAATTAAACGTAGAAAAAAAAATTGGAGGCATTACTTTTTGACTGACCCTCGTAAAATTTTAGGACAGTAAGTCAAGAAATGCATTGTCAACAAAATTTCTAATTAATGATGTAAGAAACTAAGATATGTAAATACAGAATAAGTAATAATGTACTTGTCTATAACAAATCTGTATACTATCAAATACTGAATAAGTAGGAACTTTTATGTCTTTTATATATGGGAATAATTTTCTGGAAGAATTCTTAAATTAAAACTACATATTGTTACAAATTACGACACAACATATTTTGTCATAGGGAAAATTATTTGGTAGTCAAATTATGGTACCAACAATGTCCGTGAACCCATTGCCAAAACAATTTTACCCGTACCTTAATTCCTGTGCATCCCCATGGTTATTGAGCACAGAATCAGTGAATTGTGAAACACGTGACTTCAACCAATGATGTTCTCGACGAGGTGTTTGCATACCTAGATGCACACCACAGCCCGATGTATGTCAATTGGTGCCTGCATACCTAGATACACACCACAGTATGATGTACGACAATAGGTGTTTGCATACCAAGATGCACACCACCAACCTTAATGGACCATTGGAGATGGAACTTAATCCTGATGTGGCTGCGGCAACTCAGGCTATTCGACGACGTACTTAGTGTTTGAGTACACTAAAACTATGGAGCAAGGCGATGATGGAACCACATGGCGAAACCTGGTGTTGTGCTATGTGAGGGAAAGGAACAGACTTTTGAGTGCATTCACAGACAGTTGCCAGTGCTTTGACCATGCTATCCAATTCCTTTTGTACCTTCCTTAATTGTGGTACTAAGAGATGCCAATTTGAATTAAATGTTTCATAATGTAAACTTTCAATTGCTTCATATGATCTGTATATTGATTTTCACATTTACTCTTATTCTTGTTGTTAAATTTAAGGGAACCAAATTTTACTTGATGTACAATTCCTACTAAAACCCTTTCTATTTACATATTCTCTTTATTAGAGATAGACAAATCATTTCGTATGACAGCATTTGTGTATACACTTTGTTCAAACTATTTTCTATAATCAAATTGTATACTTATGTTGAGTCCATATGACTCAACAACGTAGTAAAATTTTAAGAAAGCCGAGTAGCGGCATATGTAATTATGTAATAGGCGTATTTAAACTGTTTTAGCATGTAATTATCTGAACTGTTTCTTATTTAAATTGTTTTGTTAATTAAATTGCATTGTGTATTATTGAGAAAGAGCGGGAAACCGCGCATAGATACATTTTGAGAAAGAGCGGGAAACAGCGCGCAGTAATACATCTGTAATGGTAGCAGGGATTGTCTGCACCAAAAACCATTGTTGGCGGCGAGACCGCACTTTTGTAGCATTGAGCGTTGGAAGCGAGCATTTGCGAGTAAGATGTGAGACGAGGCAGTCGTAGCTAGCGAGACATGAGAGGAGGTCGCTGTAAGCGAGGTATGAATTAACACTTTGAAAGAAGCGGTGTGCTCGCCAGCCACTCGCTATATGTAGCGCAATGCTAGTTTTTAAGAATTTTTGTAAAGAACTATGCCCCTTGTAATTGTTTGTCAAGATCGTTCTCAGAATATAGTTATGTAATTTTGATGGAAAATTAGGTATGTAGCGCAACGCTACTTTTTAAGAATTTTTGTAAAGAACTATACCCCTTGTAATTGTTTGTCAAGATCGTTCTCAGAATATAGTTAACTTCTACCAGATTAAATGCATTAAGAATTTTCTATCCCAAAATCATTCACGTAAATGCTTTACGGAATTTATTGTTATCTTAAAAGAAAAGTCTAAACTGAGCTTCAGCTTTTATCAAATCTAAATTAACTTCAACTTAAAGAATTCCAGTCACAGAGTATTATGAAACTCCACCAGCAGCTTATAATTATGTTAAAGAGAAGTAAGTATATTCATTTCACAGTTTGCTGTAGCAGTCAGATGGCGATCCAGTATAAATAATTAAAGGTAAGAATCAGTCTTAATAATTTCAGGTAACGACTGAGGGCCACGGCGACAACACATTTTATGTTTCGTCGTAATAATCAGCAGGTAGTCCTGACAGAGCAGCAGTTAAAAGATTTTAAGAGACGCAGCGTTCAGTCAGCAAGCAAACGTTCATCCAATATTAGACGGGAAGGTTTCAATTTAATAGATCTGTTGGCAGAAAGAGTTCACATTAGCAAATGCATTTAATTTTATTTTATAAACCCAATGCTGCAACATAGCTGGAAACCAGATATTAAACAATATGAGCAATCTCTCGACTAGAAAGACAATAGATGTAAAATGTTTCTCATCAATTATAAGCATATCAGCAAGTAACACAAAACACATGCTCCACAGTGTAATCATATGTTTCCAAGTAATAGCGTGTCATATTCGCGATGCTTTCTACAAAGGAATGTCAACAGCGAGGTTAATGGTCTCTTTTTTTTCACCTTATGGCTTTTTCTACAGGCGACTGGCAAAGCTGGTCGCCCATAACGCATTACGTCAAGGTCACTTATCTTTCTTACCGAAATATTTCCGACACCATTTTGCACTACAGTGACAGTCTCATATAAAAAATTTCAGAGGTCGAGAATTTGCGTTGCAAATGTGTAGAAACAAAATCCTATGAATATAGCAGTGTCCAAAAAAATTTCGCCGGCATTGTGATACATTCACCCATTTACACACCTTTCATAACTGTTAAAGTACGAATCTTGGTTTGTAACATCCTTTTCATAAATCAGAGTCCCTAACCATTATTCCTTATTCCTCACCTTATTGCACATACACATATTCATCAACACGTCTTCAATATTGCTTCATAATAAATACATAGCATAATCAAATTCCTCATATAGCATCAGCTTATTGATTACAAACATACCTCAACAGCATAATACACATTGTCGTCGTAATAATAACAACATAAAAACTCAGCCAAATCTCAAAAACGTCGTAGCTTTCTGCAATAATTTCAAAACCTAAAAAAAATTCTCTGCTCATGTCAATAGTGTCATCTACCTCAATCGTACTTTAAAAATCGTGATCCCATACCAAATACATCATTCAAAGCTCTCATAGTACCACAATAGTTCCGAAAAGAATATGAACAGTTCACAAAGTAGAGACAAAATCCAATTTAATAATTGTGCAGTTGTCCAACTGTGTAATTGCGTAAACATCTGTCACTGGTGTAGTGAAAAAAATGTTTGTCACTCTCAATTAAATGATGAGATAGCTGTGTATTTTATGTTTTAGAGAAATATGGTACCGATTTGTGAAGTTGTATAAGAAAATTCCATATTAGATAGGGCTCCTTGAGCTTTCCAAACACATGGTACACAAAGTAAGCTTGTACAGATTACAGCTATGGAATGAAATGTATCACTGAAAACCTTTGTAGCATTGTAACTCAATAATCTTTAAAAATAAATGTTTTAAGTACAAAATTATTCACTCAAACGCGTGTCCGGTAGCGCTAAATGAGCGTCTTGCTGTAAAATAATTCTGTGGAACTGTCGTAGTTATCGTTCTCTGTAAGCAAAGTTCTGCTGAAGTCAATGTACTCACCTCCTCATAAGCAAAAGTGAAATGCTTTGCATATAGATATCTTAGTTATTACGCTTCTTGCCGTGATGAAGAAAGTACTGTGCTGTAACGTATTGTTGTGCTACGGAAAAGGCGGTCTCATTGTAGCTATACAACAAAAGTTACTACTAAAACATGTTTTACTTTCCAGAAGAATTCAGAGAAACTGTGCAGAGATAAAACAGATACACCGTAAAAGCAATAATATAAATTGTGTCACTCATTAGTAGCGTCGTGATGTACCCGTGTAGCTGTCGAATAGACTAACCACTTTGTCATCTGGTATCTCTCAGAAAGTGCTTTAAATCCACCATGTATTTTCAAGTAAACCAAAATGTTGCAGTAAAATCTCATTATCAGTACTGTTATATGTTGTAAGGATGTAAGCCCGATAGTCGTTACGTAATCGTGCAACTAACAAGCAAGAATGTACATACACAATAACACTGTGTCGTCTGTTCACTATAACAATCCATTTGTAATGCTTGTCTAAGTAAATTGCCCAGTTTCTTGACTGGATAGTTAACTATTAATCATTTTTGCATGTTAACAGTTTCTATGTGTGACAAAGCATACTACTAACGTGAAGTGAACATTTTTATAGCAAAGACTAAGTTAAAAAGCAGATTATCTCTCAATAAGACGTTTTACATGTGAAATGTGGTGTAATCCTTTACCTTTCCTCAGTATGCAGCAAATCAACTTGAACGCAATTATCATGCGGTATACGTCGGTAAAGAATACTGGAATTTTTCTCAGAGTTAGCGTCTATGTTATTTTTCGCTAAGCCAGCCGGAGCACGTGGCTGCCTGCAGTGCAGTCTGTCTCTTTGTTGGCGCGCATTGTTAGGATTAGAAGACCTAACTTCTACAAGTTCACCTTGTCGAGAGGGTCCTGCCCTGTTTGAATCCCGCCAGTTCTGACGCAATTCAGGTCTGTCGTTACGATCATATCGTCTGTCGTCAAGTCGGTAGATTCCATAGTTTCTTTCTTGTCAGTCACGTGATGGAGAATTTCTCCCTGAATCGTAACTGCGCGCTGTACCGTTGCGCCTAAAGTTACTCTGCCTCCCTTGATAATAATTATTTTGGTTCCCAGATTGTCTGTTTCTCTGATTGTCTCTGTGATAGTCACTACCGCGGAGAGGTGATCTTTCCCTGTAATTATTACTACTCTGCCAACGGTTGTCATACAGGTGGTGTCTGTTTCGGTCACGATTTACGTTGTAAGAGTAGCCTTGTGGTGTCCATTTATTAGTTCTGTCATCGCGGAATTGTGACGGATGTGACCTGTAATTGTTGTGTTCCTGTTTTCGCGTTCCGCGATTGTCAGTGTCAATTTCAAATTCTTGTAAGAGTCCCTGAAAAGCTTCAATGTCGTCTTTGCAACGTCCTGCCAAAATAATATGTCGTAAATGTTCAGGCAATTTCATTAAGCAAATGTGGATGAGTTCTGTGGGGCTGTATGGGTTTGAAAGATAATGATTCTTATGTAACATGTCTTCAAAATATTTCACAAGACTGGGAAATTCAGATTGTTCGAAATGTTTCATCATTATGATGCTATGTTTTACTCGGTCTTGTGTGGCTTGAGACCAATATGCTGAGAGGAAGGCATGGAAAAATTATCTTTCACTGTGGCAATCGTGAATGACCGATCGCATTCTTACAGATGGTTCATTCTCTAAGTGGCCACACATAAATTCTAATCTGTGCTCTAATGACCAGTTGGGAGGAAAACAATGAGAGAATTGATGAAGCCACGCTTGTGGATGAATGTCGTTGTCGGAATTCTTAAATGTTTTGAATTTACGTGTAGTAATAAACAGCTTATAGTCCAAAGCAACATGTCGGCGAGTCGCATGTCCGTCATTGTTACGTCGTTTCGGCTGTTCCATCTCAAAATTCGGTGTACCTTGCCAATTTCTTTCATAATTTCCTAAGTGCCCTGTGTTATTATTTTGTGGCTGTTCCGCATTTCTATGTCCCTCTTCCCGTATTGGTGCGCGAGTGTTCTCTGAAATATGTAATTCTTGTATTACCTGCGTCAACTGATCTTGTACTTCCCGGATTTCTCTTTCGTGCTGCATATTAATTTGATTCTGATTTTGTTAGAATTTTCTAATTTGTTCGTACTTTTCTGTGTCAGTGAAGGCTACAGGTCTTGTATCATTCAGATCATCATCTACTTTTGTAGATAAGTTAGTGAACTGATCCGAAAGTTCGGCTACTTTCTCTGATAGTGAACTTATTTCCTCAGTGTGATTTTCTGAACCAAGTTTCAGAGTGTCCATTTCTGTTGAAATCGTATCTACTGCGTCCTTTAAGTTTTCCTGAGTTTTTGCAAATTGCGTAACTGAATCGGTAGATGCAACATAGTCAATCTTAGCTTGCAAGGTCTCATCATTGTCATGAACAATAGTTTGCAGTACTTATATGGCTGCTTCGTGATTCTGTAATGTATTTTTATGCCGCGAAAAAAAGGTTGGAAATGCTCACAAATTAGTGTTTTTACATCATTACAGACATTTTGACATTTCGATTCGATTTTATGTAACTCAGTAGTTAAATCTTCACGTGTTTGTTCAAGCGTGGTGTCTAACCTTTGAAGATTTTGTTCCATTGTGTCTAACCTTTGAAGATTTTTTTCCATTGTGTCCAACTTTTGAAGCTTTTTCTGTGTTTGCCCTATTTGTTGTATTAATTGAGATAACAATGCACTGGTGTGTGAAACATGTTCCTCAGTGTTTTCGGCAGTGATTAGCACCGGCAACATTCACATTTTGACAAGCAGAAAATGTGTCTTGACTTATTTGAGAAAACGGTGAGGACCCAAAACCTGAATCTACAGTATTTGCGTGATTGTGTCCTGTCATTTAGGATTCCTGAAGCCAGCTGTTGCCGACCGATCGACCGATAATGCTTCCCTGTTCACTAGTTGTTTCACTGTCTACGCCATAATTTGGCGCCCGCTCCATTTCCCTATGCTTAATTACCAAATTAGCACCTTGAATGTCTGTTAATTCATTACACAGTGGTGCTGATGACCTATACTCGTCTTCACTATTATTTATCAGTTTACTTTGGAACCTAGTGTTACGTTTTTCACACGCCATTATTGTCACAATATTTCACACGATAACACAGATAAGCACAATTTGAAGAGTAAAATAAGAAAACACATTAACATAGCACTGAAAATAATATCTAGTTAATTGCAAGCGCAGCTGCGAAATACTTGGTGCAAATCTACGTGCATGCCACAATTGTGTTACTGTACAACAATAAAGATTGAAACTACAAAGGAGATTCTCTTTATAATTACGTGCTAGCAATAAACAATAGCTACACTAGTTACACAAACTACAAGAAAAAAATCAGAAGATTCCAGTGAGGTATCCTCGGCAAAGGGTCGACATATGAAACGTCCGCTTAGAAAAATTATTGAATTACTGTGCTGATAAACCTCTTACATTATTTGATTTTCAAACAGCTGAGCAAAACTGAACGTACTCAGACATTTCGCTATTTACCTATTCTGATCAACAGTAAACTGTCACACAACATAAAGTTGACTTTATGTTTGACCTCTGCTTAAGACAGTATTACTACTCAGGGCACATATTGGTTGCAAGCACCGATGATGGCTGTTAATCAGTTGAATCTATTTGCAAAAGGGAATAAATAAAAAATGATTTTGCGACTGGTTGCTGCATATTTGGTAATTTTATGGGTTACGGTCGGTGCACGACTTGGGAACCACATGGAGCCCACCATTCATGTTCCAGTGTGCTGCGAGAGACAGACCACATAAAAATTGCTATAAATAAAAGAAAGAATCGATTAAAATTTCATATTTTTTTGAATGTTTTGTAATGAAATAGTAACTGTGCGATTAAATGTTTTAGTAAAAAAGTTCCATAAGTTTATTATAAGTCTAGACAGAACATCGGCTTTTCTAATGTGTTGTTTAGCTTTTTCAAGCATTAACCTGTCCTTCTCTCACCTACAGTGATTATACCTTTTACCAAATAAAGACCGTTGTGAAGATGCAACACACTAAATACAATCGCCGTTTGTCTTAGTTTCGTAATAGCTTTCACGACACCACCATATTCATCCTCATTCATCAAAGTTATTTTGGTAACCTTCTACAATGCTTGCACCTGATGAACATGGTGAGCTATTTCCAGTGTTTTTCTCCCTGAGCTCCTTCAGACTGTTTATCTTTTCACTACGATTTCTCGTTTGTGACCCTTTTGCACTTTTATTCTTTTTTTTTAATTTTTTGTTATCCTTCTTCTTTTCTGCAGTTTCAATTTCAATATTGTCAGCAGAGTTTAGCCCTTTGGATACAGTTGCTGCCTTCCTCTTAAAATTCATGGTTTTATCAGCAGAAGAACAGGTGATATTTATTCCAAAAGTTGTGTCTGTATTGGCTTAGGAATATCCAGTTTTCAAATGACACTCTTAAAAGTTGTAGGTTTAATACGAGCGGTGTTCGAAGTTGTGTCAGTGAAGGAATTTGAATTGTGCAGACAACTCGTCTCTTCTGATGCGCTTGGGATCAGTACGTCCCTTGATGAGCTTTGAACTAGTTCGTTGGCCTGTTTGTCAGATTCTGCTCTTCCACTTGTTGGCATGCTCACATCTTCCGAGGAATAGGTATGGTCTAAGACTGTAGCCATTTCCAGTGGGATTATTGCACATGCCTTATAACTAAATTTCATTGAGCTTCATCTCTCTTACATTAAAGTAAATGCTCCATCTCTCTCAAATAACACTGGTCCGTTTCTCCCGATTGTCAGGGAGTGATGGACCACTCCGACTTCTGTCTGTAGGCAGCGAAGTCCATTTTAGGTTAGTTTTATGCCTACACATTTGTCAAGCGCGCAATATTGTACGAACTAAGCCTTAGTACTAAAAGTATGTAACTACACGATAAAACGTTTCAGCTTACCACAACAGGGAATGTGATTTTCATGCAGAAGTAACACGAAATCGACAGCAATCCTTCTGCACCACGTCTGTCTACAAAAGAGCATCCTTGCAAGCAGCGGGAGCTTCTCTCCAGCAGAGCATATGTGAAATACACCACTGGTCCGGCTTAATCAGCTTCCTGTTTGCGAAAGACATGCATCCTGTGAGACTATGTGTCGCTTTGCGCATTGTACTACTTTACGTCGTAATGTATTGCAAATTCTGTATATGGAATAATCGCAAAATAACTGTGCGAACATTTAGATCACAGTACTAAAATGAAACACACATCCGCTGTTAACCACTACACTAAAGTAACTGGAAAAATCTCACCCAAAATCTCCAACATTGCAGATCTCCGAACCGCTGCACGCTCACTCTAGATCACAAGGTAGAATACAGATGCTGTAACTATTCGAATTGCTGCCGCATGACCCGTTCGCTTCGAGCGCATCCCTGTTTGCGTAACACGAGAGGAAGCTCGCCAGTGCTGCAAACACTCTTCAGTGCTCCCACAGAGAGATAACTCAAAGAATAAGGATCGACTGATTGAAGCTGATCATAGGCTGTCTTTGATGAATATTTCAAAAGCAAATTCGATATTTTAGAAAGTAAGATTGTGGGCAAAATAAATGTGTAATTTAGCACTCAACTTTCAATGTGTGGTACGAGATCAGATATTAACATATTTCTGATGCCAATAACAACAATATTGAGATCCCAGTAGAAGATGTTACTGCTTTATGATACCCTTCCTAACTTTATCAGCATATGCATCCAGGGCATAGCGGGTGCGACACCGTACTACAAAGTCATTGTAAATTTGATTTGATACAGCAATCACTGAAATAATATCACGTACCTTTTCAAGACGTGGGGTTCTGTTTCGTTACTTCTTCTCCTTCCTAATGGATCAAATGGCTCTGAGCACTATGGGACGTAGCTTCTGAGGTCATAAGTCCCCTAGAACTCAGAACTACTTAAACCTAACTAACCTAAGGACATCACACACATCCATGCCCGAGGCAGGATTCAAACCTGCGACCGTAGCGGTCTCGCGGCTCCAGACTGAAGCGCCTAGAACCATTCGGCCACTCCGGCCGGCTCCTTCCTATGTTTCACTGATTTTCCACTAGTATCTGTACGACATGAACAAAATCGAGAAATGTATTTTGTCGTATTTGTCATCAAAACGTAAGCGCAATCTGAAAAATATGAGCTACGTGATCATATCTATATTTGCATCTACATCTACATAGATACTCGGCAAGCCACGGTACGGTGCGTGGCGCAGGGTACGCTGTACCACTCCCTCGAACAGAACGAGGGAAAATGACTGACTAGATGACTCCGTATGAGATCTTTGTCTCATCTGAAGCTGTCTGCTGAACTATTCTATTGCCGCCAACATACATTAAGCGTAAGTCTTTCAGTTGTTTCTCTACCACATAAATCAAGTTCACACGATTGTGTAAACGAGACCAAAAGTGTAAGAATGACACGAAGACACACACGACCGGGAAAGTGTAAACAATTATAGAATTAAAAAGTTGTTAATCATAAGAACCTACAAGGAAAACAAATCAATAAAAAAAGAGCAGATTCATCGCAAAAAAAAATCTTGTTCATAAAAACAGAGAAACTGCGAAAAGTTAACTCACAAACAGCTCTTTCTTTTTTTCAAATTCAACCACCTCTAAAAACGTAAGAGAAAATAATGGATTTCAGAATAGGCTAAAAAGATATATAAATTGAATATTTTGTAAATACGTAAACGATCTCTGATCAGAAATATTTGTTTATGCAGCTACTGTGTTCAGTCATTATGAAAATCTTCAGATTGACCGGAAAAGAGGAAAAGTAAACATTTATGAAAAAAATGTATGTGACAGTAGGATATCAGCTAATAAAGGCAGAATCGTAATAGACAGTCTTGCAGGTAAGCGAACATACCTGTCTTCAAGATGATAATTCAATATTTATGTGAAATATATAGCCATAAATGGCATCGTCACTAGACTAAATTCATCATAAAATGGTAAACATTCATTACCATAAAGTCGGGTCGTCATGGCGTGCCGTGCTTACGACTACGGTGCAAACAACTGAGTGTGTGCTCCCGCTGGATGTCGCCAGCCAAGGGCAGTTTGCAAAGGCGTGATACAGAGTCAGAAATAAGATCAGAAACATTATGCATCAACTAAATAGGATATATTAAAACACACATTAAGAAACAGTTAGAAATTTAACATGGATCCAAAGAGAGTTATTAGTTTAAATTATGAAAAATGTACCTGAAAATAAGTGTCTGGAAAATGTGGTACAATAAATTTAATTGACAGCAGCATGCCTAAAGATAAAAAAGTCACCGCCAATGCGGAGATACCAAGAAAGGATCTAAGAAACCGAGGGTGGCCTGGGGTTGTTGTGTGCCAGAACACGCTTATTGAGTTGGGAAGAGGAGTGACTTTGGTCATCTTTGGTGACAACCGAGGTTTGCCTTGAAAATAGCGGGGTGTTCTCCCGCCGAAATATCGGCGGTCGATGAAAGTGAGTTCCCGGAATTTATTTGAAAGTTGTATACAACAGGAAAAACTTAGGTCTCACATATGCTCTATAATGTTCACGTCTGGGGAGTTTGGTGACCAGCGGAAGTTTTTGAAATCAGAAGAGTGTTTCTGGAGTCCTTCTGTGGCAATTCTGGACGTCTGGAGCGTCGCATTGCCCTGCTGCTATTGCCAAAGTACGTCGGAATTCTCAATGAACATGAAAGGATGTAGGTGATCAGACAGGATGCATACGTACGTGTTACCTGTCACAGTCGTACCTAGACGAATCAGGGGTCCCATATCAATCCAACTGCAAACACCCCACACCATTACACAAAGTCCACCAGCTTGAACAATCCCCTGCTGACATGCAGGGTCCATGGATTCATGAGGTTGTCTCCATACCCGTACACGTGCATCTGCACAATACAATTTGAAACGAGACTCGCCCTACCAGCCAACGTGTTTCCAGTCATCAGCCGTCCAATGTCGGTGTTGACGGGCCCCGGAGAGGTGTAAAGCTTAGTATCGTGCAGTCATGAGTGTGCTCCAAAAGCCCATATCGATGAAGTTCCGTTAAATGGTTCGCACGCTGACACTTGTTTGATGTACCAGCAGTGAACTCTGTAACACCACATTCAAACTTACTTAAATCTTGATAACCTGCCACTATAGTAGCAGTACACGATGTAACAAATGCATCAGACGCTTGTCTTATACAGGCGTTACCGACTGCAGCACTGTATTCTGCCTGTTTACGTAAATCTCTATTTGAATACGCATGCCTATATCAGTTCCTTTGGCGCTTCAGTGCATAACCTACAAGGTCTGGTGATAACGCTCAATATGAACAACACTAATGCAACTGTGTTGTTCTTTTGTGGATTTCAAATTAACAGCACGCTGTATCATTAATGTTCTGACAAGCTCCAGAGCTAATTCATCTACAGTGGTAGGTATTTTGAACAAACAGAGCTTGAAGTATCTATTTTCTTTTTAACTTCTTCTAGTCTTAAAAATACTACTACTAATCTTTTAATTTTGTAGGTAATATCATAAAGGGTGTAACGGGTGTAAGTGCAGATATTTCCTTTATGTGGTACCTTAATATGTACTGTTCTGTATCTTGCTTGTTTTTGCTATATGTCAAATAGTCTTCTCAGAAACACATTGCATCATGTACTATCTTCTGCTTTGTGCATGGATGTAACTGCCCAGCAAGGTGAATTATGCTTGTCAGTATAGGCTAACCATTTTGCATTTATGTGGCTACATTTCAACACCTGGTCTGCTGCACAGGGGAAAATAAGAATTAATGTCTTGCTCTTTCCACTGTATTTGGAGGTGTAACAACCTAAAAACAAGCTATTCCTAGTAGGCATAATTATTATTAATCTGCAGATGAAGTTAATACTGATGGAATGATACTCAATAAACTGTTCTCACTCATCAACAAAAATATCTGCATATGTACCTGTTACACCCTGTATAGGAGCAATTTTCCTCCTTTGTTGTAGCAATTCTGTAAGTAAGAAACATACTACGCTGCTGTGTACTGACAAGGTGAGGTGATAGCTCTGCGACAAGCAGCTATAAGTGAAAATACCAACGCTTATAATAAAATGGTTTTGAAAAGGAGGGGGGAGAGCGAGGTCACGACCTCTATGACTCCCATTTGGATCCAATGCAGCAAATCTGACTTAAATATTATCACTGCTGTAAAATTTGTTAACGAAAATGAGACGAATGGACTACAAAACCAGGCAGTTGTTTTTTTTATTAATAAGAAGCACATATTTTAAGAATTGGGCAGCATATCCATGAAGATCATCAACACCGAATCATAGGATATTTGGTATTTTCGCAAGCTCTTGCTTTTTTTTCAGGAAATTAAAGTCTTTTCTTAATTATGAGTTACTATGGATGTAATATAATACATAAATATTAGCTCATCTCTATGTATGTGTGCTACTTGTTAGATATGTGTTTTAATGATGAAAGTTCATAATAATAGATAAACTCTCCCTCATAGGATATTGATTATTGGTAAATACGCTGAAATGATCACACATGTAGGATCAATAAGTAGAGGTGTCCTACAAATGGGAATCAGTACTGGAAAAAAATAGGATACGTGATTACAAGTATGTAAGATGAAAATTGAAACTCATTACCTTAATAGGAAATGATACCAAATGAAGAAGAAAAGTAAATCTACAAATAATTTACTGATGTTAACTATTAAGGCTATACAACAGAACAAATATGAAAACTACAGAAATAGTAATATTTGCAAAATGATAAGTAAATAGTTAATAAAGACAGAAAAAGGGCCATGAAAAAAAGGTGTAAACATTTTCATCAAATGAACCATTCGTTGAGAGTCATACTAAACATCAAAAAGTATAGTTTAATGGAACATAATAATGTAGACTTCTGCACACAGAGCTTTCTGTGTGGTACTGCCTTTGTTGTTGTTGTCTTCAGTCCTGAGACTGGTTAGCTTTCTGTGTGGTACCGCCTTTGTTGTTGTTGTCTTCAGTCCTGAGACTGGTTTGATGCAGCTCTCCATGCTACTCTTTCCTGTGCAAGCTTCTTCATGTCCCAGTACCTACCGCAACCTACATCCCTCTGAATCTGCTTAGTGTATTCATCTCTTGACCTCCCTCCACGATTTTATTCCCCCACGCTGCCCTCCAGAACCAAATTGGTGATCCCTTGATGCCTCAGGATATGTCCTACCAACCGATCCCTTCTTCTAGTCAAGTTGTACCTCAAATTCCTCTTTTCCCCAATTCTATTCAGTACCTCCTCATTAGTTATGTGATCTACCCATCTAATCTTCAGCATTCTTCTGTAGCACCACATTTCTAAAGCTTCTATTCTCTTCTTGTCTAAACTATTTATTGTCCATGTTTCACTTCCATACATGGCAACACTCCATACAAATACTTTCAGAAACGACTTCCGGAGATTTAAATCTGTACTCGATGTTAAAAAATTTCTCTTCTTCAGAAACACTTTTCTTGCCATTGCCAGTCTACATTTTATATCCTCTCTACTTGGATCATCATCAGTTATTTTGCTCCCCAAATAGCAAAACTCCTTTACTACTTTAAGTGCCTCATTTCCTAATCTAATTCCCTCACCATCACCCGTCTTAATTCGATCACATTCTATTTTCCTCGTTTTGCTTTTGATGATGTTCATATCATATCCTCCTTTCAAGACACTGTTCATTCCGTTCAGCTGCTCTTCCAAGTCCTTTGCTGTCTCTGACAGAATTACAAGTCATCGGCGAACCTCAAAGTTTTTATTTTTTCTCCATGGCAGTACCACAACAGCAAGTCCGTTTTGGTTAGTGTTGCAGGGCCAGATCCGTCAATCACCCAAACTGTTGCCCCTGCAACTACTGAAAAGGCTGCTGAGCCCTTCAGGAACCACCCGTTTGTCTGGCCTCTCAACAGATACCCCTCCGTTGTGGTTGCACTTACAGTACGCCTATCTCTATCGTTGAGGCATGCAAGCCTCCGCACAAACGGCAAGGTTCATGGTTCATGGGGACGAGGGGTACTGCCTTATAAATAAAAAAAAAAAGAGTATATGATGCGGGGCTCTACCCAGAATAGTTTAGTGTCAGTTGGTTAGACATTCGTAAGGTCTTGCGAACACTTACAGACGCATGAGCTGCAATATTGTGGGCAGAGCTTAACATCTGTATCCGAAGAAGTAAGTTTCAAAATAACAAAATGGATAATAAGCTCTTCACAAGAAGACATTACTAGACAAACTATATCTGAAAATTCTAATCAGCTAACGTTGTAGTGACAGTAGATAGGCAGGTGGGTTTTAAGGAGAGCAAAAAGAAGGCAGAACATTATACAAAGTTTAGTCTCTATTGTTGCCGATTCTTGAGATAACATTTTTCCAAAATTGTGGAACAAATAGGTTTTAATGGCAGCCACAGGAAGTCTTATCATTGATAGTATACCTAAGGGGCAGGGCTCAGTAGCTGTCATCACTGATGTATTTTGCAACTGCTGTAAGCTGAAAGACCTGGCTCTAAACTGTTCTGCCCCTGTGCCTTTTGCCCATGTCAAAGTGTGCAGATTTTGGAGAAAGATACACTGAAGTGCGTTCTCACAGCAGAACGCTTTCGGAGGGGAATGTTTTATAAATACGTATATAGGGGAAACATCAATGTCACATAGGATCGCAGCTGTTTTCATCCAGTAATTCTTTGAGGAACTTTGCCACTCGTACTTACGACATAACCGCGAATACGATTTGCTATGGCTGTCTACAGCTGTGCAGGAAAACACAAGATACCTATGTTGTGTTTTTGTGGTGAATAGTGAAATAATTTTGTTATATACTAATTAGCGGAGAAACTCAGGTTTTCCCAAGTATTTATTAAGAGGGGAAGGGCGCCAAAAAAAATTGAGTTTAAAAAATTTGACTATTTTAAAGCGCACATCTTCCTGAATAGTTTGATGTATGAAACACGTATATTTGAAAGATTATAAGAGACGTTATTGAGTCTTAAGTGCACCAAGATGCAGAACCATACCACTTTGCACACCATTCTTCTGTCATAAGTAATGTATTTCGCTCTGTAGAATTCGAATGTTTGTATTTGTGGCAGAAACTGTCATACGTGAAATAAAGGGCTATTGATAGCGATACTTTCTCTGTTGCTATCGACGTCTATTTTTTTAATAGCACATTTTGTTTGTTCTTTGTTTTGAAAGGCTTCCTGGGTTGTGTTGTGAATCTCGAAATAATTTTCATTCGGCTATATTGTTTTGTGTTCGTTTGTGGCATATTATCGCACAAGACAGAATTCGTTGCTTCAGCTGTAAACAACGTCACCAGGGCAAATACACTGTAAAATGTGCTATAGCAAAAGTTACACCAGTGGCTCAAGACTGGAACCTTCCACAGCCGGTGCTTCAAGTAGGAAATTTGTTTTTGGTGATAATGAAAATGGAAGCTGTGAATCTGAAAGCTCGTGTAATATTATTGTTCATGTTAACATACCATCACAATTAATATCGGACAATGTTATGTGCAAATATTGCTTTAGTGTACGGTGTGTTTCTATGGTGGAAGATGAAAGTGCCAGGAAAGGCCTTGCTACGAACTTACCTGTGATATGCAGCAAATGCAACGTTGCTTTGTCTGGCATGATATCAAAAATCGTAAACAACAGTTTTGACGTGAATTTGAGGACAGCATATGGCATGCGCTGTATTGGTAGGCGCAGAAGGCAGCAAGAACACTTTGTTCAGTGATGAATCTTCCACCTCCTCCAGCAAAATTTGAGAGATATTATGGCTTATTGCTAGAGGCTGTAAAAGAATTTGCAAAATCATCAATCAAAACCGCAGTGGAAGAATCTATTATCGAAAATGATAATGACAGGGACACAGTAACCGCTCTTGATGGTACGTGGCTAATGTCTGTTGACATTGGCATAGTACCAGATGTTGAAGTGTTAAGCAAATTTTGTCATAGTTGTGTGAAAGAGATTCCAGATCATGAACGTAATATGAACTATAACGGCTCAAGTGCTGGTATGGAAGTGTAGGGAGTTGTCAACTTGTTTACCAGATCTGTTGCCTCCCAGGGCCTGCGATATGTGAAATACCTTGGTGATGGTGATAGTAAAGCTTTCCTTGAGGTTCAAAAATGTGTTCCATATGAAGCTGACTACTGTGCAGAAGTTAAAATTGGTGGGACATGCACAGAAAAGTGTTGCTACTAGACTTAGAAGGCCGAGACAAGTTTTGTCAGAAAAAAATTATCTGGTAGGAAGGGAATGAAAGGAGAGGGCGAAAGACGGATGCAGATATTGACAAGCTATAGACATATTATGGCTTGGTAAAAAGATGGAACACAGAGGACTTGAAAAATATGAAGCAAGCAGTTTGGGCCTTGTTCTTCCACACAATGTCCACAGACAATAATCATAACCCCAAGTTGTGCCCAAAAGGAAGTGAATCATGGTGTAACTACCAAACGTTAATTGCTGGTGGTGAAGAATACCTATATTCAGCAAATGAAAACTTATTGAAGGAATGTCTTCATGGTTGTACCCGAAATCCAAATGAAAGTTTTAACCAATGTATATGGGAAAGATTGCCAAAAACCATTTTTGTGGGAAGAAATGCACTTGATATTGGTGGATATGATGCAGATTCATGTTTTAATGGCGGTGTGCAGAGCAGGAAATCTGTTTTAGTGAAAATGGTAATTTAGCTTGGAGTGAATTGCATCAAGGCTTTGTATGAGATATACAAAGAGCGTGCAATGGAAGGAGATAAATCATTTTTGGAGGTGATAAAATTAAGAAGAGTGCATCACAGGAATGTGAAAAGAAAGAAAACTGATTTAGAAAATGAAAAAGAACCTGCTAATGGTGCTGGACAATTCTAAAAGAATGCCAAAAAAAAAGACGAAACGTTAACAGCCATTTACCGCAAACCGCAAATCTCTATACTTAGATACACGTAACATCAAAAATAAATATCCTGTTACTTTGAAACAAGATTGAGATAATTAACTATAAAATTTGAGTTTTTCTGAACATGAAGTTTTAAAATGTAACAGATTATTCATTTTTTCATAAATTAAATAAATTCTACTTCTGCACCTACATCCATACTCCACAAGCCACCTGACGGTGTGTGGCGGAGGGTACCTTGAGTACCTCTATCGGTTCTCCCTTCTATTCCAGTCTCGTATTGTTAGTGGAAAGAAGGATTGTCGGTATGCTCTGAGTGAGCTCTAATCTCTCTTATTTTATCCTCATGGTCTCTTCGCGAGACATTCGTAGGAGGGAGCAATATACTGCTTGACTCCTCGGTGAAGGTATGTTCTCGAAACTTCAACAAAAGCCCTTACCGTGCTAATGAGCGTCTCTCCTGCAGAGTCTTCCACTGGAGTTTATCTATCACCTCCGTAACGCTTTCGGGATTACTAAATGATCCTGTAAAGAAGCGCGCTGCTCTCCGTTGGATCTTCTGTGTCTCTTCTATCAACCGTATGTGGTACGGATCCGACACTGCTGAGCAGTATTCAAGCAGTAGGCGAATAAGCGTACTGTACCCTACTTCCTTTGTTTTCAGATTGCATTTCCTTAGGATTCTTCCAATGAATCTCAGTGTGGCATCTGCTTTACCGGAGATCAACATTATATGATCAATCCATTTTAAATCACTCCTAATGCGTACTCCCAGATAATTAATGGAATTAATTGCTTCCAGTACCTGACCTGCTATTTTGTAGCTAAATGATAAGGGATCTTTCTTTCTATGTATTCGCAGCACATTACACTTGTCTACATTGAGATTCAATTGCCATTTCCTGCACCATGCGTCAATCCGTTGCAGATCCTACTGCATTTCAGTACAATTTTCCATTGTAACAACCTCTCGATATACCACAGCATCATCCGCAAAAAGCCTCAGTGAACTTCCGATGTCATCCACAAGGTCATTTATGTATAATGTGAATAGCAAGGGTCCTACGACACTCCCCTGCGGCACACCTGAAATCACTCTTACTTCGGAAGAATTCTCTCCATTGAGAATGACATTCTGCGTTCTGTTATCTAGGATATCTTCAACCCAATCACACAACTGTTCTGATAGTTCATATGCCCTTACTTTGTTCATTAAACGACTGAGGGGAACTGTATCGAACGCCTTGAAACACGGCATCTGCCTGGGAATCCTCTGAGTCTCATGGACGAATAGCGCGAGCTGGGTTTCACACGATCGTCTTTTTCGAGACCAATGCTGATTCCTACAGAGTATATTTCTAGTCTCTAGAAACGTCATTATACTCGAACATAATACGTGTACCAAAATTCTGTAACTGATCGACGTTAGAGATATTGGTCTATAGTTCTGTACATCTGTTTGACGTCCCTTCTTGAAAACGGGGATGACCTGTGCCCTTTTCCAATCCTTTGGAACGCTTCGCTCTTCTAGAGATCTACGGTACACCGCTGCAATAAGGGAGAAAAGTTCCTCCGCCTACTCTGTGTAAAATCTAACTTATATCCCATCAGGTCCAGCGGCCATTCCTCTTTTGTGCAATTTTGTTTCTCTATCCCTCTGGCGTCTATTTAGATATCTACTATTTGGTCATCTGTGCGACAATCTAGAGAAGGAACTACAGTGCAATCTTCCTCTGTGAAACAGCTTTGGAAAAGACATTTAGTATTTCGGCCTTTAGTCTGTCGACCACTGTTTCAGTACCATTTTGGTCACAGAGTGTCTGGACATTTTGTTTCGATCCACCTACCGCTTTCACATAAGACCAAAATTTCTTAGGATTTTCTGCCAAGTCAGTACATAGAACTTTGCTTTCGAATTCATTGAACGCCTCTAGCATAGCCCTCCTCACACTACTTTTCGCTTCGCGTAATTTTTGTTTGTCTGCAGGGCTTTGGCTATGTTTATGTTTATGTTTACTGTGAAGTTCCCTTTGCTTCCACAGCAGTTTTCTAACTCGGTTGTTGTACCACGACGGCTCTTTTCCATCTCTTATGATCTTGCTTGGCACATAGTCATCTAACGCAATTTGCACTATCTGTACTTGAGACAAAACTTTTGTGTTGAGATGTCAGTTACTCTGAAATCTGCATTTGTCACTTTTGCTAAACAGAAATATCTTCCTACCTTTTTGAATATTTCTATTTACGGCTGAAATCATCGATACAGTAACCGACTTATGATCGCTGATTCCCTGTTCTGCGTTAACTGTTCTAATAGTTCGGGTCTGTTTGTCACCAGAAGGTGTAATATGTTGTCACCACGAGTCGGTTCTCTGTTTAACTGTTCAAGGTAGTTTTAAGATAAAGCACTTAAAAAATGTCACTGGATTCTATGTCCCTGCCACCCGATATGAACGTTTGAGTCTCCCAGTCTATATCCGGCAAATTAAAATCTCCACCCAGAACTATAACATGGTGGGGAAATCTACTTGAAATATTTTCCAAATTATCCTTCAGGTGCTCAGCCACAACAGCTGCTCAGCCAGGGGGCCTGTAGAGACATCCAATTACCATCTCTGAGCCTACTTTAACCTTGACCTTCACCCAAATTATTTCACATTTCGGATCTCCATCAATTTCCTTCGATACTATTGCACTTGTTATCGCCATAAACACGCCTCCCCCTTCACTGTCCAGCCTGTCTCTGCGGTATACATTCCAATGTGAGTTTAGAATTTTATTACTGTTTACGTCTCGTTTCAGCCAACATTTTGTCCCTAAATTCTACAGTTTCATACACCTGTAAGTATGGTTTGTATGCTGTGCATAAATCATTGAAGAATCCCTCTTACTTATGGCGGAAAGTGTACCTATAGCAACGATGATTTTGAACTTTTGTCCATTGATCCTCAACACTGTCTGTACTTGGGACAAAACTTTTGTCTTGAGCCGTCAGGTACTCTCATATCTGCATTTGTCACTTTTGCTAAACAGAAAAATTTTCCTACCTTTTTGAATATTTCTATTTACGGCTGAAATCATCGATGCAGTAACCGCTTTATGATCGCTGATTCCCTGTTCTGCGTTAACTGTTTCAAATAGTTCGGGTCTGTCACCAGGAGGTCTAATACGTTATCGCCACGAGTCGGTTCTCTGTTTAACTGCTCAAGGCAGTTTCCAGATAAAGAACTTAAAAAAAATTCACTGGATTCTTTGTCCCTGCCACCCGATATGAACGTTTCAGTCTCCCAGTCTATATTTGGCAAATTAAAATCTTCACCCAGAACTGTAACATCGTGGGTAAATCTACTTGAAATGTCTTCCAAATTATCCTTCAGGTGCTCAGCCACAACAGCTGCTCAGCCAGGGGGGCTAAAGAGACATCCAATCACCATGTCTGAGCCTGCTTTAACCTTGACTTTCACCCAAATTATTTCACATTTCGGATCTCCGTCAATTTCCTTCGATACTATTGCACTTGTTATCGCTATAAACACGCCTCCCCCTTCACTGTCCAGCCTGTCTCTGCGGTATACATTACAATTTGAGTTTAGAATTTTATTACTGTTTACGTCTGGTTTCAGCCAACTTTCTGTCCCTAAATTCTACAGTTTCATACACTTGTAACTATGGTTTGTATGCTGTGAAAAAATCCCCCTTAATTATGGAGGAAAGTGTACCTATAGCAACAAATGCAGGCAATATTAAGTGAAAATATGATAATATTTCACGTAAAATAATTTATTTTGTTATGTTTTTGAACCTCCACGCATCCGATTGTGCATCCTGAATCCTTCGTGGCCGGGCTCGCAAAGTTAAATGAATTTATTTGTAAAAGTGTATACAGTGGAAATTAAAATGTCGTGTGGTACCTCTCTTGCTCCAAGTCGGCTCGTTTGACGTCCTAGCCCCTTTAACATTCTTGCATCCACACCCGTACCACTTAATATCTGACCTTCTAATTAATATTTATGACGCCATATGTCCTGAACTATGTGTGATACAATTATAGAGGGTGTTGTAAAAAGGTACGGCCAAACATTCAGGAAACATTGCTCACACACAAATAAAGAAAAGATGTTATGTGGACATGTGTCCGGAAACGCTTACTTTCCATGTTAGAGCTCATTTTATTACTTCTCTTCAAATCACATTAATCATGGAATGGAAACACACAGCAACAGAACGTACCAGGGGGACTTCAAACACTTTGTTACAGGAAATGTTCAAAACGTCCTCCGTTAGCGAGGAAACATGCATCCACCCTCCGTCGCATGCAAACCCTGATGCGCTGATGCAGCCCTGGAGAACGGCGTATTGTATCACAGCCGTCCACAATACGAGCACGAAGAGTCTCTACATTTGGTAGACAAGAGCTTTCAAATGACCCCATAAATGAAAGTCAATAGGGTTAAGGTCAGGAGAGCTTGGAGGCCACGGAATTGGTCCGCCTCTAGCCAATCCATCGGTCACCGAATCTGTTGTTGAGAAGCGTACGGACACTTCGACTGAAATGTGCAGGAGCTCCATCGTGCATGAACCACATGTTGTGTCGTACTTGTAAAGGCACATGTTCTAGCAGCACAGGTAGAGTATCCCGTGTGAAATCGTGATAACGTGCTCCATTGAGCGTAGGTAGACGAAACTAAACTGAGCTATAACATGGAAATTAAGTTTATCCGGACACATGTCCACATAACATATTTTCTTTATTTGTGTGTGAGGAATGTTTCCTGAAAGTTTTGCCGCACCTTTTTGTAACACCCTGTATAATTTTGTGATTCCATTCAGAGGTACGTCTGCATACTGTTTGCAAAATGTGTCACTAAAACAGTTACTAGTAAAGATGTAAAAAATTATAACGTTATGCTTCATGTGGTACTTTTACTGCACGAGCAATTAAAAGTATTAATGAGTAAACATTTTACTTTCATCATTTTGTGGGGGTTGTCAACGAGAAAAAAATGTCATAAAGGTTTGAAAATTTGTGTAACATTTGTTACAAGTTGGTAAGTGCTCTCATTCTCAAATACTGGATGAATGAATTCTGGAAATTCAAGCTTCACATGCTACTCTTCGTTTCACCACACCCCGAACAAGGTGATTATTACTCCCACAGCGACTGTCGCCTGACAGTAAAGTATATGTGTACGAAGTTTTGTTGAAATCGGTCCAGTGGTTCAGGATGGGATGTGGAACATACATACACATATAGGCGTATATACATTTTGGGTAATATGTATGGATTTATTACGGCAAAGGTTTCCCTTCTTAACTTCTGCAAAAGTTGTGAATGTAGAGCAGTCCTAGTCTGAAACGGACCATCATGAAATTTCGCCACAACATCAAGTACATGAGTCATGACTACAGAAATGTGTCTATTACTTTTCGGCAACTGACACAACTCACTTTCCGTTATCGGTTTAGTTGGAACGACCACACCAGGGTGTATATATTTCTGAATGGGATGCTCGTTTCCCTACTGCCAGTCTATTGGAACATTTGGCTGAACAGACTGCAGCTGTACATCGTCACACACTGCTCTCATGGTGAGTCAACATAGTTCACAGTTGTAGTTCGCAGTGAATAAGTAAGGATTTTATAATTATACATCAATGCCCGTTGTACTATGAGAGCAAAAATGATCACGCTGTGCCCTGAGGATCTAATACACAAAATACTTCCTCGTATTCACATGCCCCATAAAATGACAATCAAACCAGCATCAGGAATGATAACATAAACATCACTACTGCTCGTAATTTACACCAAAATGATTTTATCTTCTAGATGCAAAGGCATAATTAAATCACATTCTCAAAATTTTCTTCCCCCACTACTGCTGAAATTACTGCACAAAATAAGGTTACCCAGTAGATTCACAATCATAGATAAGCAATCACACAGAAAACAAATTAATGGAAGTGTAAGAACGCGGTCAATTGTACAGAGACATGTTGCCCATTTGCGCAATATAGCTGTAATATCTGCTGGGTTTCCAGTATGACAAGGTCGGCCATACAGTGGACAGAAACAACATGCACTGACCCTTGTCAAGCGCTGAATACAGGACACACACCCTGCCCAAGACGACACCGTAGTCTGTGCACGCCAGGAAGACGGTGGACCGACTTCACGACACAAAAACAGCACTGGATGTTCCTTGCTTCTACACCCTCGTATTGTTGGCAACCAGTGGCTGCGCACCCCAAGTGTGTACTCCTCAGGTACCTCTCCAAATGCGTGCTGTTCCATTGTTCCACAACACATAGACTTCAGACATCGGGATCACAGTGGTCATCTCGCCTTCCATACTTTCAGGCACACTGTCACACTGTGTCAGAAGTAACCTGCCTTCCGTCTCCCCAGGCGCACACTCGAAGTCTACCCGGTTCCGCTGATGCCACACATACTGCAACACTGCGAGACAGCGCCGGCCAGAGCGTGATCCTTGTATGCAAGGGCGCTCGCTTCTGTTGTCATCTTGCTGGTAGAGACTTGTCTCCTACGGCATTCGCCTCAGGACCGAGCGGTAGTGCTGTTCGCTGATTAATTCAGGAACCAGCCACTCCGAAGCGCAGATAGCACTAGGTTGTGTGCCCACCATGCACCTGGCGCCGCTAGGAAGTGTTGTCTGTCAGCTGCCTCTTGTCTGACTTGAAGTAATGTCTGCTCCACTGTCCGACAAAAGACTCCTTACCGCTGTGGACCTACCCTGCTCGTCGATGCACGGTGGCGCTGCCATTCGCTACTTCGTAGAGAGCCTGTATAGGGAGAGAGTGGCCAACCGGACGATACGGCGGCCATTTTTCTGCCCAACTACGGGCAGGACTTTTGAATGGCCAGTAGTGGAGTACACACTCACCGAATCAAAAGCACAAGACAATATGGCGAAATCATTCCTTAAATGGCTCTCGTTCCAGCTATAATATACTCATAGTAGCCTACTATGTACAGCCCAGGAAAACGTGTTACAGTGGCTGTAAAAATTGTTCGTTACTTGCATTTATCTCCTTTAAAGTTCGTGTACTAGACATATTTCTATGATAGCAACGTAAATAAAAAAAAATGTAGTGTATAGCATTTGTTTTCTATCGGAAGTGCATAACGCTAAAGATTTAACGTACCTGTATTACGTCAGATGAATGAAAGTCGTAAGCAGTTGTTTACTTGTGACATGCAAAAAGTGTGAGATGTATTAGTACTGACGTCTTCAAACTTTTTGCATGTCACAAGTAAACAACTGCTTACGACTTTCTTTCACACATACTGAATACCTCTCGTAGATAACAAACGAAAAAGATTACAAATATCAGGTAATGTTAAATGTAGGCTACTGTATCAACGACCAAATATAACAAGAAAACTACCATATCCCGTCTACCCCACAGTAAGTAGGCCTATTAAAAACTGTCTTCAAGAGCACCTACAATTATTTAGTACGAATAATGTTTCAACAACAACGACAAGTGCGGAAAACGTGCTTACAACTAGCCTGCGTCAACAGTCAGGCACTAATACTGCAACCAAAATAATACCTAGCGTTCTGATTCGGAACGAAATAAAGTTTGACGCTATAAAGTCACAACAATTACAGGAACTTCCCGTTTCCAGCAAGGACTGTCAGATATTGGCTTGTGATGCTACCAGTATGCACGCAAAACGCTAATTACGTACTAAAAACGATATACAACTGAATCTAACATGCATGTACAACGCATAACATGTCTCTCAATAATTCTCTATACCTTTTAATCGTTTCCAAAAGTCCTCTGAACTTCAATTCAACTCAAAAGCACGGCGAACATAGGAAGCGCGAGAGACGTTTGACAGAATAATGGCGCCAAAGCTAATCAAGCAATCACGGGCAACTTCACCTACGGCCACACTCTCTGTATAAAGGCTCTCTACTACTTCAATGCCTCGCGTGCTCCCTGCCACGGCACGAATATATCACCAGCCATGGCGCCATCTACTGAGTGTGATTGCTCTTTAACTCTGCCATGCGCTGATAAATCACGGTACAGTAATATGGAAATTGGTAGGATAAATAAATCAGATCATTCACACTTCTGAAGCTCCTATCTGAATCACAAAGTAACGCAAACAATAATTTATATGGGAATATGTTACCAATATAGTACCATGTCCGAATGCTAAGTCTATCATCGAAAATAGGTATCAAGAAGTCTTGTAACATGAGTGCTTGTTTCTAGGAAGCTGTTATACTTTACGAAACAGTGACAGTATTCGAAGGTTAATTCACAAGTGTATACACAACTTGGAAAGTGTTGAACGTAGTTTCCATTTTATTCTTGATAAAAACGTTATTGTGAACATCTCATTTGCTACATGAAACTAATGCCTCTGGTATCCCCCATGGACACACATCACAGTAAACTCCTAACCGCTAAGCAGTTGCCTCATTCTCTACATGGACACAATTAACAGTGTTAAGAGTTCGTCTTCATCGTTAAGTAACGTATACCTTCCGGTATGCAAAGCAGACTCTGGGCCATAAACGCGAGCAAGCTCTCAGAACAGCTATGCCCATTTAGTATTGGCGCCAGTGGAACTGCCTGTGCTGTATTGTATTGGTTGCGTCTTAGGCCTAGCGCGGCAGTGTCTGCCACAGGGCTGGCTTTTACTGCTGCCATCTGGACGAGCGAGCGTTGCCTTTATGAGCAAGAGGGATGGCTATGTGAGAGGCCGTTACTCCAAGTACACCCCGATGCCTACTCTGGCAGCGTCACGGCTTGTCCTGGAGAGCCACCGTTGCAATATTGCGCACCAGACGATCTGAGGGCTGAGGGTAAACGGAAACATTTCTGCATGGAAATGTTATTGCCAGTGATTGGATTCAAATATGTCGGCTGGTTCCACGTTTACAAGACAATTCTGGTTATTTGCGCATACACAACAAGCGACCCTCGTAGAGTGAAGCAATCGATTGACGAAATAAGGAATTTATAAAATGCAGAGATCATTTCAGTATTGAAACATCTCTACGATGGAATAATAATTCGTTTAAACCCTGGAACGAATGACAACAATTGTAATGAACTGCCTCACTGAAACAATGAAATTAAATTTTGTAGTGACTGTGTGAAGTGGTACCTTATTTCAGACTGAATGTAAAGTAGAACAATTTACTAGCTTTCAAAATTTTCCAAAACATTTTTATAAATTCTTTTAGTTGTTTTGCTCGCAAAAAGTACAGTATCTCGCAACTGAATACAAGCTTTGGTTGCTAAACAACCATCTTCAGAGCGCTTTTGAAAAAAACACTTCGTCTTTATATACACTGCATGGTAAAGCGCGATCGTCTAATGCTACTCTTTGGTAACTGCACATTAATAAGCCATGTATTAACACACTTCTGGTTATACCAGTGCAATTACGGTGCAATTCTCAGTGTTGCTTACTAAGAAGGTACCGGAGTACAAAGTTTACAAATCCTCGTTACAAAATGTAACTCAACATAATCGAAAATGTGAAATGAAGAAGAATGCGAAGTTGGTCAGGATCATTTCTCTTCATTAGAGGACATTAGAACATCGTGTGCCACAATTATAATCAACTTTGCATCCTTTTGTATTTCAATTTATTTTTTATAATGACGATGTGTAAAAGTTGTACTTAGTTAAACTTCTTAATAAGCACAGTACACAATTTCACTCTGTAACTTAATTGATATAACCACGGCGTATTGAAACATGGCTTATTATTGAGCAGGTACAAGATATACGCAGAACTGAACGACGACGTTCTAGCGTACAATGTATGAAGGCACAGCGTCTTTACCACGAGTGACCTGAAAATGGTTTCTTTGTAAACGAAACCAGTAACCAGTTGCAATGTTATGTACTTTTTGCGATAAAACCACTTAAGAGATTGTGTAAAATTTGTTTGAAAAACTTTAACGCTCTTCTCTATCACCTGAAAAAGTCAGTTCTTAATAACAATTTATTGGTAATGAAGTCACAAAGTAACATGGATATTGCTGTAACGCAACCGTAAAAGCCAAGGAGTGACAGTGGGAAAGCAAGACCGCTAAACAGTAATTCCAAGCTGACATTCGTTCCCATATGGGGTTAACAGAGGAAAACATCTGAGTTTCAATATAAATAAATAAATTAGGCGCAATCTCTAAGCATGGTACTCGATTCCGAAGTGCTCAGTCCAAATCGTGGGTGTGCAAGAAATTTGGAACACCAGCACTTGGTGTAGCGTACAACTTCTCACAACCTGAATTTTTGTCAATGTCCAGCAGTAATTTCGAAACCCCTACGCTGTGTCTCACGAAGTAAGGCTTTGCGGCACTGAGACCCGCTTGCTACCATCCTATAAGCTTAACTAATGAGGTGGCACTCTGTTTCCTCCTCTCCCTCATCTCGTACAACGAAAACGTGACACCACAAGGTTCACACTCTCATTGCAGTCAACTACACTCAACACATGTATTTGAGATATGTCTCTCACCGTCTGCATGGAAAAGAACCAGCTTTTGAATAGGAGAAACACCATCTCGGATTCAGAGACTGCATCTAACTCTCTGAGTCTCGCAGTCAACACTGGCATACTATTTCATTTTTCCTTTCCGAGATAACTACCAAAGTTTGATTCCATATTGAAGACAGGTAATGGTACAATGGATGTCGCTTATTTGCCGTCTCAGTTGTACATTTATTTTGGTTGTACGACTAGTCTCGGTAAAAGCTGATCATTTTAAAAACTATGTAGTTGCGTAAGCAACGCGACGTGTCCATATGGACCTATACCTCAGAGTACTGTATTCTAATGTGAAGTACTACAGAAATACTGTATATACGGCATGTGAAGCCATAAATTTTAAATAACAACACATTTATCATAATAATAAGATCTGAAGGGAAGCACTACTCATTCTACCAGAAAGTCTGAGAATTAAGAGGGTCTCCTGTCTTATGCCATGTACCAGGAACCGACAATTTTAACCTAATTTAACTTCTGTTATTCGACTGTTATGTACTCTCATTTTGTACCCACCTGAAGATGAGACACAGATACTGAAACTGAGTTGCCTTCCGTTTTGAACCTACAGAATATTACCACTGTGAGGAATCTTATGATTTCTCAGCATTTGTGGATGTTCTGTCGATAGAAAAATCAACACATTTGCTGAATCTGTAGAGATGAATATATCTTCAATAGTGATTAGGGAGATCAAGAGAGTTCTGACCTGGAATGTTTTGTTACCAAGTTTACCCAACCCCCTTCCACTCTCCTATGACCTAATCAATTATGTCAAGCATTATTGACAGATTTCTCCTAATATTGCTATGTCCTATATAAAATGGTGGGAAATTCAGAACTCAAAGGTAGGTATTGCCCTGTTGGTGCGAAATTTAGAAATACAATATGGTGATCAACGATGGCATTATTGGTGCAATTCTATGATGCCAGGATTCAAGAAAGCTCACCTAAAATACGAGAACAGCGTACATTGTTGCTGCACAGGGTAGCCGCACTGTCTGAGGCACCTTGCCACAGTTCACGTGGGTCCCTCCCCCGTCGGAGGTTCGAATCCTCCCTTGGGCATGATTGTGTATTTTGTCCTTAGCATAAGTTACTTTAAGTTAGATTAAGTACTGTGCAAGTCTAGGGACCAATGACCTCTACAGTTTGATCGTATAGGAACTTACCACAAATTACTGATTCTCTTCGTGTTGCCAGATTTCCTGAGGTTTCTCAGTTGAGACGAGGAATATTTGTTTTCCCTATAGGCCAAGGGCTGTAGATCTGCAACAAAGGACAAGGTCATCCCCATCTCCCAACTCTAGGACTGAAAATGTTCGTTTATCCTGCAGGTCCAAACCTGTCTTATAGATAGGGGATGCCAGCCTGTTGTTATGTAAACATGTTTTTCATTCTAAAGGCCGTAACCAGTGCGCTGTCTAGCGTTCAGCGACAACGAAAGGTGCCTAACATGTTTTCCAAAGCTGTTATTTACTCAGACACGCATCGACCTGCAGTCATGGTTTGATTGTCGTTTGTTTTAAGTACAGAATTCAAGTGGCCTCACATTTACCCCTGACGTCACATACTGCCTACATCAAGTTGAAGACCAGTTGTCCCAAGTTTAAACAATTTTACTCACCCCCTGACCTCATAGTTTCAACATTTGTCATCTTAAGTTTGGATACAACTTGTCGTTGGTTAAAGTCCATCTCTTCCATACTTTACTTGGAATAGAATAGCAACAACAGCGTCTTTTTTATTTAAACGAACACTACGCCAGGGGCAACCGATTTTATTCAGTCGCAAAGCTCGTGACCACCAGACGATGTGCCGATGTCTGACATAACTGATAACAGTCACATAATATGAAAGCACTCATTTCATATCGTGGGTTTCCAACAAGTTAATGTTAACTGCGCTCTCAATCTGAGGACAATCCTATAACAATGGATTTAATGTTACATAAAGTAACTCCACATTCATCTGTGAACTATGTTATGGTAGTCGTGCAGAGATTGGGAATAGTTGATATTCAAAGCCTGGTGAGCAATCTGTGTGTCCCGCTCTAAAGTATAATGTAGGTGGCTGGGAACCAGTTCTGCTTGCCACACCAATATATGAAATTCTAAATCTGCTATGTTGATTTCAGATTTCTAGTTATTCTTCCTATGTTACCAGCCACATAAATAACGCATGCTTTCGTAACACTGGATGTTGTGTTTCTGTACTCCTTCTAGTAAATGTGTTGTGATTGACTCCTATTTTGGCCTCGTTCAAGTCTGTTAGTTTTGCTATTACGAATTACTCGCTGCAACAGATGTACTGCTAGTTGGAGAATCAAGTGTGGACGTAAGTGATAATCTCAAATTACACTCCGGAGAAGAGACCAACCATCACTGTACTCTGTTACTTAATGGCTAAAAGCTCAGAATGTTTCCAACAGGATAGTTTAGAATACCTCACACTCCCCTGGGCTGCACATGAAGCATTTGGATCTTTAGGATTACACCCAAAGATTCTTTCAGTCTTTTGTAAGATTTACCTATTTGAGAATCAATAGTACTGGTGTGTATGACGACCATTCCGTCGTCTTTAATGGAGAGACAGAAGATGTATCTTTCAACCGCTTTCACCCATATGGCCGTATGTGATGACTGCCGTTTGACACCCTCACTGTTTACTCATGCGGTTCCAAGAGACACATGCACCTCTATGAATATGTGCCACGGATCTTCAAGCCTTCTTCGATCGTCTAGTATGAATCAAGGCATTAATTACAAAAAAAAAATTGTCGTTCTCCGATCGAGTGAGGTGGCGCAGTGGTTGGCACATTGGATTGGCATTCGAGAGGACGACGGATCAACCCCGCGTCTGGCCATCCTCATTTAGATTTTCCGTTGTTTCACTAAATATCTTCAGGTGAATTCCGGTATGGTTCCTTTGGAAGGGCACGGCCGAACTCCTTTCCCATCCTTCCCTAATCCGATGAGACTCATGACCTCGCAGTTTGGTCTCTTCCCCCAAATCATCCTAACCCCTCTCCTTCTCCACGACAACACAAAGCTACAAGCAAGTCTGTCCACCTGTGAGGAGCTCATAAAACTTCAATGGACTGCTCTTTCTCGTCCAGCCTGCACCTTGGGTCTCGCATCTTTGACTTCCATCTGTGTGGCTGAATCCAGGATGCATTCTGCGGGAAGCAGTACATGCCTGACGCGGATGTTATTGATAGAGCAAGACGCTGGCTCCAGTAGAGTGGGATCATGAGGGCATGCAGACCATCCCAGTAAGGTGGTGTACGGCCCTCACTCTGAATGGCGTTTATGATGAAAACTGGGTTTTTTAGATAGAAGAGTTTTGAATAATGCGGCGTATTGGAATCATGAATAAAATCAACGAGTTTTCAGAAAAAAATGTGGCAACAGTTCTTGAACGTCACTTGTACTTGCATAGTGAAGTGTTGGTGGTTTAATTGTGGTGTGCGAATCGCCGCATTCGATGATGTAATGCGCGTTCATGAATCTCTGTTGCTTTCATGTCAAAATTTATACCGCAGTTGCTGAACGGTACGAGTCGCGCAAACCCCTGAGTGGCCGAGGTACTTGTCCCTCTGCCAGCTGAGGTAAGCGGCCAACTTTACTAAATTCACCGCTGAATTCACAAACATTCATTAAAATTAAGGGCATTTAAAATGTTACTGACTCTGTAAGTTTCTTTGTTTGATAATGAGCAGAAAAATTACACTCTTAACAAGGTCCTAGCGTTTGTGGACGTTTCTGGTTTCGGCTGTCAGTTGTTAGATGCATATTATTACAAAGTACGGCCGAGAACTGTGTGCCGCAAGAATACCTGAGTCGGGGTGCTTGTGGTCCGTGTACCGCATTCTGACGACCACTGCCTTTGCATCATTTATTTCGTCACTTGCGTATTTCTCCATAACAAGTGCTGGACAGTGATTGGAAGTTTGCGAATGTCATATTTGCTCATAGTACATCTGGTATGATCTTTGTTGCATTTCTAAAAGACTCTGTGGACGTAAACTATAGCCTGCGTTACAAAAGTAGGTGCTTCGGCACATAGAGGCGGAGCGACAGGGAAGCGCGTGCAGGGCTGAGGTCTACGTGTTAGCGACGGCAGAGAGAGGGAAAACGATCTCCTTGTTGCCGGGATGTGCTGCTTGCTGACTTGGTTTATTTACCCATGGTACATAGTGTTATGTATTCAAGTCTATGAGGGGGACTGACACACTTTAAAACCAATTTTGATAAATCGTCTACCTTAAAGAAATACTACTTCACGCCTTGAAAACGTTGCGTCCACTGCTCCACAGCTGTAGCGAACGTGATCTCAGCAGTCGAGAACTGCTGACGAAGCTCTATGAAGACGTCTAGCACAATTTTTGTCAAAATGCTGGTTCTGATACGACAAAGGCATTGGAAATGGTCGCAATTACTGTTATTTATTGCGATTTTGACTGTGTTACGATTAAAAATATAATACAAAACAAAATTTATTTCAAACGCAAACTGGAACGATAGCATTAGCATGACAAATGCGTCTACCCCATAGAAGCTTTTATAAATGTGTATAATGCATGTATGGGTGTTTGTTTGACTGTAGTCAAGTGTAACCCACTGTGTCTAAGAAACACCTTCTAGTAGCAAAGACTAATGAAAAAGACTCATGTAGATATATAAGAAGGTAGTATCTGTTCCCGAAAGAACAGATCCCATTGATGACCGTGTAATGAAATAATAATTAAATCGACACCGTAGCTGCAAACAGGCGTTGAAATACATCACTGGGACATGTTCAACTTTTTCAACATGTCCCCAATGATGTATATCAACGCCTGTTTGCAGATAGAGTGTCGATTTAATTATCATTTCATTCTAGAGCAGCTGCACGGTCCTCAATGGTATCTGTTCTTTCAGCAACAGATACTACCCTCATATATAGTTAAAATATAGCTAACCGGCCATTGACATTCTTGTGCGAACGGACACGCTATGCCCCAACTCGTACGGGAGTTCATAGATTAATCTGCCACGAGTAATGAGTATGTTGGGTTAACATCTATTAGGTGCACTGCAAATGTAGCGGTGAGGACATGTTGGGAATTTTGGTCTCAGGGGGAGCGTGCAAGAGATAATTCCGTGCAGGCGGACTATTTTGTGTGCCCTCGATGGCTCACATGGACAGTCTGCCATAGGCAGCGGAGCACCTCGGACATTTTTATGTCCCGGCTGGGAACGTTCGCAAAGAAGTGATGTTTACCACGTCATTACTCGCGTGTGTTACTGTTTGCATCGATCGCAATGGCACACAATTTTCGAAAAAAAACGATACAGTTCACGTTCTGTAACGAGTATGCAAGACCGAAGGCTTTCGAAATCGAACGTTTCTTGAGGGACAAAGTGCATTTTAATTACACGGGGTTTATTGAAATTCACTTATCAATCGTGAACAGCACTCTTTACGTTAAGATTATTGACGACGCAGCATGCGATAGAATTACTGAAGCTGCCAAACGAGGATTCCAGTTCCGACACTCGGATGGTCATATTGGCGAAGTTTTAGTAGCTCATTCGGGCCTGGGCGTGCGTACGATTCGAATCTTCGACCTGCCTTTGGAGGTACCCGAATCATTGGTCACTGAATCACTTCAGCAATACGGCAGAGTTATTAGTCATACGACCGAACGTTGGGCTAGTTTTAGAACGTATCCAGTTCTCAATGGTGTCGACAGGTGCGAATTTCCCTTAAGAAACATGTGCCATCGTACATAAACGTCGGTGGCTGTAGAGCTTTTGTCATCTATGCTGGACAGCCGCAGACATGCTCCGGGTGTGGCGGTGAAGGACATCTTCGATCTGCGTGTATGCAGAGGAGACTCGTGCAACTCTCCAGCGGAGACCTCCAGAATCCGACTACACCAACGTCACTGCCGATGGTTAACGTGACGGCGTTCCGCGGGGAGGTGACGCCGAGGGCGAGCGCACTATCGAACCGACGCCGCCGTTGATTGAGGGACCTTCGGGCCCCACTCAAGAAGGAATGGCTTCGACCAACCTCCAGTCCAACACACTGCAGGTGGTGGAGAAAGGGGATGATAGCATCGCGCAAGGCCTGGAAGCTGAAGTGGACCGGCCCCAGAGCGTTGTGGCGGTGGCGAGACAGCAGGAGATACAAGATTCGCCAACACTAGAGGCCAAGGTTAGGGCCCGCAAATTGGGAGCTCTGATGTGTCTAACACTATGGACCTCTCTGACGTAGAACCACAAACTTCGAATGTCGCTGACCAAGTGAATTCGGACAGTGAAAAGATGTCATGTCGTTCAGACGACGCATCCGCTCAGGGGCCCGACTACCATTCTGCGGCGGAGTCTAAAGCTGCGAAAGATCCACAGATGCCACACACCAGTGCCGCACAGGGCAGCTTGTAGCACCCCCATAATATCAGCTGGGATATGCAGGACCAAGAAATCACCGATGCGGACCCTTCAATTGGTGGGGACTCGCATTCGTCCTCATCTCAATAAACCTAATGCCGCAGGGAGACGTCCGTCAAGCGACCCTCTGCGATTGTGCAAAGGGACTACTGACATGGTGAATTTTCGTCATTTTAACATCATGCGGAGATGACAGCAACTTGACCCCAGGCATACAGAATATGTACAGTGAATGTAAATAGATCGCCCGTGAAAGACCAGTTGTTTAGGGACATGATATACGAGTCGGATGTGGATATAGTGATGGTGCAGGAGATTTACATTCCTGAGTTCCAGGAAGTACACAGATACATCTCCTACACGTCGCCTCATTGGGACAGCGACAGTGGAACGGCTATATTGATCCAGGACGGGATTTCGGTTCGCGACTTGGCTTATCTGCCTTCGGCACGAGGACTGGCGATAACTGGTAATTGAATTCGTATTCTCAATGTTTATGCCCCTTGCGGCACAGATAATAGACGGGCGCGTGCGCGATATTATTCGGAAGCGACTATGCCTTTATTTACCGGCAGATTCGGTCATTTCATTATAGGTGGTGACTTCAATTACGTCTTAGCCCAAAGAGACCAGACTCCACATTACAATAACTGTCGTGAACTGCAAGTTCTATGCCTGGACCTGGAGTTATGCGACACTTGGGACAGGATTCATAGGAACAGTGAGGGATATACTTTTTTTACCAGTCACTCGGCGAGCATACTTGATCGAATATATGTTTCGGTTGGCCTACAACATAAGGTGGTGGAAGTGGAACGATGGCCTGTTGCACTTACTGATCATCTGGATTACATTTCGGCCATATCACGCCCTCAGCTAAGTGTGTCGATGAGCTGCGGGACATGGATGCTCAATTCGTCACTTTTGGCAAACCCTGAATGCCGTCAGAGAGTCGAGCAGGTATGGGCCACATGTCGACGCAGTCTACCAACATATGACTCCGTGCTTCAGTGGTGGCTCGAGTGAACTGAGTCGGCAATAAGAAGAGATCTAATATACACTCCTGGAAATGGAAAAAAGAACACATTGACACCAGTGTGTCAGACCCACCATTCTTGCTCCGGACACTGCGAGAGGGCTGTACAAGCAATGACGACACGCACGGCACAGCGGACACACCAGGAACCGCGGTGTTGGCCGTCGAATGGCGCTAGCTGCGCAGCATTTGTGCACCGCCGCCGTCAGTGTGAGCCAGTTTGCCGTGGCATACGGAGCTCCATCGCAGTCTTTAACACTGGTAGCATGCCGCGACAGCGTGGGCGTGAACCGTATGTGCAGTTGACGGACTTTGAGCGAGGGCGTATAGTGGGCATGCTGGAGGCCGGGTGGACGTACCGCCGAATTGTTCAACAGGTGGGGCGTGAGGTCTCCACAGTACATCGATGTTGTCGCCAGTGGTCGGCGGAAGGTGCAGGTGCCCGTCGACCTGGGACCGGACCGCAGCGACGCAAGGATGCACGCCAAGACCGTAGGATCCTACGCAGTGCCGTAGGGGACCGCACCGCCACTTCCCAGCAAATTAGGGACACTGTTGCTCTTGGGGTATCGTCGAGGACCATTCGCAACCGTCCCCATGAAGCTGGGCTACGGTCCCGCACACCGTTAGGCCGTCTTCCGCTCACGCCCCAACATCGTGTAGCCCGCCTCCAGTGGTGTCGCGACAGGCGTGAATGGAGGGACGAATGGAGACGTGTCGTCTTCAGCGATGAGAGTCGCTTCTGCCTTGGTGCCAATGATGGTCGTATGCGTGTTTGGCGCCGTGCAGGTGAGCACCACAATCAGGACTGCATACGACCGAGGCACACAGGGCCAACACCCGGCATCATGGTGTGGGGAGCGATCTCCTACACTGGCCGTACACCTCTGGTGATCGTCGAGGGGACACTGAATAGTGCACGGTACATCCAAACCGTCATCGAACCCATCGTTCTACCATTCCTAGACCGGCAAGGGAACTTGCTGTTCGAACAGGACAATGCACGTCCGCATGTATCCCGTGCCACCCAACGTGCTATAGAAGGTGTAAGTCAACTACCCTGGCCAGCAAGATCTCCGGATCTGTCCCCCATTGAGCATGTTTGGGACTGTATGAAGCGTTGTCTCACGCGGTCTGCACGTCCAGCACGAATGCTGGTCCAACTGAGGCGCCAGGTGGAAATGGCATGGCAAGCCGTCCCACAAGACTACATCCAGCATCTCTACGATCGTCTCCATGGGAGAATAGCAGCCTGCATTGCTGCGAAAGGTGGATATACACTGTACTAGTGCCGACATTGTGCATGCTCTGTTGCCTGTGTCTATGTGCCTGTGGTTCTGTCAATGTGATCATGTGATGTATCTGACCCCAGGAATGTGTCAATAAAGTTTCCCCTTCGTGGGACAATGAATTCACGGTGTTCTTATTTCAATTTCCAGGAGTGTATTTGTAAAGCGTTGTCTATCTGTCGGGCCTCTCAGGTTTGTATTGTATAAATTGACATAAATCGACACTTTTTTTGGCTACTTATATCTGTGAACGACTTGTGACGTATAAGTACTTTCAAAATAATTTTACTTATTTAGAGTTATCATTTTGAAAAGCACAATTTTTATACTTTTGCTGGTTGCTTTTATTCTTATCGCAAATTTTCTGTGGGTCTACAGAGAGTAGTAGAACGTTCCGAGCATACATGTTTGGTGAATTTATGGCATGTAATTTGACTTATTCTATCTTTCTTCTTTATACAATATGCAAATGTTTTTCTTCCATTAGCTGATGGTTTAACAGCACTTCCCGGATCCGGAGTACTAATGAATTCCTTGGCTTCCGTACCCCTGCAAACTGCTTTCTCGAATCGATGATGAAAATCCGACATCGCTCTCTCTCTCTCTCTCCTTTTTTTTTTTTTTTTTTTTTTTTACAGCATCATGCGAATTATTTATGTATTTATTACACTTGCACCGATCATTACGTCTTCTGGTCTATGATGTCAGCGCGCCCGTTGGAGCACTGTATGTCATTATGGTGTCAGGCTTATTTACCTGTGGTGATGATACCGCTGGGTGTTAGTGTTGACAGATAAGGACGGTAAAAACTTTATTTTCCTTAGGAACATAAAAGGCTGTCATCACATTCGGTTGAAAACCAAATAATGTAGGGTGTAATTCAAGTCCCATAGGTGTACGAAAATTTGTCGCAGATGATATTAAGTCCTGATTTTCAAGCCCAGTCACCAAAGTTTTCACAACATTCTCTCCAAGCCGAACGGCTCTAGATTCTTCTTCCTTCTCCACATACATTTTCATCGTCTAGCACTAGCTTCTTTCACTGTCAAAAATGGCCCACAACTTTATTCCGTATACACCAGGTTTTGACGGGATGTACTGTGGACAGCGACCTAGAAATGTGAACAAAATATTCATTCATGGTCATGCACCCTCCTGGAATGTAGACATCCGTGAGGGTGATTTCGCACATTTCAAATACTTTTATGTTTGGTTCCAATTTGTCACTTGACCTATGTTCACTTTGATCTGCCCCATTGTCAAAGCGCATCATCCTCAGAAAAGCTTGGAAGCTGTTGTGAGACTTAATTTCATTGGACAGTGTTTGGCCGCTGTTAACTTTCCAAAGCTGACTATTATCTTCATTTCTTAACTGTTAACTCTAGTCAGGACTAGAATACCAAGAACCTTTTGCATTTCATGCATATCTATATCTTCCAGTTCTCGTAAGCGATTCGAGCTTCGTTGTTGGTTCACATACACACTTTGTCGATGAGAGGTACACGAAAGAACAACATAAAACGAGATTCTTCATAATCACCTTTCTTAATCGCATAAATTGTAGGTTGCTAGAAACTTCTTTCAATACGTCCTTTCTTGCTCCGCCTATCAGAAATCCCAACTTGAGCAGCTACAGCCCATATTTCATACTCATCACGAGAAGACAATAGGTCATACTCAAAAGAATTTGCACATAATTGTTCTTTCCATCTTGGTAAAGGGATTCTTCATGTTCATCATTTTCGCGTAGTTCTGAGTTTTCAGCAAAATCTACATCATTATCATCATCGCTGGAAAATTATCGTTCACTGACGTAACAGACGCTACGTAGACAGACGGCTGGTTGTTGAAAAATTGATTCAAACTGCACGATCCAAAATTATGACTACGTTGACGAATTAGGAAAATTCGGAAAATTTCATTAAAAAAAAATGTATACCTACAAATAGAGAAGATGTTAGACATCACTGACGGTCCTCTGAGACCGACGGTAGAGGATTAAGGAAACTTCCAAACCATGTCCTGAAAATGACTGGCGTTTACTTGTTGAAATTTCGGAGTTTCTGACGAATTTAACAAGTCTCTTTCTCGCGGGTTTCTACAGCATACATGCAGTGATGGGAACAACCCAATGAAAACAATCTATTCATTCGATTGTTGGAAAAACAATCAACTCATTCCGTTATAGTTATACGTATCGGTTGAATTATTCATTCATTCTTTCGAGAGAAAACAGTCTGTGGGAGCAAACGAACGAAAACAGTCGTTTGGCTGAACTGACTACTCATTCATTCTTTTGAACGAAACCACTATGTGAGAACAACGCAACGTAAACAGTCGTGTCAGTCGGTTGTAGTTTTACTCCTCTGTTGGATTGTTAGTCATTTTTTTCTTTCATATGAAAGCAGGCAGTGGGAGCCACCCAACGAAAAGATTCCAAAATGTTGTAGCTTTGCATGTTGACTGAATTATTCATTCTTTGTTTTCAAGTGAAAACATGAGTAGAATTTTTTATCAGTTGAAGCACGTATTCTTTCTCTTAACTTAAATTACTGTTTACTAATTTAGCTGACCGTGCTATCCATTCAGTTTCCTGAGTGTAACCATTCTGAAACACTATAGTTAGTTAAACCAACCAGTGCTACATTATGACGAGAGAGAGTAGTGATACCACTAGAGTTAAGTGAAGACGTATCTCAGGAGAACGCCAGAGTTAAAATAAGCAGTACACATGCACATTTAATTATGTCCAGAATGGAATATTTTTTTCCAGCATTTAAAACTTATGCATGCTTTTTTGTGGATTAAGTTCTTCGAGGTGACAGTAACGCGTAACTAATTATCCTGAAGTACCGCTGGCGTGAGCCTAGCATCACTTAAATTACCGATCCCAGACAGAAATTTCGAAAATCTCGGACATCTGGGTCAAATCGGATTATTTTCCTTGATGCAAACAATCTTTAGACGATAATGTGGCCAATGGTCAAGATGTTGCGCGGGGAGCGGGGACGTGAGAGTGGGAATGTTTTCTCGCTAGCGTTTCAGTGCCGAATAACCCAGCGGGCCCACACCAACATCGGACCAGCAGATATAAATTACACAAGAGAAAGACAAGGATTTGTTGAAGCGCATTATAAAGACGTTTGTATTCAGGCGTAGCACTAATTTACAATAAGGAATGCGAAGGAAAATGACATCAGTTTTATACAGCTCAATGAGTAAAATGTAAATGATAATTAAGATATTCAGTTGTCTGGCGAGCGGGGCAGCGTCGCGGTGCATACATTCATTCATTGTCGGCGGCTTCTACTTATCTTAATAAACAACTATGGAAAATACAGGGCGTTCCAAAGTGGTCTTTACAACTTCCGTCATATCTATTTCAGAAATGGAGAGAGGAAGAAACTTACAGTTTGCAGCATAATGCTCACACACACCTAGAACCCGCTTAACAGAGTTCACCATGTTAAGGTGATCGTATCTCCTAGACACAATTTCCGGACACATTAAAAAATTTTGATATTTCAAAGAAACTCATAATTAAATATAATAAATGCGAACTATCAATTTAAATTGTTACAGCATGCACAATAATTCATATTTTATTAATAACTTCTAAGATGAAGGAGTGGGAGTCCCAGTTCTTATCAGTGCTGCAAATTTTCTTCAACATGTCTGCTTTCTTCAGTATCATATAAAAACAATCGTCTCAAGTTTCATCGTAAATTTTTCTAGTTACTAAAATTTCTTTCGTAATTTCTACAAGAATGAACCATGGACTTTGCCGTTGGTGGGGAGGCTTTTGCGCTTCAGCGATACAGATAGCCGAACCGTACGTGCTACCACAACGGAGGGGTGTCTGTTGAGAGGCCATACAAACGTGTGGTTCCTGAAGAAGGGCAGCAGCCTTTTAAGTAGCTGCACGGCAACAGTCTGGATGATTGACTGACCTGGCCTTGTGACACTAAATAAAACGGCCTAGCTGTGCCAGTGCTGCGAACAGCTGAAAGCAAGGGGAAACTACAGCCGTAATTTTTTCCCGAGGGCATGCAGCTTTACTGGACTGATGGCGTCCTCTTGGGTAAAATATTCCGGAGGTAAAATAGTCCCCGCTTCGGATCTCCGGGATGGGACTACTCAGGAGGATGTCGTTGTCAGGAGAAAGAAAACTGGCGTTCTACGGGTCGGAGCGTGGAACGTCAGATCCCTTAATCGGGCAAGTAGGTTAGAAAATTTAAAAAGGGAAGTGGATAGGTTAAAGTTACACATAGTGAGAAATAGTGAAGTTCGGTGGCAGGAGGAACAAGACTTCTGGTCAGGTGAATACAGGGTTATAAATACAAAATCAAATAGGGGCAATGCAGGAGTAGGTATAATAATGAATAAAAATAGGAGTGCGGATAAGCTACAACAAACAGCATTATTGTGGCCAAGATACACACGAAGCCCACGCCTACCACAGTAGTACAAGTTTACATGCCAACTAGCTCTGCAGATGACTAAGAGATTGATGAAATGTATAATGAGATAAAACAAATTATTCAGATAGTGAAGAGAGACGAAAATGTAATAGTCAAGGGTGACTGGAATTCGATAGTTGGAGAAGGAAGCAAAGGAAACGTAGTAGGTGAATATGGAAGGGGGTAAGGAATAAAAGAGGAAGCCACCTGGTAGAATTTTGCACAGAGTATAACTTAATCATAGCTAACACTTGGTTCAAGAATCATTAAAGAAGGTTGTATACATGGAAGAGGACTTGAGATACTCGAAGGTTTCAGATAGATTATTTAATGGTAAGACAGATATTCAGGAACCAGGTTTTAAAATGTAAGACATTTCCAGGGGCAGATGTGGACTCTGACCACAATCTATTGGTTATGAAATGTAGATTAAAACAGAAGAAACTGCAAAACGGTGGCAAATTAAGGAGATGGGACCTGGATAAACGGAAAGAACCAGAAGTTGTAGGGAGTTTCAGGGAGAGTATTAGGGAACGATTGACACGAATGGGGGAAAGAAATGCTGTAGAAGAAGAATGGGTAGCTTTGAGTTATAGAATAGTGAAGGCAGCAGAGGATCATGTAGGTAAAAAGACGAGAGCTAACAGGAATCCTTGGGTAACAGAAGACATATTGAATTTGATTGATGAAACGAGAAAATACAAAAATGCAGTAAATGAAGCAGGCAAAATGGAATACAAACGTCTCAAAAATGAGATCGACAGGAAGTGAAAATTGGCTAAGCAGTGATGGCTAGAGGACAAATGTAAGGATGTAGAGGCGCATATCACTTGGGGTAAGATAGATACTGCCTACAGGAAAATTAAAGACTACTTTCAGAAAAGAGAACCTTTACATGAATATCAAAAGCACATATCGAAACCAAGTTCTAAGCAAAGAAGGGAAAGTAGAAAGGCGGAAAGAGTATGTAGAGGGTCTATACAAAAGTGATGTTCTTGAGGACAATATTATGGAAATGGAAGAGAATGTAGTTGAAGATGAAATAGGAGATGTAATACTGCATGAAGAGTTCGACAGAACACTGAAAGAGCGAAGTCGAAACAAGGCTCCGGGAATAGACAACATTGCATTAGATCTACTGAAAGCCTCGGGAGAGCCAGGCCCAACAAAACTCTGCCAACTAGTGAGCAAGATGTATGAGAGAAGCGAAATACCCTCAGACGTCAAGAAGAATATAATAATTCCAATCCCAAAGAAAGCAGGCGTTGAGAGATGTGAAAATTACCGAACTATTAGTTTAATAAGCCACGTCTGCAAAATATTAACACGAATGCATTACAGACGAATGGAAAAACTGGTAGAAGCCGACCTCGGGGAAGATCAGTTTGGATTCCGTAGATATGTTGGAACACCTGAGGCAATACTTAACCTACGACTTATCTTAGAAAATAGATTCCAATCTACACTCCTGGAAACAGAAAAAAGAACACATTGACACCGGTGTGCCAGACCCACCATACTTGCTCCGGACACTGCGAGAGGGCTGTACAAGCAATGATCACACGCACGGCACAGCGGACACACCAGGAACCGCGGTGTTGGCCGTCGAATGGCGCTACCTGCGCAGCATTTGTGCACCGCCGCCGTCAGTGTGAGCCAGTTTGCCGTGGCATACGGAGCTCCATCGCAGTCTTTAACACTGGTAGCATGCCGCGACAGCGTGGACGTGAACCGTATGTGCAGTTGTCGGACTTTGAGCGAGGGCGTATAGTGGGCATGCGGGAGGCCGGGTGGACGTACCGCCGAATTGCTCAACACGTGGGGCGTGAGGTCTCCACAGTACATCGATGTTGTCGCCAGTGGTCGGCGGAAGGTGCATGTGCCCGTAGACCTCGGACCGGACCGTAGCGACGCAAGGATGCACGCCAAGACCGTAGGATCCTACGCAGTGCCGTAGGGGACCGCACCGCCATTTCCCAGCAAATTAGGGACACTGTGGCTCCTGGGGTATCGGCGAGGACCATTCGCAACCGTCTCCATGAAGCTGGGCTACGGTCCCGCACACCGTTAGGCCGTCTTCCGCTCACGCCCCAACATCGTTCAGCCCGCCTCCAGTGGTGTCGCGACAGGCGTGAATGGAGGGACGAATGGAGACGTGTCGTCTTCAGCGATAAGAGTCGCTTCTGCCTTGGTGCCAATGATGGTCGTATGCGTGTTTGGCGCCGTGCAGGTGAGCACCACAATCAGGACTGCATACGACCGAGGCACACAGGGCCAACACCCGGCATCATGGTGTGGGGAGCGATCTCCTACACTGGCCGTACACCTCTGGTGATCGTCGAGGGGACACTGAATATTGCACGGTACATCCAAACCGTCATCGAACCCATCGTTCTACCATTCCTAGACCGGCAAGGGAACTTGCTGTTCCAACAGGACAATGCACGTCCGCATGTATCCCGTGCCACCCAACGTGCTCTAGAAGGTGTAAGTGAACTACCCTGGCCAGCAAGATCTCCGGATCCGTCCCCCATTGAGCATGTTTGGGACTGGATGAAGCGTCGTCTCACGCGGTCTGCACGTCCAGCACGAACGCTGGTCCAACAGAGGCGCCAGGTGGAAATGGCATGGCAAGCCGTTCCACAGGACTACATCCAGCATCTCTACGATCGTCTCCATGGGAGAATAGCAGCCTGCATTGCAGCGAAAGGTGGATATACACTGTACTAGTGCCGACATTGTGAATGCTCTGTTGCCTGTGTCTATGTGCCTGTGGTTTTGTCAGTGTGATCATGTGATGTATCTGACCCCAGGAATGTGTCAATAAAGTTTCCCCTTCCTGGGACAATGAATTCACGGTGTTCTTATTTCAATTTCCAGGAGTGTACATTTCTAGCATTTGTAGACTTAGAGAAAGTTTTTGACAATGTTGACTGGAATACTCTCTTTCAAATTCTGAAGGTGGCAGGGGTAAAATACAGGGAGCGAGAGGCTATTTACAATTTGTAAAGAAACCAGATGGCAGTTATAAGAGTCGATGGACATGAAAGGGAGGCAGTGGTTGGGAAGCGAGTGAGACAGGGTTGTAGCCTCTCCCCTATGCTTTTCAATTTGCACATTGAGCAAGCTGTAAGGAAACAAAAGAAAAATTCGGAGTAGGTATTAAAGTCCATGGAGAAGAAATAAAAACTTTGAGGTTCGCCGATGAGATTGTAATTCTGTCAGAGCCAGCAAACGACTTGGAAGAGCAGTTGAACGGAATGGACAGTGTCTTGAAAGGAGAATATAAGATGAACATCAACCAAAGCAAAACGAGGATAATGGAATGTAGTCGAATTAAGTCGGGTGATGCTGAGGGAATTAGACTAGAAAATGAGACACTTAAAGTGGTAAATAACTAAGTTAGGAAAATAAGAAGAAAAGACTTTTGGTGTGTGTGAACAATATGCCGCTGACCACACCTTTCTGTCTATTCCTTCTGGTAAAATATATGTGGTCAAAGTTGTAAAGATAATTTTCTAACGTACTCTATGTGTATAGAAGAGCATCTGAGCGTGTTTGCAGATGCTTTTTAATAGACTAAAATGAAGAAACTATGTATGGTGTAGTCCTCATTTAATGAATTTTAAGTAAGGTTTATTACAAACTATTTATTTTCAACCAATTGAATTTCCACTGGTGGAAGAATGGTCGGGTTTTACCTAGGACAATGGTACAAAAACCCCTCCAGTACGCCTCTGGACGCCCTCAAACCTGTGACCAATCAACGGAAATCCGGACGTACTGAAGTATGGGATGCAGAGGTGAGCATAAAGGTTCCATTAAGTGTCTATGAAGAACAAAGGAACCTTGCCTCGCTTTAGCGACAGTTTACATTCCGTTTTCTACATCTACATCTACCTGGACAATTTGCAAATCACAGTGGTGTGCCTGGAAGAGGGTTGTTTGAACCACCTTCAGTATGTCCGCAGCTCTTGGTCTTGTCGGTAGCGTTGCTGCCTCTGAATCACGGGGGCCGTGTTAGATTCCTTGCCGGGTTGCCGATTGTCTCTGCCCGCCGACTGAGTGTTTGTGTGGTTCTCATCATTTCATCCTCATTGTAATTCGTGACAGTTGCGAGACGGCACTGTGTAAAAACTGGACTGTGTCAAAATTGCGACTTTTTACAGATTCTGATAACAGCGCTTTTAAGCTCCCCAAAAGCGAAATATCATCATCATCATCATCACCTTCACAATAATTCTCTATTATTCCCATCTCGAACAGCGCGCTCAAAAAGCGAACTCGTATATCTTTCCATGTGACGTTTGACTTCTCTTATTTTACTATGATGACCCTTCCTTCCTATGTAGGTCTGCGTCAGCAAAATATTTTCGCATTCGGTGGAGAAAGTTCCTGATTTAAATTTAGTGAGAAGATCTCCCCACAACGAGGAACACCTCTGTTTTAATGACGCCCGTGCCGGATCCCGTATCCTGTTCGTAACTCTCTCTTACTTATTTCTCAATAACACAAAACGTGCTGCTTTTCTTTGAACTTTCTCCATTTACTCCGCTAATTCTATCTGGTAAGGATCCGAGGCAATGCGTGATGATGTTCGCAAATTTAAAATCATCTGAATATTCAGCCATTTATTTGTGTGGAAGGTAAACATTTTGTTCAGAAAATTACGCCACCAGCTATATCTGCACTCTCCAAGTTTTCAGTTCCGCAGGTAGAGTCATAGCTATTAAAAATTCATAGGCACAAATTTTGAGGACTCGTATGGGGCTACGAGAGATTATTTAATATTTATTAGTTTGTTTTGAGTCCATCTTATATTAAAAAGGTTTCCTGTTTAAATAGTTATTTTAAGATTTTTAACCAGCGTTGGTGAAATTAATTTATAGAATATTTATTAGTTTGTTTTGAGTCCGTCTTATATTAAAAATGTTTCCTGATTAAATAGTTATTTTGAGATTTTTAGTCTTGCGTGCGTGAAATTTTTCAATTTCAAACATTTTTATGAGATTACATGAAAGAGGTGGTAAACTACAAGTTTATTTCAGTTCCTAAGTCAAATGATGTATTGCTTCTTCCTACACATATCTCGCGAAAAGACCATGAATCTAAAAATTAGAGAGAATCGAGCTTACAGGCCAACTTAGCAGCAATCGTTCTTAACTGCGAAACATTCGCTACTGGAACCGGAAAACAGGGAAATAGCAGTGGTACACAAGCCGACCTACCCTCCGCCACACACAGAAAGAAAGCGAGTTAATATTGCATTGTCATCCAGTTCTGAGCTAAGTTGAAAGTTTCAAGTCCCTAACTTGTCGGGAAGTTAGCTTAAAACCAACTGCAAAATTTGTACAGGACACACAGGCAGCCCGAAAAACAAAGTACTTCCGCCACAAACCAAACTCGAAAGCTAGTTACTATTGCAGTGTCTTCCAATTCTCAGTTAATAACGAGCATAAAAACCGATTCAAGGATTAATGAACACAGGGTATCGTAGCGAGACTGAATACTGTAATCCCCAAATCCTCCCAAAATAAGCGAAAAATATACCTTTTCAAAACAGCAGACAAATATTCACTTGACGCCTTCCTGAGAGACACTCATTCCAAATTAATAATGTAAGTGTAGACCAGATGTGGCTTAAATTCAAAGAAATAGTATCGTCTGCAATTGAGAGATTTATACCAAATAAATTAACTAACGACGGAGCTGAACCTCCTTGGTACACAAACGGGTTAGATCGCTGTTGTAGAAACAATGAAAAAGAAACATGCCAAATTTAAACAGACGCAAAATCACCAAGATTGTCGATCTTTTACATAAGCTCGAAATTTAGCGCGGAATTCAATTCGAGATGCTTATAACAGTTTCCACAACGAGACTTTGTCTCGAAACATGGCAGAAAATCCAAAGCGATTCTGGTCGTATGTGAACTATGTTTGCGGCAAGAAACAATCAATGCATTCTCTGCCCGACAGCAGTTGGGATACTATCGAAGAAAGTGCTGCCAAGGCGGAGTTACTAAACATAGACTTCCGAAATGTCTTCACAAAAGAAGACGAAGTAAATATTCCAGAATTCGAATCGAGAACAGCTGCCAACATGAGTAACGTAGAAGTAAATATTCCCGGAGTAGTAAAGCAACTTAGATCACTTAATAAAAGCAAGTCTTCTGGTTCAGACTGTATAGCAATTAAAATCCTTTCGTAGTGTACTGATGCATTAACTCCATACTTGACAATCATATAAAACCCTTCGCTCAACGAAAGATCCTTACCCAGAGAATGGAAAGTTACACTGGTAACACCAACATTCAAGAAAAGTAGTATGAGTTATCCACTTAATCACAGACAAATATCATTAGCAACGATATGCAGCAGTATTCTGGAACACATATTGTGTTCTAACATTATGAATTACGTCGAAGAAAACGGTCTATTGACACACAGTCAACATGAGTTTAGAAAACATCATTCCTGTAAAAAACAACTAGCTCTGTATTCAAATGAAGCGCTGAGTTCTATTGAAAAGGGATTTCAGATCGATTCCGTATTTCTGGATTTCCGGCAGGCTTTTGACACTGTACCACACAAGCGGCTCGTAGTGAAATTGCGTGCTTATAGAATATCGACTCAGTTATGTGACAGGATTCGAGAATTCCTGTCAGAGAGGTCACAGTTCGTAGTAAATGTGGAAAGTCAGAGAGGTGATTTCTGGCGTTCCCCAAGGTATTGTTATTGGCCCTTTGCTGTTCCTTATCTTTATAAACGATTTGGGAGACAATCTCAGCAGCCGTCTTAGGTGGTTTGCGGATGACGCTGTCGTTCATCGACTAATAAAGTCATCAGAAGATCAAAACAAACTGCAAAACGCTTTAGAAAAGTTATCTGAATGGTGGGAAATTGGCATTTGACCCCAAATAACAAAAAGTGTGAGGTCATCTACATGAGTGCTGAAAGGAACTCGTTGAACTTCGGTTACACTATAAATCAGTCTAATCGAAAAGCCGTAAATTCAACTAAATACTTAGGTATTTCAATTACGAACAACTTAAATTGAAAGGAACACATAGAAAATGTTTTGTGGAAGGCTAGACTGCGTTTTATTGGCAGGACACCTAGAGAATGTAGCAGACCTACTAAGGAGACTACACTACGCTTGTCCTTCCTCTTTTAGAATACTGCTGCTCGGTGTGGGATGCTTACCAGATAGGACTGACGGAGTACATCGAAAAAGTTCAAAGAAAGGCAGCACGTTTTGTGTCATCGCCAAATATGGGAGAGAGTCACAGAAATGATACAGGATTTGGGCAAGACATCATTAAAAGAAATGCGTTTTTCGTTGCAATGAAATCTTCTTACGAAATTCGAATCACCAAATTTCTCCTCCGAATGAAAAAATAATCTTTTTGATACCGACCTACATAGGGAGGAACGATCACCACTATAAAATAAGTGAAATCAGAGCTCGTATGGAAAGATACAGGTGTTCATTCTTTTCACGTGCTATAGGAGATTGGGATAATAGAGAATCGTGAATATAGTTCGATAAAACTGTGATTTGTAGAGTATCCATGTCGATGTAGATGTAGAGTTATGTTGAAAGTTTCAAGTGTCTAGCTTATGAGGCACGTAGTTTAAAATCATTTGCAAAATTTGTACCGAAGAAACCGATCTAATAAGAAGGGTTGAAAAGTGATTGCTTATTTATGTATATACAACTTAACACTGCAGCACCAGATAGTAAACTTTTAAAACCAACCAAAAATTTATATTTACTACAACAACTACAAAGATTTCTATTTCAGTGAGTAAATGCATACATTTTGAATATACTTTTTAGATATATGCTATTTATTCACACCTCCTTGAAGTAAGATACTTTACTTGTCTCTATACAAGCTGTCGTCCTTAGTCATGGCTCATGTGTAACTGGAAAGGCTGGAAAAGTATGTGCCGGCCGGAGTGGCCGAGCGGTTCTAGGTGCTACGGTCTGGAACCGCGAGACCGCACCGGTCGCAGGTTCGAATCCTGGCTCGGGCATGGATGTGTGTGACGTCCTTAAGTTAGTTAGGTTTAAGTAGTTCTAAGTTCTAGGGGACTGATGACCTCAGACGTTAAGTCCCATAGTGCCCAGAGCCATTTGAAAAGTATGTAAATAAAATGTTTCAACCCAGTTTCAAACATTCATGCAGCTGACATGGCCGCAGAGATTTCTATTCGGTTGTTCCATTCGACTGAAAAAACCGACTGAATCAAAAAAAAAAACAATCGACTGACCTGTCGACTGTTTAAAACAGTCCATTGTCCCATCACTGCATACAAACTCTGGGAAAAGCTCCTCCTTAGGCAATACGACGAACATTATGGCCTTACTTCATAGAATGCAAATTCCTAATCAATAATAGCTAGGAATTTCTTACGCAACTAATATGTTGACAAATTTTAACCATGATTTTCTAAAACCAAAGTCTTCATGGTAATACGATCGTCACTGCTATCTGTAACTGTGTCCCGTTTATCTGATTCTAAAGTTACGATGACAAGTTCCAGGGTTATCTACACCCCTCTATCCAAGTCTTTCCCTGAATCTTTTGAGCGCGCTACACTCAGTCTACCCAGTCTGAAGGAGGGACCGAGCCCGCGGCTTCATGCACAAGTGATTTACTGTCTGTTTTCTTGAATTTTATTTCTACCACTTAACCTTTAACCTGTGCCCGAATTAATTCCATCGCATTATACCGACAGTGACATGGCGGTACACCCAAAACTGTGTGACGACATTGACGTCCATGCAAGTCAAGTTTGACGTTGTGTCGAGTAAGTTATACGAATTAACAAGCTGCAGGAGTTCGGCAGGAGTCTTGTTTATAGTGTGTAGAATATTTTTATTCTTAAGCCAGAGCACAATATCCGCTTTTCTCGTGTTTTCTATGTAAGAGCTAAATGGTAACTGGAATGGTACATTACAATGACAGACTCTGAAGCAGGAACTATTCAGTCAGCCACACCGTACGGCAGTCACTGCTATTTTTCTTATATCTAAATAGAATTTACCCTCAGGAACAACCTGAACAAGAGCCAGCGTTCAGAATAATTATCAGAGAACGTTTTACTATTTTACTATGGGAATTTCAACCACCAAGAGAGTCTACTCATTTTAGAGCAGTTGTTCGTGCAGTGGCTCTGATTCACAATGTTTCATCCAGGTAGTACACTGTTGAACTACCTCCTCCTCTTTCGCCATGCAGCACCTACATCCCTTCTTTCAATTAAAAACTCTCTTCTGAACGTATTTGAAATCAATGTCTTTTATAATCCTTCGCATTGGCGAAGCGCTACCTTCGAAGCCAATTTTCTCATTCTTAATTGCAACAAGTTTTCATGATGTCGGGATTTTAGCACTTACATTTCAAACACGGAGCTCTTTAAAATATAGTTGTCAAATCCATTCATTCGTGTTACATATTTCTTGTGATTCCGATGCTGAAGAAGACACTAGGTTCAAATGGCTCTGAGCACTATGGGACTCAACATCTGACGTCATCAGTCCCCTAGAACACAGAATACATAAACCTAACTACCCTAAGGACATCACACACATCCATCCCCGAGGCAGGATTCGAACCTGCGACCGTAGCGGCCGCGCGGTACCAGACTGAAGAGCCTAGAACCGCTCGGCCACACCGGCCGACAAGACCGTAGGTATTTCCTGAGGCATTTACTGCTTTGATATTTTCATTTACAGTTCTGTCTACAGTCCTCTTGCTGACTGCTCATTCTTCTGCAGTCCAGTCTTGTCTTCAGATGTCAACAACAGTAGTCCCACTTTCACATTAACATTTAAAAAAAATTATAAAACCGTAAATATTCCACTTAACCTGCTTCTGAAGCATCTTACATTTATTGTCGTCACTTGAGATATTTGTTCGGAAATCACTCCAACACATTTACAGATACAAATTCACAGCTATATGCTATAAGAAAATAACTTGGACAACTAAATGAATAGTTCGGTTGTCGCGAAGTACAGCAACAGCGCAGCATGCAGGATTATAGCATTCTGGCTGTAAGTGAAGGCCACCTGCTCGACAAGAGAATGAATCTTTTTCGATGTCAGCGGTTAGTGGAGGGTTATGTGCAGAACGGCTGAAAACAGGGCCGACATCCTACATGTTGCGGAATTTAATGCCAGTTTGCGTTGCAGTCATATTGTGATCAGCGAAAACCACTCACGGAATGTGGCGATAATGGAGTGGATGTTTATGGCGCAGAATTCTCAAACAAGGGCGACGAGATAACTATCCTTTATTTCATCGCAGCAGGATCAACTCATACTCGTACACTGCCCAACCTCGCGCCCGAAGTGTATATCTGAAAGAGGAATCTGAACTGCCACATGCCCATAATACGACCTACTAAATTTAGTTAACTACATGAACTGTCGATGCTCTCCTTATATATCTACATCGCCTACCAACCTAGTGCAATAAATGAAAGGAAATGTACCCCTCATTAAGCAAAATACAATCTTAAGGACTCACCGTTTTCATGATGGTACCGATTCCATCCTCAGCACAGCTCTTCGATGCTTTGCTTTTTCTAACCTCTCCTCCATACAGGGACTGAGAGTCCAGAATAGCGTTTTAACGTCCTATCGACAGTGAGGTCATCAATGACGGAGCGTGAGCTCTGGTAACTAAAGGCTGGGTAAGGTAATCGGCCGTGGCGTTTTCAGGGACACAGTCCCGGCATTTGTCTAGGATGATTTAGGGAAACTGCGGAAAACCTAATACTGGATGGTCGGACGGGGATTTGAACCGTCGTCCTCCCGAATGCAAGTCCCGTGTAATAACCACGGCGCCGCCTTGCTCGGTTGTTACAGATGAGTTCATTTTTTATGGGCAGATTCAGTAGCGGAAAAAAACCATGTACAGGCTAAATGCACAAAAATAAGTGATCAAACACACAACAGATTCTGTTTTGCTTATAACAGTATTAATACTTGTATAACTAGGTATGAATTTCATTTTAGTTTTATTGTTGTTCTTGTTGTTGGGTTGTTGTGGGGGGAGGAGACAGACAGCGACATCATCGGTCTCATCGGATTAGGGAAGGAAGTCAACCGTGCCTTTTCGAAGGAACCATCCCGGCATTTGCCTGGAGCGATTTAGGGAGATCACGGAAACCTAAATCAGGATGGCCGGACGCGGGCTTGACCCGTCGTCCTCCCAAATGCGAGCCCAGTGTGCTAACCACTGCGCCACCTCGCTCGGTATTTAGTTTTGTACTAGTAGAAGCAGTTACAATATAAAAAATAAGTATCACAAATAAATAGTTGATATATAATTTTTTATTATTAAACAAAACAGAATTTCCATGTCCTATTTTACTTTATCAGGTAATAGGATGTAATTGTGAATAATAAATAAATGAATATTTCATTTCGTACTTAAAGTGTAACATTAAGGGGATGCCAATATTTTACTGGCGTGGAGGCCCACTTATCTCTGTTTTCTAACCAATTACCTAAAAGGATTGCACTGCATTCATATTGTTACTATTTTCCTGCACAACTTAAAATTATTGTTGTGTGTCGGTCGAAACCGCGGGGAACTATGAATGGGCGTCAAATTACTTCTGCTCTGCATAAATTCTCCTTCTGGGCTTTTCAAATGTGTGTGAATTCCTGAGGGGCTGAACTGCTGAGGTCATCGGTCCCTAGACTTACGCACTACTAAACTAACTTATGCTAAGAACAACACACACCCACGCCCGAGAGAGGACTTGAACCTCCGGCGGGAGAGGCCGGACCGGCCTTTACAAAGAGCTTTTAAAATTTATTGAAACATTAAACATATTTATTCATAGGGCTTGGCAAACTGAAACATTTTATTTCGATATATTCCTGAAAACTAGAGTAGTTAATCGTAACACTGTTGATAAGTGTACCGAATGACAAAAAGAATAGAACTAAACCATGAGGTGCTTTATGATAGCTGACACCTGTCCCGGAAAGGAATATGCCTGCCTGAACTTTATGTGACAACTGTAATGGGTGCAGAGACTGTTGATTACAGATTTTCTGATTAATTTCATGTAAATGTTCAACATAAGTCACTGAGTTCAAAGTTTCAAGACGAGGAGCCGGGAGAGACCGGAGTCTCGTATTAATGGCTGCTGGTATGATACATCGACCAGCCTAAAGGAAATTTTCTTATTGCTTGTGACAGTGGTATAGCGAAAGGTCGTTCCCTCTTCTTACTTGGGTGTAGAAGCTTGACACATAGTTTGTTAATACACTCTACAGCCAAAAAGACTAGTTCACCAGCATGATATTGTCTAGGACCCCTGCGAGCACGCAGAAGTGTTGCAAGATGATGTAGCATGGACTCGACTAAAGCCTGAAGTAGTGCTGGAGGGAACTGACACCATTAATCATGCAGGGCAGTCCGTAAAGCCATAAGAGTACGAGGGGGTGTAAATCTGTTCTGAACAGTACGTTGCCAAGCTTCCCAGATATTCTCAATAATGTTCTTGTCTGCGGAGGGTTGGGTTCTTTGCGGGAGGAGACCAGACAGAAATATCATTGGTCTCGTCGGATTAGGGAAGGACGGGGAAGGAAGACGGCCGTGCCCTTTCAAAGGAACCATCCCGACATTTGCCTGGAGCAATTTAGGGAAATCACGGAAAACCTAAATCAGGATGGCAGAACGAGGGATTGGACCGTCGTCCTGCCGAATGCGAGTCCAGTGTGCTAGCCACTGCCCCACCGCGCTCGGTCTTGTCCGGAGAGTTTGGTGGCCAGCGGAAGTGTTTAAAGTCAGAAGAATGTTCCTGGAGCCACTCCTTAGGAATTCTGAACGTGTGGTGTGTCGCATTGTCCTCAAGGAATTGTTCAAGTCCGTCGGAATGCACAAAGGGCATGAATGGATGAAGGTGATGTTCCGTAAGGGTCACCTGTCAGAGTCGTATCTACACGTATCAGGTGTCCCATATCACTCCAACTGCACACGCTCCACATCATTACAGAGCCTCCATCAGCTCGAACAGTCCCCTTCTGACATGCAGGGTCCATGGATTCATGAGGTGCTCTCCATACGCGTAAACGTCCATCCGCTCGATACAAATTGAAACAAGACTCGTCCGACCAGGCAACATGTTTCAGTCGTCAACTGTCCAACGTCGATGTTGACGGGCCCAGGTGAGGTGTAAAGCTTTGTGTCGTGCCGTCATCAATGATACCCGAGTGGGCCTTCGACTCCGAAAGCCCATAGCGATAATGTTTCGTTGAATTGCTCACACGTTGACACATATCGATAACACAGCATTGAAGTCTGCAGCAATTTGCGGAAGGGTTGCACTTCTGTCACGTTCAACGAACCTGTTCAGTCGTCGTTGGTTCCGTTTTTGCAAGATCTTTTTCCGGCCGCAGCGACATAGGTGATTTGATGTTTTACTGGATTCCTGATATTCACGGTACGGTAGTGAAATGGTCGTACGGGAAAATCCCCTCTTCATCGTTGCCTTGGAGATGCTGTGTCCCATCGCAAGTGCGCCGACAGCACCACGTTCAAACTCATTTAAATCTGGGTAACGTGCCATTCTAACAGCAGTAACTGCAGTAACCGACCTAGCAATTATGCCAGACATTTGTCGTCTTATATAGTGTTGCTGACCGCAGCGCCGTATTCTGCCCATGTACATAAATCTGTGTTTGAACACCGATGCCTGTTCCAGTTTCTTTGGCGCTTCAGTGTAGAGGCAAACATAATGAATTAATAGCTCACTTATGCGTTGATTACCTAGCAGTTCTATCAATATAGTGAAGGTGCTGGTAAGAACGGAAGGATATCGCTCCACTATAGGGAACTAATGCCGTGTATTTGATGGGTAAGTGATTAAAACGTGCTAAACCGGGAGGAGGAAACAACAACGCAACAGAAATATGTTTTGAGTGACATTTACACCTGCATAAGCTACTTGTATGCTCCACATCCATACTCCGCCAGTTAACTGTGGCGACGGCGCTTCTCGTGCCGCTGTCGCTTGTCCACTACTACGAGGTATCGTAAACACTTGGAACGTGTCACTTTACAGGCTATTTTACATTAATTATTATTTGTATACGACCAGGCAATAACGACCGGCGGAATCTCTCTCAGCATACGTCTTTAGTTTAATCGACTGCTGTGAATTCACATGACGCTGAGAGATCTTCTGGCGTTCCCGTCGTCAGCGGGACAGACTATGAGGCCTGAGAGGAGTCAACACAGACAGTAAAGTTAGGCCCACAACAATCCATTGCTCCCATAAAACTCGCTATTATCTCACGTTATGGGTCAATATGGGGACCTTTGTATGGTGAACTTATGCAGTCCCGAGCGCAAACCGCTCTTGCAAAATTGAGGAGGTGGAGTGACATTTGACGTCCTGTTGATGACGAGGTCATTAGAGACGGAGCACAATCTCGGATTAACGAAGAATGGAGAAGGAGGGCGGCCACGCTCTTTCGAAGAAATCATCCCCGCATTGTCATCAAGTGATTATAGGTAAATCTCGAAAACCTAGATGAGGATGGCCAGATGATGATTTGAAACGTCGTCCTCCCTAATTCGAGTTCAGTGTACCAACCACTACGCTACGCCGCTTAGATGCAAAATTGAATTGGTATGCCGAACATCAGCGGAAAAATATTTACCGAAAGTTAAATTTAGACCCTTCGGAACCATAATATTAGTATGCTGCTAATCTTCCAGTGTGTATTTGTATCACATTATTTTCATGTATACCATGCTAGTGTTTGCTACCAGAACCACTACAAATCGCTATAGCACCCAGTTGATGTGAAGGCTGGAGCATTACGTTACGTGCGATTATTTATTTTATTTCTTTAGTTACTTATTTATTTAACCCAGTCTGAATGAAGCCACAAGGTCCTTTCGTGCACAGGACCAGAATTTCGCAGATACAACACTTCTGTACTTTACAATTACACAAGAAATAAAAATTTTATTACTATAACTAGCACTAAAATGATTTGAGAGTCTAAGTGAAAGTGCGTTTAAATTATATTGACTCTGAACTAATAAAGTTAAGGCTTTACAGCTGCTGGTGCTGCCACTAACAGTGACAATAGTAATAATAAAAATACTGAGGATTACAGTTTTGAGCATGGCTGTTAACCAGCAACCACATATTAGTTTCAGTACAAGATAAAACAGCCAACTAATTGTACATAAACGTTAGATACATTAACCTAGATTTCGACACCTTGTTGGGGTGTCTTCATCAGAATGAAATGTTGATAAATACTATAGCGTAATACATAGAAATTAGGTATGACAAAAACACATTAACCAAGATGACAATTTTCATGACGCACAAGGGTTACTTACGTAATATTACATTGCTAAAAAGCAATAGAATTTGGAGCAGCTATGCTCAAGTCAAAAGTAAACTAAAACGTTCTGATCTTTGTCACGTGTGCCCAGCTTGGAACATCAGACTGATCGGCCCAGTGTCTTACACTGTTGCCACGAAAACAATGGGAGTTGCACCGCCTATCAGGCGTGGACATAAAGTGTACATTTCAAACATTATAACAAAAATAACTGAAGAAACGACAGTTAATTTTAAAAAACAAGATACAAAGAGAGATTAATGTATTAATGAAATCACACAGATGTCATGTATATTAAGTATAATAGAGCCACTTGTTAGACTTTATAGAAATTACTATTACGTTAAGAGGTCAGAATGGCACAGAAAAATATTTACAAACAGCTGTGCAATCCAGAAAATAATTGCATAAGGAAACTTCAGCAGCACGTATCTCGGAGATTAGAAGAAAATAATGTTTAAAACTCAGAATCAGGAAAAATACAGTAAAAAATAGAGGAATCAAAATTTCGCGAGCAGTGGATTGAAACCACTGAAAAAATTTTTGTTACGTAGCCGTAACTGTCCATGGAGGATGAGGCCATCGCTCTTACAAATATGCTTGAAAATCTTTAGTTCTTCGAGTACATCGATCGAGCCTATGACCTTTCCTTTCTGGACGTAAAATGGAAATTCCTTCAAAGCATTTCGATTTGTGTCCGGCAATTAGCAGATAATCAGGAAAAGTGGAATTGTGCACATTAGCTCTTCTTTTTCCCAGCAAATGTCCTTTGTACCTGACCCTAGAAGACCTTCCAATTTGTCCTATACTACAAGCGGAACACGTATCTCAAGTGATTTTATACACTTCTGAAGAGTTACAACTACGTAACAAAATTCTTTTCCATGGTGTAAATCCACTGCTCGCGGAATTTTTATTCCTCTGTTTTCTACTGTATTGTTCCTGCTTCTGGTTTCGAAGAATTATTTTCTTCCAATCTCATACATATGTTCTGTTAAAGTTACGTGCATGCATATACCTCCTGGATTGTACAGCTGTTTGTAAAATTTGTTCTAGATGATCCGGCCCTTTACGTAATTGTAATTTCTGTAGAACCTAAGAAGTCAGCAGGAGTGGCCGACCGGCTCTAGGCGCTACAGTCTGGAGCCGCGCGACTTATATGGTCGCAGATTCGAATCCTGCCTCGGGCATGGATGTGTGTGATGTCCTTAGGTTAGTTAGGTTTAAGCAGTTCTACGTTCTAGGGGACTGATGACCTCAGATGTCAATTCCCATAGTGCTCAGAGCCATTTGAACCTTTTTTTATTTTTATTTTATTTTGTGGAGCCTAAGAGATGGCTCTGTTATACTTAATCTGCTTGACTACAGTGTAATTTCAGAAAGCCATTAAACTCTCTTTGTATTTTTTAAAATTTATTGAAGTTTTTTAATTATTTCTGTATAATCTTTCAAATAGACACCTGTTAGTATCCGCGCCTCATAGGGGCACAACTCGCATTGTTCCCGAGGCTGCAATGTAAGCCACAGGGCTGATCAACCTGATGTCCCCAGCTAGACACACGTAGCAAAAACTACGCTGATTTCTCTTACTTTTGACTTGGCCAAAGCAGCTCAAAACTCTAACTATTGCTTTTTAGCAGTGTAATTTTACATAAGTCACCATTGTGCGTCATGAAAATTGTCATCATGGTTAATGTGTTTTTGTCACACCTGATTTTGTGTGTATTATTTTAAAGGATTTAGCAACTGTTCATTCTGATGAAAACACACCTAGTAGACGTCAAAATTTTGGGTCAAAGTACCTAACGTTTGTGTGGAACCGGTTGGCCATTTAATCGTACGTATATTGAAAATAATGAAGTTAGTAATAACAATGATAGCTACAGATAAAAGAAGAATTTGAAGGTACACCAAGTAGATGTATCCTGATATAGCGAGTTCTGGGGAAAAGGAAATCATGCGCTAAGAATACTGGGAAATGAGGAAAGCATGTCGGAAAGAGGAACGTGCAAGGATAACGGGTGCGCACAACATCTACATCTACAACTACATGTACACTCTACAAATCACATTTAAGTGCCTGGCAGACGGTTCATAGAACCATCTTCACAGTTGTCTATTATTTCAATCTCGTATAGAGCGCGGAAAGAATAAACACCTATATATTTCCGTACGAGCTCTGAATTCACTTACTTTATCGTGGTGATCTTCCCTCCGTATGTAGATCGGCGTCAACAAAATATTTTTGCATTTGGAGGAGAAAGTTGGTAGTTGGAATTTCGTGAGACGATTCCGTCGCAACGAAAAACGCCTTTCTTTTAATAATGTCCAGCCCAGATCCTATATCATTTCTGTGACACTGTCTCCAATATTTCGCGATAATACAAAACGTGCTGCCTTTCTTTGAACTTTCTCGATGTACTCCGTCAGTCCTATCTGGTAAGGATCCCACACCGCTCAGCAGTATTCTAAAAGAGAGGACGGACAATTGTAATGCAGGCAGTAGGTCTGTTACATTTTCTAAGTGTCTTGCCAATAAAACGTAGCCTTTTGTTAGCCTTCCCCACAACATTTTCTGTGTGTTCCTTCCGATTTAAGTTATCCGTAATGTTTATATTTATTGTTGCCTTAGTAGAAATGTCATTAACCCTCTTCCACAGCTGGAATGTGATTTAGTTTTCTAATATAATGCGTGAGATTATTCCCGAGTCGGATTCCTGCTACTGAGAAGAACTTCGAGATAGGGGCCGAACGATGGAGTGAGACAGAAATGATTTTGCTATGATGGGAACAGGTGTATCTGCCGTGTGGTTCAGACAAGAGTGTTAAGGTCTAGGAGAGATCTAAGAGACAGTGTATGTTGAAAAGACACTAGAAAGGACAGAGGGTAAAAAAATATCTGCACTTGTCTGCAGACAGCCAGGATAGCTGTGTATATGATGGTGAAATGTGATTAAATAGTCAAATGTCACAAACGGTACAAACACACGCAGTTCCTGGCGCCATAAGCTTTCCTGAGAAAGGCCTTTTCGGGGGGATGACATGCCTCTAACAAATAATTTGAAGTATAAGTGTTCGTACCTTTCTTTTTCAGATCTAGAGTGAGGAGTATTTTTTATTTATGTAGGGCATAGGGAGATACTGATGCCGTGTTACACACTGCAGTTACATGCTCACTCCAATTTTTATTTTCATCTATTATTATTCCTAGGCTGTTTGGGGAGACCGTTGAGATTTCCAATATATAGGGCTAATGAAGGTAAAATGATCAACCAGCATCTCTTCGGTGACAGTGTACACAGGTCGGTATTGAGATTGTCGATGGCTACCTTCAGGCTCATTCTTCTCCACAGGTTCCCACTCATCCACACATTCCAAACGTTTACGAGGAGAATGTATAAACAGCTAGAATGTGAAATTATTTACCACTTTCATCATCCCTTCTCTCACGTTTTTCAAATCATTTCCTTTGACATATAATTTTTGACAAAATACCACTACTTTTTTGTTTCTAGTATTTTTAGTTGTGGGAAATGCTAATACATTACTCTTTCTGGTGCTGACACGAAATTTCATAGCAGAGTAACTGCAGGAAGTACTTTATGTTTTCTCATGTACTGGAAGCTCTCGTAGACAACGAGTTTCATCAAATACTGAGAAGCTGACCATATAGGCCACCCGTCATCCTAACGCAAAACTGCTGAACCGCACACATTTTATTTCAGCCCTATAACTGAGGGTAGTCAGTCAATATTAGTAGCCTGTGTTTGTCGTGAGGATACTGCGTTTCTGCTTTAGCTACATGCTCTGCCATGCCATGTGAGCATATTGTTGACATTCAAAAATTATTTTGAGCTACCTGCTGAAACCGCAGGTATAGCTGTATTCCACGTTTGTTTGTGTTATGTGTTTTCTCCATGACGGTTGTCAAAACTAGACTTATCTGATTATGTGTTCTATTTAATGACCATTTTATATCAACTAATTCTAACGTTTCCTCGTAATAACATTTCAGTAGAAGTAATTGTTGGCGGTAGGATTAAATGGAAATTTCTAGAACAAGTCTGATAAAGGAAGTGTATCATTCAGAGAGAGAGACTTTTTGAATATTATGAAAAAATAATATTAAAAGCAAATTTAGCACATGAATATATATCTGTGATTGATTAGAAATTCGATCCCACTCTCCTCAACTGCATGTTATCTGCTGTTCTCATCAAAGAAACTAAACTGAAATGTGTAGCACGGCGTTTACAACGGCTTACAGAATCCGAAACTATATTTATAGAGAAGCGAGTAAGATGGAGCTATGGTTCACAGCATCGACTTTCACTCAGAAAGGCGACGGTTCGAATCCCCTTCTGGTCACCCGGATTTAGGTTTTCCGTCATTTACATAAATAGGTCCAGGCAAATGCCATATTGGTACCTTTAATAAAGGGGACGGCTAATTTTTTCCCATACTTTCGCAATACGACTCTAATGACCTACCAGTCGATGGGACATGGAACTCTAACCCTCCTTCCTTCCGTGACAAAAGCCTAAAGACACAAAAAGTACGTGGGTATTTTAGTAATAAGTATGATTGGGTATTATTGTCCTACGTCATAAAAATTGACCCTAGAGTAACAAGATGCAAATATCGATACATAAATAATGCAGTGGGGTAAAAATTTACTTCAAGATTTTCTAAATTATCTCTGTTAAAAAAAAAAGGTTCTGGAGTAATATGAAGTAATAATAAAACAATATGCAACATTTATAATAAAGTACTGTTAATGTTTTATAATATGTCAAAGCAAATAACAATTATAATATCAATGTATTTTATTCTATCATGATTGTCATATGCAGATATATAAGATTCCACTTAAATATTGTATTCAATTAGCCTTTTTGTTATAAGATTGCAAAACACAATAGAATATGCCATAAAGCATAAGAATCAATTGTTTAGCACAATATCACAAATAACAAGAAAATTTGTAAAGTATATAAAAATAACAATTACGAAAAAATAGTTCATCATGTAAAAGGAAATAAAGATTTTATAAATTAGTTTCAAAATTTGATGACATTGTGAATGTATCGAAAATTTTCATACTAAACTGTAATGAAAATTTTGACAATTTTTTTCCTATAGATTTTGCACACTGGTTTGCAACAGACACAGCATTCAGATATTGAAATATAGCTCCCAAAATGTGTCAAAATCTGTTCCATGGTTATGCGAAGCTCTTTTTCTCGTGAGTCTCTTTGTGTTTCATTTCTGCTTCGACCAACCCAAAAGCTAATTAAGAAAACTGCTTCGGCTGTTCGTGCCGCCATTCTCCTTACACAAGACATAGACGTTTATTCCTGACACGTCTGAAAGCCCACACATGATTGCCCAGCGCCTTGTTTTTTTTTTTTGTTTTTTTTTGCCATTGTCTTGCTGTGGAATAGTTAACCAAATACATCCCTTTATTGTCATGGTACGAAAATAATCTGTTCGATTTCTTTGCTTTCCGATCTATTTAGCCTATCGCAGGCATCGTTGACAAAAGAATAACTCCTTTAATTTCCTTTGGTCCGTATGATTCCAACATTTTTTCTCTCCTGGAAATGAATACGGATGAGGAGACTGGCCTATTCTTGGTTGGAAGCAGGGATTCTGGGACTTCTGGTTTGTTATTGCGTAACGTGCCAGCCTTTTTCAAATTTTTGTCGGCCAGTTTGCCGTCTATTTCACAAGAAAGAAAACATTTGTCCATCGGAATGTTCCGGTTGATCCCATACATAGGTTCACATCATTTAATCATATAATATTTAGGAATTGAAAGACATTTATCGAAACTATCTTTTCCCAAATACGAGATGTTCCCATAAACGTAATACGTCTTCTAGTCACATAATGAAATTATCTTTAGCTTGCTTGGCAGATACATTTCGAATGGGCATTTGCCTCCGAAGCTAAGGAGTGTCTCGTCAGTTGTTAGGAGAGCGGATGCAGTGTTCAGTTGTTGACTATGCTTGAATATCGAACACCATAAATCACGAAATGCAGTGAACTTGTCTTCCGTTCTCCTTTGCAATCTAGTATGATGGTCGTCAAATACAGATTATTGATCAAGAAGTCGAATCGGTAATTGGTCGTAACGGGGAACCATATACCACAGACCACGCATCGTTACCACTGACATGCGCAATTTTAGAGCACCACTCACAAAAAGTTTTGGTTAGTATCTCCAATATACAACTGCGGCGATGCGAATTTTGCCCTTGAATCGTCAATCTTTTGGTTTGTGTAGGAAATGATTAGTGAAACCATGTTATTAGCAAACAACAATTCATATAATTGCAGAGGAGACGTTTCGTTTGTTGCCTAGCCTAGTGCATCAGGCGCTTATACCACTATAATCTTTGCTACCACTCTCGACGCTTTTCTATGGGAGGGGTACGTGTTACAACAATACCCACTCCTGCAACAAAAAGTTTTCCTTACTTAGCGACCACCTTCCTCTGATGAACCAACCTCAAATGGCGTTTCATCGAATTCGTCATCCTCCTGGTCGTTTGTGATACGGCTGTCCTCAGGTTCACTCATATCCTTGTCTGAGTTGCTATAATACACGTTTTCAGCACGTTGACGCTCAAATTCTGTCATTATTTCCTCTGGATTTCTTAGACATTTTCTGAGTTTGCAAAAGAAAGTACCACCTATTTTGTAAACAAAACAAATTCAACCTAAATAACTAGGCGTGGTGATTTTTTGCCTGACGGTAAATTTCACAAATACCTGTTAAATGGTGAAGAAGAATAAATCCTGACAGATTTAGGCCCTCAACGTTAACAGCTGAATGATTATAAGGGTAAACAATGACTCTTGCCCGAGAAGCCAGTTGTATCAACATAGGATAAAAAATTGTATGGACTGGGGTAATTTTTTACCCCATATTGTTATTCTAGAGTTCCAGTCATACCCGTTTCTTTCCGAAGTCAATTTCAATAAATGCCAGTCATGGTTAACGTATAAAGTGGAAACCGTACTCGAACACATACCTACTCTTTAACAGTGTACGGCACACTGCACACGACCGCAGTTTCGTAATAAAGCCGCCAGTAATGTGGTCATGAATAAGATACGCCACACGTCTCGAGCAGACTTCTGCATTAAAGATGCAAAACGTGCACGAAAGAAAGCCATATACCAGCGCTATAAAGTCGCTGAAAATGGGGCGTGAAAAAAGTAAGTGCAGTCAGCGACGCGGTTATTGCTTGCTGCTGCCATCAAACTGTTTGGAACCCGCGGAACAGGCACAGTGCTTTAGCCAAGGGTTGAGCTTGCTGCAGAAGCAGAAAAGGTGCCGGTGATCACACGAAGTGAGACTTGCTCGAGCTTCTGCTTCAGAACTCTGCATCGGTCCGCGTGGGGTGCAACCAGTGGCGGCTCTGCTCTGTTGGACAGACATATGGGAACCCCGTGGTAAACGCAAGCTTGAACATAAATGCAGACGCTAGTAATTTCTATAGATTGCGTTGTCGACCACTTGTGCAGCGTTTTCAATACAGCCTAGTCGTCTGCAGGGCAGTGTACTGTGAAATTGCACGTGCATTACGTCGGCTCTAAGTGTACTGGAGCGTGGCCGCATTGGTGGTGCTCGCGTGGTGGGTGCTTCCATAGCCAAGGGAGCCGAAGTGTTTTGTTTTCCAAGAGGCACCGTTTCGAAGACTTATACCGCATATAGGAAAAGCGGAGAAATATCATCCGCCAAGCCACGACTGAGATGAAAGTGTGTGTTGGATGATTGTGACAGACGGTTACTGAAGAGGATTGTGATGATTAATAGAAGGGCGAGAGCTGACAAATCCGTTGCATAACTCAATATATCTATTTTTTACCTCTATAAATTCTTTTTATATCTACCACATCACTGTTTTGTGCACCTATAAATTCTCTCCTAAGTTCTTTTCGTATGGGCTACTACTACTACTAATATTACTTCTACTGCTACTACTACTACCACTACTGTTATTATTATTATTGCCATTATTACGAGGGTAATCCCAGAAGTAAGGTCTCCCACGTTTTTATAAGTACATAGAACTGTTTATTTCTACAACGGTTTACATCAGTTTACAGCTTGAACATTTAGCTATTTTCCGATATAATCACAATTTCAGTCGATGCATTTTCGTAGACGGTTCGAAGCTTTTGTGCGCCCATGTCATAGCTGCTCGCCGCCATGCTGTTCAGAAAGTTATGAACCTCTTGTTTCGCTTCGTGGTCAGAGCTGAATCGCTTTCCGGCCAAATGTTCTTTTAACCTAGGGAACAGGTGATAGTCACTGGACTATAGGGTGGGTTGGTGATTATGTTCCACTGAAACTGTTGCAGGAAAGCAACGGTTTACCCAGCAATGTGTGGGCGAGCGATGTCATGGAGAATGTGTACGGCCTTGCTCAACATTCCTCTTCTCCGCTTCTGATTACCCGTTTCAGTTTCTTCGGGGTCTCACAGTACCTGTCAACGTTAATTGTGGTCCCGGCGATTCAGCTCCGACGACGAGGTGAAAGAAGAGGTTCATAACTTTCTGAACAGCATGGCGGCGAGCTGGTACCACATGGACATACAAAAACTGCCACAGCGTCTACAAAAATGCATCGACAGAAATGGTGATTATGTCGAATAATAGCTAAATGTTCAAGCTGTAAACTTATGTAAACCATTGAAGAAATATACAGATCTATGTACTTATAAAAAATTGGAGACCTTACTTTTGCGATTACCCTCGTACTGTCACAACTATTACTGGAAGCAGAGGTAGTAGAAGTACTCAGATTGTTAGCTTTATTAGCTCTTAATCAGAATTATTTATTCATATTGTCTATAATGACACTCATATCACTTTATTATTACTTGTACTGACTCTTATATTGTTTAATTATTATTGGTTATATTAAAATTATAATTATTTCTCTGGTAAATATGATGTAAGAGAGATACTGCGTGTGTGTAACCCTGGTTCAATGTAAGAGAGGATCTAAACGCTCCAATCTGATCAGGTTAAATAAATACGTAATCAAATAAATAAACATAGTACTCGTGAATCCTGTCAGCACCAAAGATATATGAAAGTAGCTCCGCAAATAGGAAATTGTGCAATTCCAAAATCTCGCATGAATGATGGAAATGCCCGTAACGTGGTACGGAATTCACATAAACTGCAATATGGAGACACGGGAAAAGTTATTTCTCCGGATGAATCTTGTTCCACACCGATTCCATTACAGGGCCGAGGGTACGTCCCAGGAATGAATCATGGCGGGTGGTTCGGTGGTTTGGGTAGCTATATGGTGGTATTCCGTGGGTCCTACTGCTATTCTGAAAGCTGGCGCTACTGCCAGGAATAATGTGACCATTTGGGCTGATCAGGCCTCTTTCATGGTACAACGTTTGTTACAGAAGGCTGGCGCTGTGCTCGAAGACTGCGGGACCCCTGTTCACAGAGCTGACGGTGTTCAGGACTGGTTTCGGGAGCACGAGGCTGAAGTTTCACATTTCTACTGGTCACCAAAGTTACCAGGTCTACTTTAGAGTCGAGGGTGCTTGATCGCTACCTACCTTCATCGTCGTTACCTGAAGTTGCCACTTCTTTTACAGGAACATTTGTATAACATTCCCTTGACATCCTCTCAGTACCTGTATTTATCCGCCGACCGGAATGGCCGACCGGTTCTAGGCGCTACAGTCTGGAACCGCGCGACTGCTACGGTCGCAGGTTCGAATCCTGCCTCGGGCATGAATGTGTGTGATGTCCTTAGGTTAATTAGGTTTAAGTAGTTCTAAGTTCTAGTGCACTGATGACCTCAGAAGCTGTGGTGTTTGAGGCTTTCCCGGCGCTGCATCTGCTTGATAGGTTCACGGGAATTACGCCGGATAATATTGTAGAAACCGCACAATATTTCAGCGAGACAACTGCCCGCCATCTCCAGGTGCTACTGTCGCGTCGGTGAGAAGCTCGCCAATTTATATGCTGGCTTTCTACAACAGTGCAGGCGCCAGCGGGGCATAACGTCATCGAAGACCAATCGCAGACAGCGTCGAATACAAGAGCCCTCTGCTGGAGATCGGGTCCGGTACTTCTTGAAAATTCTGCCAATCTTAAAAGACACGCCAAGGACATACGGTAGAAAAACCAACCTCGTGGTGTTCTCTGCTTCTTCAGGCTCTTCTTGAGGTTTGGAGGGTGCTGGTCGAAATGCGTTCCGGATCTGCTTCTCGGAGTACGCGTTCTGGGCAAACACAGACCGGAGATGGCTAAGCTCAGCCGATAAGCTGTCCTGATATGAGATGGCTCTAGCCCTATGAACTAGCATCCGTAATACACCGCTGCGCTGTGAGGGATGATGACAGCTCGTAGATTGTAAATACAAGTCTGTATGAGTAGGCTTCCGGAACACACTGTGACCCAAGGAGCCGTCTCCTTTTCTACGAACCAAAACATCCAGAAACGGGAGCTCACCATCTTTCTCTACCTCCATCGTGAAGCAGGTGCTTGGATGGAGGGAGTTCAGATGTTGCAGGAAAGAAGGAAGCATTGCTGTCCCATGCGGCCATACCACAAACGTATCATCTACATATCTCCAAAAACATTTGGGTTTCAAAACCGCCGTCTGAAGTGCTGTGTCCTCGAAATCTTCCATAAAAAGATTAGCTACTATGGGAGACAGAGGGCTACCCATAGCAACACCGTCAGTCTGTTTAAAATACTGATCGTTAAATAAAAAGTAAGTCGAGGTAAGCACGTGTTTGAAAAGGTGTAAGACGTCCTCTTCCAGCTTAGCTCCTATGAGTTTTAATGAGTCCATCAGAGACACCCGTGTGAACAAAGTAACCACATCGAATCTCACTAGTAAGTCGGTAGATTCAAGGCGCAGGTTCTTCAGTCGCCGTATAAAATCTTCTCAGTTTCGAATATGGTGTTCACATTTCCCCACCATGGGACTCAGAAGAGAAGCCAGATGTTTAGCTAGGTGGTATGTTGGGGAACCTATATTGCTGACGGTAGGGCGAAGCTGAACATTCTCCTTATGTATCTTTGGCAGACCATAAAGACGTGGCGGAACTGGTGCTCGTTCTCTTAAACTCTTCTTCAGATGGTCAGGAAGGAGAGCGGATGTCTTTTAAGATGGGCAGAATTTTCAAGAAGTACGGGATTAAATGTGTTTTCCGGCCTCCAGCACGAGTGCAATCAATGCTGGGCTCTATTAAAGACAACCTAGGCCTGAGAAGACCAGGAATATATAAAATCCCGTGCCAATGCGGGAAGTCTTATATTGGCCAGACGTGTCGTACGATCAAAGACAGATGCGACGAACATAAACGTCACACGAGGATGGGTCAGCCAGAGAAATCTGCGGCTGCTGAACACTGCCTTGACACGGGACATGAATTACGAAGAAGCCAAGATCCTCTCGCATGCTTCCACATACTGGGACTCTATCATCAAAGAGGCGGTCGAAATACGTATAAACAGTGACCTAATAAACAGAGACACGGGCACTAAGGAATCGTCAGCCGCAGAGTGGCAACCGCACAGAGTTAACGCAGATGGGGAGCCTTAGTGCAGATGCTTAAATCGCGCGCCAATACCTCGCGCGCGCGAACGGAGTCCGTCGCTCCCGGCCACATTTTTCCGCCCCGCGGCGCGCTATCGCAGACCGCGACCCGTTCTCCAGCAGAGGGTTCTTGTATTCGACGCTGTCTACGATTGGTCTTCGATGACGTTATGCCCCGCTGGCGCCTGCGCTGTTATAGAAAGCCAGCATATAAATTAGCGATCTTCTCAGCGACGCGACAGTAGCACCTGAAGATGGCGGGCAGTTGTCTCGCTGAAATATTGTGCGATTTCTACAATATTATCCGGCGTAATTCCCGTGAACCTATCAAGCATCTCAGAAGATAAGTCCCATAGTGCTCAGAGCCACTTGAACCATTTTTGTGTTTATCCATTCCTAGACGACTGGAAGCTATTTCGAGTGACAACAGTGACACCGTATCAGTCATGATAATGTGTTGTGTATTTTGTGAATCCACATTTCCGTCCAGCCCCTGTGTTTAATTTGAACCAGCTTCCCTTATTTCAGAAGCAGTCTTGACGAAATTTATATTAGTGGCATCACTGCAATAACGCCTTAGCATATCTGCCAAGTTTCGCTGACCTAAGATAATTACAGTCACAAATGGAGCTCCATGTTTAGCTGCGTCTTGATAAACGTAACTGCGCCCAGATTCCACCGTCAGGAACCAAAGTCCCGCACTCGGCTGCTCGCACCTGGAAGCGGATTCTCGTCATCGACAGTGCCCCGCTGCCACAACCGGGAAACAAAATCTCGTCGTAGACGGAGCTCGGGTGATACTTCTAGGATATAATCATAGAAACTCTCAACACATATCCGTGCAATCGCGGAACAGCATGGATGGTGGCATTCTGGACAGTTATGCAGACGGTGACCCCACGGTACATCTCAAACGGGTTAGTGTTTGCCGGGTAGTCCCATACCCACAATCGCTGTGTACACTGCCACAGACGGTGCTTCATGGCACAGAGAAGACGCCTAATAGGCTCTGCGGTGAAGGGTCAGAGCAAGAACGGAAGCAGGACAGATGCAAACTGATGTGGTGCCTGGTTTCTTCATATGAATCGTTCTGTTGTTTCTCGGATGGGGCGGAAGTTTACAGAGACTGAAACTGTATCACGGAGACCATAGCAGGCCCGACCGCGTGTGACGTCAGAAAGAGTGGAGCGTAATGTAGCTATAATGGCATGACAGATAACTGGTTAAAATGGCTCTGAGCACTATGGGACTTAACATCTGTGGTCATCAGTCCCCTAGAACTTAGAACTACTTAAACCTAACTAACCTAAGGACAACACACACGTCCATGCCCGAGGCAGGATTCGAACCTGCGACCGTAGCGGTCTCGCGGTTCCGGACTGAGCGCCTAGAAACGCTAGACCACCGCGGCCGGCCATGACAGGTAACTCCTTAGTACAGCACGGCAACTGCCATTTGACCTCGCAGCATTCACTGGATGTGTTGTATCGAGGCAAACGCTGTGCACAAGGCTTTGGCAGAGTGGCCTCTATTGTCAGAGACTTCCTGTATGCACTCCTCTGATGCGACTTTACAGCACCTACTCTGTCTAGAGTGGAGTCGCCAAGAAGCCACCTGTATGGACGAACAGTGGGCCAATGTTGTTTTCACAGACGAGCCCTGATTTGGGCTGAAGAGTGATTCTCGACGCATTCGCATCTCTAGGGAACAAAGAACACCATTTCGGACCCAAACATTGTGCAAACGGACTGATATGGAGGAGGATCCCTAATGACGTGTGCAGGATTTATGTTGACCACCGGAACACCTCCTCATCAAATTATATGGCAGAATTGGCAAGGTTTAGCTGCTCTCAGGTATCGGGACAAGATGTTCCGAACTCATGTGCGGTTGTCACGAGGTGCTGTGAGCCCAACTTCGAATTGATGAACGACAGTGATCGACTTCACAGGCCACAGGTTGTTGATGTTTTCTTGGAGGAAACTGTATAAATGGCATGGCCTGCTCGCTCTATCGGTATGAACCCAATAAAGCAAGTCTAGGATGCACTAGGCAAACAGGTTACATCACGTCAGCATTCACCACCCTAGACTTACTAGCAGCTCTTCAGGAAGAATGGGCGTTATTACCTCAACATGAGATTGACGACATCTTTTCACAGCATATCCCGATGTTGTGAGGCCTATATTGCTGCGAGAGGCGGTCACACCCAATACTGAGCACAGTAACAAGTTGTCAGAATGTGTGTGCAAATCCATTAAGTTGGAAGAAACCAAGAACATTTTTGTGTGTCGTTATTTACGTTCGTGTTCTTTATACTGTTCGTACTTAACTGTCAGCTGTTTACAGGGTTTTGTGGCAAAATAAACACACCATTGCAAAATCTACTGCTTTCAGTATCTCGATCCCTAACATTGTTCCCTCAGCATCACCTGACTTAGCTCGACTACATTCCATTACCGTTGTTTTCCTTGTGCCGATGTTCATTGACATACTTTTCTCAAGACAGTGTCCATCCTGTTCAATTACTGTTTCGAGTACACTGCTGGCCATTAAAATTGCTACACCACGAAGATGACGTGCTGCGGACACGAAATTTAGCCGACAGGAAGACGATGCTGTGATACGCAAATTATTAGCTTTTCAGAGCATTCACACAAGGTTGGCACCGGTGGCGACACCTGCAACGTGCTGACATGAGGAGAGTTTGCAACCGATTTCTCATACACAAACGGCAGTTGACTGACGATCCTTGGTGAAACGTCGTTGTGATGCCCCGTGTAAGGAAGAGAAATGCGTACCATCACGTTTCCGACTTGATAAACGTCGGATTGTAGCGTATAGCGATTGCGGTTAATCGTATCTTGACATTGCTGCTCGCGTTGGTCGAGATCCAATGACTTTTAGTAGAATATAGGATCTGTGGGTTCAGGAGGGTAATACGGAACGCCGTACTGGATCCCAACAGCCTCGTATCACTAGCAATCGAGATGACAGGCATCTTATCCGCATGGATGTAATAGATCGTGCAGCCACGTATCGATCCATGAGTCAACAGATGTGGGCGTTAGCAAGACAACAACCATTGCACCAACAGTTCGACGACGTTTGCAGCAGCATGGACAGCTCGGAGACCAAGGCTGCGGTACCCTTGACACAGCATCACAGACAGGAGCGCGTGCGATGGTGTACTTAACGACGAACCTGGGTGCACGAATGGAAAAACGTCATTTTTTCGGATGAATCCAGGTTCTCTTTACAGCATCATGATGGTCGCATCCGTGTTTGGCGACATCGAGGTGAACGCATATTGGAAGCGTGTATTAGTCATCGCTACCCTGGTGTATCATCTGGCGAGATGGTATGGGGTGCCATTAGTTACACGTCTAGGTCACCTCTTGTTCGTATTGACGGCACTTTGAACAGTGGATGTTACATTTAAGATGTGTTACGACCTGTGGCTCTACCCTCCATTCGATCGCTGAGACACCCTACATTTCAGCAGGATAATGCACGGCTGCATGTTGCAGGTCCTGTACGGGCCTTTCTGGATACAGAAAATGGTGGACTGCTGCCCTGGCCAGCCCATTCTCCAGATCTGTCAGCAATTTAAAACATTTGGTCAATTGTGGCCGAGCAACTGGCTCGTCACAATACGCCAGTCACTACACATGTGGTATCGTGTTGAAGCTGCATGGGCAGCTGTACCTGTACACGCTATCCAAGCTCTATTTGGCTCAATGCCCAGGCGTATCAAGGCCTTTATTACGGCCAGAGGTGGTTGTTCTGGGTACTGATTTCTCAGGATATATGCACCCAATTAGCGTGAAAATGTAATCACATGTCAGTTCTTGTATAATATATTTGTCCAATGAATACCCGTTTATCATCTGCATTTCTTCTTGGTGTAGCAATTATAATGGCCAGTATTGTACTTTGCTATCACAGTGTATGTACGTTGTATGTTGTATGTTAACCGGGGACCTAGGAACGACGGAGAGGCTCCGTCCCCACCGCAGCAGCAGTGGCCCACAACCCCACGACGAGTACCGCAGTCCACTTCACCCTTCCACCGCCCCACAGCGAACCCAGGGTTATTGTGCGGTTCGGCCCCCGGTGGATTTCCCCCCCCCCCCCCCCGCCCCCCTCCCTTCTTAGGGATCGTCTCGCACCAGACGAGTGTAAATCCTATGTTTTTCGTGGTAGTGTAATGTTGGTGTACGCGTACGTGGAGAACGAACTTACTTGCGCAGCAAATCGCCGACATAGTGTAGCTGAGGCGGAATAAGGGGAACCAGCCCGCATTCGCCGAGGCAGATGGATAACCCCCTAAAAACCATCCACAGATTGACCGGCTCACCGGACTTCGACACAAGTCCTCTGGGCTGTTTCGTGCAGGGGACCAGGCGCTCCTTCCCGCTCCGCAAATCACAATGTCATCGGCAAACCTGTAAGTTTTTTTTGTTATCCCTGAACTTCACTTCATACTCCAGATTTTTCTTACTGCTTGCTCAATGTACAGACTGAATAATATCGGCGATAGGCTATAACCCTGTCTCCCTTTCATACCCCTCGACGCTTTCTGAGCCAACAGTCTTCTGACTGGTTTGATGCGTCCCGCTACGAATTTCGCTCCCGTGCCAACCTCTTCATTTTAGAGCAACACTTTCACAATACAGCCTCAGTTATTTGTTAGATTTGTTCCACTCTCTGTCTCCTCCTACAGTTTCTACCCTCTGCAGCTCCCTCGGCTAGAACAGAGCTCATTCCGTGGTGCTTTAACGTATGGAATGTCATCCTGTTCCACGTTGTTATCAGTGTATATCGTGTGTCAGTTCCTTCACCGATTCTTCGGAGAGCCTTCTCATTCATTTTCTTACCATTTCACCTAATTTCAACATTATTCTGTAGAAACACATCTGAAACACTTTGATTCCTGACGTTCCGGTTTTCCCATTTTTCATGATTCACCACCTTACAAAGCTGTACTCGAAACGTACGTGATCAGAAAATTCTTCAACTCGAAGCCTATCTTTGATACTAGTAAACTTCTCTTGGTCAGGAATTCCTTCTTCGTCCATGCTAGTCTCTCCGTTACGTCCTCGTTGGTCGTCCATCATAGGTAACTCGCTTCCGAGATAGATAAATTCCTTAACTTCGTCTACTTCGTGATCCCCAGTTCTGATGTTAAGCTTCTCACTGTTCTCATTTCTGTACCTTCGTCTTTTTTCGATTTAATGTTAATCTATATCTTGTAGTCATTAGACTGTTCGTTCCATCTCACAAATCCTGTAATTCTTCTTCAGATTCATTAAGGATAGTAATGTCATCAGCAACAGTGGTGGTACCAGTCCACTGTCTACGACGAGACTTCACGTCCTCGTAGTATTAGCCGAGAGTTTGCTTTCCGGTTATGTCGACGACGAGAAGTCACTTCCAGGTGGAAGCAGCCGAGTACAAGACTTTGCGTCCGAGTGGTGGCAACCCTGCGGTGGAAGCTGAGTGCAGTTTTATATATCAAAGTGCAGCTAATCAAGGAGGTCCATTTGGGGTTGTAACTATCAGGTGAGAGCGAAACTTGGTAGACATTCTAATGCTTTAATGTCGTTTCGTTTTACGCTGCGGAAAAGAATTGTTCCAATTTTGGCCAGCACGTGGGAATCTGGTGCTGTACTACACCTCGTTGACGTCTCCGAGGCTCATATTGAACAATCTGCGCAAACGGTAGTTAATAACGCAATTAGCATTATGCTTGTTTGATGTTTTGATGTTTTCTGCCCACATCTCGTTCCTACTCCCTTACATATAGGAACAATTCTACTCGTCATTCATGCATACACAGCGTCAGAATTTTCGCCATGTGGCAACATTTGAGCCTCTATTGCCAGCGTAAATCGGTTCGAATTACTAATTCCGTTGCCATACGATTATTACAGCCACACTGGACCTCTGCAAATAGCTGCACTTTAATTATTAACTACTTGCAGGGAAGGACTTGCCTTTGGGGATCAGAATAGTGATGCAGCAGACTGGTTTGACATTAATAAACCGACAATCGCCTGGGACGGATTCCTTATTAGTAATGGAGGAAGGGAGGTCAAATGAACTCGTGTCTGGAAAGGCATCGCTCCCATTGTGGATGGTACTGACGAACAAAAGATCCACTGATCACGTCTCGTTCGTTCCTTGTATGTTCCTCGCTGTGTGATTGACGCAGCGTAGTGTAAGCAGCAGAATGGTGCGGTACACATGTCGGGAGCAAGCCGAGATGGTGTTTGTGTATAGTCAATCAGTTGGAAACGGTCGAGAGGCAGCACCGCTATTGCAAAACAACTAACTCTACAGACACCAACCACATCACTCGACGTTTGAAGCCCTCTTTGGGCGTTTGCGTAAATATTGGTCCTCTCAGACAGACGAACGTGCAGGGAGGCATCAGATTGTGTGTACATCAGATCTGGAATACTAGTGGGTATTGAAACAAACATTAAGTAAGCTCCAGACAAGTGGCCCGCCAATATGATGTAAGCCAAATTACGCTAATCCGCAGCCTAAATGAGAACCACTACTATCTCCATCCCCTGCGACGAGTGCACGCATTGAATCGGAAGAGATTCACTCTGGTTTCGAGCGGCTAACAGAAGTGGTAAAGGCTGCCAAGCAAGTTGAAATCAGAGCTGACCATTTGCAGCATAGTCGACAGAACCGATTGTCGGCTTCTGGTACAGAGCCGAGTGGAGGGTCTGAATCAGAGGCTCAGGCGAATGTAAAATTAGAGAGATTCTAGCGCGCACAGAGGCTTTCCGGCAGTAGTTCTTCCCGCGAACCATACGCGACTGGAACAGGAATGGGAGGTAATGACAATGGGTAATGAAAGTGTCACGTAAACTGCCCTCCGCCACACACCGTTGGGTGGCTTGCGGAGTATAAACGAAGACGTACACGTAGACGGTTCTGCAACCGTGTAGGCTGCAGATTCCTTGACTTGCGCCAGTTAGTGGTTGCGTTTCGGGTTCCGCTGAACAGGCCAGGAGACCACTATACGATGGAGGTGGCAACACGGGTAGCAGCGGCTGTGTGGCATGAGCTGGGCAGTTTTTTTTAGGTTAGAGGGTCTCGGCAAAACACAGGAAGTTCTTCAGTCGCAAAAGGTGCAGCCCAAACAAAGGAAGAACGTAGATACAGGAACCATCGGTAAAACAGTTGTAAATGGTCGTAGTTGTGTTGGGAAAGTACCAGAGCTCCAAGCGCTAATAGAACGCACTGATGCTGAAGTCGTTTAGGCACTGAAAGCTGGCTAAAACCGGAGATAAGCTCAACCGAAATTTTTTCGAAGAACCTACCGGCGTTCCGAAAGGATAGGTTAAACACGGTGGCGTGTTAGTTACTCGTAGTGTGGGCAGAGGTCATTGTTGGCAACAGGAATAAAATAATAATTGGATCCTTTTACTGATCTCCCAATTCAGAGGATACATTTACTGTAGATCCAAAGAAAACTTGAGTTAAATCTTAAGCATGTACCCGACTCATACGATTACAGTTGGTGGTGACATAAATTTACCCTCGATATGTTGGCGAAAATACATGTTTCATTCCGGAGGTACGGGTAAAACATCACCAGAAATTGTGCTAAAAGCATTCTCTGGAAATTATATCGAGCAGTTAATTCATGTGCCCTGGCGAATAGTAAACGGTTGTGAAAACACACTTGACCTATTAGCAACAAATAATACTGAGTTAATAACGAGCAACAAAACGGATACAGGGATTAGTTAACACAGTGTTGTCGTAGCGAGAATGAATATTGTAACCCACAAATCTTCCAAAAATAAACGGAAAATATACTGTTCAATAAAGCCTTCCTGAGAGACAGTCTCCACACCTTACAAATTAACAATTGTAACTAGGCTGTTTAGGTTTTTATACTGGTAACGCCACGTAGAGCTCTGTATGAAAAATCACTGGCTGTGCTGTGTGTAGTCTGGCAGTCTGTGGCTAGTTTTCATTGTTGTCTGCCATTGTAGCGTTGGGCAGTTGGCTGTTAGCAGCGCGTAGCGTTGCGCAGCTGGAGGTGAGCCGCCAGCAGTGGTGGAGAGAAATGGCGGAGTTTTGAAATTTGTAAGACTGGATGTCATGAACTGCTATATATATTATGACTTTTGAATGCTGTTAAGGTAAATACATTGTTTGTTCTCTATCAAAATCTATCATTTGCTAAGTATGCCTATCAGTAGTTAGTGCCTTCAGTAGTTTGAATCTTTTATTTAGCTAGCAGTAGTGGCGCTCGCTGTATTGCAGTATCTTGAGTAACGAAGGTTTTTTTGAGGTAAGTGTTTTGTGAAAGGTATAGGTTAATGTTAGTCAGGGCCATTCTTTCGGCTGGTCCTGGCGGAGGTTCGAGTCCTCCCTTGGGCATGCGTGTGTGTGTTTGTCCTTAGGATAATTTAGATTAAGTAGTGTGTAAGCTTAGGGACTAAAGACCTTAGCACTTAAGTCCCATAAGATTTCACACACATTTGGACATTTTTGGCCATTCTTTTGTAGGGATTATTGAAAGTCAGATTCCGTTGTGCTAAAAATATTGTGTGTCAGTTTAAGCACAGTCATGTATAATTTCTCTAAGGGACGTTTCACAATATAAGTGTAGACCAGATGTGACTTGAATTCAGTTCGGCAGGAATTGAGAGACTTATACCACATAAATTTGCTAATGACGGAACTGATCGTGCTTGGTACACAAAAGGGGTCAGGACACTCTTGCAGAAACAACAAAACGAACATGCCAAATTTAAACAGACGCAAAATCCACAAGATTGGAAATGTTTTACACAATTTCGAAATTCATTGTGAGAGGCTTATAATATTTTCTACAACGAAACTTTTTATCGAAAGCTGGCTCGTCGTATGTGAAGTATGTTAGTGGCAAGACACTATCAATGCTTTCTCTGCGCGATAGCAATGGATATGCTATCGAAGACAGTGATGCCAAAGCAGTGTTACTAAACACAGCCTTCCGAAATCCATTCACGAAAGAATACGAAGTAAATTTTCCAGATTCCGAAGAACAGCTGCCGACAAGAGTAACATAGAAGTACATATCCTCGGACTAGTGAAGAAAGTTAAATCACTTAATAAAAGCAAATCTTCTGGTCCATACTGTATACCAATTAGGTTGGAAAGTTTTACAGGTCACACCAATATCCAAGAACGGTAGTATGATTAATACACTGAATTACAGGACCGTGTCATTAACGTCGGTATGCAGCTGGAGTCTGGAACGTATATTGTGTTTGAACATTATGAACTACCTCGAAGAAAACGGTCTATTGACACACAGTCAACATGGGTTTAGAAAACATCGTTCTCGTGAAACACAACTAGCTCTTTTTCACCATGAAGTGTTGAGTGCAAATGACAAGGAATTTCAGATTGATTCCGTATTTCTGGATTTCTGGAAGGCTTTTGACAATGTACCACGCAACTGGCTTGTAGTGAAATTTCGTGCTTGTGGAATATCGTCTGAGTTATGTAACTGTATTTGTGATTTCCTATCAGAGAGGTCACAGTTCGTAGTAACTGACGGAAAGTCATCGAGTAAGACAGAAGCGAATTCTGGCGTTCCTTATATATATATAAACGATTTGGGAGACAATCTGAGCAGCCGCCTTAGGTGGTTCGCAGATGATGCTGTCGTTTATCTATTAATAAAGTCATCAGAAGAGCTAAACACATTGCAAATTGATTTAGAAAAGATATCAGAATGGTGCGAAAATTGGCAGTTGATCCAAAATAATAAAAAGTGTGAGGTCAGCCACATGAGTGCTAAAAGAATTTCGTTACACTTCCGTTACACGATAAATGAGTCAAATGGAAAGGCCGTAACTAAATACCTAGGAATTAAAATTACGAACAAATTAAACTGGAAAGAAAAGGCTAAACAAAGACTGCGTTCTATTGGCAGGACAATTAGAAAATATGATAGATCTACTAAGGAGACTGCCTGTACTGAGCTTATCCGTCCTCTTTTAGAATACTGCTGAGCGGTGTGGAATCTTTACCAGAAAGGATTGACGGAGGACATCGAAAATGTCCAGAGAAGATCAGCACGTTTTGTATTATCGCGAAGTAGGAGAGAGAGTGTCACTGAAATGATAAAGGATTTGGGGTGGACATCATTTTCGTTGCGGCGGTATCTTCTCACGAATTTCCAATCACCAACTTTCTCCTCCGAATGTAAAAATATTTAGCTGACGGCGACCTACATAGGTATAAACGATCACCATCATAAAACAAGGGAAATCAGAGCTCTTGCGGAAACATATAGGTGTTCGTTGATTCGAAGCGCTATACGAGACTGGAGTAACAGAGAACTGTGAATGTGTTTCGATGAACCCTCTGCAGCAGCTTAAATGTGATTTGCAGAGTATCCATGTAGATGTAGATGTAGATTTAGTATATCAGCAGTGGATATCCCTCTACGGGAAAGATTTGTCGCTGGTTTTTGTACCAGACCGTCACAATTACGGGATTTCTCTCGTCAGTTCTCTTTATCGACGAAGCAAACTTTATCAGAAATGGTATCGTCAAAGTGCATAATCGTCCTCTGTGGGCTATAGACAATATTCAGGGAGTGGTTAAGGCGTCTCATCAGCGTAGCTTCACCATCAATGTATGAGTGTGGATACTTGGTGGCCAGATACTTGGATCTGTCATTATTGCACAATCCATCTACGGAGGAGCGTACATGGACTTCCTGCGGAACACTCTACCTAGGCTGCTTGAGAATGTACCTTCAGCAATACCACAGGTTATGTAGTTTCTCCACGACAGAACACCAACCCATTTCTGCATAATAGTTCCTGGATCTTTAACTATGGGAGCACCTGACGAGCTTTGTGTATGCTGAACCAGTTCCTGATGCACAGACCCGTCAACAGCGAATTCTCAACTTCTGTGACGCTATTCGGAGAGAAATCGGAAAGTATAAAAGAGTGTGAAATCCATGATTGGACTTGTGAACACATGCATTGCATCCCATGGACGCCACTTTGGGCATCTGTTGTGAAGTGGATGCGATGCACCTCTGTAGTGTGTTCCGGGACGAAACGTTGTTGTTGTTGCACGCCTACGGTACACTACCGGACAGATGTTCGTAAGACACTATTTCCTTCATTTTCAATCAAGAATCCATCCCTATAGTTTGTAAATTTTATTAATGTTCATCCTGAATATACACACCTGGAAATGGAAAAAAGAACACATTGACACCGGTGTGTCAGACCCACCATACGTGCTCCGGACACTGCGAGAGGGCTGTACAAGCAATGATTACACGCACGGCACAGCGGACACACCAGGAACCGCGTTGTTGGCCGTCGAATGGCGCTAGCTGCGCAGCATTTGTGCACCGCCGCCGTCAGTATCAGCCAGTTTGCCGTGGCATACGGAGCTCCATCGCAGTCTTTAACACTGGTAGCATGTAGCGACAGCGTGGACGTGAACCGTATGTGCAGTTGACGGACTTTGAGCGAGGGCTTATAGTGGGCATGCGGGAGGCCGGGTGGACGTACCGCCGAATTGCTCAACTCGTGGGGCGTGAAGTCTCCACAGTACATCAATGTTGTCGCCAGTGGTCGGCGGAAGGTGCACGTGCCCGTCGACCTGGGACCGGACTGCAGCGACGCACGGATGCACGCCAAGACCGTAGGATACTACGCAGTGCCGTAGGGGACCGCACCGCCACTTCCCAGCAAATTAGGGACACTGTTGCTCCTGGGGTATCGGCGAGGACCATTCGCAACCGTCTCCATGAAGCTGGGCTACGGTCCCGCACACCGTTAGGCCGTCTTCCGCTCACGCCCCAACATCGTGCAGCCCGCCTCCAGTGGTGTCGCGACAGGCGTGAATGGAGGGACTAATGGAGACGTGTCGTCTTCAGCGATGAGAGTCGCTTCTGCCTTGGTGCCAATGATGGTCGTATGCGTGTTAGGCGCCGTGCAGGTGAGCGCCACAATCAGGACTACATACGACCGAGGCACACAGGGCCAACACCTGACATCATGGTGTGGGGAACGATCTCCTACACTGGCCGTACACCTCTGGTGATCGTCGAGGGGACACTGAATAGTGCACGGTACATCCAAACCGTCATCGAACCCATCGTTCTACCATTCCTAGACCGGCAAGGGAACTTGCTGTTTCAACAGGACAATGCATGTCCGCATGTATCCCTTGCCACCCAACGTGGTCTAGAAGGTGTAAGTCAACTACCCTGGCCAGCAAGATCTCCGGATCTGTCCCCCACTGAGCATGTTTGGGACTGGATGAAGCGTCGTCTCACGCAGTCTGCACGTCCAGCACGAACGCTGGTCCAACTGAGGCGCCAGGTGGAAATGGCATGGCAAGCCGTTCCACAGGACTACATCCAGCATCTCTACGATCGTCTCCATGGGAGAATAGCAGCCTGCATTGCTGCGAAAGGTGGATATACACTGTACTAGCGCCGACATTGTGCATGCTCTGTTGCCTGTGTCTATGTGCCTGTGGTTCTGTCAGTGTGATCATGTGATGTATCTGAACCCAGGAATGTGTCAATAAAGTTTCCCCTTCCTGGGACAATGAATTCACGGTGTTCTTATTTCAATTTCCAGGAGTGTATATACATGGTGACTTGCTTAAAAATTCCAGTGTAAATATGTCTCGAAAAAAAATAGATATTGGAAAACGATTTCACTGGTACGAATGTAGGACGTGAATTGAAAATAAGTACTATGAGACACTCTAAAACGTAAGCAAATATTAGGCTCAACACGGACTTACAATTTTTCTTAAATAGACCTGCCATATTACTTCTTACGCAGTGAATAACACGAAAAACCACAAAAAGAGCTCCATTGTTTGCATCGCAATACGTCATTTACATCCCGAGAAGTTGACGCTTGAAATAAACGAAACGCGCCGCTGTTTCACATTTCGAAAAGCAAGCGCGAACCCCAGTTTGCTCATAATTGCGGTGTCATTGACATGCGTAATCCTACTTTCACTTTTGTCTTGAGGGCCGAAAGTAATAACAGCGTCTCGTGTCGCGAATATTGATATTTGGGGTTCACTATTGCATTTCGGGATATACAATAGCGATGCGATTCATATATTTCAAGCTTCCATTACGCATTGCCATTTCTCGGGGTGTAACTGACGTATTGCGATGCAACCAACGTCATTCATTTTGTGATTATTTTGAGGGACTGAGTGCCTAATAATTAATATGGGGTGTCCAATTAAAAGAACCTAAGTTTTTGTTGAACCATGTGTTTCTTTACGTTTTAGTTTGTCTCGCAGTATGTACTTTTATGATTCCCAGCCTTTCACTCAAACCCGTCAAATTCGTTTTTCAGTATCTATTGTTGTACCAGAGATATTTACGCTGAAACGCTTAACTGGATCACCTGCTACATGCTAGTATCAGAATAGTGATGCAAATGTTTACTTTTTTGAAATCTGAACTTAATCAGAGAATACACAATTAGTCAGTTTGCTCATCATACTGCAGATACAAAAACTGCATTAACTAGTCTCAGCACCCAGGTGGTGAATATGCATTCTACATTAGAAGAACATTTTGGCGAATGCACGGCGGAAAACACAAATGAAACAAAATATACTAAATGTGAGCGAACAGACAGTCAGCACGAAAATCATAGTACAGGAAGAAATTGATACAAATAATGTCATGAGTGGGTCGTGAGAAGAATTTAGTTTCGGCACCCTTATCGCCAGTTCCAGAACCGAATAATACGTTCCATAATATTTTTAATAACATTTGAGAAGTCTCTAAATTTTAAATGGGACAACAACAAGAAAATTCGTTTTTTGAGGCCGAAGCAGCAGCATGGCAGGATTTCACAAGCAATAATTTAAGAATAGGCCAGATTTTTTGGCTACAGTTTAAACACTGGTCAGAAGGAGAACTGCTGAAGCTTGCAGCAGATTTACTGGATCGTGACCTTATAGTAGGTGATGGGGAGCGGTTAGGAATATTCCGTGTGCCATTTGAATAGCAAAAATCTTACAGACGAACTCGTTAGCGAGAGGCACTTCATTAGGGTAATAGATGGTGGTAATCCTGTTTATGTGAGGGAAAAGGTGACTGGTATAAAGTGGTCCAAGGAAAAACCTACACAAAGCTGTGCTTTGAATAAGATCAGGGAAGGAAATAATAGTTGTGAATTTAATACCAAGAGAAATAGGCAATACTGTTGGTGAAGAGACAAAATTCGGAACTTTTAACTAAGGCACAGTTCAAAACTACAGAAAATTCGGGAAACTAATGGCCTCCGAGCTCCGATCAATCACGATGATAGCCACCCTTAAAACATGAGTGGATCCTAAACGTCAATATCATAGTATATAATGATGATAGCAGCTTGCAGGAACATTTATTATTTGAAAACGACGTAGATGCAAACGGTACAAAGAGAAAACCGATAATCAGCGTAAAGATTCATATCGCATATGTGAATATTTATTTTAGATTCTGGAGACGATATCACCATTGTGTCCAAAGAACTTTTATGAATCCAAACGCAAAGAATGGGAATATCCTTTAACACCAGTGATGGGTGTCCAGGTTGTAACAAAGGTAGAGCGTAAACGCCATTCAGTCAGAGAGGATGTGTTTCTCACTTTTATTCTAAACGGAAAAATATTTAAATACTATTTTCTATTGGCAGCAAACTTGAACATATCAGTGTTATTAGGGACTGACTGGTTTAGGAAGCACAGAGTTACATTAGATTTTACTAATCTTTGTGTGAGTATACTGAAAGGGAATAAGGAAATGGTTTCTTCATTTTCAAACAAACAACTTTACTCTCTGATCCGTAACTAGTGGGGCATAGTGCTGGTATTTGTTATTCCGTCAACACTACTGAAATAGAGATAGATGGTAAATGTAATCAAAGTAGTTCATTAAATGTCGAAGACAGAAGCGATTTGAAATCACTGTCAGTAGAATTGTGTACAATTTTCTCGTATAACGAAGGAGTTATCAAAGTGAACGAGAGTAAGTTAAAAATTCAAGAGCACTGAGGATTCCTTTAAACGTGCATATGCCACACCGTCAGAGTTAAAAGAAGCTGCTGTGAGATAAATCGCAAAAGCGAGTAAACAGGGCTTCAAATCAAATTATCGAAATGGAGACTCGCGATTCTGTTCCTATGGAATATGAGCACAATACATTAATAGCATGATTCTCACAGCTGCCTACTGGCAGAAACACTTGCATCCAGGTTCAAGGAAGTACACAGCTCTCCTATTTGAAACAGAGCCAACAGTTCAGGGCGCTAACTTTGGACAGATTATTTCAGTGTTCGTTTTCATTAGCGCGTTAGTTTTATCCTTAGGCGTTACAAAAATAATTTCCTGATGAGGATGCTGTGTTAGTTACGAACAGAGAATGGGATGAGAATGAAACCAAAGGAGAAAGGAATTACAATAACGGTATCAAAATCATTTGTTGGAAGGCTGAAACTGAAATTTTTGCAGCATTTTACAGGTACCGGAGACGCTAGATCAGATACCTCCTGGGTAGGAACAATTTCTCGTTCTCCTAGTTTCGGAAATAGCAAACAGAAGGGTAGTTTTTAGAGATGGTAGGCTTTTTACGACAGTTTTTAGCAGAAAACCACCTGACCAGTCCTAAAAATTTCCTCCTGCCTAAACAGAAAGAGCGTTGCATTGGGGAGAAGAAGGAGAGGACATATAAAGAGAGACTTGGTATATACTCAAGTTTTGTTTCATAGGAGTTTCGAGATCGTGTCAGAATGTCGACAGGTGTACCGAATTATCTTGTGAGCTGTTTCAAGGGGAATTATGTAACGAAGAGGGGCCACACTGCCCAGTCGCCTTCACAAATCGAGCTTTAAGCAAACGCGGACGGAATTATTGCACCACTGTGAAGGAAGAACTTGCCGTGGTGGGGGATTCTACAGTTTCTATAAACACGGAAGAAAAGTATATCATACAAATACCACCACGCTCTTACTTTCCTGATGATCTGTCACAGGTTTGCGCCATAGACTGATGTGATAGATGCTTTAACTTAAAGAATTCCATTTTGAGGGGCGACATATTAAGCGAGAACAAACGTTGAGTCGGATCACTTGTCTCCGCTTCCCATGGCGATGAACGGTATTGCAGGTCCTAAAGGTCCCGGAGCCGAAAAATGAATCCACGCTGGTGTCCAAAATTAAAGCAACAAACGGAAGTTTTTGCAAGGTTGCGGTTATTTGCCACGAAACATTAGGTTAGGTTAGGTTAGGTTAGGTTAGGTTAGGTTAGGTTAGGTTAGGTTAGGTTAGGTTAGGTTAGGTTAGGTTAAGCAGGTGATAGTATATACAAAACGTAAACTACTGCAAAATGCGTAACGGCAGAAAAAAAGGTTCTTCCTTTTTTCCAACTCAACGGATTTCCACCCATATTTCGTGAGCCGTGCGAGGCTCGTTTCATGTCGTTTGATGCTCGTCGTCTTGTTTTTGGGGTTCTGTCACCTCGTGTTTCTTTTAATTCGATTTACTGGCGTCACTAGGTTTTGGTTTGTTTGCCCGTGAGTGACGGCAGCAGCGCTTATCTATAAGGGCACTGTCGTACCATCTCTGGAGCGACCGCCAGTATTTCTGGGTTGTCATATGTCGGGAGTTCAGTTGGGACGGAGGTGCGGACGGCCAGTACTCGCCGACCGCTGGCGACACACATGAACTGTCCGATGGAAAGAGACTGGAGCACGAACGACCGCTGGTCGTCTCATTGAGCGACGTTTATTTGGTCTTACAACCGTTTCTGGGCCTCTTCAGTTGGTCATCTTGCTGGAGTGCGTCCGTTCACTCGCCATGCAGGGATGTCGTTGCCGGTGGGAAGGAGCTACCTCTGCACAGTTGGGTCTGAATCAATGTGCCCGGGTCGCCGTGTCTCCGAGTTCTGAACGGACACCGAGTTGAGTCAGGTTGGAGCAGCAGTGAGCTCCTGACAGCCAAGACTCGGCCGACAGTTTCTGACACATGTAGTTTGAGTGCGGGTGACGTTCGTTGGTGGTTCGGTTGTTCGTCTCATCGGACGACGTGTATTAGTTCGCCGACCGCTTATGGAAATTCTGTGTAGCTTCTGTGATTTCCACTGAGCAGATGAATGCTGTCTGCGTCCTGGAGTAGTAAGTTGGTCTGTTGCTGCGGAGCAGCGAGGAAGTCTTTGCGGCGCGTGATCAGGCTGGGGCTGTTGTGGTTGGAGTTGTGTGGCACTAGCTGTGAGAACTCATAAGTTCGTCGAACACGGTCACACTGGAATTGAGTAATCAGTGAACCTGTGATGAAAGCTCAACCGTTGTGACATCTCTTCGTTGATTTCTGGTTGTTACTTCCTGGGCTGTCCCCGCAAGCTGCAACATGATGGTGCGTTGGAGTCGGAAAATTTTGCTGCCGTCTCCCTGTATGGTGTTTAACCTTTGAAAAGATTGTAATTTATTAGTGAAATGCACAAGTGATATCTTCTACCTTGTGGCCGTTAACGTTCCGGTTACCTGTCCTGGTTGTTGGCGTAGTTTTGCGCCAGTGTGTTTTTCTCGCTGTGTTGATGCTGTCTGGCACGGCGTGTAGTTCGACAGCTTGGTGTTGTTCTCTCTGAGTGTTTATTGTGCATTGACTGTGTTTATACCCTAGTTACTAACATAATCCTGACGCAATCCTCTTCTTCGCTGATACTTTGGTTGTCATGCTGTTGGCTGGTTGAAAGGTAATTGTTAGGCGGTTGGTTGTTTCGTCAGCCGTCCACAAGTCGTGTTGCAACCTGATTTTTTAGTGTTACGCTTGGCTGTCTGTATCACGTAAACTGTGGTTGAGTTTCCTTCCCAGGCCGACCCTTGGAACATTTCTGAGCTCCACTGCTTGTTGCTTGAAATAGTCATTTTATTGGTCCAGGTACTGTGCCAGACCTTAAGGCGTGTATTAGTATTGTCTGTTTTATGTTTAGTATATGGCCTTCAGCCGAACTTTGTAACAACTTTAAGATTAAGCCTCCATCTGCGTTCCATTGAAAATTGTAGTTGCTCTGTATTTAGGCCTACAGCAGTGTTTGTTTCAGAATCTGTGGCTTTAATATGTAAATCTTTGTCTGTATGGTTTCTCCTTAATTGTCTTGAATTCTTGAAACAGCCTTCAGCCGTGTTCCAAAAATGTAAATCTTAAGATTGTCTTAAATTATTCTTGAGTAATTGTTATGGCCTTCAGCCGACAAAATACTTTAAGTTTTCTTAAGACGTTTTCCTGTTGTACTGTGTGAAACCTTATATTTAAAGTTTCTCTTTTAGTATGTAAAGGCATTTTTTTTAAATTGGGCTTTCAGCCGAAGAATTAACTTGAATTTTTCCTTAATATGGCCTTCAGCACGAATCTGTAAATGCTTGGCTTGTAAAGAATTTTCTTAGCTGATCTGAAATATTATTTCGGCGTTTAGCCGAGAGGATATTGTAATTTACTTAAGTTGCGCCTTCAGCCGTTACTCTAAATCCTAGTGTTTTAAAAGCAATCATTTAAACTTATTGTGAAGAAGTTACTTGGGCACTCGACAGTGAATTGCTCTTTGTTGTTTTAAAGAGAAAACTGAGCATTGGTTGGAGGAATAAAGTGGAATGTGTTCTTGCATAACTAACAGCAACTGACCTTGGCCCCTTTCCACAACCTGATCCGCTCTGTGCTGCGAAACCGGACTTCATTTCCACAACTGCTTAGTGTGCTCAGTATGGAGTGTGATCACTTCTGGCTGCATTATACACCAGGCAACGACTGGGCATGCTGTTAATGATGCCACCGGTCTCATGTTCAGGCAATAACGCCCATTCCTTCTGCATAGCTACTCGGAGTCTTGAAGAGTGGTTGATGGATGGACGTGATGCAAGCCGCCTCCCTACTGCATCCCAGACTTGTTCTACGGGATTCAAGTCGAGCAGGCCACGCCAAGCGTGCAATATCTTCCAAGAAGACATCAAGCACGAGTGCCCTATGAGGTCCAGCATTATCGTCTATCAGTACAAAGTCTGGACCCACAGCACCTCGCAACAACCGCAAATAAAGTTACAAAATTTCGTCACAATACAGCAGGTAAACCTTGCCGATTCACCCTTAAAATTTCACGAAGAGGGATTCAGGTGGTAAACATAATCCGTGCCCACATCATTAGGGATCCTCATCGATGTCTGTCTCTTTCCACAGTATTTGGGTTCCGAAATCATGTTCCACGTTTCCTCGAATCTGAATCCATCGAGAATCACTCTCCAGACTAACTCGGAACTCCTTTGTGAAACAACGTTGGCCCACTGTTGGACCGTCCAAGTGGCACATTGCTGACTCCAGATGTTCCCGTCTGTGAAGACTCGTCAGAGGTAGGCATACAGAAGGTCTCCGACAATAGAGGTCACGCTGACGAAACCTACTGCAATCCGTTTGCCTCGAAGCAGCACTTCCAGTAGACATTGCGACCTCACATGCCGGTTGCCATGTAGTACTAAGGCGGTATCGTCGCGCCCTTGCAGCTAAATAATGGTCGTCTCTTCTGAAGTCACACGTGGTCGCCTTGCTCTGGTCTTCGGGATAAAGTTTCCGTCTCTACGAACTATCGCCACATCCAAGAAACATCAAAACGATTCACATTAAGCCGTAAGGCCAAATCAGTTTGCGACTGTCCTGCTTCCTTCCTTTCTGTGTCCCTCCACCGCAGAGAGAGTGGTAGGCATCCTCTCTGTGCCATTCTGCACTGTCTGTGACTGTGTACATAGCGACTGCTGATGTGTGGCTACCTGGCAAATATTACTTCGATTCACAGTTACCCTGACGCCATCGTTGGCATGGTTGTCCGTTGACCAGAATGCCATATTCTGTGCAGAACACGAATGTACGGACATGTGACTGACAGTTTCTGTGACCATATCATAAGTTAGAAAAAGGACGGGCAAGTAGCGGTTTCTTGCTTTAATTTTAGATACCAGTGTGTATTTCTAGTAGTGAAAGGCATCGTCTAAAGGTGAGGCAGCTTGTTAAACCAATGAAGTCTGTAAAGATTCATGATACACAACTAGGAAAGGTAAGGTATGCTACAAGTGAAGGAAAAGATCCTCTTACCAACCGTACCCTTCAACCATGTTTAATAAAACTTACAATGAAATGGATACCCGTAGGAGCACACATGCTTTAATGTGAAGCAACGGGGACAGTTCAAAAGGTGTGCCCCGACCGTGACATAAACCCGGGATCTCCTGCTCACATGGCAGACGCTCTATTCATCTGAGAAACCGAGCACACAAAGGACAGTGTGACTTCAGTAACTTATCTCCCGCAAGCCTTGCGTGAGACCCGCGTTCCCAACTTATTGTCCCGCTCTATATTAACATTGCCCCGGCCCATTATACTCATTACTCGCAGCGTTTTCCGGTTCCAGTAAGGGTTCGGGAACTGTTCGTGCATCTGCACAGAGGAAGATCGTCAAATGGCCCTTGTGCCTTGATCACTCCTGGAAATGGAAAAAAGAACACATTGACACCGGTGTGTCAGACCCACCATACTTGCTCCGGACACTGCGTGAGGGCTGTACAAGCAATGATCACACGCACGGCACAGCGGACACACCAGGAACCGCGGTGTTGGCCGTCGAATGGCGCTGGCTGCGCAGCATTTGTGCACCGCCGCCGTCAGTGTCAGCCAGTTTGCCGTGGCATACGGAGCTCCATCGCAGTCTTGAACACTGGTAGCATGCCGCGACAGCGTGGACGTGAACCGTATGTGCAGTTGACGGACTTTGAGCGAGGGCGTATAGTGGGCATGCGGGTGGCCGGATGGACGTACCGCAGAATTGCTCAACACGTGGGGCGTGAGGTCTCCACAGTACATCGATGTTGTCGCCAGTGGTCGGCGGAAGGTGCACGTGCCCGTCGACCTGGGACCGGACCGCAGCGACGCACGGATGCACGCCAAGACCGTAGGATCCTACGCAGTGCCGTAGGGGACCGCACCGCCACTTCCCAGCCAATTAGGGACAATGTTGCTCCTGGGGTATCGGAGAGGACCATTCGCAACCGTCTCCATGGAGCTGGGCTACGGTCCCGCACACCGTTAGGCCGTCTTCCGCTCACGCCCCAACACCGTGCAGCCCGCCTCCAGTTGTGTCGCGACAGGCGTGAATGCAGGGACGAATGGAGACGTGTCGTCTTCAGCGATGAGAGTCGCTTCTGCCTTGGCGAAAATGATGGTCGTATGCGTGTTTGGCGCCGTGCAGGTGAGCGCCACAATCAGGACTGCATACGACCGAGGCACACAGGGCCAACACCCGGCATCATGGTGTGGGGAGCGATCTCCTACACTGGCCGTACACCTCTGGTGATCGTCGAGGGGACACTCAATAGTGCACGGTACATCCAAACCGTCATCGAACCCATCGTTCTACCATTCCTAGACCGGCAAGGGAACTTGCTGTTCCAACAGGACAATCCACGTTCGCATGTATCCTGTGCCACCCAATGTGCTCCAGAAGGTGTAAGTCAACTACCCTGGCCAGCAAGATCTCCGGATCTGTCCCCCATTGAGCATGTTTGGGACTGGATGAAGCGTCGTCTCACGCGGTCTGCACGTCCAGCACGAACGCTGGTCCAACTGAGGCGCCAGGTGGAAATGGAATGGCAAGCTGTTCCACAGAACTACATCCAGCATCTCTACGATCGTCTCCATGGGAGAATAGCAGCCAGCCTTGCTGCGAAAGGTGGATATACACTGTACTAGTGCCGACATTGTGCATGCTCTGTTGCCTGTGTCTATGTGCCTGTGGTTCTGTCAGTGTGATCATGTGAAGTAACTGACCCCAGGAATTTGTCAATATAGTTTCCCTTTCCTGGGACAATGAATTCACAGTGTTCTTATTTCAATTTCCAGGAGTGTATATAATAGGGTGTTACAAAAAGGTACGGCCAAACTTTCAGGAAACATTCCTCAAACACAACTAAAGAAAAGATGTTATGTAGACATGTGTCCGGAAACGCTTAATTTCCATGTCAGAGCTCATTTTAGTTTCGTCAGTATGTTCCTCCACCTACGCTCAATGGAGCACGTTAACATGATTTCATACGGGATACTCTACCTGTGCTGCTAGAACATGTGCCTTTACAAGTACGATACAAGTTATGGTTCATGCACGATGGAGGTCCTGCACATTTCAGTCGAAGTGTTCGTACGCTTCTCAACAACAGATTCGGTGACCGATGGTTGGTACAGGCGGACCAATTCCATGGCCTTCACGCTCTCCTTACCTCAACACTCTTGACTTTCGTTTATGGGGGCATTTGAAAGCTCTTGTCTACAAAACCCCGGTACATTTCCTGTACCAAAGTGTTCGAAGTCACGTTGGTACGTTCTGTTGCTGTGAGTTCCATGATTAATGTGATTTGAAGAGAAGTAATAAAATGAGCTCTAACATGGAAGGTATGCGTTTCCGGACACATGTCCACATAACATATTTTCTTTCTTTGTGTGTGAGGAATGTTTCCTGAAAGTTTGGCCGTACCTTTTTGTAACACCCTATTATATACACTCCTGGAAATTGAAATAAGAACACCGTGAATTCATTGTCCCAGGAAGGGGAAACTTTATAGACACATTCCTGGGGTCAGATACATCACATGATCACACTGACAGAACCACAGGAACATAGACACAGGCAACAGAGCATGCACAATGTCGGCACTAGTACAGTGTATATCCACCTTTCGCAGCAATGGAGGCTGCTATTCTCCCATGGAGACGATCGTAGAGATGCTGGATGTAGTCCTGTGGAACGGCTTGCCATGCCATTTCCACCTGGCGCCTCAGTTGGACCAGCGTTCGTGCTGGACGTGCAGACCGCGAGAGACGACGCTTCATCCAGACCCAAACATGCTCAATGGGGGACAGATCCGGAGATCTTGCTGGCCAGGGTAGTTGACTTACACATTCTAGAGCACGTTGGTTGGCACGGGATACATGCGAACGTGGATTGTCCTGTTGGAACAGCAAGTTCCCTTGCCGGTCTAGGAGTGGTAGAACGATGGGTTCGATGACGGTTTGGATGTACCGTGCACTCGACGATCACCAGAGGTGTACGGCCAGTGTAGGAGATCGCTCCCCACACCATGATGCCGGGTGTTTGCCCTGTGTGCCCCGGTCGTATGCAGTCCTGATTGTGGCGCTCACCTGCACGGCGCCAAACACGCATACGACCATCATTGGCACCAAGGCAGAAGCGACTCTCATCGCTGAAGACGACACGTCTCTATTCGTCCCTCCATTCACGCCTGTCGCGACACCACTGGAGGCGGGCTGCACGATGTTGGGGCGTGAGTGGAAGACTGCCTAACGGTGTGCGGGACCGTAGCCCAGCTTCACTGAGACGGTTGCGAATGGTCCTCGCCGATACCCCAGGAGCAACATTGTCCCTAATTAGCTGGGAAGTGGCGGTGCAATCCCCTACGGCACTGCGTAGGATCCTACGGTCTTGGCGTGCATCCGTGCGTCGCTGCGGTCCGGTCCCAGGTCGACGGGTACGTGCACCTTTCGCCGACCACTGGCGACAACATCGATGTACTCTGGAGACCTCACGCCCCACGTGTTGAGCAATTCGGCGGTACTTCCACCCGGCCTCCCGCATGCCCACTATACGCCCTCGCTAAAAATCCGTCAACTGCACATACGGTTCACGTCCACGCTATCGCGGCATGCTACCAGTGTTAAAGACTGCGATGGAGCTCCGTATGCCACGGCAAACTGGCTGACACTGACGGCGGCGGTGCACAACTGCTGCGCAGCTAGCGCCATTCGACGGCCAACACCGCGGTTCCTGGTGTGTCCGTGCGTCGCTGCGGTCCGGTCCCAGGTCGACGGGCACGTGCACCTCCAGCCGACCACTGGGGACAACATCGATGTACTCTGGAGACCTCACGCCCCACGTGTTGAGCAATTCGGCGGTACTTCCACCCGGCCTCCCGCATGCCCACTATACGCCCTCGCTCAAAATCCGTCAACTGCACATACGGTTCACGTCCACGCTATCGCGGCATGCTACCAGTGTTAAAGACTGCGATGGAGCTCCGTATGCCACGGCAAACTGGCTGACACTGACGGCGGCGGTGCACAACTGCTGCGCAGCTAGCGCCATTCGACGGCCAACACCGCGGTTCCTGGTGTGTCCGCTGTGCCGTGCGTGTGATCATTGCTTGTACAGCCCTCTCGCAGTGTCCGGAGCAAGTATGGTGAGTCTGACACACCGGTGTCAATGTGTTCTTTTTTCCATTTCCAGGAGTATATATATGAAAGTGGTCTATGTACTTTCGGACTTGTCCGAAAGAACAGATACCATTTTCATATTTATATAGTTTCGACTCGCCGAACATTTGACCATCTTGTTCTGCGTGGATAAACAAATAGTGTTCCAACTCTTACTGAAATCTGCAAAAAGCCGCGAGTAATGAGTGTAATGGGCAGGTACACTATGAAAATGGTGCGAGACAATAAGTTGGGTCTCACCGGAGTTGTGCCAGAGATAAGTCCCTGCAGTCGCACTGTCCTCTGTGTCCTCGGTGGTTCAGATGGAGAGCCGGCACGGTAGCTTAGCGTGTTCGGGCAGACGGGTAGCTGCCATCTGTAATAAAATACTGAGTGAATTGATCAACGAAGAACATAAACGGGTGTCATCGGATATGCTCCCCGAACAAATTCAACAAACAATAAAGAACAAATTTTGCCCAAAAAAAAGAAAAGATGTATACAGCGTTTGCCATGTAAGCAGGAGATCCCGGGTTCGAGTCCCGATCCCATTCGGAGCACACATTTTGAACTGCCTCCGTTGACTTATATCAAAGCCTGGATATAGCTATGGGTATTCATTTCAATGTAATTTCATTGTAACAAGTTACATGGTCACCGATGGCACCTGTTCTTTCGGACATGTCCCAAAGAGCTGATACCATCTTCATATATATAAGTGATTAACATACTTGCATAATCATGTATTGAAAGGCTTCTAATTTAGTATATTAGAGTCAATCTGTATACCCTGTTTGCTAATAGGTTAACTAGTAACTTACTGTGTCAAGCATATTGTGAGAAACTGTTGTGTGATATGAGTGGTGAGGTCTGTACTTAGGATTTGCGTAACTTGTTGAAAGGTGCAAGACAGGAACTATTGCATTAAATTTAAATTGCATAAAACTGTTCTGAACAGTATGTGGGACATAAATGCTGTCGACTTTTTGTTCCCCTCCAGTATAATATATGAGGTGGAATTGTGTTTTTGTGTTTTTGAATTTTCGATAATTTGATTTGTACCAAACGTACATCACCTTCTGTTTCTTTTACAGTTAGTAATCGGTTTGTGGACGGTCTGTGCGTTCTTTCAGCAACCTCCCTTTTTAATAATTTTTGCTATTTCTCTCATAGCAGCTTCTTTTAACAGTAAGTATATGGCATTCGCACTTTGGAAAGGAAGGCTCAGTGTTCTTGATTTTTAACTTACTGTTGCATTCTCTGTCAAAAACTATGGAAAATTCCATTAACAGTGACCTATACTCATTTCCACCGCCCACGTTTAATGGAACTAATTTCGTTACATTTAGCATCTATATCTATTTCAATAGTATTTACAGAATAACATATACCAGTACTATACCACGCCTGTTCACAGAGTAAACATTCAGGAACAGAAATTTTTATGTAAATGCACAATCGATTGCCCTGACACCTTTCTGTATACTCACACAAAGATTAGTAAAATATAAGGTAGTTCTGTGTTTCTTGAACCAGTAAGACCCTAATAACACTGATATATTGAAGTTTAGTATCAACTGAATATAGTTTGTAAATACCTCTCCGTTAATAGCGAAAGTAAGAAACGCTTCCTCTGTGACTGACTGCTCTTTACTTCCTTCTATTCCTATAAGTCCGTCACACATGACTGGTGTTACAGGATAGTCCCAATCTTTTCGTTTGGATTCATGAAAGTTCTTTGGACATTGTTCACCTATGTGACACCAATCTCTCTTCTGATTAAGGTTTTCTGTTTATAGCACTTGCAAATATGTTATTTTCGAACTATAAATATTCCTGCAAGCTCCTATAATCATCAAGAAGTACGAAAGTAACGATATGAGGCCTGTCACGATATAGGGCTGGCTGTCCTGGAGGTTGAATTGGACCTCGGAAAGCTATCTGTTTCCGGAATTATATAATCATAAAGAAATATTATAGAATTATTTACAATTTATATCGAATTAAACAGTTGTAGATTTCAATAAAAAATACTAAAAAATAATGGTTGAAGTTAACGTTATTGCTCTCAATTATGGATGATTCTGCTGTTACGTAATAACCAATATAATCGAGCTATAACGACGTCATAAAGCGCGTTTCTATATGGGTAGTCAGAACAGCAGACCAGTAATTTAGAACATGCCGAGGCTATTAAGCTACCAGATATTAAGGTCGTTTGAGATGAGATGCTAAAGGTTACGTTGCCTCCATCCACCTGTGCACTAGCCTTTCGAATCTTCGCCACACACTGTGTAACCAGCAATTTCACAACCGGCATTACACAGCATCGTGCCACGTTCTATGTCCTCCCACGTGCACAAACATCTGGGGTGGTACGTCGTAATTGAAGCGATAACCTCCTCGCCAGCAGCCCACGATTCTAATCTCTGGGCCCTGAAAGCGGAGAAGTCGTAAGCGACGCGAACAAGATTCTAAGCAGACGATGCACTTTTACACTTCGATGAGGTTGTCGAATATTGTTCCCTCGTTAAATGATTACTTCTGTGGAGAACTACATTGGTATGCAAAACTTACGGACAATAGTGACTTCTGCATGATGGGTCACTGGCAAGTAACTCAGCTCAGTGGAACTTTGGAACATACACAGAAAGAAATGGTACAGAAGGTGTCTGAAATACGCAGCGAGACGAACAGATATGGCACTTTTATTCAAAGAAAAGATGTATAATGAAGTGACTGCAAGTATTGATGGTACTGTGGACATTAAAAAAGGCAGGACATTATTACAGTGTGAGGTTACCACGAACTATGATGGCCGCTCTGCACCATGCTCCCATTCTGACCATAAAGTTGGTAAAGATTTCCTGTGGCAGCGGGTAATGAGCAGGGAAGTCCCTTCGCCGAATATCCTCTCATTCCAGGAGTTCCTACACCTGCACTGTTCGATGCTGCCAGGCACTATCATCCATGGAAACGAATTCAGGAACGAATGCTTATGAAGAAGGAGTACAGTGTCAAGATAGCATTAACCGGTGAGTGTGCAGTGTTCACAGATTTGCAGATCAGTACGACTATGCAACACAATGTCTCCACACCTCGTAACACATGGATAATCAAAACGATCATGTTCGCCAGTGTTCCTGGATACGCCACGTATTTTCTTATGGCGTGGGTTGGAAATATGTGTTGTCCCTCTGTAGGGAAGCAGCCTACTCACGCCGTATAAAATTCACATCAGTCTTTCCATTGTGTGCCAGCCAGTCCGCTGTAACTAGCTCTGAATTCATTAATGTTGCGCAATACTTTAAAAATCAAGTAAATAACCTGAAACGTTTCTAGCATGTCAGGAGTAATACTAAATCAGTATGTGTTGAATATCAGTTCAATAACTTTAACCATTTTCGGAATTTGGACGTTTTTCTGTAAAAATCATTGGCGCAACAGAAAAGAGCTAGAAACTTTAAAATTTATATTTAGACTCCTTTTGCATAATAATTTAATAGAAACAGTATTCTGGATCTCATAAATTAAAATTTTAGTTGAAATTCATGATTTTCTGGTTTTGTCTTAAAAATTAAGGAAGCAAGATAGATTAAGTAGGTGAATAAATATAGCTAGGATGTTCAAATTTAAGTAGAAGTGAGATACGCTACAATCATAAAGATGTGAGAAGTTTGAACAGAACAACTATAAAACTACAGCGATAGCGTATCTCCAAAGGGCAAGTTCAGAGCTCGTCTACTGCGTGTAGTGTAATTAAATTACTTCTCTCGCCCAAAATATTGGACTTAGACACGTCAGACTTTTATTATGATTACTTACCTGTGTGCTGATTGCACATTTAAATTTAGAGCTTCATCGGCCATCAGCAAAGGAAGCAATGATTTATTTGATAACTTAAAGTCGTGCATTACTAGCCCAGCGGCTAGTCGGGACAGCGGATTTAATCAGGCGTTCCCTTAGCCGTCCGCACCGCGGCTTTATATATAAGAACGTTGCGCGAGAGAAAAAGGCCCCAGTTCTCTCCAGACGCTGATCAGCACACCACCTTGTGCCAGGAGTCGCGTCGCGTCGGTATCATTGCTATAAACAGCCTCGGATGCCGTAATAAGTTACTCGGGATACGTGTAGCCAAGAAATCCTTTTCGAGTGAAGTGTTAATTCTGGGATGATTTTAATGTTCTATCTTCAGTTTGCGTATGTCGTATTTTCACGTGCCGCCGCGGGACAGGCATTGTACAATTATTGAGCGTGGCGTTTGATAAACATTATCATCAAATTATGGCGAGCATTCACTTAAACATTTAATTGGAACAGTTATAGTTGCATCAGCGCATTAGACTCTGAACTGCTCTGGTAGCTGGATTGTGTGGATTCTTTTGGGTATGTGACTTTCAGAATATATTGAACGTTTTACAGTGAATCGTTTTGATTATGAATCCCAGACAATCTCCTAATTCCTCAGATCTATAAGCTGTAGCTATAAGTGTATTTCTCACATGAAGTGGGCACTAGGAATTCTAGTTACAGACTTCACGTTTTGTTAATCACTTCCTGGTTGCCAATATTGTAGTTAGAGAGCCAGTGTTGAGAACGGCAAACAACAGCATTAAATAAATCATAGGAACAGCCGCCCCACACCTCGTTACAATATCAAAGATCATCGTTTCGATATCCCAGGAGTTATGGTGTGGGGAGACAGAATGTTGCATTGGCATCCCAACTTCAAAAATACACATTATTCACCGCTATTGTTACACTGCACTCCTTCCCCATGCACATATCTTCAGACTGCATTCTTCGCTGACTTCATTTTTATGTATGACAATGTTTGATTGCATTTGTCTGTTTGTCATATGGTGACCAAAATGCAAATATTAAGAAATGTATATAATTTTTTAAGGGATTAGGGATAAATGTAATATGTTTAAATTTTGAATATTAATCATTCAGTCATAATAAAAGAAGAAACGTTTAAACTACTCATATAAATTTGCGACTGTAATTAAGTAGCTACATTTAGTCGGAGTTCAACTTGTAGTGAATAGAGCCTATTGATAGCAGAGGGAGCAGCATCAATAAAGTCACTGAATAGGGCTGGATACATTCTCAGAGGGCAGTCTCTGACAGTTTGCAGGACGGTTTGTTTTTGGGCCATACAGTTGTAGGCTGGAGAGTTCATGGAACTGTACAAGTTGGGGGAGGATATTCTTCAAATTGACTGGCCTCCCCGTCTTCGGACTTCAATCCCATAAAGTACATATGGGATCCGTTCGGTAGACGTATTGCAGGACGTCCACACACGAATGGACAATCATCCAACAGTTGTGAACCGCGCTGATGGAGTAAAAGTTCGCCGTGCTACTAGAACCCCTTACCAACTTTGTGACCAGCAATGAAGAGCTTTGCAGAACTAGCGTTTCCGTACGTTGTAATCACATACCTTTTGTAATCTCCAACGGACCCACCACAAATCGCGGTGATTTCACTGTAATTATTGTCTTTGAATAAATGTGTTACTTCTGTTCGTCTCACTGCGTGTTTCATTCACTTACTTTCTGTACGAAGGTGTGCTATTTCTTTCTATGTTACTTGGCAGTGTCTTGGGAAAGTTACTTTCACATCAGTGTATATTATGTTACTTCCAACTATCTCGTCATTAATGTTTGTGGATCAGCGTCTATTAACTTCGAGTAAATACGACGCATCAGAAAAAGTATAATATGTTTATTTTACAAATTTTCTTCCATATTTATTTCGCCCGCTCAGTGAACTAAAGTGCAGTAATTCAAATCTACTTTCACATCTATAATATGCGAACCACTTTGAAGTGCACGGTAGAGGGTACGACCCATTGCATCAGTTTTAAGGCTTCTTTCCTGTCACTTTATGTTTTCTGTTTTACTGAAACTTCGAAATTTACCACCTACTTCATTGCGAGTCATCTGTAACAGCTTCCTCGACAAAACTTTGTCTCGAAATCTTACAGAAAATCAGAGGAGGTACTGGTTGTTTGCAAAGTACACATCAATACCTCCACTGCGCGATACCAGTCGTAATATTACCAAAGGAAGCGTCACTAAAGCGGAGTTATTAATCTTAGTTTTCCGAAAATCCTTCAACAATAAGGACAAAGAAAATATTCCAGAATTCGAATCAACAACTACCAACGTGAGTAACTTACTTGTAGTTGTTATCGATGTAGCGAAGCAGCTTAAGTCACTTAATAGACGCTAGACTTAAGGTCCAAATAGCAGATCAGTTATTTTCCTGTCCACCAACGGTATCTGAGTGGTCAAAGCAACAGAATGTGAATCCTCAGGGCCCGCGTTCGATTCCCGGCTGGGTCGGGGATTTTCTACGCTCAGGGACTGGGTGTTGTGTAGTCCTAATCATGATCATTTCGTCTCCACTGACGCGCAAGTCGCCGAAGTGGCGTCAACTCGAAAGTCTTGCACCCGTCGAACGACGTACCCAACGGGAGGCCCTAGTCACACGACATTTACACTCAGTGATTTTCCTTTCAGAGTATGACGAAAAATCCGTAGCAAACTACTGGAATGTAGCACTAGTCTGACCGATACCCAAGAAAGGACTAAGGAGCAAAGCAATGGATTACAGACCCATATCACTGAAGGCGATCTGCACTAGGATCGCGGAACATACACTGTGTTCAAACATTACGTATTTTCTTGAAGGAAACGGTCTATTGAAACGTAGTCAGCGCGGGTTCAGAAACTATTGTTCTTCGGAAAAACAACTCCCTGTTTATTCGCACCACATAATGAGTGCTACTGACAGAGAATTTCATATTCATTCTGTACTGCTGGATTTAAAGAATGCTTTTGACACCGTTCCTCACAAGAGACTTCTAAACATATTTCGTGCTTGTAGACATTGGTTCAGTTGTGCCAGTGGGTTCGTGATTCCCTGTCAGAAAGGTCACATGATGTCGTAATCGTCGGAAAGCATCGAGTAAAAGAGAAGTGACATCCGGCGTTCCCAAGGAAGTATTATAGCCCAGTTCTTAATCTACGTAAACGATTTAGGAGACAATCTGAGCAGCACTCTAGATTTTTTTGCAGATGGTGCCGTCATTTACAGTATAGTAAAGTCATCAGAAGATCAAACCCATCTACAATATGAATTAAATAAAATACCCAAGTGGTGAGAAATTTGGCAATTGCTTCTGAATAACAAACGTTTGAAGTCATCCACATGAATAAGAAAAGAAATTAGTTAACCTTGGTCACACGACAAATCACACAAATTTAAAGGCTGTTAGTTCGACTTGATACTTATGAATTACAATTACATTTTCCAACGTAGGTAACGTTGTGGGGGAGGCAAACCAAACATTACTCTTTACTGGCAGCCTGCCAGTTCAGTTTTTTCGACATGTACGTGACTCTCTGCGGCTTGTCAAATAAAATTGTGATCATTCATGCTGCCCTTCTTTGTATATATTCAATATTACCTTTTACTCCTATCTGGTACGCAACCCACACTCTTCCACAATATTCTAGGAAGAGTTGCACGAGTGATTAGTAAGCAATCTCTTTTGTAGTGTCATTGCATTTACCTGGTATTCTACTAATAAACTGAAGTCTGCCACCTGCTTTACCCGCGACTAACCCTTTATGATAGCACCATTATGTGTTCACACTAAGCCGAAGTTTTAAATTCCGTGTTTAAGGAATCGTTCATGCTGGAGTATCGTACAAATATGCCGTCGTTCGACCATCACACAGAGTCCCGTGTGGACGACAGACTTATAAGCAGTAATAAGCTCCGGCCGGAGAGGCCGAGCGGTTCTAGGCGCTACTGTCCAAACAGCGCAACCACTACGGTCGCAGGTTTAAATCCTGCCTCAGGCATGGATGTGTGTGATGTCCTTAGGTTAGTTAGGTTTAAGTAGTCCTTAGTTCTAGGGGACTGACGACCTCAGAAGTTAAGTCCCATAGTGCTCAGAGCCATTTGAACCATTTTTCAACCAGTAAGAAGCATCCCTGGCGTAGGGAAACATCTCAAAGAGTTGAAAACAAATAAGTCGACAGGACCAGAGAGAATCTCACTTCGGTTTTACAAAGAATACCTGATGCAACTGACCCCTTAGTTAGCGTGTCTTTATCGCGAATCTCGCACAGTGCAGAGTCCCAAGTGACCGGATAAAAGCACGTGTGACTCCTGTACATACGAAGAGACCTGCAAGGCTACAGACCCATATCCTTAACATTGGTTTGCTGCTGAATTCTAGAAGATTTTCTACGTTCGAATGCAATAAATTTCCTAAAGACCAAAAAGCTTTGTTCGTGAAAAACGACGGCCTTAGAAAGAATCGCTCGTGAGAACCTCAGCTTGCCATTGACTCACAATATGTAATGCGAATTGTTGAGGAAGGGCAAAATGTAGATTCCAGGGCAACATATAGAGTCCATATTTACAAATTTCCGAAAAACATTTGACACAGTATCCCACTGGAGACCATTAACGAAAATACGAGCATACCGAATACGTCCCCAAATATGTGAATGACTCGAAGACCTTTTAAGTAATAGAGAGCAGTGTGTGGTCCTCGACGGTAAGTGTTCTTCAGAGACAAGGGTATCGTCAGGAGTGCCCCAGAAAAGTCTGATAGGACTTCTGTTATCAGGTCGGATTAAAGGAATCGAAGCTATTTGAGGTTGTTTTTTTTCTAAACATTCCGTTTACATCAGAAGCGGAGTGTGGTGGTGGAAGGAAGCGAAAGCCCTTATTATAATTGTATGCCGATCCTTGATACTGAATCTTGCAGAAATAATCTGACATGCAGCTGGCCCCTCTAAAAAGCGGCCTTGCACTCGACAACGTCTGAGCGCGATCCTCAGCTCTCTTTGTGCGACCTAAGCTGCTGCGCTGGTGGGGATCCTCCCCATCCTTTACACGTAGTCACTTGGATATCCTACGACCAGCTTCCTTCCAACCACCGATCGAGATAGCAAACACCTCCCTATTATCGTAACAAATTGTAACCTCGTTTGCAGAACTTAGCTATACTCGGAACGATATTGCGGTCAGTCTCCGTCCCCTGCAAAGGGCTTTTATCCTTCGTTAAACTGTCCACGCAATGCAGCCCCATGGCGGTACAGAAACTAGACTTCCAAAGGAGAACATTGCAGCCATGCACCCTACATACCACTGAACGTATCTGCACTCTAGTATGTCGTTTCGGAAGGTAAATTCCCTAACAGGCGTCGATTGCGTCATATAGGACTGTGTATCTAGCCACTTTTCTGTGATTGCCAACCTGACGTTCCCCCTAAAAATTTACGTTTGACTCCTCATCCAACGCATCGTCGGCTGTTACCTCCGTGGCCCCCCCATCATCGGTTACTCCAGAGTTCCTGTTGCCGCCCCAGACCTCACACTACATTCTTGCGAAACAACACGCACTCATCTGGTTTCGAGGACAGGTCTTACAGTGCCTCTTCCTCAAGAGTCCACATTAGGTCCTCGACTTTTGATACCGGGTTGTAATCGCACGCAGTATGCTCACCCAGTTGCCTCATTACCGACAAACTTTCGCAAGATGTCTGCATAGCGTCTTCCTTGAACACCTCTCAATTGGTGTATGCCCCGTCTCCCCATTTCATGAGACTTTTGTGATCATCTTCTGCGGTACGATGCTCTGACACGTACAGGCCAAAAAACGGACACAATAAAAAAACCATTGTTTCATGGTTACTAGGATCCCCTATCCCTCATTCCTATTGCCCTTAAGGATTGGCCATTAAAGATTGCCCTTTCTAATTACCTTCAGTTTGAGGTGGGGCGGGTGGCGGGATGAGGAGGTTGAGGTATACTTAAGGTGCCAACGACTGAAGAAATATCAGTCTATTTTTCTATCGTAGGATGCCCTGTAGGGTTGCCCTGTTTTTTGTTTTATGTTACTAGGTACCATTAACGCACCTGTCTTTGTGGTTCCGCACATGTCTTATGGAGTCTTTCTTGGTGAAATGAAAGAGAAAAGCGATGAATGAAACAGCACGTGAGGCGTGGTAGGTACAGGTTCGAGTCCTGGTCCAGCACAAATTTCCAGTTTTTGCCATTGTATTGCCAGTATGCCGTGTGCGGCTGGAGGTCATGAATTTCCACGCATCTCTTCCCTTTCATTCCCCAAAGTCTGTTCCATAGAAATGTGTTACAAAAGACAGCACAGGATCAGAATTGTTTATAACGGTCAGAAGGATCTTCAAGGAAATGTGCTCTCGCCTGTGCTTTTTAACATAGTCACTGACAAAATAATAGGGCAACGGCCTTGCCGCAGTGGATATACCGGTTCCCGTGAGATCACCGAAGTTACGCGCTGTGAGGCTTGGTCGGCACTTTGATGGGTGACCATCCAGGCCGCCATGCGCTGATGCCATTTTTCGTGGTGCACTCAGCCTCGTGATGCCAACTGAGGAGCTACTCGACCGAATAGTAGCGGCTTAGGTGAAGAATACCATCTTACGACCGGGAGAGCGATGTGCTGACCCCAAGCCCCTCCTATCGGCATCCTCCACCGAGGACGACACGGCGGTCGGATGGTCCAGGTAGGCAACTCGTGGCCTGAATACGGAGTGCTTTACTGATAAGATAATAAATGGTGTTTGCTTAGGGTCAATGATGGGCAAATGATACGAAAATTATAGCATGTGCAAGCGATATATTGATTCGCAAAGAAAACAAGCTGAAAGTAGAAGAACAACTAAATACATCTCAGCAAGTAATTGAAGAAAGGCATATAAATAACCTTAACAAAACCTGAAGTAATGAAAATCATAAGAAGAAATGAAGGATATAGGTTGCAATGAAAAAGTTATTAAAAAAGTAGATGCTTTCTACACTCCTGGAAATGTAAAAAAGAACACATTGACACCGGTGTGTCAGACCCACCATACTTGCTCCGGACACAGCGAGAGGGCTGTACAAGCAATGATCACACGCACGGCACAGCGGACACACCAGGAACCGCGGTGTTGGCCGTCGAATGCCGCCAGCTGCGCAGCATTTGTGCACCGCCGCCGTCAGTGTCAGCCAGTTTGCCGTGGCATACGGAGCTCCATCGCAGTCTTTAACACTGGTAGCATGCCGCGACAGCGTGGACGTGAACCGTATGTGCAGTTGACGGACTTTGAGCGAGGGCGTATAGTGGGCATGCGGGAGGTCGGGTGGACGTACCGCCGAATTGCTCAACACGTGGGGCGTGAGGTCTCCACAGTACATCGATGTTGTCGCCAGTGGTCGGCGGAAGGTGCACGTGCCCGTCGACCTGGGACTGGACCGCAGCGACGCACGGATGCACGCCAAGACCGTAGGATCCTACGCAGTGCCTTAGGGGACCGCACCGCCACTTCCCAGCAAATTAGGGACACTGTTGCTCCTGGGGTATCGGCGAGGACCATTCGCAACCGTCTCCATGAAGCTGGGCTACGGTCCCGCATACCGTTAGGCCGTATTCCGCTCACGCCCCAACATCGTGCAGCCCGCCTCCAGTGGTGTCGCGACAGGCGTGAATGGAGGGACGAATGGAGCCGTGTCGTCTTCAGCGATGAGAGTCGCTTCTGCCTTGGTGCCAATGATAGTCGTTTGCGTGTTTGGCGCCGTGCAGGTGAGCGCCACAATCAGGACTGCATACGACCGAGGCACACAGAGCCAACACCCGGCATCATGGTGTGGGGAGCGATCTCCTACACTGGCCGTACACCTTTGGTGATCGTCGAGGGGACACTGAATAGTGCACGGTACATCCAAACCGTCATCGAACCCATCGTTCTACCATTCCTAGACCGGCAAGGGAACTTGCTGTTCCAACAGGACAGTGCACGTCCGCATGTATCCCGTGCCACCCAACGTGCTCTAGAAGGTGTAAGTCAACTACCCTGGCCAGCAAGATCTCTGGATCTGTCCCCCATTGAGCATGTTTGGGACTGGATGAAGCGTCGTCTCACGCGGTCTGCACGTCCAGCACGAACGCTGGTCCAACTGAGGCGCCAGGTGGAAATGGCATGGCAAGCCGTTCCACAGAACTACATCCAGCATCTCTACGATCGTCTCCATGGGAGAATAGCAGCCGGCATTGCTGCGAAAGGTGGATATACACTGTACTAGTGCCGACATTGTGCATGCTCTGTTGCCTGTGTCTATGTGCCTGTGGTTTTGTCAGTGTGATCATGTGATGTATCTGACCCCAGGAATGTGTCAATAAAGTTTCCCGTTCCTGGGACAATGAATTCACGGTGTTCTTATTTCAATTTCCAGGAGTGTATTTCTAGGAAGCAAATTACCCAAAAAAGAAAACATGAACGAAAAAAATTCAAGGTTGTTCGAAATTTTATTGTTATGTATCGGACATAACAAGAAAGTTTAAAATGTCTTCCAAATCTAAGATCATGTTATACAGGTAATGTTATCTACTAATTTTGATCCATGGATAAGAATGTAGGACTCCTGGAAGAGAAAGGTCTGAGCAGTATACAAGCAACAGAGATGGGCTATCTACGATGGATCCTGGTAAAAGGAGAGCCGACATGTTGGGAATGAAACAATACGAAACACCCTGCAGATCAAATCCCTAAAACTAATTATGGAAAGAAATTGACTTAATAGGGTTGGCCACATTAAAGGAATGAGACCAGAAAGAGTTCTACAATGAAAAAAATCTGGACGAAGACCAATTGGACGACCACGGCCAACATGGAGAGATCAGGTGAAGGATGATTTGAAATGAGGAAGACTGCATTTGGAGAAGATGCTGAATGACAGACTGTGGGACAAATGAGAAACTTTAACGAAGCTCTGTGAACGACCTGCATAAGTAGAAACGTTCCATGAAGAAGAAGAAGAAGAAGAAGACCCGGTAATGGCAGCTGCAATATTCTCTCGGTCAAGTGGAACCACGAGACGAGGATTGTTTCGAAGTTGCCGTTCCTCAGCTCTGCAAATAATCGGGTGTTAAGCCCATTTCATTGTAAAGGTATTACTCTTAATATAGCTGGATTTACACCGTGCTGTGTAAAACATATGCAACTGCTGTTCAAATTAGCGATTACGTGTTCTTTTAACCACAAATTGAGTAATTCTGTTACGATTCTTATCTAGCAAAAAAGGACGGTGAACGTGATATGTTAATATGTTACTCTGAGCTTCAGTAGTAATCGGTACGCGAAGTGAATAGTATAGCTCTGGACCATACCACTGGAACGATTCTGCTGAGTCGTCTGTGTCTGTTAATCCCGCACGTGTCACCTCTGACTGATGGAACTTAATTGGGATTATAATTAAATGTTACTATTGTTTACTCTACGTCAAGCGATAATAAGAGTTTCACGACATATGGAAATACAGCCCTGGACAGATGCCCAAATTTCTGCTGTGAAACAATTCTGCCTCTGCTGTCATTACAAGTTAAACACTCCACAGTTGTTGAATCTTCAAAACAACGTTGATGATAGACATGGGTCACAGTAAGCAGATACAGTAACAGTAAACAGATCATTTTAGAAATAAGTGTATCGACACAGTGAATATGAAAATCAGTGTAGAGAAACGAAAATTATAAACGAAAAGAACAAATCATTTTATTGTTTCCTGTCGACGACTACACATACGATTCTAAGGCAAATCGGCAAAGTAGGAGTGGTGCACTGAGACTTCTCCTCGCCCGAAATATCTCGAATTGGCGAATCAAAGGTAAAAATAATGCTGACTTGCGTATTTGACAGTAGGGGTATAGTGCATAAAGAATTCGTTCCTCCAGGACAGACTGTACATAAAGTGTTTTACAAAGTTGTCCTTTAAACGCTCTGGAAAAGCATGGCTCGAGTAAGACGGGACGTTGCAGATAAGCGGATTCTGCGTCATGACAACACCCGACGCCATTCGGCATTTCCATCACGCAATTTTTGAGCTCGAAAGACATTCCTGATTTTCCACAGCCCGCTATTCACCTGATACGAGCCCTTGCAACTTTTCACTTCTCCCAGAATTGACAAATGGCTTAAAGTATTGTCATTTTGGGATTTAAACGAATGTAACTGACATGTTAAAGGTCCTACCAGTGAAGCCTATCAACGCTACTACCAAGTGTGGGATATCGACTCTGCCGGTGTATACTACTTTGAAAGGGACAATATTGATGTTTGGAGAGAAAACCTTAGAAGATAAAAAAATCTGATTGATTACTTTTCTCACACACCTCGTACATCATGCTAAACACGTTATACCAGAAATCCAAAATTACAACAGTACAGATAAAACACATACGCGCACACTTTTTCATTTGAACATGATGATTACAGCAATAATTAGAAATTACGGTAACGTAGATTTCTAATTGTGAGTGCTAGCAACAAAGGAGATGAGAGAATATGGTGAACGAGGGAGGTGGCCACACAGTTAATGAATACAAGGGAAGAGGAGGTAGCGTGGCTCATAGAGAAAGCAAAAGAAAAACATGAATAACTGGAGGAGATAAGATGACTGATCGTACTATTCGGCAGAGGATAAGTTGGTCATATCGGGTAATTTTTTAGAAAAACGTTATGAGGGTGACACAGAAATAATAGGGCATTGAATTGTGCTTTGAACGTAGGGCAGCTTATTGCAGAGGCTGACAGCAGCGACACAGAAGGAATGTGATAATGTTTTGTTTTTATGAATTGCCGTAGCTAGGATCCGTGATAAGTAGGGCCTTGTGTCCCATCATTATTGTATGAAAGGTGTTTAATCACTGATAGGTAACAGAGGTAATAGTGTGCTAGGTCGCTGATGAGTCAATGAATAGACATCGCATATAGCAGTTTCGTAACCGGCCCTGCAGCAACCATCCTAACTAGGCGTAAGAAGTACTAACACGGTCATATCGATTAATATTACTGACCAAAAAATCATTCGTGGTTACCTCAAACCGTCTTTAGATTTCTCGTGCCGTACTAAAATGTATCCGAATTATGGAGGGTCGTAGAAAGAGTGATTGCACGAGTTTACGTTTCATATCCGGTGGAACTATGTTCCGAAATATTTTGAGGGCATAAAGGTAAGCGGAAGTCTCCCTGTACATGGTGACAGGATCCTCTGCCCAGTTGAGACGCTCATGCAAATTGCTTCATTGTTTTGCGACGTGTTACTGAAATCCCGGCAGGCCGAACAGGAGACAGTTATTCCCATTTCTGGTGGGGTATTTAGATTAATTCTGACTTTTTAGCATTTAGTTTAACCCTCAAGCCCGTCACCCAAGTTACAACTGAAGACAGGTTATTATTAATGTGGGAGATAGCAGTATATACATCTTCAAGTCTGGCATTTAGATAAAGTTGGAAGTCGTTGGCAGAGTACTTATATTTGCAGGACAAAATCGATAAAATATCATTCACTTACAAGAAAAGCAAATGTGTGCCTAATGACGATGATCGCATGGCATTGATGCCCGGGATTCCCCATGTGGGAAAGTTCGGTCGCCGAGCAGCAAGTCTTTTCCGTTGACGACACACTGGGCAACTTGCGTGTCGGTGAAGATGAAATGATGATGAGGACAACACAACACACAGCCGTCGAGCGGAGAAAATCTCCGACCCAGTTGGAAATCGAAACCAGGCCCGGTGCTCTGCAGGCAGACCCGCTCACCGCTCAGCTAAGGAGTCTGACTGTGTGCCTAAGACAACACATTGCTATCTTTTTTCCAAGGAACTTTCCAACCATTCAGCGAACTATTAAAAAAACTTACCTATCCAATTTTTCTGAGTTTTATGCCAAAGTTCACAATAGAAAAAGCTTTGCTGAACCCTAGTAGTATCAACATCGTCGCCTCGCGGTTGTCCATGGCATGTTTCAGGTCATCAGTTACCTTAATTACATCAAGTAGTGCAATGTTCGTTCTGTGGTGTTTATAAAAGCCGGACTGATATTTGTCATATAGGTTAAATTTTCCTTGGTGTGCAGTAATCTGGTTGTGAACAATATACTCCAGATCTTTGGACGAAGCGGGTGATACGCTAATCAGTCCCTAGTTAAAAGACGATTGCGGTTTTTCTATCTTGGGGAACGCTCGGACTAGGCTTCTTTTCCATGTTGTGGGATATACCACATTTACGACAGAGAAACTAAATGTGTCAGTTAAGACAGATACTGAGCTAACGATGGCATTCTTGATCACTTACATGCAGATACAACTGTTGCCTCATTCATAGCTTTCTATCTTCTTGGTGACGTCTAGGTTTTAGGTTTACTTTGGAATGTCTATAAGCAGCATTTCCATCGTTAATCGTTTGACGTATTTCGGTTGTTACCCATGGAGCAGAAGATTTTTTTAAGTGAACTGTGCTTGGAGAAGTATGTCTGCTGGAGAGGGTAGTTTATGGGTTGTGCCTTCAATTTTTGGCTGTCTGGTTATTTGATGCCATGAAGTATCTGAGATATCAGCTGTTAGAACGTCACGGTCTACACGTTTGATGTACAAGGTACACAGTACGATTGGAGTTTTTAGGGCTGCATTTAGTAGGCCAGGAGGTAACGTTTGCTGAGAAGGTTGAAACCGACATTTGTCCTATATTTATGACTCTGTCAATTATTCTCCTTGAAAGAGAGTGATTGTGCGCGGTATAGTGCGTGAAGGGTGAGTGAGAAGTCCCCCGTAACCCTGTTCAAAAATGGTTCAAATGGCTCTGAGCACTATGGGACTCAACTGCTGTTGTCATTAGTCCCCTAGAACTTAGAACTACTTAAACCTAACTAACCTAAGGACATCACACACATCCATGCCCGAGGCAGGATTCGAACCTGCGACCGTAGCAGTCGCACGGTTCCGGACTGCGCGCCTAGAATCGCGAGACCGCCGCGGCCGGCCCGTAACCCTGTAACCCCTGTTTAGTATCAAATGCTATTATGCATGTTGGCAACTGTGTCACCTCCTATCAATTGCAGGAATCCATCTTTACCTGTTTTCGCAATCACAGTCGAGTTTTAATTTGTAGCCTTGGCAGATGTGTTCCGACACAGTTAGACCACTGAGGAGCGCTAAGTGACAAGTGTGTGGGTGCACTAACGACAACACACGAGGCAGACAATGCGACAGCTTATGGGTACGGTATAATAAGGTTCCATGGCGAAAGACAACATTTCTCCATTGGGAAAGACGCGCTTTTGCTTTTGACAGTGCGAAAGTGAGGTCGCGCAGTAGAACGAAGAAGACACGAGAGGAAACATGTGGCAGACTCTCTGCATCCATTGAACAATCTCCTATTAAATCGGCACTTAAACGTGACTCCGAATTCGATATACCGAGGACAACAATGCGAGCTCACAAGAAAAAAGACCATAAGGTCAGACCTTATCTACCGACGTTCGTAAACGAATTAACGGATGCAGACCGAAATGAGAACGGTTTAGCATGTCGTGTTGCCTTACTGCAGTGAACCGTGCCAAGCTTATGTTTTCAGATGAGTGTGTCGTTTATCACAGTTCGCGTGGTACAAATATTGTCGTTGGGTCAAAGAGAATCCTCATACAAAGGGACCCGCCACACGTAACGATATGGGAAGTGATGACATCACAACATCTACTTGGAAAGTAAGTACTCTTTTGGTAGGTTGGTTGATATGCTGGAGGTAACCAAACAGCGAGACCATCGGTCCCATAGGATTGAGGAAGAATTGGGGAGGAAGTCGGCCGTGCTCTTTGAAAAATCGCAGCATTCGATTGAAGTGATTTAGTAAGAGCACGAAAAACATAAAATGGGATGGGCGGAAGAGGATTTTAACCATCCTCCTCCCGAATGCGAGTCCAGGGTGGTAACCACTGCGCCTTTTCTGTCAGTAGCTTTTTTTGAAGGGACTGTGAGTGATGAAAATTATTTACACATGTCACAAGCATGACTAAGATCTCAGCTTGAGGAAAGGGGCTCCACAGAATCGCGTATTGTTGCAGCAAGACAGAACGCCTCCTCACTACACTCTCGCAGTGCGCGAGTTCCTAAATGGACATTTTCCAGGACGGTAGATAGGTCGAGGTTCATCAGCAACCGGCTCCCTTGAAATGGCCACCAAGAGGTCCTCACCTCAATACTCCTGACCACTTGTTATGAGGTGTCATCGAGGCGCATGAATCTGCAGGTTGTTACGCAACAAACGAAGAAATGTTCAATGCTGTTGAGTATGCATTTCACACAACTGGACATACTCAGATTGGTGGTACTGGAACTTCTCACTCATCCTGTAGGTTGTAATTGGAAAATGCTCATCTTGTTACAACTGTACAATCTTCTCAGCTTTATAGTGAAGAAGGTGTCTCTCAGCAATGCTTCATTAAAGTCTTCCATTACAGTGAAGTGTTCATAACGACATTGAAGTGAATTTAATTCCAACAGAAAGAAAGTCAATGAGCTGCTGTCTGGTGCTTTGCAGATGACATCAGTTGAGCAATTCTGACCCTGTGCACTTATTTCGATAATCATGAGTTCAGGTTGTCTCTCTTCAGCGTCTGCATTTTGAGATAAGGTGGTATAAACGCACCGCCACACTCATCTACATCTACATTTATACTCTGCAACCCACCCAACGGTGTGTGGTGTGAGGCACTTTACGTGCCACTGCCATTACCTCCCTTTTCTGTTCCAGTCGCGTATCGTTCGCGGGAAGAACGAATGCTGGAAAGCCTACATGCGCGCTCGAATCTCTTTAATTTTACATTCATAATCTCCTCGGGAGGTACAAGTAGGAGGAAGCCATATATTCCGTACTTCATCCAGAAACGCACCCTCTCGAAACCTGGACAGCAAGCTACATGGCAATGTACAGCACCTCTCTTCCAGAGTCTGCCACTTGAGTTTGCTAACAATCTCCGTAACCCTATCACGCTCGCAAAATAACCCTGTGACGAAACTCGCCGCTCTTTGGATCTTCTCTATTTCCTCTGTCAACCCGACCTGGTACGGATCCCACACTGATGAGCAATATTCAAGTACAGGTCGAACGAGTCTTTTGCAAGCCACCTCCTTTGTTGATGGACTACATTTTGTAAGGACTCTGCCAATGAATCTCAACCTGGTACCCGCCTTACGAGCAATCAATTTTATATGATCATTCCACTTCAAATCGTTCCGCACGCATACTCCCAGATATTTTACAGAAGTAACTGCTGCCAGTGGTTGTTCCGCTATCATATATCATACAATAAAGGATCCTTCTTTCTATGGTTCAAATGGCTCTGAGCACTATGGGACTTAACATCTGAGGTCATCAGTCCCCTAGAACTTAGAACTACTTAAACCTAACTGACCTAAGGACATCACACACATCTATGCCCGAGGCAGGATTCGAACCTGCGACCGTAGCGGTCACGCGGTTCCTGACTAAAGCACCTAGAACCGCTCTGAAGCGGCCGGCCTTCTTTCTATGTATTCGCAAACATTACATTTGTCTATGTTAAGGGTCAGTTGCCACTCCCTGCACCAAGTGCCTATCCGCTGCAGATCTTCCTGCATTTCGCTGCCATTTTCTAATGCTGCAACTTCTCTGTATACTACAGCATCATCCACGAAAAGCCGCATGGAACTTCCGACACTATCTATCATTTAAAAATATTGTGAAAAGCAATGGTCCCATAACACTCCCCTGTGGCACGCCAGAGGTTACTTTAACGTCTGTAGACGTCTCTCCATTGAGAACAACATGCTGTGCTCTGTTTGCTAAAAACTCTTCAATCCGGCCACACAGCTGGTCTGATTTTCCATAGGCTCTTACTTTGTTTATCAGGCGACAGTGCGGAACAATTAGAACGTCTTCCGGAAGTCAAGGAAAATGGCATCTACCTGGGAGCCTGGATCTCATAAACAAATAAAGCGAGTTGACTCTCAGACGGTCGCTGTTTCTGGAATCCGTGTTGATTCCTACAGAATAGATTCTGGGATCCCGGAAATGACATGATACGCGAGCAAAAATCATGTTCTGAAATTCTACAACAGATCTATGTTAGATATAGGTCTATAGTTTTGCGCATCTGCTCGACTACATTTCTTAACAACCGGGACTACCTGTGCTGTTTTCCAGTCATTTGGAACCTTCCGTTCCACTAGAGACTTGCGGTACACGGCTGTTAGAAAGGGGGCAAGTTCTTTCACGTACTCTGTATAGAATCGAATTAGTACCCCGTCAGGTCCCGTTAACTTTCCTCTGTTGACTCACTTCAGTTGGTTTTCTGTTCCTTGGACAGTTCTTTCGATGTCAGGCATTTTTTCGTTCGTGAAGTGATTTAGAGAAGGAACTGCAGTGCGGTCTTCCTCTGTGAAACAGCTTTGAAAAAATGTGATTAGTATTTCAGCTTTACGCGTGTCATCCTCTGTTTCAATGCCATCATCATCCCAGAGTGTCTGGATATGCTGTTTCGAGCCACTTACTGATTTAACGTAAGATCCGAACTTCCTAGAATTTTCGGTCAAGTCGCTATATAGAAATTTACTTTCGAATTCACTGAACGCTTCACGCATAGCCCTCCTTACGCTAACTTTGACATGGTTTAGCTTCTGTTTGTCTCAGAGGTTTTGGCTGCGTTTAAACCAGCAGTGAAGCTGTCTTTGCTTTCGCAGTAGTTTCCTAACTTTGTTGTTGAACCACGGTAGGTTTTTCCCGTCCCTTACAGTTTTACTCGGCACGTACCTGTCTAAAACGAATTTTAAGGTTGCCTTGAACTTTTCCTATGAACACTCAACACTGCCAATGTCGGAACAGAAATTTTCGTTTTGATCTGTTAGGTAGTCTGAAATCTTCCTTCTGTTACTCTTGCTAAACAGATAAACCTTCCTCCCTTTTTTTATATTCCTATTTACTTCCATATTCAGGGCAACGGCCTTATGATCACTGATTCCTTGTTCTGCACTTACAGAGTCGTAAAGGTCGGGTCTCTTTGTTATCAGTAGGTCCAAGATGTTATCTCCATGAATCGGTTCTCTGTTTCATTGCTCGAGGTAATTTTCGGATAGTGCACTTAGTATAACATAGCGTTTAATATGTTACAAATTATTACCAAGATGGCGAGCGTCCACACTCTTGAAGATAGACGTGAATCATTCCGAAAAGGCTTACAACGTTCAAGAAACGGCTTTAAGTGGTCACTCTAAGACTATGCTGCTATCCCGTAAGTATCGTGCCCGCAGTGAAATGAGGATAAGATGAAACTAATAAAAGCACGCAGGGAGGTATTTAAACCGCTCCATACGTGAATGAAGATGTAAAAGCAATAATAACTGGTTATGGAACGAATCTTCTGCCATGCACTTCACAATGATTCACTGAGTATAGATGTGGATGTAGATGAAAGTGTAGAAGTAGAATTTTCATAAACGCAGTCTTTACGTGATAAAAGGCTACAACCGCTTTCTAGGACACACCTGCTAGGTTCTGCTGTCACTAAGGAGTAGTCTTAGCCTGGCCTATCACCCAGACTCGTCATTACCGAATTTATTACAAAGAATCAGTTCGATTAGTAACAAAAGGTAGCGCAACTATGCCGACGTTTCCCTTGGGACCACAAGTTCTATATAAAGCTGGAGCTTTTAGCTTGCCTCTGAGGGAAGAACACACACTTCTCTCATCAACATACTTCGCCTCTGGACCAAATACACATGTATTTTGGGTGCCATGTCTTTAGAATCTCTCCTGAATTCTGAAGACTGAGAACTTAAAGAAGACTACCAGTCTCCAATGAGTAATTGTTATAATCTTCTCACTGCCCGATAAACATGGTAACATAACGCCTCTTTTCAGAAAAACGCAAAATAATCTTTCTACATATGGACTGCTATGTAACAATTCAGATGTTATTTAAATGAATATATTCACAATATCATAACGACTGTACAGAATGAATACTAAAAATTTGTTTCCTTTAAGTGCACTTGTAGAAAAAAGGCAAAGACTGTTTGAAAGCCAATCTCTGTAACTCTTATGTGGTGATAATCTTTGGTCCAAGAAGTCGTAATTTATTTCTTTTAATCTGCGAAAAGGGACGATTTCCTTTGTCTTCTTCCTCTCTTGACCGCCACACAGATCAAATGTGCGTTGTTTGTAATCCTGTTACCTATAACAAGTGGAAATATTATCTCAAAATGTGCTTAAATTCGTAAAACAATCCACTTTTCCGTTCTGTCTTATTTGTATGAAGTAAATGGTTTTGGCCACTAAGTATCAGTTGGAAGCGAGTTGCCTGGCGTTGCAACAATCGAGCGCCAAAAGTGCCCAATTTTTAGTTCTTTATCATTTTAAAGTTGAGCTGTCATCATTTCCCGAAAGAGGATTAACTCTTTACATAGTAATTTTCTTTGCATGGATTCTAACTACGCACATGATTGAGCATCACGAAGGAGGTCATAATCCAGTAATGATCATTTTGACCTGGGTTTAATTTTCATTGGTTTTCTGGCGGTAAAGGTATCAACGCATGTCATTATGAGGAAACAAGAGCTCCTGGTTGCAATGTTAAAATCTTTTATTATTTCCTAATGACGATTTCACCTTTGTTTAAGCATCTTGGGATTGGTCTACGGTAGAAATACAGACCTCCATGACAGTGGCGTGACACCAACTAGTATTCGGAGCCACCTTGTGTGCTCTTATGCTCTCCCGTTATGGCAATGTATTTTAATACAATTTATTTATTTATTTATTTATTTATTCTATGAATCTAAGCGTTTTATCAGCAATTTTTGGAACATCAGTCGTGTATAATAACTGTCATGGTTTGTTGTTATGGCAAGATTTAGCAGTTGAACACCATCTCAGTTCACAGCCTGCAGGCGTCATATGCCGAGAGCTGCGTCCATTAGTCCTGGGAGCCTTGCGTGTTTCATATCCCGTGTGATGAGTGTGGCCAGAATATGCAGTACAACGTCAGCATGTTTCCGTTTGGTATGAATTGGATTGCGCATATACTTTGTGATCAAAAGTATCCGGACACCCAATAAACATACGCTTTCCATATTAGTTGCATTGTGCTGCCACCTACTGCTACGTACTCCATAGCAGTGACCTCAGTAGTCATTAGGCATCATGAGAGAGCACAATGGGGTGCTCCGCGGAAATGACGGACTTGGAACGTGGCCAGGTGATTGGGTGTCACTTGTGTCACGTCTATACGCTAGATTGCAACACTTCCAACCATTCCTAGGTCCGATGTGGTAGTGAACTAGAAACGTGAAGAAACACGTACAGCACAAAAGCGTACACGCTGACCTCGTCTATTGACTGACAGAGACCGCCGAGTGTTGAAGAGGGTCGTAATGTGTAATAGGCAGACATCTATCCTGACCATCACACAGGAATTCCAAATTGCATCAGGATCCACTGCAAGAACTATGACATTAAAGTGGGAGGTGAGAAAACTTGGATTTCGTGATTAAGTGGTTGCTCATAAGCCACACATCCCGCCGGTAAATGCCAAACGACACCTCGCTTGTTGTAAGGAGCGTAAACATCGGGCGACTAAACAGTAAAAAACGACGAATCACGGTACACAATGTGGCGATCAGATGGCAGAGTGTCTGTATAGCAAATGCCCGGTGAACGTCATCTGCCAGCGTTTTTATTGCCAACAGCAAAATTCGTTGGCGGTGGTGTTATGGTGCGGCGGTGTTTCTCATGGTGGGGCTTGCACCCCTTGTCGTTTTGCGTGACACAGTCAGAGGACAGGCCTACACTGATGTTTTAAGCAACTTTTTGCTACCCACTGTTGAAGATCAATTCGGGGATGGCAAACGCATCTTTCAAAACGATCGAGCACCAGTTCATAATGCACGGAGTGTGGCGGAGTGGTTACGAGACAAAAATGGACTGACCTGAATCCTATAGAACGCCTTTGGGGTGTTTTGGAACACCCACTCCATGCCAGGCCTCACGGGCCGACATCGATACCTCTCCAAGAAACATCCTAGCACCGGACTGAGCGTATGCCCGCAAGAGTGGAAGGCTAAGTGTGCGCCAACATCGTACTGAATTCCAGCATTACCGATCGAGAGCACCACGAACTTGTAAGTCATTTTGAGCCAGGTGTCCGGATAGTTTGATCACATAGTGTATGCAGCAATAAGACAATTTGCCGTTTTCTCCTTATTTCTAGTATGGGTTGTCGATTTAGGGACAAATCAGGTTACAAAAAAAAATACCTTTCGTTCATCTTCTGTTCATCTTTACAGGTTCAAATGGTTCAAATGGCTCTGAGCAGTATGGGACTCAACTGCTGTGGTCATTAGTCCCCTAGAACTTAGAACTACTTAAGCCTAACTAACCTAGGGACATCACACACACCCATGCCCGAGGCGGGATTCGGACCTGCGACCGTACCAGGAGCGCGGCTCCGGACTGGAGCGCCTAGAACCGCACGGCCACCGCGGTCGGCATCTTTACAGGCCGAGGCGCAGTGTTTTTAAATCTTTGACAGAGAGCATCTACCTGTTGGGATGTCTTTATGTGCTGTATCCCCGTACTTATCTCTACCAGATATCAGCAAGTTCTTTGATATATTCTTGGTAATCCAATCTCAATATATGGGGTCGGCTTCTATTAGGAGATTCTGCATTTCTTCCGTAAACAGAAAATGTCTAAATAAAGGTGAAATACGTCGTTGGGAAACAGTAAAAATTTTAACACTACGACAAAGACTGCTTGTTCCTTAATATCATACATACATATTGCTTTACGAACTCCGTCATTAAATGGATGGAATCTGACTGTGTTAAATGTATAGTGCTCAGGGCCGAGCGGGCGGAATGACGCCCCGGTTCGGCTCAGTAACAGAGTTGTGGTCGAGAAAAGCACTTGATTAATCTTCTGTTAAACGTTTTGTCGATGTCAGTATGAAGCAGAGATGCTGCACTCTGGTGCAGCAGACCGCGGACGGTCAACAGACGAGTGGTTTCCTCCCCAGTTGGATGGAATTCGCGTATGTATCCTGTGCTGTTGACAACGGAGCTGATGTCCGGATCCATAGCTGAGTGGTCAGAAAGCAATGTGAGGTTCCCAGGTTTGATTATTGCTCGAATGGGAAATTTTCTCCGGCCGCGGGCTGGGTGCTGTGTTAACTCCATCATCGTTTCATCCTCATCGACACGCAAGCGCCGAAGTGGCGTCAGCTGAAGAGAACTGCACCAGGCGCCCGGTCTACCAGACGGGAGGCCCTAGCTATAGTCATATTTCAATTCATCAGACCAGGTAGCGGCCAGCGGTCAGTCAGTAGACCTAGGCCCTGACGTCAGCGGCGCTATCTGTTGGGGAACGACCACACCCAGGCCACTCAGGTATGGCTTGCGTCTTCTGTCATGGCAAAGGAAGACTTTCACCCACGGAACAAGACCCACTGCTTCCTGGCAGAAGTCTTATGGCGGCAGATGCAGGTAGCAGATCTGCCGCACTACGGCATCAAGACCCACCAGGTGGACTTAGTTCGAGAGGCAGTCTCCCCAACCTGGTCTAGAACCTGTGGCGCATCTGGTGGAACCCCGTCGTCTCGTCCTCTAACGCAGTCATTGTACTGTCACTAGGACCCAATCTAATCCGTCCCAAAGCCACAGTTATCTACACTCCTGGAAATTGAAATAAGAACACCGTGAATTCGTTGTCCCAGGAAGGGGAAACTTTATTGACACATTCCTGGGGTCACATACATCACATGATCACACTGACAGAACCACAGGCACATAGACACAGGCAACAGAGCATGCATAATGACGGCACTAGTACAGTGTATATCCACCTTTCGCAGCAATGCAGGCTGCTATTCTCCCATGGAGACGATCGTAGAGATGCTGGATGTACACCTTCTAGAGCACGTTGGGTGGCACGGGATACATGCAGACGTGCATTGTCCTGTTTGAACAGCAAGTTCCCTTGCCGGTCTAGGAATGGTAGAACGATGGGTTCGATGACGGTTTGGATGTACCGTGCACTATTCAGTGTCCCCTCGACGATCACCAGAGGTGTACGGCCAGTGTAGGAGATCGCTCCCCACACCATGATGCCGGATGTTGGCCCTGTGTGCCTCGGTCGTATGCAGTCCTGATTGAGGCGCTCACCTGCACGGCACCAAACACGCATACGACCATCATTGGCACCAAGGCAGAAGCGACTCTCATCGCTGAAGACGACACGTCTCCATTCGTCCCTCCATTCACGCCTGTCGCGACACCACTGGAAGCGGGTTGAACGATGTTGGGGTGTGAGCGGAAGACGGCCTAACGGTGTGCGGGACCGTAGCCCAACTTCATGGAGACGGTTGCGAATGGTCCTCGCCGATACCCCAGGAGCAACAGTGTCCCTAATTTGCTGGGAAGTGGCGGTGCGGTCCCCTACGGTACTGCGTAGGATCCTACGGTCTTGGCGTGCATCCGTGCGTCACTGCGGTCCTTTCCCAGGTCGACGGGCACGTGCACCTTCCGCCGACCACTGGCGACAACATCGATGTACTGTGGAGACCTCACGCCCCTCGTGTTGAGCAATTCGGCGGTACGTCCACCCGGCCTCCCGCATGCCCACTATACGCCCTCGCTCAAAGTCCGTCAACTGCACATACGGTTCACGTCCACGCTGTCGCGGCATGCTACCAGTGTTAAAGACTGCGATGGAGCTCCGTATGCCACGGCAAACTGGCTGACACTGACGGCGGCGGTGCACAAATGCAGCGCAGCTAGCGCCATTCGACGGCCAACACCGCGGTTCCTGGTGTGTCCGCTGTGCCGTGCGTGTGATCATTGCTTGTACAGCCCTCTCGCAGTGTCCGGAGCAAGTATGGTGGGTCTGACACACCGGTGTCAATGTGTTCTTTTTTCCGCGGTGGTCTCGCGGTTCTAGGCGCGCAGTCCGGAACCGTGCGACTGCTACGGTCGCAGGTTCGAATCCTGCCTCGGGCATGGATGTGTGTGACGTCCTTAGGTTAGTTAGGTTTAAGTAGTTCTAAGTTCTAGGGGACTGATGACCACAGCAGTTGAGTCCCATAGTGCTCAGAGCCATTTTTCCATTTCCAGGAGTGTATATCGCTGTGAGGCGCATTTGTTGCACTATTACCCCGCACCTAGTCGCATAGCTCGTAACATAGATCTTGCCCTGGTGTGGTGACACCATTGTGCCTATTCTGGCTTTTACCACTGCGGATTTCGTACGTCGCAGTTCACGTCTAGCCCACCTTACGATCATCTGCGTACCTGTTATTATAACTTGTATGTCGCCACACTGCATTCACCAGCCAGCGGTAGCTATCACAATGGTCCACAGCTGCAAATTCGATCCTGTAACTGATAATACGGACGGTTCAGCTAACAAAATGGAACCGCAAGCTGAAGATGATGAGTTAGGGCCGTTTGTGAAATTGTATAAAAGATTGGAAACAACGACGAAATGGAATTCGAAGGAAAATTTCGATAGATCACCAAAATTTGACGTCTTCGGTCAAATCAGAACGCCTGTAAGTGCACACTTGAGAAAAATCAGTCCAACCAGGCTGACTTTCAGTACAAATTTGATGATTCTCTGTCCAAACTGAACGTCATTCCTGAAGCTATAAGGAAGTTGACAGACGAGGTTAGAAGATACAGTTGTAACAAACCAGGTTTGAAGAACCTGTTCAGGAACTAACAGAACGAATGAGTAACTTAGCCATTGAACAGGACGACTAATTGAAAGTACAATTTTATGTACAGAGCCAGTGTTCTTCACATGAATTTTCGAGATGGGTATCTGGTTAAGACGCAGAGATTAACGAAAATCTCGAGTCTGAATTGTAAGTTGCTGTACAATATGTTATCACTGGAACGTTATCCGTACGAGATGCTTCAGAAGATCTAATTCAATCTGAATGGGTCCAATTAAAACTGTAATAACAAGGGAACAGTATTTTACGACATGTTGAAAACTGCCCTGAAGAGAACACCGAGAGAAACAGTGTCGAAATTTTAGCTCCCAAGTATATAAGAAAATGTAGAAAATTGCCAAATTCTTAGTCCGCTAGGCGGATGGAGCAGTAAGGTGTAGCAGAAATTGCATGTTCAACATGTCAGGAACATATCCTTGGTTGGCTGTACATCAGCAAACAGGTAACTCGGCACAATGCGATTGTAATTTATAAAATGAATTTCAGTTTCCCTTGATAGTTTGTCTGGCACAATTGGTCACTGTTACTATTCTCTCTAATTTTTTCTTTGTATGTATGCTTGCCAATAGCCTCTGTCCTCTGCAGGTTGCAGACAGTAATGTGAAATCCAGTTAAAAGTTTCCAAACACGCAGACATGAAATATGAAGAACATGATATGCAGTCGAAATCAGCGACTTCTCAAGAAGGCGAACGTATATGCTACTTATTAGTCAACTTTTAACATTTCTACCAAACATTTCGTTAGAAACTCTAGAAACATTATAAGAAACAGGAAAGACATCTGATAATGCCGTAAATTGTAATGTGACGTAAAAAATAAACAACAACATTGTACACTTTTTGCTTGAGCGAATTAGGGAGAGAACGCTTAAAGTTAATCATTGTTGAAAGCCAATTTCGTTTTCTGTTATCTAAACGTGAATTGTATCATTGGAGGTAACACTGATACCAAGTACGAAATGTGCACCAAAATGAAATTCACAAAATTGTGAAACACAAATAATTTGTAAGACTAGAACTTTTAGTGAGATCTACGAGACTGGGTCCTCTGAATTGCAAGTCAGATGAACATTAGTATTTTCCAGGCTTCTTCGACGTGATTGAACAAATGCAGGAAATAATACGGAAAAGCAAGTCACACATTTTTGAAATTTACTTCACGTAAACACGTAGAGCAGACTTCATTAATACGTAAAACTATAGAGGACTTCGTAGCTGACGTGAAGAAGAAGATCCTTACTGTGTATAAAGCCAATCAATGAGGTTTTAAGCAAGAATGGCGTGCAAACCACACTTTATCAATACGAGCGAAAAAAGACAGAGTCCTCTGTGAAATCGAAGAAGGCTCTCACAAATTCATATACAACGGTCTCAATAAAAAGTATCAGTTGATTACTGGTTCCGCAGCTTTATACCTGTCTTCAGGAACATCAACGCAAATCTGGAAAAATAGTGAAACATTTTCAACATTACTTAAGAAACGTCACCTAACGAGATGCAGAAAATCATTAATCGCTTTAATAAGATTCTTGGCCTACACATAATGACCTTCTGTCTTTAGGAAAATGAAAAGACTGTTGATATAATACGGATTCCACCTTGAACTAGTACCATGATTCAGACTCTCCGCAAAGAATTTTTCCGAGAGTGAAAAGCAGTTTTCAGAAGAATGGCAGAAAATTTAATTTCCGTTAGCTCTTCGTCATTTCGGATGTGTCAGTGGAACAGTATTTTTAAACTTCAGTCATTCATTGATTGCCAGTTTGCATTACCACGTTTTACTAATTTGACTAAGTACACCTGTTACGCTACGCAATATGCGGAATAAGGCCATGATCATTTCTTATTCCAGTTCAGTTTTGCCTAAATGAAACTACTAATTACTGTGAAGTGCCTGACTGCATTAATTATTCTTTTATCAGTTGTGCCTGGTGTAATGCTAATGTTAGTTTTCGTCATCCAATAAGTACTCGGTATTTTTGTGAAGACAGCAGAGAATAAACAAGGAAACCTCTCACTGCAGCACACATTATTAAAAAATTATCAAAAGATCTGTGAAGTAGGAATAGTTACAAAAAATTTAATGTCAATAAATTAAGGCCCCGACTAATGGAAGCTGTCTATGATGTGTATCGTACACTGCTTTGAGTTTCTTTCCTCTGCTACTCGCTTGTATGAGAATTACATCTGCAATGCTTTAACTGACAATATGAGCTGCAAGTATAGTGATAATTAATGATTTGAGAAATTTTTTAGTATGGTTAAAGTGCTTAAAATTCGCATGTTGCAGTTTCGATTTCGACCTGCGAGGCACTACATTCTCTTGTCATAGCTGCGTTTGTTTGCTTGTTCCACGATCGCTACACGCCGCAATGTTCTCTTGTCACAGTTACATCTGCTTATTCACCGATTCGTGAACTAAGCAGGAAGAACTGTGCTAACCGCTGCTATAAGCGGTTCTTCATGTGTCAAAAATGAGTAACTTTAACATACATTAGAAAGATACTTGCAGTGGGCTTTTGCAGCTAAAATTTTGACCGTTAATTTCTGTTGCTGTATTGCTGTATTCTTGCTCCCCTCGGGGGCTCAGTATTCGTTTGCTGAGTACGTCTTGGCGACCCCGGTGTTTCTGAGCTGGTGACTGGTAAGCGGCACAAGCTCCCTGTCACCTTTAGCACTGGGCATGCTTCAGCTTCGGCAGTGGACCGTTGTGTGTCACAGGGAACGGGGATCTTGGATTGATCGCCCGGACAGCGAGAATGGTAAAACCCTGTATAAAAAAAAATTCAAAGTGTGCTTCGCGCTGATGACATGCATGGCTGTAGACGTGAAACAGTCGTTAGCGGACAACCTCTGCGGAACCTGCCGCACCTCAGTTGTATAAGGCTTACCAAGACACGAGGGCTTTTATCTAGGTGGACTTTTAGTTCCCTAACTGTTGGTGGGACCGAGATGGGTCCATCGATGTTTTATTTTCCAACTCCTAGTGGGATCTGTGGACCACTGATAGGTAACAACACTTAATCAAATAAGAGGGCTCGGGTAAACAGTCCTCTTGACTCGGTCATTTGTAGCATGACGCTACCTGTTTCTCAGAATGTGTTTCTAATATTTAAGAGAAAAGAGGTCAGTTGGGAAGAGATTTCATCATTTTATATACAAGAAGGACTGGAGGGCATTGAAGGAACATTAAGTTCTGTCAAGCGCTTGCGGAACGGGACCCTGTAGGTCGCTAGTCCAGTTGCCAACAAATGCAGAACCTTCAAGACGCTCAGTGCCTTCGTAAGTACCCAATAGAAACTAAACTTCACAACACCTTCAACTACAGCAAAGGAGTTGTGACATGCAGAAGTCTGGTTGATTCCACGAGATGAACTGAAAGCTGAATGGTCCCATGAAGGCATTGTTGACGTTTCGAACAATATGAAAACAGTGGAAGGCTGGCAGTCTAGTAAAATCAGACTCGTTTATACTGACGTTCATCACCACGGATCTTCCAGAGCACGTTAGGGCTAGCTTCCTTTGTCTTAGCGTAAGATCTTATTTCCTGGACCCGATGCGCTGTTCTAAGTACCAGCTCTTTGGACAAACTGCTTGTGACGAATCTGGGAAGACCGCCGATGAAAGAGTTGGCTGTCCACCTCTTGAGAAATGTGTCAACTGCTCGGGGATCACCCTCTCTGCAGTAGGGACTGTAGTATCTTTCTTGTAGAAAGGAAGGTACAGGAAATGAAAACAACTGAACGCATCTCATATAGAGAGACACAAAATCTCTATGAGGCCATGCATCCCGCACCGATAGCTACCCCCTTTGCATCTGTTATTAAACAGTCAGTCTCTAAAATCTATGCTGCAACACAAACGGAGGTTGCCAGGGTCAGCTCTAGTACCTGCAAGTACACTTGTTCTGCCTCAGTTATTTCGAAGCCCATACTTCCACATGTGACTAGGCTGTGGGTGCAGAGCTCCTTGCCCCTCTGAAGGTTAAGCCTGGTCCACCATGCAGTTCTGGTGCTATTACTGCAACCACCACTTTTTTGGACCCAAAGCCCACTCAGAGCAAAAAGTGCAAGACAAAGGCTCAGTCTATAACAGAGACAGGAAGTCAATTGTACGATGATGTCAAACTTGTCCTCCCTTGTCTCTTGATTCTTCATTATAACAAATAGAAACTGATGACAGACATCTCGTCCCAAAGCTCAGCCGCCTCATAAGGCAAGCCCCCCTTCCAGGTGGAAAGATAGAGTGAAAGTGCAGCCCCTGTGATAGATGGCTCCCATCGTTCAGTGGAACGTTAATGGGTTCAGGATCCTTGTGGAGGAACTGAAGCTCTTAGCACTGGTACGCCCAGTGTATGTCTATTTGCAGGAAACGCTTTTTAAGCATTAGATGCGCCTGTCCTATAGGGCTGTACAGTGTTTCTCAAGCACTACCTGACTGGGGAGAGGGCAAAAGGAGGTGTTCTTTTGTTTGTAAATAATGCATACCACTCCTGTGCTCTCCGCCTGGCTACCGACCCGCAAGCAGTTTCTGATGAAATTCACATGTGTCGGAGGATCACCGTTTGTTCACTGTATTTACCTCCTTCTGATGCAGTAGACTCTGAGGCTCTCACACATCTTTCTCCTCTTGGGATGCTCACCATATCTTGTGGGACTCGATCTCCACTTGCCGTATTGGTTGGGTTTTGGCGGCCCTCACAACTCCCAAGAGCTGTGCCTTATAAACACTGGTACTCATTTCTGTGCTACAGGTGGGTCATTCTTGCCCATTGACGTCTCTCTCTGCTCTCAAATCCTTCCAGACTCTGTTCAGTGGCAAGTAACTGAAGACCTTAATTCCAGTGACCACTTCCCAATCCGCATTTACTTACTGGATGGAGCACCACCTGAAGAGAAGCCACCAAAATGGATGATCAGCGTGGTAACTGGATTCTCTTCAGCCAGCTGGGTGTGTTTGCACACAGCAACGGTATCAAAGAATGGGTAGACTACATCGCATGAGTGATCCATCATGCCACTGACTTATCAATCCCCATGTCTTCTGGTCATTTTAGGAAGTGACATATTCCTTGGTGGACAGATGCGTGCCTTTGAGCAATCTGTGAGAGGCGTTAGGCTGTTCGATGTTTTAAATGCCGACCGGCAGCCGACAACCTGTGGGTCTTCCAAGTCGGGAGGGCCAATGCTTCACAAATCATTAGGGAGAGTAGGAAAAGGTCATGACCGGCATTTCTGGACTCCATCAACCGTTCTCAACCTTTCCACTTCTTCTACAAAAGTATGATAAGTCATCCAGAGGATTAAACCTTCCAGAGGACTTACAGTAAATACACTCGTCTACCAATAGCAGCAATACTGAAACAAGGGTATCTGCAAACCTGGTGACATCACTCAGATGCTCGCCGACCATTTTGCTAAATGCCATGCAGGATCCGACTTTTCGACACTATCATGCGACTGTAGAGAGGGGAGTGTTGGTCTTCAGATCCAACAATTTTGAGACTCACAACTACCCTTTCTCTATGTGAGAACTGGAATCGGCTCTGTCTGAGGCTCGTGATACTGCACTTGGTCACGACTGCATGCTCTGACATTTGCCAATGGCATCAGAGGATATCCTCCTCGAATGCTTTAGTCCCATATGACAGGCAGGTATCTTCCCCAACTGACGAAAAGAGGCACTTTTGATAACTCTCCTGAAATCAGGAAAAGCCAGCCGGTGTGGCCTTGCGGTTCTAGGCGCTTCAGTCTGGAACCGCGTGACCGCTACGGTCACAGGTTCGAATCCTGCCTCGGGCATGAATGTGTGTGACGTCCTTAGGTTAGTTTGGTTTAAGTAGTTCTATGTTCTGGGAGACTGATGACCTCAGATGTTAAGTCCCATAGAGCTCAGAGCCATTTGAACCATTTTTTTTTTAAATCAGGAAAGGACCGAACATGTCCCAGTAGTTATCGAAGTATCGCCTTAACGATCTGTGTAGGAAAGACCCTGGAACGAATGGTTAATCGTCGTCTGGTCTGGTTGTTAAAGACGAAGCAACTCCCTAGCTTCACTCAGTGTGGATTCAGAAGATTCCTGTCCGCTGTCGACAACCTGACTCTACTAGGGGCAACTATTCAGCAGACTTTTCTGTGTAAACTTCACTTTATCGGCATCTTCTTCGACATCAGTAAGGCGTAAGATACTACCTGGAGACAATGTATTCTGGGACAACTGCATCAGTGGGGCTTTCGAGGCCACGTCCCTAGCGTCATATGGTCTTTTCTGTCTCAGAGGTGTTTTAGGACCCTAGTTGGTGCCTCGCTGTCATATCGATTTGAGCAGGTGAGAGGTGTCACTCAGGGAAGCTTTATAAGTGTTGCCCTCTTTGCCATAGCCATAAACAGTACCATATCTAAGGTAAGGAGTCCTGTACAGTGCTTATTATTTGTGATGGTTTTGCTGTTTTCTGTTCCTCCTCCAGTGCTGCAGCATTGAGCCGTCAGTTGCAGCTTACATTGCTCAAGTTAGAGAAGTGGTCTGTAAAGACATGTATTCAGTTTTCTGCAGGTAAATGTGGGTGTGTTCATTTTAATAGTTCTCGTCATATTTTTAATTTGCCTGACTTGCATATGCGGGACACCATTATACGTTTTGGAGACTCAGTAACGTTCCTGGGCTTCATTTTTGACTCAGAACTGTCATGATTGCCGCACCTGAGAGCTCTGAAAGTCAGAATCACCAAAGCACTGAACATCATCAAGTGCCTTAGCTAAATGTCTTGGAGAACGGACAGGGTACGTGTGCACCAGTTTTGCAGGGCTTTAGGCCTTTCGAGCGTTCGCAGCTGGCCTAGTGTATGGATCAGACGGACCTTCTTATTTGACGATGATTGACGCTGTCCAGCTTGAGAGGATTCGGCTGGCCTGAATGCTTATAGGACCAGTCCCATACCCCGTCTCTTTTCTGAGGCTGGGGATCCGCCACTCACCATCCGGCGATGCGTCAGGCGCGTAAGTTCCTTGCAGCTCCGACTTAGTGCAGTACAGGAGACACTGCACTCCTGATTCTGTTTTTAATTCGATATTTTCCGACATTTTATATCAGCACCACAACTACGTATTTGTCTTTACGGATGGATCTAAGAAGGAGAATTCCTTTGGTTGCTTTGCTGTTTTCCCAGATCATGTCCTCAAGATCCGAATGCCTCCAGAATCTACGGTCTTTCATGCAGAGGTACATGCAATCTGACGGGCACTGGAACAAATGTGACGTTCTTTCAGAGCTAAATATCTTGTCTGTTTCGATTCTCTTAGCGCCCTTCATTCTCCCTAACGATTGTACCCAGCAGATAAAGTAATCCAGAATATCCAGGATGCCATCCTCCACTATAACTACAGGGGATGGATGTGTCATTCTGCCTGGGTGCCAGGGCTCATGGGTATTGTTGGAAACGATAGGGTGGATCTAACAGCCAAGGAGCCGTGTCGTGATCTCAGGTGTTTCAGTGTGCCATCCCCATGCCCCCTATCACCCAGGTGTTGAAGGACAAAGTCATGCGTCGATGGGAGGACGAGTGACTGGAAGCGACTGACAACCAGCTCCGTGTCGTGAAGCCCACACTCTGTCGTGGCGTACTTCCTTCCTAGCACGTCGACGAGACGAGGTACTTCTTATTCGTCTTCGCATAAGCCACTCCCTATGACGCATGGTTTCTTACTCTGGCGAGAGGACCCTCCAATGTGTGGTGGTTGTGGCGTGCAGATCACAGTGCGTCAAGTGTTATTGGACTGCGTTTTATTTTCTGACCAGCTGGTCGCGGCCGACTGGCCGACGGATCTCGTCACCTCGAGAGCATGAGTGTGCAACAGTTTCATACTTTACGTCAACATTCGTTTGTTTTGATAAGTTTAAAAGCGCTCGATGTTGAGAGCCCAAAATACACAAACATACACTCTCTCTCTCTCTCTCTCTCTCTCTCTCTCTCTCTCTCTCTCTCTCACACACACACACACACACACACACACACACACACATACACACACACGTATGCTTGCTGTGTGACAAATTTCAGGATTGGTTTCGACTGTGGTCCTTGAAAACATGTCTGTACCGGTTAGAGAAGTGGGGAGGGAGCTGTTCACTGTTCAAGACATACTGTATAAGGCATGCCCTGTTGGTATAAGGGCAGATGATACTCATAATATTATGAGTCAATTTGACAGAATAAATGGAGACAAAATAGATCGTAGTGGCCAGTCACGTAACTGTGTTACATTAAAGAGCGAAATGAAACTGATACGCCTGCCTAATATCGTGTAGGGTCCCTGCAAGCTGGCAGAAGTGCAGCAGCACGACGTGGCATGGACTCAACTAATGTCTGAAGTAGTGCTGGAGGGAACTGACACCATGAAACCTGTAGGGCTGTACATAACTCGGTGAGAGTACGAGGGGATGGATATCTCTTCTGAACAGCAAGTTGCAAGACATCCGCGATTTGCTCACTGATGTTCATGTCTGGGGAGTTTGGCAGCCAGCAGAAGTGTTTAAACTCATGAGAGTGCTCCGGAATCCACTCTGTTACAATTCTCGACGTATGGGGTTTCGCATTGTCGTGCTAGACTTGTCCAAGTCCTTCGGAACGCACAATTTACATGAATAGATGGAGGTGACCAGATAGGATGCCCATGTACATGTCATCTGGCAGAATCATATCTCGACCTATCAGGGGTCCCATATCACTCCAACTGCACACGTCCCACACCATTACAGAGCCTCTACCAGTTTGAACAGTGCCTTGCTGTCATGCAGGGTCCATGGATTCATGATGTTTTCTCCATACCCATACACGTCCATCCACTCAATACAATTTGAAATGAGCCTCGTCTGACCAGGCAACATGTTTCCAGTCATCAACAGTCCAATGTTGGTGTTGACGGGCCCAGGCGAAGCGTGAAGCTTTGTGTGGTACAGTCATCATAGGTAGAAGAGTCGGCCTTTGCCTCCGAAAACCCATACCGATGACGTTTCGTTGAATGGTTCGCACGCTGACACTTGTTGATGGCGCAGCGTTGAAATCTGAAGCCATTTGCGGAAGGGGTGCACTTCTGTCATGCTAAACGATTCTCTTCAGTCGTCATAGGTTCCATTCTTGCAGGATCTTTTCCCGCCTGCAGCAATGTTGGAGATTTGATGTTTTACCGGATTCCTGGTATTCACCATACACTCGTGAAATGGTCGTACTGGAAAATCCCCACTTCATCGCTACCTCGGAGGTGCTGTGTCCCATCGCTCGCACGCCTGCTATAACACCACGTTCAAACTCACATAAATGTTAATAACATGCCATTGTAGCATCAGTAACCGATCCAACAAATGCGCCAGCCACTTGTTGCCAACCGCAGCACCGTATTCTGCCTGCATGCATACACCTGTATTTGAATATGCAAGCCTATATCAGTTTCTTTGGCGCTTCATTGTATATGGGTGAGGCAACTCCTACTTTGTTATCTGCTTTATTACAAGAAATTTTATTAAAATATAGAAAATTCAAACTACTTTCTGCTGAGGAAAATTTTGCAGTTCCAGTTATTTTCATAAGATTATTTACAGGCAGTTTGCCTAGGACCTTGACTGAGTTACAGTACTGTTCACTATAGGATTTATCAGAGGTGGAGCAGCCCTATGGGTAAGAAAAACTGCGGACTGTTGTCAAATATACGAGCTGCTTGAGGGAAGTCTCCAGGTGTAGGCAAAGACAAAGTATTGGTCTACGAGTGTATGGGAAAGACTCCGGAAAGAAGTTTTTGATCTGGAGCCCTTCAGTAGCCGACAAGGTGACTTACGCAAATACTTTGAAAAATACATGAACAAAACATGGTACTGGAATAAAATAAGTTCATATTTGAATGAACTGCGATTTCGTATACTAAATATACAGAAACAAAAACTATCATCTGTTAATTAAGTGACTGATACTAACATAATTAGGCTGTAAGATCATGAAGTCAGCAAATAAGAAATCCACTTAATGTCTACTGTACTTATGTATCTGTAAATAGTAACAATAAAGTACGTAGAATAAGATTATTTTAACATTTTCCCTTTGCTTCAGCCCACCATATGTACCGATGTAGTTCTTACCCCCCATCGGCATGCATTTCGTCGATGGAAAATAATTATCATGACAAAGTCTATGCTGCAAATGCTCAAAGGTGTGTGAGATAAATAATTCAAATATGTTGCAGCTTCCATTCGGCCCGCTGGTGACCTCATAACAACTTTCCATGCTGTTTTTCAATCGTTCGCGTTCTCCTGTTGTTCTACACTCTTTGATCGCCAAACACTGCAGAAAATAGAGCACTTAGTTTTGAACATTACAATACACACACCATCATTTTTAGTTTTATTGGACAAGAAAAGCTGCTTCAAAATACAGACACAATCATATTTTACAGCTAGCAGGTCGGAACAGCTCCTGTAGGGTATGTAGCAAAATACTGTTACAGTTATGAGAAGACTGTTTATCTAGTGAAAGTGTTGTGGTTGAGCACCAGTTCTGATCACTAAAAGTGATGCATGTTTAGATACAAATGAAACCATGCACTTCTGGGCTGTCTTTAACAAGGAAATGAGGATGAAAAACGACTACGCTCGTGTATGGAGCACTATCTAAATCATAGTGACTCGAGTGATTGTAACTTCTCTCCTGCATCTGACAATGATCCAGCCCACACTCCTCAAGGTTCATGATACACTTCGGATTTAAATGTAAGTGATAATATGTTCTGATAAGGTTCACGATACCATTTGTAACTCTGATAATGTTACCGATGTTGATGAAAATTATACCTCAATATGGCATAAAGTCTAACAAGAGTGATTTTCATTTAGTTAATATTTCCCCCAATTTGGATATCCATTCTGATGTTTATAAAATGCCGGTATCGTAAAACGTATTCAACATTACAGTGTTGAAAATAAAGAGATAAGCAGCACAGAAACTATCCAAAATGTCAGGCAAAAATAGATCTCGTCTAGCCAACTGGACTGACGCTTCTGAGGAAGACATTGATAGGTTTACTGCCATGACGCAAAGTATGGGTTTAAATGATGTCACAGAAGTTTCATTTTATCGGCCAAACAATCCGCTGTGTGAAGACAATGATATACGAGTAAAAGCCGCAAGCCTCGTGATCGATTTCTAGAGTTATAATCTTGCCGCCATTTTGTTGATGCCTCTAGATACGTAAACAACTGGATTTACAAAGTTCAGGTGTTAGTTGACAGTAGGGTAACGGTCAAAACGCTCTAATCCCTGGAAGAGATGTGGTAATTGATGAATCCATGATACCTTGGAGATTTTTTTAGTAGCGCAAGCCCAGAAAGTTTCACAAATATAATGTAAAACTGTACAAAGTATGTACACAGAAAGGCTACACTTTTTCCTTGAGAATCTAGCGAAAGCCAATGAAGTGCAAGATGTAGGACACGCAGAGGCTACCACTGTTGAAATATCAGAGCTTCTTTTTAAAGCAGGTTGCATTCTTTATGTCGACTATTTCTGTACAGGCATTTCTCTGGCGCATAAGTTGTAGTTTAAAAAATGCTTCTCTGTGTAACGATTAATCCCAAAAAATCAACTTCCCAAGGATATTGTGGAGAAAAACTCTAAAGATGTGAAATAGCTGGAGTGACAACTATAATATATCCAAAATTTGTAACTTGGTGGGTAAAGAAAGCTTTCTAATGATTTAGATGGTTCTTGGACATACTGATGTTTTAGAGAACACAGAAAAAAAGGGAACAGTTAAAATGAAATCAGAGGCTGTGCTAGAATATAACAAGATTAAGAAAGGGGTTGTTTTTAGTGACCAGAAGTCATCGTATTATTTAGCAAGGAGAAAGGGGTAATATATGTTCGGATTCCACAGTGTAAGAAGACCACTTCCAGGAGGAGGATGCAGTTTCGAATTTCGAAGAGAAAATTGTCTTACACTATGTGCATGTGCGGCCTGTGCCACTCTTCCATCGTAAAAGAGACCCCATACTTTAGGAATATTGAGGGACTGGAAGAATAATTTCGGCGACACTGCATGTTGTGCCATAAAACGATTTTCGCTCATCAAGACAAGAAAGTGTCGGACAACGAAACGGAGAAAACTACAATCTTAGGCATTGGCTGCTCAGGACGGCCTAAAATGTACACTAGTTCTTTCAATGACAACCACATACATGAATTACCTTCTAAGAATGCAGTTTTTGAACAGTGCAAATGTTATGTTAACAAGTATTTTTGCGTTGTTTGTATAGTTAGTTTTTTTTCATTTTTCAAATAAAGTAGTAAGGCAAGAATAAAAAACGAAGGGACAAAAAACCAAGAATGACATTTTAATTTTCCAGTCCTGTAACAGTGTGAAATTCATGTAAAAACGAAATGTTTTATATTGTTTCCTGTTAAATATTTCTTTACCAAATAAAACAGTGTTGTTGTTGTTGTTGTTGTCTTCAGTCCTGAGACTGGTTTGATGCAGCTCTCCATGCTACTCTATCCTGTGCAAGCTGCTTCATCTCCCAGTACCTACTGCAACCTACATCCTTCTGAATCTGCTTAGTGTACTCATCTCTCGATCTCCCTCTACGATTTTTACCCTCCACGCTGCCCTCCAATGCTAAATTTGTGATCCCTTGATGCCTCAAAACATGTCCTACCAACCGATCCCTTCTTCTAGTCAAGTTGTGCCACAAACTTCTCTTCTCCCCAATCCTATTCAATACCTCCTCATTAGTTACGTGATCTATCCACCTTATCTTCAGTATTCTTCTGTAGCACCACATTTCGAAAGCTTCTATTCTCTTCTTGTCCAAACTAGTTATCGTCCATGTTTCACTTCCATACATGGCTACACTCCAAACAAATACTTTCAGAAACGACTTCCTGATACATAAATCTATATTCGATGTTAACAAATTTCTCTTCTTCAGAAACGCTTTCCTTGCTATTGCCAGTCTACATTTTATATCCTCTCTACTTCGACCATCATCAGTTATTTTACTTCCTAAATAGCAAAACTCCTTTACTACTTTAAGTGTCTCATTTCCTAATCTAATTCCCTCAGCATCACCCGATTTAATTTGACTACATTCCATTATCCTCGTTTTGCTTTTGTTAATGTTCATCTTATATCCTCCTTTCAAGACACTGTCCATTCCGTTCAACTGCTCTTCCAAGTCCTTTGCTGTCTCTGACAGAATTACAATGTCATCGGCGAACCTCAAAGTTTTTACTTCGTCTCCATGAATTTTAATACCTACTCCAAATTTTTCTTTTGTTTCCTTTACTGCTTGCTCAATATACAGATTGAATAACACCGGGGAGAGGCAACAACCCTGTCTCACTCCTTTCCCAACCACTGCTTCCCTTTCATGCCCCTCGACTCTTCTGACTGCCATCTGGTTTCTGTACAAATTATAAATAGCCTTTCGCTCCCTGTATTTTACCCCTGCCACCTTTAGAATTTGAAAAAGGGTATTCCAGTCAACATTGTCAAAAGCTTTCTCTAAGTCTACAAATGCTAGAAACGTAGGTTTGCCTTTTCTTAATCTTTCTTCTAAGATAAGTCGTAAGGTCAGTATTGCCTCACGTGTTCCAACATTTCGACGGAATCCAAACTGATCCTCCCCGAGGTCTGCATCTACCAGTTTCTCCATTCGTCTGTAAAGAATTCGCGTTAGTATTTTGCAGCCGTGGCTTATTAAACTGATAGTTCGGTAATTTTCACATCTGTCAGCACCTGCTTTCTTTGGGATTGGAATTATTATATTCTTCTTGAAGTCTGAGGGTATTTCGCCTGTCTCATACATCTTGCTCACCAGCTGATAGAGTTTTGTCAGGACTGGTTGTCCCAAGGCCGTCAGTAGTTCTAATGGAATGTTGTCTACTCCGGGGGCCTTGTTTCGACTCAGGTCTTTCAGTGCTCTGTCAAACTCTTCATGCAGTATCGTATCTCCCATTTCGTCTTCATCTACATCCTCTTCCATTTCCATAATATTGTCCTCAAGTTTATCGCCCTTGTATAAACCTTCTATATACTCCTTCCACCTTTCTGCCTTCCCTTCTTTGCTTAGAACTGGGCTGCCATCTGAGCTCTTGATATTCATACACGTGGTTGTCTTCTCTCCAAAGGTCTCTTTAATTTTCCTGTAGGCAGTATCTATCTTACCCCTAGTGAGATAAGCTTCTACATCCTTACATTTGTCCTCTAGCCATCCCTGTTTAGCCATTTTGCACTTCCTGTCGATCTCATTTTTGAGACGTTTGTATTCCTTTTTGCCTGCTTCATTTACTGCATTTTTATATTTTCTCCTTTCATCAATTAAATTCAATATTTCTTCTGTTACCCAAGGATTTCTAGCAGCCCTCGTCTTTGTACCTACTTTATCCTCTGCTGCCTTCACTACTACATCCCTCAGAGCTACCCATTCTTCTTCTACTGTATTTCTTTCCCCTATTCCTGTCAATTGTTCCCTTATGCTCTCTCTGAAACTCTGTACAACCTCTGGTTCTTTCAGTTTATCCAGGTCCCATCTCCTTAATTTCCCACATTTTTGCAGTTTCTTCAGTTTTAATCTACAGGTCATAACCAATAGATTGTGGTCAGAGTTCACATCTGCCCCTGGAAATGTCTTACAACTTAAAACCTGGTTCCTAAATCTCTGTCTTACCATAATATAATCTATCTGATACCTTTTAGTATCTCCAGGGTTCTTCCACGTATACAACCTTCTTTCATGATTCTTAAACCAAGTGTTAGCTATGATTAAGTTGTGCTCTGTGCAAAATTCTACTAGGCGGCTTCCTCTTTCATTTCTTAGCCCCAATCCATATTCACCTACTATGTTTCCTTCTCTCTCTTTTCCTACACTCGAATTCCAGTCACCCATTACTATTAAATTTTCGTCTCCCTTCACTATCTGAATAATTTCTTTTATTTCATCGTACATTTCTTCAATTTCTTCATCATCTGCAGAGCTAGTTGGCATATAAACTTGTACTACTGTAGTAGGTGTGGGCTTCGTATCTATCTTGGCCACAATAATGCGTTCACTATGCTGTTTGTAGTAGCTTACCCGCATTCCTATTTTCCTATTCATTATTAAACCTACTCCTGCATTACCCCTATTTGATTTTGTGTTTATAACCCTGTAGTCACCTGACCAGAAGTCTTGTTCCTCCTGCCACCGAACTTCACTAATTCCCACTATATCTAACTTTAACATATCCATTTCCCTTTTTAAATTTTCTAACCTACCTGCCCGATTAAGTGATCTGACATTTCACGCTCCGATCCGTAGAACGCCAGTTTTCTTTCTCCTGATAACGACATCCTCCTGAGTAGTCCCCGCCCGGAGAACCGAATGGGGGACTATTTTACCTCCGGAATATTTTACCCAAGAGGATGCCATCATCATTTAATCATACAGTAAAGCTGCTTTCAGCCATTCGCAGTACCAGCACAGCAAGGCCGTTTTGGTTAATGTTGCAAGGCCAGATCAGTCAATCATCCAGACTGTTGCCCCTGCAACTACTGAAAAGGCTGCTGCCCCTCTTCAGGAACCACACGTTTGTCTGGCCGCTCAACAGATACCCCTCCGTTGTGGTTGCACCTACGGTACGGCCATCTGTATCGCTGAGGCACGCAAGCCTCCCCAAGGTCCATGGTTCATGGGGGGAGGAATAAAACAGTAGGTTAAAAAAAACAAAAGTTGTTTCCTGCTCATTTCAGAGTATAGCTGGTCACCACTGTAGCAATATACGCGGTGAAATGTCCTCTTGCTGTAGACATCACAGCAATCACAACTGAGTTTGAGTGAGGTCATACGGAGATATATTTACACTCGCTGATTCGCGACATCGGCGAACCGAGCCGCATTTCAGACAAGTTTTCGTTGCATCAGCGAGTGGTCGATACATTGTATAGGCGAGACATCCAATCTTTCTCCTCAGGGAAACTGTTAAAGTACGTCAGATGAAAGCAAAACTGTGATTTTAAAGCTAATTAAACATTATGAGCAAATACATCTAAGACGATAACTGTCTTTGGTTTATTGAGTGGTGAATGATTACCACTATATAAGGACATTCACTACAGTATACAGATCAACCACAGATACGTATGTTCATTTAGAAAGCCACAAAAAAATGCTGAGGAGATGGATACCGTGTTTTTCTATTTACGTTTTCTCTCATACAAAACCCAGGGAGATTCTGGTCGTATGTAATTTATACTAGCGGCAAAGCACAGTCAATATCTTCAATGTGCGATAAGAATGCTGATGTTATTAATGTCAGTGACAATTAAGCGGGTTACTAAACAAGAATTCCTGAAATTCCTTCACATAATAAAACGAAGTAAATACTCTATTATTCAAATCAAGATCAACTGACAACATGAGCAGCTTGGAAGTAGATATCCTTGGTGTAATGAAGCAGCTTAAAACGGTTAAGAAAGATTAGACTTACGGTCCAGATTGCATATCACTTAGGTTCGTTTCAATATATGCTGATACAAAAGCTCCATACTCAGCAATCATATTCAACCACTCGCCCGTAAAAACATCCGTACACAAAGACTGGAAAGCAGCACACGTCACAACAATATCCAAGAAAGGAAATATGAGTCACCCTTTGACTTTCAGACACATAACAGTAACGTCAGCTTGAAACAGGATTTTGGAACAGAATTTGTGCTCGAACATTATGAATCACATCGAAGAAAATAATTTATTGACAAATAACCAACACGGACTGAGAAAATATCGTTCTTGTGAAACAAAACTACCACTTTATTCTCACAATGTAATTAGAGCTATCGACAGGGTACGTCAAATTGATTCCATATTCTTAAATTTCCAGAAGGCTTTTGACATCGTTTCTCACAAGCGATTTCTAATTAAAACGTGTCCGCATGGAGTATCATGTAAGCTGTGTGACTGGATTCGTGGCTTCCTCAGAGAAAGGACACGGTTCTTAATAACTGACGAAAAGGCATCGAGTAAAACAGAAGTACTATATCTTCCCCAAGGAAGTATTATAAGCCCTGTGTTGTTCCTAAAATGATTCAGGAAATAATGTCAGTTGTCTTCGTAGATTTTTTACAAATGATGCTGTCATTTACCATCATGTATAGCCATCAGATGATCAAAACGAATTGCAAATTGGTTTATACGAAATAAGTGTATGGTTCAAATAGTGCCGACAGACTCTACATCAGGAAAAGTGTGAAGTCATCTAAATCAACACTTAATTTAACCAGCTAAGTTTCAGTTACACGATAAGCCAAGTAAATTTAAAGGCTGTAATTTGAACCAAATACTTAGGGATTACAATAACAAAAAATGTAAACTCGAAAAATCACATAGATAATGTACAGGCGAAAGCAAACGAAAGACAGCGATTTTTTGGCAGAAAACTTACAAAACATAGCGGACCTACCTAAGGACTGCTCACTTCTGGCTTGTTCCCCATCTTGTTGAGTGCTTCTGTGCGACGTGGGATCCGCATCGGATGTAATTGTCAGAAGACATTGGAGAAGATCGAAGAAAGGCATCACGTCTTGTATTATCAAGAAATAGGTGCCACAGTGCCACGTATGTGATACGTTAACTGGCGTGGCAGTCATTAAAACTGACATTTCCGCTGCGGCAGGTGCTTCTCGTGAAATTTCAATAACCAACCTTTTCCTCAGATTGTGAAAATACTTTGTTGCCGCCCCCTTAAATGGGAAGCAATGATCATCAAAATAAGAGAAACCAGGGTTCACACGGGAAGATTTATTTTTTTCATTTTTCCCGCTTGCTGTTCTTGAGTTGAAAGCTGGGGAAGTACGTTAAAGGAGGTTTGCTGTACCTTCTGCCAGGACCTAATTGTGAACTACAGAGTAATCATGTAGATGTAGATGGTTTTTAGAGTATAACTTATTTTCCCAGAGATAATGGTTGAAACTTATTCAGTTGTTAATCTTGTGAAGGTAAGAAACGGAATATTTATGGTGTACGTAATGCGCTGAAATGCCAAAGAAACTGGTATAGACATGCATATTCAAATACAGAGATATGAAACAGGCAGAATATGGCGCTACGATCGACAATGTCTATATAAACTACAAGCGTCTGGCGCAGTTGTTAGATCGGTTACTGCTGCTACAATGACAAGTTATCAAGATTTAAGTGAGATTGAACGTGGTGTTATAGTCGGCGTACAAGTGATGAGACACAGCATGTCCGAGGTTGTGATGAACTACGACCATTTCACGAGTGCACCGTGAATATCAGGAATCTTGTAAGACATCAAATCTCCGACATCGGTGCGACCGGAAAAAGATCCTGGAAGAATGGGACCAACGGCGATTGAAGAGAATCGTTCAACATGGCCGAACTGCAACCCTTTCTTAGATTGCTGCATATTTCAGTGCTAGTCCATCAACAAGTTTCAGAGTGCGAACCATTCAACGAAACATCATAGACATGCGCTTTCGGAGCCGAAAGCCCTCTTGTTTACCCTTGATGACTGCACAACATAATGCTTTACTTCTCGCCTGGGCCCGTCAACGCCGACATTGGACAGTTGATGACAGGAAGCATGTTGCCTGTTCGGACGAGTCTCGTGTCAAGTTGTATCAAGCGGATGGATGTATACGGGTATGGAGACAACCTCATTACTCCAAGGACCCTGCATGTTAGCAGGGGACTGTTCTAGCTAATTGAGGCTCTGTAATGGTGTGGGGCGTGTGCAGTTGGAATGATATGGGACTCCTGATACGTCTTGATACGACCTGACAGGGACACGTACGTAAGTATCCTGTCTGATCACCTGCATCCATTCATGTCCATTGTATATTCCACAGACTTGGGTAATTCCAGCAGGACATTACGAACCCCATACGTCCAGATTTGCTGCAGAGTGGCTCCAGGAACACTCTTATGAGTTTGAACACTTCCACTGACTATCAAACTCCCCAGAGCTGTACATTATTGAGGATATCTTGGATGCAATGTGATGTTCAGAAGAGGTCTCCATCCCCTCGTACTCTTAGGGATTTATAGACATCCCTGCAGGATTCATGGTGTTAATTTCCTTCAGCACTACTTTAGACATTAGTCGAGTTCATACCACGTTGTGTTGTAGCAGTTCTACGTGCCCGCGGGGCATACACGATATCAGGCGGGTGTAACATCTCCTTGGCTTTTCAGTGCATAATAGCTGTGCTTCATTTACTTGATCAGCGTAACTGATACAAGAAAAAGTGTCCAATGGAGATGTTAGACTGCCACATACATCAAAAATCTGTATGACGCTAAATATGTGCATACGTATGGGAATACAAGGCAGTAGTTTAAGAATCGATTTTTGGTTTATTTCTGTCAATATTAATTAATATGATGTTAGTAATACTAGGGCTATGTGTGTTTTGAATTATCTACTGTGATAGTGACACTAACCCATAGTAAGGAAAGTTTCTATTTCTGTCATTTTGAATCTTCTCTTATCTTTTTCTTTCCGTGGTATGTGGAGCATTCTACTCGTCTTCTTTTATATGTTTAGTACACAGAGTGATATTTTGCTCTAACAGTAAACAGTGATGACCCTTTACCTTCAGTAAGTATCACTGTTAAGGCCCATGCCTGTACAATTAAAGACCAAAATATCACACTCTTATAAATTTTCCTGTTTCCTATGCAGCACGCAAATATAATGTAAATATTTCTTAGAGAAGTCTATATTTTCAAAAATATACGATGAAAAGGGACGATATTTGAAATATCCGTTCACATAAAAGGGAAACATAGAACTGTGATGCTATTGACTTGGTACATAGTGCTTGTGTTTAAGCTTTACAAAGTACGTAGTTGATGACGGTTTTCAGAGTTTCATTAGTTAGGATGAATTAAATGAATTTTTTATACAAGCGCACTGCAGGCGCACACCAAGCGACTGCGAGCGGACAAGTACACACATACGGTGTCCTTTCTCCGTGAAACCGACAATGCTGCCTGCGCTGTAGCGAACTGTAGACGTAGAACGTTGGGTACGTGAACATAACTGGCTCTAGCTGTTCGGTGCCAAATTGTAAACTGAGTCTTAGAGGGACACTCATTCACTGCACGTAGTGTGCAGTGCCGTTTAAAATACTTAGCTACGAAATTTACTTCAAGTCGGGAATAATACACAATAAGTGAATCAATACACGAAATTTACTGTTCAATGGACAGTGAACAGACTTGCAAACAAAAAAAAAATAAATAAAATAAAATAAAATAAAATAAAATAAAATAAAATAAAATAAAATAAAGAAGGTGTCTGCAACTGAATCACTGATCTGTTTAATATATTCAAATGACTAACAATTTGTTTATGTCCTGTTGTGACTTCTTCATATGTGTTAATAAGATTTTTTTTCAGAACCGCCTAAAATAGGACTTAGGTTACATGCTGCTGATACCCGTGTGCAACGGTTTAATCTGTATGACCTATCCTGAGGCCTGTAAGTGCTTACCACTTCATTGGCCTGGCGGTCCGAATAACTACCTCTCTGCCCTCGACGACAGACGCATCCGTTCTACCTGAGGTCCAGTTCGTCTTATTTCAATACCTAAAATTATGCGTCAACAATTACTGTTCAAAATATTAATATTTTAAAAAAGAAAGTAAACTTTTTTAACAGACTTGCTAACATGTGATTCTTTTCTTACTTGGTAACTGCAATGAAACTGCTGTAATAGAACGAACTTCAAATAATTTAATTATGTTATGTTGTATGAAATATGCTGAACATACTTGTCTGTTTTATTCTCATGGACGAAATTTAAATGTCATGGGACCCAGCACCTGTCAGAATACTGTTTAAACATTTCAACTTTGTTTAAAAACATCGTGTGCTTGTACTAACTGCTAAAAAAACTTCACATTTGTTACATATGATGTAAATTTCAACCTCAAATTGAATGCACCTCCTGAACCATGGTATTTGTAGTTATGAATGACATCTAAGTCTGAAAGGCGTCTCTCGGTTTTCCGGTGAACTTAGCCAGAACAGTGTGGTAGGGGGTGGGGGGGGGGGGAGAGGGACAAATATGTTAAAAACGATCCTCTCTCGCCTTTGCACGGTTCTTCTCCGAAGTACCCGGTACAGCGCGACTTTTCATGTGATATTTCGATGTGACATTTTTCGGTCAGTACAGCTGAATCACGTTGTCAGCACCGTTTACCATTCTGTATTTATTCGTGGTAGGAAGGACGTTCACAGGTTCAGTGGCTGTTTTGCTCAAAAAGAGGCATTCTACCGATCTATAGTCACAAGCTTTTGAAACTGAGCGGATATGACAAGAGATGGATGACAATTCTCGGTATCTGTTACGCAGTCAGATAATCGGTGAGTACTGCAATTTTATTACGAAACGACTTTGCAGTGCCAAGCAGAAAGAATTTCAAGATTTAGCTGACAGTGAAGGAGCAAAAAAGCAGAAATATCGACGGAGGAGTTTCATTATTTCGTACCTGATGAAGAACTTTGTGGTACGTTTTCTGACGTGGAACAGGTGGAAAAGTAGGTGGTGTGACCAGTAAAGTGTCGGTAAGTAGCGCTCAAGGAAGTTCTACTCAGCACAGAACTAGGTTGAAGGCAATGTCTTGGGCATTACTCCACTGTCAGTTGCAACAGTTTTGTGTGGAATCAAACATTGGTTAAGTCAAGGGGACTGGAACGATTTTTTGATTTACATCCCGCTATTGTAGAATTTATGAAGGAAAAAGAGAACAAGAACGAAAATTAGAACATCGGAGAGGACTGCAGAACCCGCAGTTCACGTGAACGTGACTGCGCTGTGCCCACAGTAAGACAGTCCAACGTGAGAAGTGACTTATTCCTAATTTCCTGGGGATCCATTTAAAAATGACATAGTACAGTAGTAACGACAAATTCTGTCAAACATAGTCCAGTTCCTCAGTCTCACTGACGTGAAAGAAAACGAGGGATTAGAAAAATTAATTATGGCATCGAAAGAGTTACAGGGATAGTTATCTAAAATCCTTGAGGAAAATGCCAAATTTTTATCTGTTTTCGAGCTGGTTTCGAGGAGGTCTAGAGTTTCAGCTGAAAGTGCCCTAGTGCATGTACAGATGGAACTGACTGATCTGAAGTGTAATTCCCGTTTGCAAAGACAAATTCCTTAACGTTCAAACTGTCCAGGAGGTCTTCGTCATTTTCCTGGAGGAGAGTTTCGACGTCTCCGTAATGAAATTGCAGTCGTGGTAAACATTTCGATGAATCTATAAATGTGAAAGACGTTTCTTCGGTTATGAAACTAAGTAAGTCAAGGTGACGTGGCAATTTGCATCCAGAATCCGTGAAATTGTCTATGTCTGTTCTGACGTCGACTGTTTGTACCATATAAAAATTGTATATGTTTTCAGTGCACCAAAAGTAATTAAATAATTCTGAATATTTATTTTGTTTGTAATCTGTTTTGTTGAGAAGTGTAAAATATAGAACCAAGTTATGCGCAGAGAGGCTGAATTGCCATTTAAATGAAGCGTGTTCGTAGTTTCCTCATCACATTTAGCCAGTGTGCCGTGGAGGTGGGGGAAATGTGCAGCGAGGCAGATTGCTATGGCACTCATGAAAGGGCACATCTCACAAGTCGAATTCTTGGCCATCCGTGATTATACACTCTTTTGTTAAAACTCGGTATGATTAAGTTTGTTAAGTTGTGATTTCCATACATCTGTTTATTTCAGTCTAACTGCAAGACTTATATGAACAGTTTTGTAATCTCCCCTCTTTAATTTCTAACAATACCTTAATTAATGAAAGTTAGATTCTAATTACACCTGGCATCAGGGAGAAAGCAGATGCCTACGTGACAGTCGGTACAGTATATTATCAAGCAGTTTCCCCCAGACAACGCAATAGGTAGAATCCTTGCACTTAATGATACTCGTATTACAAATAATAGTGCACAGGTTGTTCGTTGTTTGGACATTTGGAAGAGGTGAATGTTTGCGTACATAGTGGGGAGCATCGCGCGGTTTGGAGACCCCATCGATAGACGCCAAGTGAGATACTATAACGGAGACTACACAGAAAACTCAACTGGGTGCAGTGCAACTGATGCGTGTCTTTGTTTCAGGCCCTCCATCACCTATATGCTGTGGTGTTAGATGTAATTTAGGATAAGTTCAGATGTGTTGACACACACTAAGATTCGTGCGAATTTTGAAAGTGTTCACATGACGAATGATAGAACGTGTTAGCCGCTGCAGTTATTCTCTCGTGACTACTCTCTAACAGCATGTTTCGGTGGACCACAGAAAATGATTGTGGAAGAGACTATAATATTGTGGTAGTAGTATTGTAAGAAAAAGCTAAAACGTACGCATTACATATCATACAGTTCTACAGCAGAGACTCTCTACAAGTTTCTTAAATTGGACTTACAACAGAAGAATTTTCTTTCCACTCCCGCTACTAAATCGTACTCCGTAAACAGAACTAAGTATATCAAGAGCAGAACAGTAAATGACGCTCAATAACTAGAACAAAAAAGTCTAGGTACAATACAGGGTCGAAATCCAACAAGCGGAATGGAGTGATTGACAGCAGTTCCCTCATGGACGTCACTAGACTAAATCACAGGTGTCCACCTGGCACACTGCTGTGAGCGACTTGGCCCATGTGACATGCTACGCATGACCCAGGTGGCTACCGTCTGCCATGATCCTTACCGCATCTGAGAAGCGACCAAAATCGGATATTTGAGCGATATTAACCCTTTGTTGCCTGACGGTACTTAAAAGTACCAGTAAGTTTTGACTCTCATTATTTTCTCGTGGTGCAGTTTCGTGATCTGAGAGCCTGTCGGTACGTAACAGTAACTCTGCTCTACTGTTTCATAGATGTTATTGTGCAATACATAGACCTCTCTGGCGGTCAGAGCTTGAAAATGTTTTTCGCGCGCTGCTGTGAAAACACAAGATCGTATGAGCTCTTTTCAATGGTGTTGCCTGAATGTGCGCAATTTATTGAAACTTCCGTTGAGTTTTCCATTGTGCGTACTTACCTTCTTTGTTTTTTTTTATAAAAGTTTGAAGCATTACGTTACAATTGAATGAGATGAAGTGGAAAATATAAGGCGGACTTACTAGTACCGTCAGGTTGTGCGAACACTTTATTGTAGCAACAACGCGTTACCTCTCACTAGTTGTTTTGTCCACTTTTTCTCACACAGAAATCGGTAAATACATTTGCCTGTGGAACAATTAGAACAAACAGGAAAGGTTTGCCAGGGAATTTGCCTAAAGAAAAATGTCTAAATCAAATCACAGAGTGTCATCTTTAGACCTAAGAGTATTTCAATGGAAGGAAAATAAAGTAGTGTATTTTGCGTCAAACTTCCATGGCACTGAACAGAGCCTAGTGACAAGAAAACAGAAAGATGGAACTAGTATGACCATACCATGTCCAGTTATTGTATGTGAGTACAATAAAAACATGGGTGGTGTGGATCATGCAGACAGATTACGTTCAACTTATGGTCTTGACAAGCGATCAAAGAAATGGTGCCACCGTCTCTTCTGGGGAGCAAAAGAAATTGCTTTTGTCAATGCTTACGTCATTTTCAGTCATTTACATGGGGCACTGCCACTGCTGGAGTTCAGGCGTGCTGTGGCACTAAGGCTAATGAATGAACAGCAAGTGCCAAATCTCAAAAAGAGAAACTCTGGTAAAGATGAAATAACTCTCCCGAAGGGAAGGAAGGCTAAATTTTCTGTTCCGAAGGATGTACGTCTTGGCAACGGAGGAAGCCATTTTGTAGTGTTCAGTTGTGAAAGGGAACGATGCGAAATGTGTGCGAAAAATAAAATTCAGTCAAGACCACATTCACAATGTAGTACATGCAAAGTGTATTTGTGCTGCATTGAGAAAAAGAACTGTTTCCTAGAATTTCATGAGGTATCACTAAATATGTGATATGTATATACTGTCAAAAATGTATAGCTAAGTTACTATGTATTGTGAAGTTGCTCTAGAATAAATGTATGCCAAATTTAAAAAAAAAATCAGAAGTATCATATTCCTGTTAATTAATTTTCTAATGTAAAGATATTTAATGTTTATGTGGAATAAAGTACAAGTTATAAAAATTGGAGCATGTTTCTGCGCATGTCCTGATTCTGTCCATGGAGTCTGACGGTACTTCTGAGTACCAGGAAAGAAAAAAGTTGTCAAAAATAAAATAAAATTTTACAATCAATCCTACCGTCATTTGAGGCCACAATAGCATAAATTCTGCAAAGAAAATGTTAAAAAGTAAAATTTTTCTTATTTCAGGTAACAAAGGGTTAAATCTGTCTTAACTGAAATTACCAGCATAAAAAATTTTCAGCATTCTGACAGTAGTGGTACGAGAGGGGTACAGGTGAAGTGGCAGAATACCCTCACAACGGTTGGAATACGAATGGGCTAAGGGCTAGTCAGCGCAAGCTAACCGACCAACGACAGTGTTGGTGGGAGAATCACTTGTACGCTGGAGGCAGCAGACAGGAGTGAGGGAAGGGCAGGGCATAGGAAGGGCTCTCCCTCCATAAGGTCCCATTTCATGAACATTTCACCAACCCTACAGCTAGAGGGGGATTGGTGGCATGGGATGTGTTGGCTGACAGCGAGAGGGAGACTGGTTGTGGACCTAGTTTCTTTCCTGTGTGTTGGAATTGAGGGTCAGCTGCCAAGCACAACTGTGGATGTGGCTGGAGCTGGTTATGAAAGCAGCTCAATTGGATGTGCTTAGCCATGTTATCAAACAACTGATACTCCCTGAGGCAGACAAGGAGCCCATGGATCCATCGAGGATGTCATCCAGATGTGTGTGTCCAGACATGGGCGCCTATCCACGGCCCAGTCAGTACACAGACGGGTCTACTTCACGGATTACAGGATAGTGAACAGAGAGCGTTGCTGTCACCCTAGCAGTATTTCAGACAGACTGACCTGTTGACAGGGGCTGAATGACAGATTGTGAGGAGGTTGTGCAGGGATACCGTGGTATAAACCTGTAAGGAGGTCCAGATCTACATTTTGAACGTGTGGACCATCTGCTCAGCCTTTGGGTTCCACGCATTGTGTAAGGAGGTCATCGATAAGATTTTCAATTCTCTTATGGTAACAGAGAGCCGGAAACTGCCTGTACTTAAAATGGGGCCAGTTATCCAACACACCCGACTGCGTCGCACACACTTGATGGCGAGTGTCATGAAGAGGGCATGGATAATAGCAGGGGTAGTAGTGAACAGCATCAGTGACACATAGGATAGTTTCAAAAGGATTACCACCACCAGCAATGGCATAGCATCCAAGAAACAGCCTGCGAAAATAAATGTGGGCCATCTCCGATGGATGAGAATGGCAGGGCTGTGTCGAGAAACGTTATGGCAGGGTTGCCTGACTGAGGAAGTGGGAAAGACAAGAGTAGCCCAAGATTGATCTCACTGTCACCACAATCAATGTTTTTAATTTAATATAAAAAAGTATTGCTCTGGGTCAACACCTGACCACAAGTAACAATTAACTACCAGTTTTAGCGGTAATTCCCGGCAGTCACACGACTTTTCCAAAGCTGACAGGTGTTATCCCCATCTGCAGTTGACCCATTTGATGTGTCCTCTTTTTTCTTCCTTTGTCCCCCTTTTTCAAGCTGCTTGTCCTCCTATTTAAACAATTACATCTGGTCACCCTACTCAGGTGATTATGACCACACCGCTGAAATTAACAGAGTTCCAACGTGAATTGGCAGTTAGGAGCATTGGACATTTCATTTCACAAATAATTAGGAAATTGAATATTCCGTGATCCACTGTGTCAACAGTGTGCCACGAACACCAAATTTCACTCGTTGGCTCTCACCATGGACAAGACAGAGGTCGATAGCCTCCACTTAACGACTGGGAGCAGTGGCGAATGCGTATAGCTGTCAGTGCTAAAAGACAAGCAAGACTGAGTGAAATAGCTGCAGAAATCAACGTGGGACGCACGGCGAACGCATCCGTTAAGACAATGCGGCCAAATTTGACGTTAAGGGGCTATGGCAGCAGACGACCGATGCAAGTGCCTTCGCTATCACCACAACATAACCTGTAGCGCCTCTCCTGGGCTCGTGAGCGTATCAGTTTGACCCTTAATGATTGGATAACCGTGCCTGGTCAGATGATTCCCGATTTCACCTGGTAAGATTTGGTTATAGGGTTCGAGTGTGGAGCAGGTAGCACGAAGCTGCGGAAACGGATTGTGAAGAAGACACGATGCAAACTGGTGGTGGCTCCACAATGCTGTGGGCTGTGTTAACACGGAATGGACTGGGTCCTCTGGTCCGCCTGAACCTACTGGAAGTAGTTCTATTCGGCTACTTGTAGACCACCTGCAGTTATTCATGGACGTCACATTCCTGAACAACGATGGAATTTTTATGGATGACAATGCGCCATGTCATTGGGCCACAATTGTTCGCGATTGGTTTGAAGAACATTATGGATAATTCGAGCGAATGATCTGGCCGCTCTGATCATCCGACATGAATCTCATAGAATATTTATGAGACATATTCGAGGGTACGTTCGTCCACAAAAACTGCACTGGTGACAAATTCGCCATTGTCGATGGCTATAGGGGCAGCATGGCTCAATATTTTAGCAGCGACTTCCAACGACTTGCTGAGCCCATGTCACGTCGACTTGCTGCACTACGAAGGGCAAGAGTCGGTCGGACACGATATTACTAGGTATCCCATGACTTCTGTCATCTCAAAGTCTCGAACTAAATAAGCGAGTAGCAATATAGATATTGATTTTAAGATGAAAGGTTATAAAGAGAGTCTGTCCTACGCTTTGAGAGAGATATGAATGAAAAAGAGACCTTAAAGAGAAGAAGACACGCGGAAGAACGTAGAAGATCTATTTTGGTTGCGTGTGAAGAATAAAGGATTTCAGAGTCGACTGTAAGGGAATTATCGAATACGTACAGTATATTAACAAAAATAGTTCACTCTTTATAAGATATTCAGAATCTAAATAAAGAAGTAACGATCACTCCACAGCTACAGGGTCAATAATTTAAACAATAGAAACGCCAGTTGAACAATATACTCAACGTCTGTCAAGTTTGAGTCAAAATGTAAAACCAATACACAGCGAAATTCACGGAATTGCGAATAAAATTGTAATTTTGTACTAACAGCCTTAACTGCAGAGTTCAGCAAAAGAAGTTAGTTTTCAAGGTGATTTAACAAACTTGCAAACTCTGAGTGTCAATATTGTGGAAGATGCTGTTATTTTGCATGAAGAAGATAGTGTTGTAAATAGAGCAGATGATCTTGTAGCAGAGATAAACTGTTTTCCGCCTATAAATGGCGAATATTTACCAGAACTTGCTACGACTTATGAAGTTTCAGCATTTGTTGCTACAAACGATTCACTCTGTTACTTGCAAAAGGTTTTGTGTGGAGAAAATTATTTTGGATTTTCAACAGTCTATTATTTCGGAAAAACTATTATGATTTTGTGGTCAGCTATGGGTGATCTAGTAGTCAATATAATAAAACTAATATTGTAATTACTTTTGAATCTGTAGCACATACATTTGTAGTAAAGTTGCAAGTTATAAAATGTTTTATGCAAAATTTTATTTTTAACACACAAATTTAGATATCCAGTAACAAATTTTTCAAAAATATTTTGAAGCATCATTTAACAGAGCCAGCTCTGTAATCAGTTTGCACAAATGTTTATCTAATTCTTAGAGAAAATTTCAAAATGAAGCATAAGAGGAAAGAAAGTCAATTCTGAGAAAGCAAAGTTACGTTTGTTTGTAGTAAAAATATACACAGTTTTGACTGCTAATAGGCTCAAACAAACAATTATTAGTGTATGCAGTTATGGAAAGTGTGACAGTAAAATTATTTTTGACTTTGACTTTAAAACAGAAAAAGCACCACAATATGGCGCAGTTAAAACGTTCACATTTACTTTACTTGTAATATGGCCTTTGTGTTATGGACTATCATGTGGATGATGTTAGGAAGCACATTACACTGTACATTTAATGGTTTATCTGAATAGTGTTGAATGCTTTATTATAACCATGTTCTGTTGGAGCTTATTAGTGATTTTCTAGCTTGCAAATATTTGATATTACTCTACTTTATTCAACTACATTATGCACTTTTCAAATGAATGCATGTAGTGACCTATGTACAAAAGCTATTATTCTTACAATTATTTGCAGAATTGTGACTGTTAATACAAAATTTTGAACGTCAAGGGACTCATTTTGTCTTCTACTAGCTAACTGTACCAACAAAATTAATGGTAAATAGTCATTCCACATATAATTGAAGAATTTGTCATTGGTTGTTGAAGAACTGCTTCTTAAAAAGCCAGAATTATCACTCTAATATATTTTTGATGAGAAAAGAAACAAGTATTAAATGCTCTTGTCCTGATCTATGTGAAGTAGGTAATATAGAGACTATATTAATGATGTTGTTGTAATAGTTACCTGCAATATGTGATAAGTAACTGAATGTTGTATTACTGTTATAATGTTACTGTAAGATGAGTTCACTACTATTGATGAAGCTTTGTACTGACTTATAAGGTAAGGAGAGTATATTATGAGAAGAGCAGTTTAATGGAGATGTCCTAAGCCTTTATGTTGATTATGATCATGATGATTATAACAATAAAGATTATTTTCATATGTAATGGAGAAATATTATATTGATTGTAGAAGCATGTGGGTAGGAATTTAAGTGTTCTGTATGCTAATAAATAATGTTCATGAACTCATTTTGTATGAAGTTATGATGAAGTATTTGTAATAAGAGAAAGCAGTTAATCAAGAATATGAGGCAAGAGCTAAAGTAAATTTTAACATCAACTGAATTAACAATTTTGTAAATACAAAGATATGAGGAATATTAATATGCTAATCAAATAAACAGCTGTAAGGAAACGTTACAGTTACCATCAATGCTAAATAGAGAGTATAAACGAACTCCTGCAGGCAAATTGTAAAGTACAATGAACTAATATTAAAGATGAGAGGTTACTGTTACCTGTCATATGAAGAATACACTTAATATTAAGTGATGAGATATTACTATTACTTGAAATGTGGGAATACACATGACATTAAGGTATACCCACAACAAATCTGTAATAGTTACTGAATTATACTATCATATCTCGATCAGTAACATGAATATACTGTTACTACCTCACTGAATACTGCATGGTATCTACCATGTGAATCTATGGGAAGAATATGCTACTAGTACCCTACCAACTGCACTACATGGACCACATATCGATATGAATTATTGACTGTGGTATATGGCTGAGATCGTTCTACAGCCATTTTATGAGGTGTATCTATAAAATAATCATTCACAATAAGCTTCCACTTTTGATTGATGTAGTAACAAAACACAAGTAGGATTCATTTTAGACTGATGTGTGACCCATGCATAAGGATACATGTGTACCCAGTAGATAAACTATTCTATTATTAGCGTTCATAATATGTATCTGTTAGAAACACTTAATATATATGTTTTCTATTTTTATGTGGGAAGAGATGTGGGACATCCACAGTACAGTATGAAGGACTGTGATCTGTATTGCAACAGGATGAGTGTCTGCACTAAGGAGGCTCAATAGTGCATCTTTGGTTTGAGGGTGTATTAAAGTTCACTGTTCTGGTAATCTGATACATGCTATCTTGACACTCATTATGCCTACTATGTTGACCTTGTGCTATTGGATGTAGAGTATTTTAGTCAGATACAAATGTATTTTGTGGTATATACTACTGTGAAAAGTTACATCAAACTCCTAAATGAATATTCTGTGTCACGCTTGCTATACAAGTAAACATTGTGGATTAAACTGAGTCTTCTGTTTCATAGCGGTAGTGATTTTGAGTCAATGACAGGAAATGGTGAAATTCTGTCAGCACTGCGCAAACATTTCTCTAATCATCAGCAGCAGACTGGGAGAGCTAAGTTCTCTCATCATCGTCTGTGAATTAGGCGAAATTAGGGCCTTGTGTGCTTGTAAAACAGTCCTGGAAGCTATACATAGGTATCTACCCTGTAATCTCTTCAGTAATCATCTGTTGTCACCAAACGGAAGTCTGACGTCCTATGAAACCTTGATGATGAAAACCTTTTGCATGTACAAATGAGTCGTTCTTTGATTTTGTAAAGTAGTGTTATCAGAAAATACTACTAGTTAAACAATGAAGCTTAAATTTTTATGACAATTTCCAGACGTATCAACAGTATCAGCAATTTTATCGGCTTCTGTAAAACAACGATTTAATGTAATTAAGCACTCATTCCCATTTTCCAAGAACTGGCAGTAATTCTCAAATGTTTTCGGGTTTCCTCGTGATATTTCGAAATTTGACTTAGAAATACGTCTGATGTCGTTATTCTTCACGCCGTCTATCCCACAGTCAAATTTATTTGATGTATTTTATAAATGTATAACGATTTTTTTTCGTCTTCTGAGCCACTGCAGAAAGAATCCGCCTGGAGGATGACTATGCACCTCTCAAAGTTTGGACCTGCCTGCAGAAAGTACGTGTGGGCTATATATCGTCTTGAACTTTATGAATTCTGAATGTCCCATTTTCATACGGAATAAAGTATCAGTGTGCTACTTGCGTTTTCAGATTTTCCCATACTTCTGGTCACTCAGGGAGGCTATTTTAACAGAAATTATATGGTAATTCACGAAGGGACACTAAATGCTCTTTAGTTTTTTGAAATGAGTGGTAAGCACTGTTATTTCATTGACGATGACGGTATAGAAAGACGTATTTAAGTAGAATAATGCAAAACCTCACTCTGCATTTAATACCACAAACGCTTTCATAAATTTATAGATCCTTGCCTGGCTTTGCCTTCGTTGTTCCCCATAGTCACCCATAGTACATGCCTGGAATTCGCTAGGTTAAGGTATACCATGTAAATACAGATTGCAACCGACCACTTTTTATGAATTACTTTTTTTATTCATAAACTAGTTTTATAACTTTATGAGGTTCACTTCTAGATGGTGTACATGGAAGTTACATGACTATTTCATATCATGATGCTGGATATCGGCTCTGTGAGAGGAAGATATAGACATACTTTAATCTAACATTATGAGGTATGTTTATGTGGCGAGGTACACGGAAAAGTGATTTCTGTTACTTGCTGCGACAGAATGGGCAGTTTTCTTGACTGCAATCTTTCTGGTAGTTTCAATTGTGATTTCCACTTTGCGCTGGGTATAAGTATATATATCGAATGTCACAACAGACTACTGTACAACTGGTGCTTGCCCCAAAGATATTCATAGAAAGATGTGACAACCTGGACTCAGATACATTATTTTGTTTTTGTGTAGCTATAATAAAGTCGATGTGTTGGCCACCATTTCGATCAGAGCTGGTATTTATATGAATGCTCAAGAATAATAATTAACTGGTTGCTGAGAATTTGAAAGATAAATACATGAACTTCTCATGTAAAACAATGTATCTTCAATGTGAACTGCTGCCTTATTTCTATTCTTACGTTAACATGCTCTGGAATTATCCGTATCACCAGATTTGGTTTATTGTGGCTAACATGGTAATAAGTCATTGAGTGTTAAGAGGTTTTTAACAGCACAAGGCTTAGATATGTAATTAAACGTTACCAGATTTACTCTGTCCTAGGTTGTTGATGTAAATATAAATTTAGGTAAGATGTAAAGCGAGGTCAGAAAGCTGGGACAGGGGGATGGGAGGCTCTGTTTGCTATGCTGATTTGTGGGTTTGAGTTAGTAGCACTTCCAACTTCCGGAGAACAAATTTTTTTCTCATTACTGTTTGATCATTGAGGAGATGGTCTGAAGCTATATTTGTGATAAGAAATATTTCAGTTTCTTCAAGCAGATCAACTTTCATTCCTGTCCGAGCTAGACGACGTACCCCAAGTTTATGTTCTACGTTGTTTGCAGAATAACTGCGTTGAGCAAGATATGTAGCGAAGCTGGATTTGCTCGGCTTGTTAGGAAGGAGAGCATACATGTGCTCTTGTGGATTAATAGTTAAGCTATCTAAATTCTAATATACTTACGTACATAAGTACACGGGTAAAGTGTATGGATAGGTACGTTGGGCTTGGGGGTCGTGCTTAGTTACGGACCTGGGCCAGATATCATGAGGTGTAGTGGTGCTAGTTCCTTTTGGGGTTCTGATATTCACTTTTCCTCTCTTATTTGTTTTAGTGAATGTCCACTTAATATTGTCTTTCACGTTTGAATTTAAATTGCACTCTTACAATACGTCGTCAGATAATAATATGTCAGTAGTGCCGCGCAATGCATACGCAACAATCACTATGGGTGAAAACAAGTTAGCGGCCGTTCGCCGGTTACCTACCACTAGCGCGATAAGCAGTTACCTTAACAAAGTGAGTTCTGCGGCACTAACAGTATCTGCAAGGCCACTAAACCTGTTTCCGGTTTTCAACCATTTTTGCTGCATATTCGCAACACGGGTGTATCAGTGTATGCTAAAACATTGATTTCGGTGCAAAGAATTGATATTTTGGTGAACGGCATATACCGACTGCGGAATCGGACGTTCCGTGCTACGAATGCGTCTCTGTGTCTAACGTAACCAAAGAGTTGTTTTAGGGACTCTTTGTGAAGGAAATGGAGAGATTGCAGTTGTAAGAGGAGGATGGAGATTGTATAGTTGTGAGATTCCATTATGGTGTATAATAAATGTTCAAATAGTTTTTAGCACAAAATAAAATCCAATAAAGCCCATCAAGTATTCAAGGTAGGTATATCTCCTTACCGAAATCAGTTCATTATCAAGGTACAGATATTACGAGACATCGATCCCTCGAGGGTAGAGTTTGCGACGATAGTACGAACCAGAATTTTCCTCAATGATAATTCATAGAGAGATTATCTCCGAATTAATAAACTGTAACTTACTAAATTGTTGGACCTACACTCCTGGAAACTGAAATAAGAACACCGTGAATTCATTGTCCCAGGAAGGGGAAACTTTATTGACACATTCCTGGGGTCAGATACATCACATTATCACACTGACAGAACCACAGGCACATAGACACAGGCAACAGAGCATGCACAATGTCGGCACTAGTACAGTGTATATCCACCTTTCGCAGCAATGCAGGCTGCTATTCTCCCATGGAGACGATCGTAGAGATACTGGATGTAGTCCTGTGGAATGGCTTGCCATGCCATTTCCACCTGGTGCCTCAGTTGGATCAGCGTTTGTGCTGGACGTGCAGACCGCGTGAGACGACGCTTCATCCAGTCCCAAACATGCTCAATGGGGGACAGATCCTGAGATCTTGCTGGCCAGGGTAGTTGACTTACACCTTCTAGAGCACGTTGGGTGGCACGGGATACATGCGGACGTGCATTGTCCTGTTGGAACAGCAAGTTTCCTTGCCGGTCTAGGAATGGTAGAACGATGGGTTCGATGACGGTTTGGATGTACCGTGCACTATTCAGTGTCCCCTCGACGATCACCAGAGGTGTACGGCCAGTGTAGGAGATCGCTCCACACACCATGATGCCGGGTGTTGGCCCTGTGTGCCTCGGTCGTATGCAGTCCTGATTTTGGCGCTCACGTGCTGGCGCCAAACACGCATACGACCATCATTGGCACCAAGGCAGAAGCGACTCTCATCGCTGAAGACGACACGTCTCCATTCGTCCCTCCATTCACGTCTGTCGCGACACCACTGGAGGCGGGCTGCACGATGTTGGGGCGTGAGCGGAAGGCGGCCTAACGGTGTGCGGGACCGTAGCCCAGCTTCATGGAGACGGTTGCGAATGGTCCTCGCCGATACCCCAGGAGCAACAATGTCCCTAACTTGCTGGGAAGTGCGGTGCGGTCCCCTACGGCACTGCGTAGGATCCTACGGTCTTGGCGTGCATCCGTGCGTCGCTGCGGTCCGGTCCCAGGTCGACGGGCACGTGCACCTTCCGCCGACCACTGGCGACAACATCGATGTTCTGTGGAGACCTCACGCCCCACGTGTTGAGCAATTAGGCGTTACGTCCACCCGGCCTCACGCATGCCCACTATACGCCCTCACTCAAAGTCCGTCAACTGCACATACGGTTCACGTCCACGCTGTCACGGCATGCTACCAGTGTTAAAGACTGCGATGGAACTCCGTAGGCCACGGCAAACTGGCTGACACTGACGGCGGCAGTGCACAAATGCTGTGCAGCTAGCGCTATTCGACGGCCAACACCACGGTTCCTGGTGTGTCTGCTGTGCCGTGCGTGTGATCATTGCTTGTACAGCCCTTTCGCAGTGTCCGGAGCAAGTATGGTGGGTCTGACACACCGGTGTCAATGTGTTCTTTTTTCCATTTCCAGGAGTGTATTATCCAGACTAATCAAATAAAATAGCACACAGTTGTGCCGAACGATTTGCGTAGCGAGTAGAGGTTTGAGAGATTTCAGGTGGAGCAAACAACGACGAGGATTTCCGCGAGGTCACCGCTACGGAATACATCTCTTGCTCCACTGTGGTATTTAAAACGAAAGATTTCTATTTTTTTAGGTTTTCAGGAGAATAAAGAGAAAAGTAAATAAGGAACTAAACTAAACCAACGAAAACCAATAACTAAACCAATAATTAAAATAAAAGCACACATAAAGAATATTTACTATTAATAATAAATGAATAAAGAATATTTATAATTAACTAACCAACAATAATATACCAAATCAGATTGTTACGATGGAGAGCATGCATGTGCTCTTTGAAACTTCTTACGAAGCTACTACCAATTTATCCAAATCAGAAGTTTGGACGTGAGTTGCAAATGAGTTTGTACACACTTGACATTTGGTATAGCGGAACAATAGTTTTGTTAGGGTCGATGATTTTATAATGCATTTAGAGAAGCTTTTTCTTTTTTTTGTATGTCTTAAAGACGTTGGCAATTTCGTAATAGTCTATCTCTTTTAGCAGGAATGTACCCATAACTGGTCGCAACTGATAATATTATTTTTTGGTTCGTTATGTCTTTCACTTCCATTCATGGACTATTAGGCATGTGGATAACCATCGATTTGAAGAATATCTTTTTGCGTTGGTCTGTATGATAAGAGCAATTGCGAATGACTATGTTAGTAGTTCTTGGTTTTCTGGAAATTAGAAAATTATGCTTGTGATTTTTATTGGAGACTTATGAGTTCTAGCTAATACCATCTGGAGTTCAATGTTCCACAGTGGTTCGAATTTTTTGGTGTAATGTTTTAAGTTTTTCAGTTAGACTTTCTATTTCTTATGTTGCTCCATTATACATCTTTGTACGTAGATGTTTGTAACAAGCGCCAGTTGTACATCACGTGCTGAATGCTAGCAATCTATTGCGCCAATCGGCATATATACGTACATCGAGTGTAATGTGAGTGACTTGCGTCCCTGTGAAAATCACAGTGAAAAGTACCAGGACGGACAGCACTTACAGCTGCCCATACAGTCCCAGTAAGTAAGAGCTTTGCTTATAAGAACCGCCGACACAGACGCAGTAAATAAAGAATTCACTTTTTAGTACCACTCGCCATACAAGAATATCTCAGTGCAGTAGAATAAGGCTTTTTCTATCGTCTTATCGCAGCTCCAGTACCCAGGACCATACTATGAAACAGTTAAGTTGCTTCCATGTGCGCGATCTGAAGATTAACATGGAAAAATTTTATAACTAGTTTATGGAATAAGACAGTATTTCCAAAAAGGAACTGATTGCACTTTTCTGTATTTTCGTTGAATAAACTGGCTCTGGAACACTCACAGGGAATAAACTTGTAGAGGTATGTTTTCATACGAGCCCCCACAGCATCTATAAAATGAACTGTCACAGCATGTGTTCCACGTGCGGCAAGATATTCTTAAAGGAGCGATTAAGAATCTGTTTCCTCCTGAAACCATAGTGTATGCATTTCGTGAGACTCGAATTTAACACGGCCGTAATTTTAACCATCATTTCGTAATGGAATGAAATTTTGATCATTTAATATTTATTACTTAACGCGCAGCACGTCTACATCTAGATGGATACTCTGCAAGACACACTGAAGTGCCTTATGGAGGGTTCATTGAATCACCTTCACAATAATTCTCTATTTTTCCACTCTCAAACATGGCGCCGGAAAAACGAAAGCCTTTATCTTTCCGTGCAAACTCTGATTTCACTTATTTTAATATGATAATCGGCGTCAACAAAATATTTTCACATTCGGAGGAGAAAGTTCGTGACTGAAATTTGGTGATGAAATTCCTTCAGAACGAAAAACGCATTTGTTCTAACGGTGTTCATCCGAAGTGTAGTATCACGTCTGTCGCAGGCTCTACCCAATTTCTCGATAATACAAAACGAAATGCTTTTCTCTTACCTTTCTCGATGTACTCCGTTTATCCCATCTCGTAACGATCCAAAACCGAGAAGCAGTGCTCCAAAAAAGGACGGAAAAGCGTAGTGTAGGCGGTCAGTTTACTACATCTGTTACATTTTCTAAGTGTTCTGCCAATAAAACGCTGTCTTTGTTTTGCTTCCCCACAACATTTCCTGTGTGTTGTTTCCAACTTAAATGGTTCGCAGTTGAAATTCCTAGGTATTTAGTTGAATTTACGGCCTTTATATTAGACAAATTAATCGTGTAACCGAAGTTTAACGGATTCCTTTTAGCACTCATGTGGGTACCTCACACTTTTCATTAGGGTCAAATGCCAGTTTCGCAATATTCATATATCTTTTCTAAATCTTTTGCAATTTGTATTGACCTTCTGATGAGTTTACTAGGCAATAATCGACAATATAATCTGCAAACAACTTAAGATTGCTTCTCAGATTGTCTCCTAAATCGTTTATGTAGATAATCAACAGCAGATGTCCTATAGCACTATCTTGGGGATCGCCAGGAAACACTTTTGATTTACTCGATGATTTTCCGTCACTTACTACCAACTGTGGCCTCTCTGACAGGAAATCCCAAATCGAGTCACATAACTGAGACGATATTCCATAAGCATGCAATTTCACTACAAGCTGCTTGTGCCGTACAGTGTCAAAAGCCTTTTGGAAGTCTAGAAATACGAAATCAATTTGATATCTCTTCTCAGTAGCAGTCAACACTTCGTGTGTGTAAAGAGCGAGTTGTGTTTCACAAGTACGATGTTTTCTAAAGCATCATTGACTGTGTGTCAATAGACTGCTCTCTTCGAAGTAATTTATAATGTTCGAACACAATATATGCTTCAGCATCCTGGATTTAGTGGATTACTTCTATTACGTTTCTTGAATATTGGTGTGACCTGTGCAGCTTTCTAGTCTTTGGGTACGGATCTTTCGTCGAGCGAGCGGTTGTATATGATTGTTAAATATGAAGCTACTGAATCAGCATACACTGAAAGGAACCTAACTGGTCAACAGTCTGGACCGGAAGACTCATTTTTATTAAGTGACTGAAGTTTCTTCACTACTGCGAGAATATCTACTCATGTTTGCGTTATGCCTTTCCAGTTGCCAAGAATGACCTCTGCTCAGACTAACTCACAGGAACTATCTGCCATATTTTCGCTACAAGATAAACTATTTCGAACAGCAAGAACCAGGCCACTGCCAACTGAGATTAGTTTATCCTTTCGACTCAACGTACCTCCGGCTTTAGTCAGCTTTCAGGCCTATAACGGTTAGAGCGTTAATGTTTTCTATTAGCTTGGAGCTCTGGTACTTCCCAATACATCAACGTCAATTTGAAACTGTTATACCGATGATTCCTGTATCTACGTTCTTCCTGTGCTATTTGAGACTGAAGCCATTTCTGTATTTCCTCGAGTCAGTCCAGGCCACATAGCCGCTGCTCCACATGTATCCGCCTCCCGCATGTAGTGGACTCCTGACCTATTCAGCGGAACCCAAAATCCAAGCACACTATGGCGCAAGTCGAGGAATCTGCAGCCTACACGGTCGCAGAACAGTTACAGCCGGTGATTCAGACACTCCACTCGTCTCTGTACCAAAGGACAGCAGTCATTCCTGTCGACTATGCTAAATAATTCTGCTTTTTTCTTCTAAGTGACATGGCAGCCTTTACCAGTTGTTAGCCACTTGAAACTAGAGAGACTCTCTCCCAATCCAAAGTGCCACACATCCCACTGGCACTGACGTGTCCCACCACGTGCAGTTGGCTGCATCCTGGGATCTTCATGGAATCCAGAAGGACGGTTTCCATGTCTGGAATAACTCCACCCAGTATGCACACGGAGTGCACATTGGCTTTCTTTCCTTTCCTTTGCAGCCATGTCCCCAAGGGGCCCCTTGATGCACCTAGCACTGGAGCTCTCAACTACCAATAATCACACTCTCTGTGTTTATCCAGATGTTGCAGGCTGTATAAGCGACTGCATCTGGCTGAGAGGCAGTGTCAGCTGCAGACAGCATCTACAATCTGTTGGTCAGAATAGCCTGAGAGACCTTACGTGCAGCCCCATGTGAAGTCTTTCACCCACTGCCACGCCTCGAGGCGACCTCCCACTCTGCCACAGGTGAGTGGTAAACCTCAATGCAAGCAGTAACAAGGCTGGTCACCGGTGGAGGAGGATCGGCGGACTCAGACGTGCTGGATGTCCGTCGAATGCGCACAGCCGACCCACAACAGTGATGCCCAGCCACTGCAGCTTCAAGCTGTATAACCGAAGCCATCATAACCTGGAGCTGAGAGCGAATTGTCATCTACTCAGCCCGCATCCGCACACAACCATCAAAGAACGTAACAATACTAAAGACCATGTAAAACTACTACACTACACAGACAAACAAGCACAATCTACGTACAGTACGTAACTCAACTGTAGATACGAAGGGAAACGCAAGAAATGTGTCCCATAAATTAGATTAACACTCAGATATTCAAAAACTGAACTACCAAAGCACACATTTTCAACGTTGGTAAACATTAATATGATTTATCATATATTTTGTACGAAACGTAATCCCGCTTTTGCTGCTGGGCACGGATTAGCTTTTGGTTACACATATATCGGAAGACCACCAATAACTTACAGGGATGCAGCTGGGTGACTTCGCCGACTACAGCCGGTATTTCGAGGGTCATTATCTGGGCAAAACTGCAGCAAGTAATACCTGTGGAAGGGAATTTAAAATTTCGATTTTCAGAGCAATTCCGGAGGGATGAAACACACACACACAGACACACACACACGCACACACACACACACACACACACACACACGCTCTCGCTCTCTCTCTCGCTCTGTAAGCATTATAACCACTACACAACCAAAGATGATTGACGTCAGAAGTTATTGTCTGTAAAAACTGATGATGACTGGGTAAGGTAGCATTACCATTGCTTCTCTATTTTTCACAAGAGGGAGAGCAGTATTCCACACAGAATTTAAGCAAAATCTTCCATCTCTATTTACAAGGTTGCTTGATAATTTAATTTCAACTGCTTTCTTAATAACACCGGCCAAATAATTCGAAGCACTTATTGTGTTCCATAGGATGACTGGTGCCAAGACAACACACTCTGACTTTCTAATAAGTCTTGATGTGGTCTGTATCTTCACTCATGTTTCTCTGTCCGACTCGTTTATTTGTGCAGTGCATGTTTCACACTCGTTCTCATATTGAGTAATGATTGCCGTATAGACCAAATGAAAATTAACGATGTAAGATGGAAATTTAACGACAAGCGAGTACAGCGTTTAACATAAACAAATTTTGGAGCGAAGAGTAAAAACGTAGCTGACAGTATTTTGTAACATTTTACTGTTTTACGCAATTCAATGAAATGTTACGTATTTTTCAGAGTGTGTACATGGGTGCGTACGTGTGTGTGTATGAATGGTTGTACTGCTGACGTATTTCATATTTCAGATATATAAATACTCCAAGGCTCGCCCTTCACGTTATTTTTGATTAAATACCTTTTAATATGGGGAAAATAGATCATATCATTTGGAGACTGTTGAGTACAGCCAAGAACGGTGCTCCTGTGAGTGGGTGTTTCGTTTGCTGTAATTGGAAGAGAAGGAAAGAGGGAGGCAGGGAGGAGCTGTTGGTGGTGAGGTAGGAGGAGGTGAGGAGCAGAGCGAAGCTTGTCACATGATGATGACAAAACCACGCATATGAAAGACGTGGCAGACCACGTGATAGATAAGGAGCTTGGGGCTTTCGAGTTCATGGGTGGGGGCACGTAATGTACACACGCGATCGGTTTCACGACTTTCAGAAGGTGGTTGAAGGTCAAAGTGAGTTACGTTGCACATATATGTACTAGTAGAGGGACTGTAATTTGAACAGTGAGATAGCTGATGCCGAAGCGTGAGGGAATAATAACTGGAGGCTAATAACAATGGGCTACTGGTACTACCATGTTCTAAGCGAACAAAGTAATTCAAACTCAATCAAGAGATGTGCAGACTTATTAAGGACTTAGAAAGGAACATGGAACAGAGGCCTTTTGACAAAATGACAGTAAGAGACAAATTATTTTGTTTTTACTTTTTTAACGAATTAAAAAAACGCATGAATACATTGTCCCAGATCTATGATCTCTGCTAGATTGTCCCTTCACGAATAAAGAAATAAACCAAATAGATGTATAAAATGTAACAGCACAGCGCCGAGGCAGGTGTAATGATTTCACCTCTCTATCAGCAACAATGTCTGGTAATTTACATGAAAACAAATGGTCGACATTACAGTATTGATCTGATTACTGCCGCACAACGTATGGGCTAGATTTAGCACCAAGTATGCCATTTCCAATTGTCTCTTTTGACGATTTATAACTTCATTTGTTTCCCGATTGTTATATTGCTAAACCGTTAAAAGTAGGCACTTATGAAACAAAATACATACTTACATCAAGTAATTGCCATTTTTGTGAAATGCGATGCCTCATGGCATTTTGGTCTGCTGTAAAACCATCAATATGAGTGATTCTGAATTTGATCAAAGAAATTAGGTTGGCTGTTCCTTTTAATATTCCCACAACCGTCTGATACTGCTCAGAGTCCCTGCAGATCACTGTGAACGATTACCAACAGATTCATGCGTGGTATGCCACGACAGCTGAGTCCCTCGACGAAAAGTGGGCAGTTAGACAGCCGTGATTCTCTTTAGAACAGGCCATGCATGAGCTGCTATCGACCTCGCGATTCGTATTATCGAATTTCAACTCCGCATTGTAGCTGGCCTGCCGTGTGGTCGTTTTTGGCTATTATTCAGGTTCCTGCACTAGATGAAGTTGGCTTTATTTGTGGATTACGTGTTCACAGTGGGAGCGGGTAGAAAATTGGTGACGACTTTATAGCCTACCATGCTTTCGGCGAAGCATTCGCGTCAAGTTTCTGTGTTACGGATCCCCAGTTTCTGGAACTCTGGCATTGGTATCTCCAACAATAATAGCAACAGTTGGCAGTCAAAAAGGAAAGCTACCAATAACAGCTGTCAGTGAAAGAGCAGTAACGCCAGGAACCAGATGCTGTTCTCGTTCAGCTCTTGTCGCAACAACAGCAACAACTTCAGTCGGTGGTATCGCCAACTCCTCCTCTGTCACCAATAAAGGTATTCAACTGTTGAAGTGCACTTCTTTTAGGAACAATATATCTAATTTTATGCAAGCATTCTAAGTGAGAAGGAAGTTCGAAACAATGCTTATAGCTAAAATATGCTCATGAATCTTTGTCGAAAACGTGACTCGTTGACTACATGGCTCACTGACACCAATGATTTTGTAGACGGTAAAATCAGGTTCTTTTGATAATGGACGCTAATGGACGCTGCATGCATGACTAATTTTCTCTCTCTCTCTCTCTCTCTCTCTCTCTCTCTCTCTCTCTCTCTGTCTCTCTCTCTTTTTACGTGTCACAGATCGGTTTCTATTCTGATAAATGCTTCATGTTAAACAAAGAATCTTCACCATAGTTTTAAATCCATAATCAACTGCAGTACATATTCGCAGTATCACAAAAGCTACCTTCAATAATAAAATTTACTCACAAAGCTACTTTTGGCTGCCACTTGTTGTTGTTTTCAAAACTTGACTTACATATTGGTCTGATACCCAATTTGCCTTTCTTAAACGTCTTTCACTGCATACAGTCACTGGGTCAGTTACTTAAAACTTACTCTTAAACACAAAATATCTTATAACCTTTTACTCATAAAAATATTTCTGTTCTCTGATAACAATTGAAATGCTGACTAAATCTACAATATGACAACAGTGACTAGTGCATCTTACTTGTCGGTCACGTAAACATTAACAAACAGATTCAATTTTCCATTTTCAAACAGGACAGCCAAGAAATTCGAAAATACGTGATAGAATTAAATTCTCCAAAACATTTACTATTTGGTAATATATGGCTTAAAATTCATTTCAGAGTAGTGTATTATTTTTCAGACATACTCAGAATCGACAAAGAAAGTATAATAACGTTGCAGATTGCATAAAAACTACATCTACAAGTCTTCCCCTCAAACTATATAGAATAAAACAAATGAGCTCTAATGAAAAACCTGTAAGGAATATTTAGTGCCAAAATTTGAAACTGCGTATTCCACTTCAAAGGAATATGGCAGCTTTTAGAAAGAGACAGCATTTATCCACAAAAGCTTTCACAACACACAGACATATTGATATAGACGAAATGTGAAACTCCATACAACAGAAAGTATCGGAGTTGTACGTAATTTTTAAGTGATTTCTCACATAAATTATGGCATACATTATACATAACGCACCTATCATTTCCAGCGGAATTCTAAATGATGACAGGAGACGAATATAAAGGTGTGAGTCAGATGTGAAAAGTTCTAATTTTTGTAATAGATTGGGGTGTTTTTGGACCTCTGATTGCAAGTTTTAATGCTTCCATACGTTTTCTTAATTATTTTCCAATGAATACCGGTGTGTCTTCTTCAACAAGGATGCTTGTGCAGGAGGCTCTTTGATATTCGTCTATAACTGTGTTGTAGGTATCACACTTTTTACAGGATTTCCAAATCATTTCCGACGAATGCAGGTGTACTTCCTTCAACAACGCATTTGTGATGGAAACCTTTTGCTGACCCGGACTGTGAGTGGTAATGATAGCGAGGGTCCCATGTTATAATTTAAACTGAACAGGGCATGACGGATTCTTCCAGATTTGCTGAAGTGCAAGAAATTGAAGATGCAGAGTTCTGATGAAATCACAGATGTGTTCTGATAATGCGAATTTGATGACTATTAAATAAACGTATCCCCCAAACCATTGCAATCATATGCTTGCTTGTGTAGAAAGTCTTTTACTGATGATGATAGCGAGTGTCAGGAGATACGATGCGAAACTATCATGCTTTTGAACTTATGGGAAGTTCTACATCGCAGAACACTGGAATATGTTCGAATATAGCTAACCTTTGAAATATTTCCAACAAATATCAACCTTCGAGGTATTTGAGACTCTGTGGAGTGCGATTTTATGAATGTTACTCTACAATATTTTGGATGAAGTTCTGACACTGAATGTTTTATATGAAGCAGAAATGTCATGGGGAAATCGAACAGTGCTTGCATTGTGAAGTGGAGACTACACAACGATTCATTCTAATGCATCTACATGTTACACTCAAATTGCAACAATTTGCCCTCTGTAACTGTAGCAGATTACCCTAAATCTGTAACAATCTGCCTCTTCACTGTAAAAACCTGCCCCAAACTCTAACAAATTGCTCCAAAACTGAGATAAATTGCCCCAAAGCTAAACCAAAACTTCCATAACTGTAACAGCTTGTCTCAAAAGTGTAACAAATTTCCACCCCACAAACTGTAACAAATTAACCTATCTGTTGACACAATTTGAAACAAAATGAGCCAAACCTGTAACAAATTGGCCTGAACCTGTAACTGCACCACTCAAAACTATAAACAAAAGTGACTGGCCTTAGTGTGGTGTGCATCAATGAGGTATTCAATATGACAATCCTGACGGCATTCGCATAGACTGTAAGATTCTAAACTTAAAATTCAAAATGGCGACCGAAGGTGACAATGTTTGATTTCATTGACGACACCAAAATCTAAGATGGTCATGCAAGATGGTGAACCTGGTGATATGGCACAGCCTCCAATGTTTGAACTCAGGGGCTAGGTCACAGGCTGCCTACCATTTCTAGAACATGCCCGTCCCTTTGGCATGCTTTCGTCATCATGGGAAAACAAATAGGAAAATAACCACCCTACTCTCTCGGCAACAGCTTGACTGGTCACCAGCAGTGCAATAAAGCCGCAGTCAGTGGTCTTCTTGGTACACTTTCTAAACATGTAACGTACAGCCAGATCCTATACTCTTGCATTTGAGGAGACGCTGACATTGTTGTTCTGAATTCCCTCACGCAGCTGGAAAAGTTTTTCATGTTAACCGAAGTGTGCAATGCACAATCCACAGACCAGAAAAGGAGAACAATGGTGGAATCAGTTTTAGCACTTCGATTGTCCTTGTGTATTGTCCTCAGCTCTCATAGTCTGTGGGCTGTGGCCATACTACCAACCGCCTGGACATCTTCACAGAGTCCTGCTGATCTGTGTTCCCTAGACCATGGGTTCACTGTCCATCTTACAAAGGACATCGCCTCCCATATCCAAAGGGTCAAACTCCTGTTATAGCCCTCACTCTCCCATGCACTTGCTCGCGCTAGATGTTCTGCAAACCATTATAGAGCATGCAAGAAATCCCACCAGAACAGAAAAACATGGGTTACAAGTAGCACTGCAATAACTGCCTTATCAGTCCTTAAAATTCAAAGCGAAATTGGTGTATTATGTTGTTATTAACTTACTAATGTGTTATATCCCACTTACACTGAATGGTTAACCACTTCTCAAGTCATACATGCCCTGACCCTTAAGTCAGATGATCTTAGTAATCTACACATTCACGATGGCAGAGAAACTTACTGTTTTAGCGATACATAGGAGACTTTTACTTTAAATGACACCTTACTGTTCAGCAGTTGGTATGTGAGAGAGTGAAATATAGCTGTTAATATGTTTTAGCAGTTATTGTTGGACATAGCAGTTCGTTGCCACAAGAGGCAAAATTGCAAATGAAAGTAAATCAGTTAAACATTTTATATGCGCAAACCATTCGTTGATGCTGTATTTATTAAGGCTAAAACTATCTTACTCCAACCAAAATATTATTCTGAGATACAACACATGATGAAAAGGATGGTACACATTTAACTAAGAATATAATGTGTCTGCATAAAGAATACCACTCCCACATTTTCAAGACAACAATTTGTATACAGGTGAATGTAGTCGACTACTCAGATGACAAAGCACCTTATGCTTTAAAACTAACAACGTTTATAGCTTCCTAATGTTTAATATCAGCTGCATCAATAGCTATAATTAATGTACTTTTGTTTTAACCTATAGTACCAACAAGAAAAAATTCTTCATAAATGACATCTAAGACATTCATGCAGAAGAAGTGTCTAAATTTTCTACAGGTCTTTGATACACATATGTATGTGACTAACATCATGGACCATCAATTCCCATCCACCAACAAATTCAGTATGATAGGCACACAATTATTTTGTGAATTGACTCACTTTTTTCCTGCAAACTGCACTTTTCTCTTCTTATTAGACAAAGCAAAATGAGTACACTAGATCTGAGACCTCTTACATATTCTTCAAAGTCCAACTTGGTAATTACGTCTGTGGCAGATAGTTTTTCATGTGTATACCCAGCCATCACATGACGTACATCATGAAATAAGATGGATCACAACTATGCAGAGTTGGAGTTACGTGTATGAAAAAGGTTGGAATAAGGTACATGCATGTGACCTGCACGAGATATGGAGGAGGGGGGGGGGGGGGGGGGGAGACTGTTCCTAGCAAGTGTCAGCAAACCTCTGTTCAGCTTTCAGTTGGGGCTTGCATTGTCTTGCTGATCCTAGCTGAGTTGTTTAGCAGAGAAATGTATCACAGAATTATTACACATAACTCTGACAAGTGTTTTAGAACCATTTGTGGCACCAGTGAGCCATAGATTTTTAAATTTTTGAGAAGTCAGGGTGTCTATTGTTGATATTGCAAAGTTAGAGGTGTGGGGAGGGGGAAATTGTTTCAACATAATACTAGTGAATACAAACGTAATGCAACTGAAATGTAATGTCGTCCCTCTTAATCAGATTTCTATGCTGTCTTTTGAGGGTTACAGTGCGAATTGTAAATTAGTATAACCTCATTTCATTCTCAAATGTGCTGGTTACATGGTGGCCTCTTATGAGAAAGAAGTGTTTATAACAGGACAGATGGTTTGCCTTACCATACCTCCCATAACAGCTGCCACACATTCCCAAACATAATTTTTTTAGGTGAATTTTGTAAACATAGAAGTCTTTCGTTTTAACTCCGCAGCAAATGCACACCTCTTTTCCTAAGGTAATGAAAGGGCATCTCCTGATTTTTTTTAATTTCCCTGAAGGATACATCTGTGAGCTATATGTGTACTTGAACTTAGATGAATTTCGAATTTCCCTAACATTTTCAGTACGAGGTAAGGCATAACCATGCTATTTCCACTTCCAAGTTTTCCTTCGATTCTGACTTAGACTATGTAGGTTGTTAGAGGAGTGCCATCACAAACAACACACTAGTCGCTGAAATCAGCACTACAATCATGCACTTCACATTACGCAGTCAACTCAGCAGTATCCATTTATAGTGTCTCATTGCATCTTTCCCCAGTGTTGCTGGCAAGTGGCATCTGGCGAATAGTGGCTAGCAGTTCTCAGCTGGCATGACTCCCTTGAGTGTGTCTTTCATGGCTGCATCAGCATGGGTGAGTAACCTGCAATTGGTAATATGCCAGATCCACGTATGCACGGATGCACAGGGATGAGTGGGAGGGCACCTCGCCCTCGCATAGTGTTTGTTCAAACAAAAAAGATACAATTGCGTATCTCTTCCAGTCTCATTCTACTATACACAACTGTTACAGTTGTTTCAGAAGCATGTTGCACCAAGAAGCCAAATGTTTTTAAGGTTAGCAGTAGTTGACTCTTACACTTCAAATGTAGAGTGACTATTGTTTAAATTGCAATGACAGAGTTGTGTGGGGAAATTATTTCAACACAGCACAAGTGGACATAAGACTACGGTAAGTAAACTGTAATACCATATGAGTGGAGAAAACTGTACATTTCTTTAATTTCTCACTATTTTAAAATTATGTTACGTGATCTGTCAATCATGCAGACTGTCCTATTATCCCCACATGATGTCAGTTTATATTTAGGGCAACAGCCCTATTTCCACTATGATGTCAGAGGTATGGAGGGAAATACTGTATCATGATTGGGTTACTTTGACTTTCACCATTCTGTACACAGGATGTTTTCCTTGTGTCAAAGACATGGAGGAATTATGGCAATAATGCAAGATCATCGATTAGAACGTAGTAGTGGAGGTGCAACGGTGAAGGGGAGAGGTAAGAGGGAGGTGGCGGTGCCCTTTCTCCCAAACCCCACACAGATACACTACTATCAGCCTGTCTCAATTCGATTTCGCCGTTTACCTCATGAATATCGATTTTATAGGCAAGGGTAACTTTCATTATGACACGTGGTCAAAAAGATGAGACACTAAATGGAGGAATTTTATATATGACCCAAAGATGTTTTCATTTGCCTTTCTAACACCCATTACGTCAAGGAAACAAGTTAGACAGGAAAGAAATTAAGTTTTGATCTATGAGGCTCATTAATGAAATATATCGAGTTAATGATCACAAGGAATGGTTATATGTGCTTTAAACACATACTATGGTTAACGCTGTTTACACAAAAAGAAGGCCAGAGACCACTACGACCCCATTCCGACGTGAAATTTACAATGTCCAAACCAGCAACAAAGGGCAATCACAAGAAACCGAAAACAAAGGTTTGTGGTTCGCAAAGATTTATTATGCATATCCCAGGAACAATTTTACAAAATCTTTTACAAAACCGGCCTTCCAGTAGCCACCAATAACAAATATAATTAAAAACCTTATGCAATCCTTACAAGGGTATATGGAATGAAACAAGTTAAGCAAAGATCCATCCTCTTAAGTAAATAACGAATAGCCCCTGATAAATATACGCTAGATGACAAGCATAATTGCCCACAAATTTAACAGGAATTTACCGGGACTAAATCCCCATTGGCAAAACAAGCAACAGCACAGAAATTAAACAACAAATCTTAAGTAAAAGAGCAAATTCCCCAACGGGAACCTTAAACCAATAAAAAGATCATAGAGCAACGGAATCCCACCAGTTATACAGTGACTTATTCCACTGAACTTAGCCGTGAAATCGCTTTCTGGTATAACAGCCATATTTAGGCAGAAATGACAGTTCTGTTTATCGTCAGCTCAAGTTCCACGCAACAGCGGACAAATCTCAACGGCTGACCCACCCTAATACAAGAGTGATCAAACTACTAGAAACAAGGGATGCGTCTTGGTTCAGCCTGAACACACTAACGAGAGGAATCTCCAAATAATTACAGGAGAGAATACTCAACTTCGGACAATTACTGGGGCGAGTTGCGGCTCTGGTAAGATACAGCCAAGTAGCGCAAGGGCACCACCAAAACGTAGCTGGCCGAGCTAACGGCCAATCAAGACAACCCGCCCACCCCCAATGTATTGGTCAATCAGGATCTGGTTGTGCCCGCTGCTCGTTGTACACTGTAACATTAAAAAAAAAGAAACAAAAAACACGCAACCAAACCAAATGACACAACACAAACCCTCTTATTTCAGAGTTATCCCCTCCATTTAAATTTGATACCCTTAACACATGCAAGACCTCAAACGAATAGCATGGAAAATTACTCACTTCTTACAGCTCATAATATTTTACACTTATGGGCAGACCCCAATAACAAATATAAAGTCTGAAGAAGTTAACGGCCTGCCGAACCAAGAGCATAAAAACCCACAAAACAACATCACAGAATAAATCATAAGACACTGAAGTAACATTACAAGCACACTCTCTTGACACTAATCATGGCCTGCGCACTACCCTGGAATGACTCCTTCAGCCTTCAGACTACTCACGCTTAGTGCTCCCGTCACTGAACAGTGTTTTACACTCTTAACACCACTACTCAACATATACCGTAACCAAGAGTGGAGTCCTTATTACCTTCAAGGAGGGGATAATCACATACACTTCCGGCTGTGAGTATAAAATACGATCAGACTGATTACAAAACATAACTTCAAAGAAACAGCACATGCTCACGGTTAGTAGTAGCAAACTATGAGAATCCACATGGCATACATGGGCATCAAGCATCAGGTAGTGCTAAACAAACACTTGCTAGTGCATTGGAGGTAATCACCACCTGCCCGCCGCCGACACACTCCTCAGGCCATAACACAGCGCCGCGAGCAACCAACGCTCCTCCGTAGCGGTCACTCCAAGAGTCGCCAACACATGCACAAGCAACGGGCAGGCACGAACACTAGGGACTCGGAGCGGAAAACCAATCAAACCATAGCCGGAAGCGCCGAGCAAAAATAGCGACCAGATGACGAAAACCAAAGAGGAAACGCGCATGCCAGAACGAACGGGATTACTGCCCCTATTAGATAAGAGAGCCACTGGCGCCAGTGACTCCACCACGGCTCAGACACTGTTTGAGCCACGGAAACACGGACAACCCAAAAAATTACATAATTACGTGCTCACTTATAAAGATTGACGATTCCCATTAAATAACTGAGGCATTTACTGCAAAAACACTGACTGCGGTGAAAGTATGTGGGTGAAAGCATGTCAGTTGCCAGAACATGAACCAGTGAAAAACTCGTTCAATACTACGAGTGCCAAACGACGAGGAATTCAATCCGCATTCGCTTCGTGACTTTTTTGTTCAACAATACAATGCACGGTATTGGTTTCTTTGATGCCAAATAAGGGACATACGGCAGATTCTGCTCTTTTGATCTTCTTGTGTAGTAGTGCTGCACGGTATGGGTTCCTTATACTAGATATGATTGACAGCCACAGAATTTAAAGAAAGGCAGTTAGTTCTGTATTACCGTGGAATATGGAAGGGAGTGTAATAGATACGTAATCCGAACTGGGGTGGAAATCATTAAAACAAATGCGATATTAGTCGTGGCGCGACCTTTTACGAAATTTCAGTCACCAGCTTTCTTCTCCGAATGCGAAAGTATTTTGAAGATGCCAATCTACATAGGAACAAATTATCTTCATAATAACATAAGAGAAATCACAGCTCGCATGGAAAAATTTAAGTGTTCGTTCTCCTAAGTGCTACTGGAAAGTGGAACCACAGAAAATTAGTGGAAGGTGGTTCTATGAGCCCTCCACCAAGATAACTTTAATATGAACTGCAGACTTGTCATGTAGATGATTACTAAGTGCAGCATCGAACGGAAAACCCTTAGCTTGAGTGAAAATATTACCAGAAGGACAGATGCGAAATAACTAAATGCAATCGCTCAAGGCGATGATATATTCATTTGTACAATCAGGATGAGTTTTGATGGACTGCTGTTCCACTTGGTATCATTATCAACAACGTATCATGAGTAGAGTACAAATTAATGCATTTTAATCATTCGAATATTTATAGAAAGGTTTTAAAAATTTTCTGCATAAACACAAATTTGAATTTAGAAATAAATCAAAGCATGAATCATTAAACTCACTGATCTTCAGATAAACGAGAGAGCATTTGCTCATAAACAAAGACTAAGTCATTAATATTTCTTCTAAACACGAAAATAGAATAAATAAATATAATGGAGAAATAGTTACAAAAATTACTCCTCCATTGTATGAGGGGGGGGGGGGGGGGGTTGGTTCAATAAATAATACATCGCAATTTTCTGTCAGTAGCTTGGTTTTATTCACCATATTGATTTCTTTCTTCAGATTTTAACAAAGTCACATATGCTTTTCTTTCTCAGGTGATCACAACACACTGACGTGTCCAAGAAAAAAGGTAAGTCGTTTGACATGAATTTTCAAAATAAGTAACGCTAGTCATGCTCTTAACCTCTTTTGTCCTTAGTTACGTATGAGAGAAGAAGTATTAACGTCCTATAACTTTAGGCAGCGCTGATAGGCTCATTCCAGAGAAGTACCTAAAAGAACGATCAGTGTTAATCGTGATATGGGTTTTTCAGAGCAAAGCGCCTAATGGCTATTAGGAATTCATTGAAGAACAATGGCATGGTAATTACTACTGCGAGTTTAAATTTGAATGCAAACAAGGCATCACAGAATATGTTTCTAGAATTAACGTCGGAAATGTTTCACATCGAACTGTTCACTGCATTGAGTTAATTGCAAATTTAATAGCTGTAGTTCGCTAGTAAAGGTGAATGAAATTTTCTGCTGATTAATAATAAAACTCTGGACTAACAAGTACCCCTAATATTGCTGCGGTGATGAATTTCCGAACAAAAGTACTGCTTTGTCAGTAATTTTATGCATACATATAAACTCGGTACGCTTTGAGGAAATATTAAATGAAAAATTTACAAACTTTTTCGAGTTTATTTTCATAATGTTTCTTCTTCGTGTGTATCCTAACGCAATACGCATAACACTTCTCCGCTCTGTACTGATCTATTTAGAAACTGATGTTTAGTTTGTCTTGTTTGTAAAAAATTTGAACAATTATTGCATAAAAGCCGTTTTTTTTCTATATCTGTAGCTGTACACAGCATACCGAATTACAGAACGCTACAAATACTAAAGATTAAAAATAAAACTTAACAGTGCGACATTAAGGAATATTCATGAAGATATAAAGCCTGCAAGTTTTCCAGCATGCGAAGCAATTCTCCAGTACCCAAATTGAAATTAACACTGCTCGCAAAACATGTAGCAGCAAACTTTAAACTGCGTTCACTGCGGTAAAGGTTAATATCATGGGAATAAATTTACTATTTGTAAACGTTAACGTAATGGCAGCCTCAGGAATAAACAGATGTGTGAAGATAATGACAGGTATGAAAGATGGTTCTGTGCAGTGGTTGTCAGTAATCATTAGAAATCACACAGGGTGAACTACCATTCAAACTATATATTGTAATAAAACTTACGAAAGACATATTTCAAGGTATAAACATATGAACACGAGGAACAAACCTATTACTTATCAGTTATACTGTAATTCTATTGCGAAAGCAGCAAACTTTGCAGAAATTCAAATCAAACATGTACTGCCGAATATTATCCTAATGCAACATTTCATTACAATCGCATGTGACATTGTGTCACACTCGCGAGTAGTGTGAATGCCAGCAGCGTTTAGATGTACGTTCTCAGAAATTTCTCCCTCGAAACAGAGCTCATGTCTGATAGCAGTAGACTTCTCTTGACCCAGGAGGTCCTTCTTGCCTCTGCTCTGCTAGTTTGCTTATTGTATTCTCCTTGCATCGACCATTAGGCTTTATTTTGCTTGCTGAATCTCTTCATTTCATCCACTTCATGACAACCAATTCTGGTTTTAATTGTCTCCCTATTCTCGTTTCCGCTACTTCTCATTATTTTTTGCCTTATTCCTGTTTACTGTCGATCCAGATTCTGTACTCATTAGACTGTTGTTTCCATTCAATAGATCCTGTAATTCTTCTTCACTTTCACTGAGGGTAGCAACGTCATCTACTTGTGTTATCGTGATGTCCTTTCACCCAGAATTTTAATCGCACCTGTGTAGCTCTCTTTTATTTCCTTAATTGCTTCTTTGACTTGTAGATCGAACAGTATCGGCGAAAAAGTGCATGGCTGTCTTACGCCCTTTCTAATCCGTTAACTTCATTCCTGGTCTTATTTTTGATTCTTATACACACTGCATATCACCCGTTTTTCCCTTTAGCTTATTGCTATTTGTCTCTGAATTTCGAACATCATGCACCATTTCACAATATCGAACGTTTTTTCTATATCAATAAGCCCTATTGACGTACCTCGATTTGTCTTCAGTCTATCGTCCATTATTGAGCAGAACGTGAAGACCGCCTTTCTTGTGTCTTTACCTTTCCTAAACCCAAACTGATAAACATCTAATGGTTCCTCAAATTTCTTTCCCATTATTCTGTAAACGCGTCTTTTAAGCAACTAGGATTCAAGAGATGTTAAGCTTACTGGGTGATATTTTCCTCACCTATCTGTAATTGCTTTCTTTGGAAATGTGGCAAAGACATTTTTCTGGTAGTCTGGTGGTTAACCGCCAGTTTCATAGACCGGAAGCTATTTTCCCCAGTGAGTTTCTAAGTTACTACGGAATGTTACTTATCACTTCTTCTTCATTCGAGCTCAAGTCTTCCAGAGCTCTATTAGATTCTGACTCTAATAATAGATCTCCAGTGTCTTCCTTATCGACTCCAGTTTCTCCTTCTACCACTTCATTGAGGATTCAGGTACTCCCCTCCCCCCCCCCCCCACCCCCTCGCCTCCGCACCAAACACAGAGAGGCGTCTTGTGTAATTTTTACACGTATCCTACCTTACCTGTGCGTTTGACAGTGGAATCCCCATTGCACTCTCATTGTTACCACCATTGCTTTTACTGGCAGGATGGTTGTTTTTACTCTTGTGTATGGGGAGCCAGTCTTTCCAATGATCATTTCTCTTCTATATCTCCACATTTTTCCTGCGGCCATCACGCCTTGGGTGGGCAGCTCCTCATACTAATTTCATCTTAAATGATTTTATTGCAGATTGCCGTATTGCTGTATTTCCCTTAACAATATTGTACTTCCTCTTTCAAGGACCAGTTGAGGTATTTCCTCTGTTACGGTATACGAAGTCTTTCCAGAGTTGCCTTCCTTGTACCGAAGTCTGACTATCCAACATCTGTGAATGCCCATTTTAGAGATTTCCGCTCATCCTCACCTACTGTGATATTTCTTAATGCAGTATCCACATATTTAGCGAACTTCAGACGTTTCTCATCATCTTTTAAAACTTCAGCTTCCGAGTTTTTTCCACGCTGTTTCTTCCGTGTAATTCACTTTACTTTCAATCTCCTTTCGTCATTATTAAATTATGATCTGAATCTATATCTACTCTTTGGCGTGCCTTACAATCCAATATCGGATTTTGCTACCTCTGTCTGATCTTCATGTAATCCAGATGTGTGCTTCACGTTTCACCTGGTATATTCCAAACATACATCCTTCTCTTGTGACTTTAAGACATATTATTCGCTATTACCATCTGAAATTTGTTGCATAATTAGTAGTAGTAGTAGCTTCATTTATCTGTAGACCTCTTTTTACAAGGATATAAGATATGTCAAAGTATTTGCAAATTTAGACCAATATGAAATAAGCTAATCTGTATATACATATATTTACAGACTTCTAGTTAGACACAATCATTAGATTTACTCTTGGTAGACAATACTTTTTTCACAAATTACTTATTAAATAATGTAATGCCACACTGTTCACTCATATCTCACTATCACCCACTGCACACACTATACACACATTGTTCCAAAACACTTCACTCACTGTACACACACACACACACACACACACACACACACACACACACACACACGCATACACACACACACTGGTGATCTATGGGCCATTTTATGTACTGCAACTTTCTGAGAAACTGACTGAGCATCCCTCCATGAAAAGTTAGATGCTGAGCTTAGAAAGAAGAACAGGTGTTAGTATTGTGCCATGCATAGCTTGGAGGTAAGTCTTTCTAGAAAGGAAAAAAGAAGGAAGGAAACATAAAGCGAAGGTGTTATGTGGAATCATTATTACAATTTATTTGTAAAATATTTTTTATCAAAGCCTACTCTGTTTTATGTAAGTAATCCTTCAATGTTTAAAATGTATTGCATAATGGTAATTCGAAAGTAAAGTTCTATGTACTGACTAGGCAGAAAATCCAAAGAAATTTTGGTCTGATGTCAAAGCGGTAGGTGGATCAAAACAAAATGTCCAGACTCTCTGTGACGAAAATGGTACTGAAACAGAGGATGACAGACTAAGGGCCGAAATACTGAATGTCTTTTTCCAAAGCTGTTTCACAGAGGAAGGCTGCACTGTAGTTCCTTCTCTAGATTGTCGCACAGATGACAAAATGGTAGATATCGAAATAGACGACAGAGGGATAGAGAAACAATTAAAATCGCCCAAAAGAGGAAAGGCCGCTGGACCTGATGGAATACCAGTTCGATTTTACACAGAGTACGCGAATGAACTTGCCCCCCTCCTTGTAGCGGTGTACCGTAGGTCTCTAGAAAAGGGCACAGGTCATCCCCGTTTCCAAGAAGCGACGTCGAACAGATGTGCAGAACTATAGATCTATATCTCTAACGTCGATCAGTTGTAAAATTGTAGAACACGTATTGTGTTCGAGTATAATGAATTTTCTGGAGTCTAGAAATCTACTCTGTAGGAATCAGCATGGGTTTCGAAAAAGACGGTCGTGTGAAACCCAGCCCGCGCTATTCGTCCACGAGACTCAGAGGGCCTTAGACACGGGTTAACAGGTAGATGACGTGTTTCTTGACTTCCGGAAGGCGTTCGATACAGTTCCCCACAGTCGTTTAATGAATGAAGTAAGACTATGTGGACTATCAGACCAATTGTGTGGTTGGATTGAAGAGTTCCTAGACAATAGAACGCAGCATGCCATTCTCAATGGAGAGAAGTCTTCCGAAGTAAGGGTGATTTCAGGTATGCCGCAGGGGAGTGTCGTAGGACCGTTGCTATTCACAATATACAATAATGACCTTGTGGATGACATCGGAAGTTCACCGAGGCCTTTTGTGGATGATGCTGTGGTATATCGAGAGGTTGTAACAATGTAAAATTGTACTGAAATGCAGGAAGATCTGCAACGAATTGACGCATGGTGCAGGGAATGGTTATTGAATCTCAATGTAGACAAGTGTAATGTTTTGCGAATACATAGAAAGAAAGATCCCGTATCATGTAGCTACAATGTAGCAGGTCAGCAACTGGAAGCAGTTAAATCCATAAATTATCTGGGAGTACGCATTAGGAGTGATTTAAAATGGAATGATCATATAAAGTAGATCGTCGGTAAAGCAGATGCCAGACTGAGATTCATTGGAAGAATCCTAAGGAAATGAAATCCGAAAACAAAGGAAGTAGTTTACAGTACACTTGTTCGCACACTGCTTGAATACTGCTTAGGAGTGTGGGATCCGTACCAGGTAGGATTCATAGAAGAGATAGAGAAGATCCAACAGAGAGCAGCGCGCTTTGTTACAGGGCCATTTAGTAATCGTGAAAGCGTTACGGAGATGATAGATAGACTCCAGTGGGAGACTCTGCAGGATAGACACTCAGTACGGGCTTTTGTTGAAGTTTAGAGAAGATACCTTCACCGAAGAGTCAAGCAGTATATTGCTCCCTCCTACGGAGAGACCATGAGGATAAAATCGGAGAGATTAGAGCCCACACAGAAACATACCGACAATCCTTCTTTCCACGAAGAATACGAGACTGGAATAGAGGGGAGAACCTATATAGGTACTCAAGGTACCTTCCGCCACACACCGTCAGGTGGCTTGCGGAGTATGGATGTAGATGGGTACTTTTTAGCTGTCTTTTTAAATGTCTTTTTGCAGTTTCTTTAATCTCTTTTGGTAATTTATTTTACAGATTTATTACTTGGTAGAAAATGCTGTTTTAAGTTTTATGTTTTTTTTTGGTAAATGTGATTTTATTCTATCTCTTGTTGCATGGTCATGGACAGAGCTGTGTGTGCAGTAATTATCAATGTAATTTGTGATGTGGACAACTTACTGGTACATGTATTCACATGAAGCAGTTAAAATCCCCATTGTTTTGAACAGGTATTTACAATGAGCTCGACTAGTATTTTTGGCTATTATTATTATGGGTCTTTTCTGGAGTTTGAAAATTGTGCTCTTATTCTGTGCATATGTTCCCCAAAAAAGAATGCCACAGCTAAGAATTGAGTGTACATATAAAAAATATATAACTAAAAGACACTGCATGTTACACACTGATGATAGGATTCTAAGGGCATAATTTGCTGATGACATTGTGTTTGCAGGTACCTTTGTGTGTTCACACCACTTCAACTGAGTATCAATATTCATTCTTAGAAATGTAGCATTTGCTACACAGTCTATAAAGGTGCCATCTTCATTTAATTCCACATTGTTATTTTCTCTCTTCACACTGAAATTCATGGCATGAGTTCTTTATGTTCAATTTCACTTTATTACTTATTTACCAATCATAAACTCCCTTGAGAGTTTCATTTGCTTTCTCGTCAAGGAGTTATCTTGTTTTCTCAGTGACTATAATACTGCTGTCACCAGTGAAGAGAATTTTTTCACCATGAGTAACAATACTGGGAAAGTCATTGATACATATCAGGAACAGCATTGGTCCTAATATGCTACCTTGCAGAACTCCTATAATAATGTGTTCTGGTTTTGATAAGTGTTTTACTAAACGTTTGGATCTATACGTAGTATGTGTTATCTATACTCTTTGTACCCTATCTGTTAGGTATGGTTGAAACCAGTCATTAGCTACCACTCTTATTTCTAATGCTTCTAATTTATTTAATCGAATCTTGTGGTCGACTGTATCAAACGCTCTAGAAAGATCCAAAAATAAGCTTGAGACACACTCATTTTTATCAACAGCATCACTACAACTTTTGTGAATTCTACTATGGCGGACTCCGTATTTTTGCCACTTTGGGAACCAAACTGTGATTCGTTTGAAAGACTGTATTTATTCACTAATCTGTCTTTCATAATTGTTTCTATTATTTTTGAGAATGGTGAGAGAAGGGAAAGGGGCCTGTAATTTTCTATGTCTTCTGCATTACCTTTCTTAAGCAAAGGTACAACTCTTGCCTGTTTTAACTGCTCTGAAATGTCGCTGATGTGAAGGGCTCATTTATTATATTTGTTAATGGGCCTTGCATAATCCCTATGCATTGTTTCAGTACACACATTGGTACTTAGTTTTTGAACAGTTTTATTGACTTCGTTCTCTGTGGTTGGAAGTAACATCATTGTATTTAGTACAATACTATTTCCAGTTGTTATAGTTGTTTTGGGGAATTTTTGTCGTAACTTCTGTGCAATACCCGAAAAATGTTCATTTACATAGTTTTCTAAGTGTTGTGAATCATGTATTACCCTCCCTTAGCAGCATGTTGTTCTACATTTGTTTGCCTCTCCCTGTTTCCTTTTTTCTAACATTCCTGACTGCTTTGCTTTTATTCTCTGCATTATATATTATTTTCTCATTAAATAGCTTTTTTGCAGCACTCAGACCTTCCTATAGATCTTTTTCTATCTATGATAGAAATTTAAGAATTCTGGGTCACTGTGAATCTTTTTCATGAAAATAAGATGTTTAAGTGTTTGGGACGACTTCTTAATACCTGCTGTTATTCACCTGCTTTCGTGAGAAGTTGGTAGACATGCATACTTTAGGAAATACCTTTTCAAGGTTCAATTTAAGCAGTGTGGACAATTTAGAGAATTTCATAGTCACATTGGTTTCCCTATTCATTTCATCCCAGCTTTGTTTTTCTAGTTCTTTTGAAAAATCTTTTAATTTGATTTCTGATACATATCGCTTGCAGGCTTGCAGTTTATGGAATGATTCGATGCCTGATTTTACTGTTGTTATGTGACAGAGATTATCTGATAGTCCGAGATCTTTTACAGCTACATCACATATTTCCCTGTCTATATTTGTGACCTGATGGTCAATTACTGAGGCAGTCATTGTAGTAACCCTTGTTGTACTATTGTCCAATAAGGACATGTCTAATCTTCAAGGAAGTTTATGGGGGTGCTGCTGGATTCATTTATAATATTAGTATTGATGTTAATGTCCCCACACAGAATTGTGTTGACCTTTTTACTTGAGATTTTATCTAGAAGTTCTGTTAACTTATTGCAAAATGTTTCCATGGTACCACTGAGAGATACATACTCACAAAGAAAGGTTAATTTCTTGGTGATATCAAGTCCTGTTAATTCAACAGCTGATATTTCGAGGTGTTTGTCTTCGCCTACTGTAGTGAGGTCATGTCTTGATTTGAACTGTACTCCTTTTCTGATATAATTACGTGATCCTCCAGCCCTTGTAGTAGTTCTGCAGTAAGAGTTTGCCCTTTCATAAGATTATAATACCACAGGTTGGATTTCTGTGCTCAGTAATACAAACTGCTGGAGGTTCAAAGATTGTAACTCAACTACTAATAGTTGTATTTTATTTTTTATTGATTTCATGTTTGATGGAGGATTGTTAAGTCTGTGAAATGCCCCATGTTTCTCTTTCCAGTGGTTTGTTTTTCTTTGTGACATGTGGTATGTGTGATATTTGAAGTGTTGAAATCTGTCTTATGAGTGACTGTTTCGGTATTTATAAAACTGCTGAAGATACTCTTTATGCAGGGGAACCTGCTGTCTGGTTTTATCCTAAAAAAGACCTACTTTTCCTACCTATGACAACAGGTAATTGATCATGTGTAGCCCAAGACCTACCCCCTACACTTTCATGAATCAGATGTACAAATTTTCCCTTCCCAGTCCTGTTTATGTGTAGGTCATGTCTCGTGAAACCGCACCTGTTGTTAGTCCCGATGGGCACCAGAGAAATATGAGCAAAGTTGGCGGTTCTCAGAGCCATCTCTAACCACACATTGGTTTGTCTCACATCTTCATCAAGGAGTGATCTATCATGATGCCAGAACAGCTCAACAAAGTGTACGTTGGTGCCATGAGTCAGGGAAGCTATTTTGTCCAGGTTACCACCTACGTCATATGCCCCATCCCTGCCCAATCTGTTTCCCGCCCCAACCACTATCACTACATGGTCCTCTTTTGTAAGGTCCTTACATAAAGACCCTAGGTCCTCTATCACATGACTTAGCCCTGCATTTGGCTTGAAGATACTGGTGGCCTGGTACGCTGCCCCTAAACTTTCCTGTAACTAGGGGCCTTCACCTCGCCCATTCCTAGTACCTAGCTGCAGCACTTTTTTCTTCCTAACATTTTGTACATTTCTAGGCTTCTCGGCCTCGGCTGAAGTATGCTGCACATTTCCTGCTCCTCGTCCTACCTGAGGCCCCTCTCCACTTAACTGTAACAGTCGTAGATACCTGTTTTTGGTATGGATGATAAAACTATCAGATCGCGTTCTCTTTCTTCCTATCCTCTTACCAGTTGCCAATTCCCAACCACCCTCCTACTCTCTATCTCCGTTGACCGTTATGAGTTCCTCCCTTGATTCCTCCAACTGTGCTTCAAGTGCACAGATTTTCCTTTTCTGTTCCCCAACCGCAATGTTCCTACTGCATACTCTGTAGTTCCAGGAGAGAGCATTTTCTGTTCTCCCAACATTATCCCCAGTGCATCCCCCCAACTGAAAATACTTCCTCCAAGATTGGCAACAAATCCCTCTACTCCCTACCCTGTAACAGCCCCCACATTTCTCATTCATGGTGAGTTTGGAAAGAATAATTAAGTTAAAAGAATGTTTGAAATTTGTCAAGGACACGAGACTGGCTGAGTGTAAACAAAAACCGACACAAAAGTCTTACGTGCGGTGGTTGTTGTTTTTGTAGTGATTTAGAAGAATGAATTCGTGATTACTTTGCTTTTAGAGAATTTACTTTGTTATGCACGTTTGGTCAGGTTTTAAAACGTTATTAACTCGGAAAATTTAGGCCTAGAACGCGTCTATCTAACTAGTAAACAGTACGAAATGTGATAGTTAAATACGATTTGGAAACGTTTAATTACACTTTTAGTGTGACAATAGACACTGATTAAACTAGTAGCTATCTTTTTAAACGAATTTTGCGCTATAAAGAAAACTTGAATATAATTTTTTGTGTTTATGTCACGCAAAATTTCGGGTTATGCCGAGATTATCGGGACTTCAGCTAAAGGATGATTTTTTCCAGAACAAGCGCTGCTGGGACGCTAATATTCAGTTGTGTGAAAAGAACGGACACAACAGCAAGTATACAAAACATAGAAAATTTACATTTGACACTATTTCCTCTTAAATAAGTTCTTTTAGCGGAAGAAGAACATACCTGTGATCTCACATGGCGGACATCTTGAACAATTCAATTAACCTTTCTCTTCTGTCAATCCTACTGCCTAGAGAATATTCCCCCTCTTCTGTTCCTCTCCCTACATTCGCATCCCAATCCCCATGAATATTAGATCTTCGTCTCCATTTACTTGCTGAATTACCCATTCAGTATCCTCATACATTTTCTCTAACTGTTCGTCTTTTGCGTGAGACGTCTGCATGTGTACCCGCATTACCGTTGTCGGCAGTCGTTTGCTGTCGAATCTGATGAGAACAATCCGCTCACTGAACTGTTCACAGTAGCTCACTCTCTATCCCACTTTCCTATTTCTTACGAATCTTGCTCCCACTGTAATATTTTTTGCTTCTGTTGATAGTACCCTATAGGTATCCGGTCAGAAATCCTACCATCTTTACATTTCATTCTAATTTTCCTACTAAGCTCAAAATCTGACGTCCCAGACTACGTCTCTCACTTTGCTATATCGTCATTGGTTATTCCATTTTCTACCTGACAGTCTCCCCACCCTTGGCCATTCCCTCCTAGACCCACCAATAGACGACTAATCCAGAATGTTTGCCCATGGAGGGAACAGCACGGTAATCTTTCAATTACAATTTTTGAGGCAGGTTCCCACCCGAAGGGCAAGAAAATGCCCAGAATATGTGTCGACTCCTCCGCCCTCTTTGACAAGGCCGTTGCTAGGTGCCAACCTGGAATGAGAAATGCTTGGCTTTAGGATTACACTGGAGGGTATTTAAAATATCACCACTGCGGTCGTAATAATTGACTTTCCGTCGTAAACCAGGTACCATGGATCTTGCAGAATTGGGCTGGCTTGAGCAACCAACAGCACAGATAATCTGACAGCGTCTCCACCCACGGCCGAGGAGTATGTGTGCAGTGACGTGACTAACGCCTCTTAAACACAGTCTTCATTCTCTTCAGTAGCTGAAAGGGCAACACACTGAATGACTGAATATCCTGGACTTGTAACGCCACCAAACATGGGTACGATATATGGGTGCTGTGAGTATGATCGCTTACTCTTAGGTAAAATGCTCGGCTCGTAAAAAGAGTCCCTCATCCTACTTCAGTTGGGAACTCATAAGGAAGAAGCTCTTATCGAGCAAAGGGATCATGGAATTTTAGACCCCGTAATTTAGGTTAGAAAAGTAGAAAACAGAAGTTGGTTGTTGAAGTTAGATGTAGTGGGAAACAAAGTTCTGGTCAGATGAGTGCAAGATTACCAACAGAAAAATATTGGTAGTGCTCGAGTAGGTCTTATCATGCGTCGGGAAACTGGAACGTGCGTGCTATGAACACAATAGTGAACGTGCTATAATAGAAAAGATAGACAAAAGCCAAGACTTATCACAGTAGTGCAAATATGTAACAGTGTTAGCTCCACAGGTGGAGAAGAGATTGAGGAAATGCATCATGAGGCGAAAGAAATTTTTCAGTGAGTTATGGGAGATGAACATGTTGTCTTGAGCACTGCAACAGTTGCAAAAGAAAGATAAGATTTATTTTGAGAATTTGATTTGGGTGGAACTAATGAAAGGTGAAACCATGGGGCAAAATTTTACACAAGGCATAATTTCATCACTACTAACAAATTGTTTAATAATTATTCATTATTATTGATTCTAATCAAGAAGCAAATTTATATACATGAAAGAGATCTAGACACTAGAGAGATTCATGCAGATTATGTAACGGCAAGACAGGTACCTGGAAACTACATTTGGAACTGTATAAACTTTTCAGCTCTAGGTTTGAACTTAAACCATAATTTATGGGTAAAGGAATGATGTTCAAAATTTATGAAATTACAGAATGGTATCAAATCAATGGGACCTGGATAAGTCGAAAGAATGAAAGGTTGCTGAGAATTTCAGTAGAAGCCTTAGGCAACTATTGACTGAAACAGGAGAAAGAAAATAGACTCTATATTAAATGCCAGAGAAGAACAAGTAGGCTCAAAGACAAGGCCCAGTAGGAGCCTTGGTTTACAGGATATATAGTGAATTTATTTGAAGAAAGGAGAAAATTAAAAACGCAACGAATTAATCAACTAATAGGGTATGCAGACGTCTACAGAATAAGATCTACAGAAAGTACCAAATAAGCAAGAATGACTAGAGAACAAGTGCCAAGCGGTATAAGGTTAAATGACTATTTTTGGAAAGACTGATTTCACCTATAAGAAAATTTGAAAGAGAGAGAGAGGGAGGGAGAGAGAGAGAGAGAGAGAGAGAGAGAGAGAGAGAGAGAGAGAGAGAGAGAGAGAGAAGGAAAAGTAGATGAAGATGAGATAAGAGATCCGTAACTGAGAGAATAATTTCACAGACTGATAAGACACCAAAGTAGAAACAAAGCGGCTGGGTTAGGCAACTTTCCACTTCAACGCAATTACCACTGGATTTAAGGATGTATCAGGTGGGTGAAATACTCTAAGACTTCAAGATCTCAACATTCAAAATTCCTATGGAGGCGGTAGCTTACAGTTAAGTATAGCTGCTTATAGTTTAGTTGCTTATCGTTTTTATAATTCATGGTTTCATAATACTAACAGGAATTTTATAAACAAGAATGAAAAACTTGGTAAAAGCTGACGTCGGGGAAGATTAATTTGGGTACAAGAGAAATTTAGTAACGTTTGTAACACACAGGACAGTCTTGATCCTACAGTTCACCATAGAAGGTAAGATATTGGTGTACGCGGACCTTGGGGAAGGTTAAGATAGCTATAAGGGAAATATAATAGCACTCAAGACAATCCAGACACCACTACGTACCATAAAACTCAAGTTGAAAAAGAGGACGCTCTGCTTTATAACATTTGTATATACAGACAAGACCTGTGAAGTGCGAACACACTCTGAAATTCTAAGGATAATAAGGATAATGTACTGCGAGTATAGGATTAACGGTAATTTTTACAGGAAACAGACTGTATTTACAAGGATCGAAGGACACGCAAGGAAAGCAGTAGTTGAGAAGGAAATGATGTGAGTGAGAACATACCACGATGTTATTCATTCTGTAAATAAAGGAATTCTGAACTTAGTTTTTGCTGCTTTGTATTAAGCTATTCAAATGTTATTTACAGACTAATGGAAAGACTGGTGGAAGCCGATCTTGGCGAATATCAGTTTGGGTTCCAGAGACATGTAAGAATATCTGAGGCAGTACTTAATATTATGGCACATAGAAGTACTACTGAAGAATATTTGGCAGATACGGAGAGCAATTTCTTAAATATATTATGAGAAATCAGTTTTAGCGAGATGTTTCAATATTGGATTTGATACTGTGTTCTCTGTAACATTGAACCTAACTAATGGGACGTATTTCATAAGGAAACGTTTTATTATCAATCTCTAGACGTCCAGTATCTAGAATAAGTGTGTCGCACGCTATATGACGGTTTCAGGTATACTCCCGTTATCACTGTAGACCTGATGGAACAGTATCGTATAGTAATCACACCACAACTCGTCATACTTAACAGCTCACACTGTTCGGAATCACATTCAGTTTGACACAAGGTGTAATTTATGAGCGGGATATTTTCTAAAAACAAGTTAAATTTCTTTAGCTTCCTTCTCAGTTCAAAAATTATTTTGACGAATTGAAAACTGTAACCCTTCCTCCTTCGTTATGAAAGGAAACCGTCTGGCATAAGTAATGCACCGGATGGCTTACAACTCTTAGATGAATGCTATCACACCCATCGTTACAGAAAAGTAATATCAATTACAACCACCAAATTCACAATTTCACAAAGAGTATTCGCGAATGCTGACAATTTTGGATAACATAATTTCGCGCTGGCAAAGTTCAGTAAGTTTTCGTGTGACAGTAATTTTGTAATTGAATTTATTTTCTTTGTGATAGTATTGTGTGTGTGTGTGTGTGTGTGTGTGTATCAATTTATAATCATAACGCTCAAAACTGACCATTGTTAGTTCCTCTCGATTGTGGTGGCCGTATGGTCATCAAACGTAAGGCCAAGAACAGAGAAAAATATAGGCGGTCATCGACTCAAAATGTTGTTAGACGATTACCTATGTATTTAAGATAAATCATAACGGAATGCTGAAGAGGCAAAGGATTTTTCAGCCGGGGAAGTCTTATTAGCAAAATAGCACATGTCACATCAGTGGTTAACATGGATTTGACGAATTCTGCCCATGCCACTGTTCTTCCGGTTTCCTGCTTAATTACTCTTACTCAAGTTGAGTACCTTCACGCACATCTTTACGTAAATTTAATAAGGTCACTTTGGCAATTTATTGTACTGCCTCTTACTCCCTATAGAATCTCTGGTAATTTCATGCTACTGGGGTTTGGAGAGAAATAATTAGTGACCTTTCGTTACATTACTTGGGTCGCACCCTACTGTTATTGAATGTCGATATTTTTGGATCAAGTGATTTCACTTGTGTACCTTTGACATTTTATATTTATTCTTCAGATGGCGTAATGGAGCCTTTCTGCCTCTTATGGTGGTGTTGGCGGTTGTGTACTTGTGCGAGGAAGGCGCCGGCGGCGAGAAATAGTGAACTGGAGCTTGTGTTGACTCGCTGCGGCGCGGTCCAGCGGGTGCTACAGTCGCCAGTCTGGCTGTTTCATTCTAGCCTTCCCTTGGCCAGTTCTCCGTCGAAATAACTAAGTTCGTTTTCTTGTTAATTCCAGGCTAAATTGGTGACCGTTAAATTATTTGGGAGTGCGATGCGTACTTCAATTAATTCGGCGGCGGGGAGTGCCTCTTCTTCTCTGAGCAACTCTGTAATTACCATCGGAGCAAGCTTGGGTTTTAAGGGAAAATGCTTTATGCTGACGTTTTTAAAAGGTTCTTATTTTACTTACATTGTAATTGTTTTTCTATTGTCACACAGGTTAACATGAAAGCTTACTGCAATGGATTGTGCTTCCTTCTCAGTTATTTCATTCTCAGGATAAACTGAATTATTTACTCGAGCTCTTGACATTTTTGGAAATTGCCCTTTTGACGTTAAACATGCTGCGTTTGAACAACTATTCTGCATCTATTCTGAGGACTTATCCAGTAATTGTTAGCGATATTTTTGAAGGGCGTATTACTCTCATCGAGCATTTTAACTACTGTCGAACTTGAACTTTTCTTGAATCTATTTGTTAGTCTATCCTCCTGTTGTCTTGTAACAAGTTTTACTCATAGCGTTTACTGATTGTTTAAAAGGTAAATCTTTACCCTAAAGCAAGCGTGCCGATGTGTGTCAAGAAGGTGTCGTATCGGATTGTTAGCATTCTCCTAATTCATGATAAATGCAGTTATTGTTGATGAAGAAATGGATGACCACTAATTGGGGCCATGCCTTTCACGTTTTCCGTATACCCTCCTGTTTGCATACCTGGGGCCACTCCACAGTGTTCTGCACTGTCCCTATTTGTTCACTTATGATATCACACTATACAATGTCGCTGCGTCAGGGCTAAAACAAATTTCCTGTGTGGGTAGGTCCAGCTAATTCCTGCACGGCTAGCGGACTAAAAATAGTCAGCTCTTGCTTCGTGGATGCAGTGAGTGGAAATGATTTCCAGTAAGTTCCGATATAGTCGCGGCATCGTAGCCATGACCCATAAAGCCCCATCCCCGTCGCGCTGACCAATCACCGAAGATGTGTTGCCTTGTATTAGGTGAATGTAACCTGTGGCTACTTCTTGTATGAAGAGTACTTTCCAGTTGTAAATAGAGTTGCTATGTTCTGGGTACAACGCCGTCTGCAACTCATAAATGATTCTGCAACACGAGAAAAAGTGCCTCACGCGTATAAGACGAAGCCAAAGTATGGAAAATGGTTCAAATGGCTCTGAACACTATGGGACTTAACTTCTGAGGTCATCAGTCCCCTAGAACTTAAAACTACTTATACCTAACAAAGCTAAGGACATCACACACATCCATATTCAAGGCAGGATTCGAACCAGCGACCGTAGCAGTCGCGCGGTTCCAGACTGTAGCGCCTGGAACCGTTCGGCTACCCCGGCCAGCGTCAAAGTATCACCTGTATTCACTTATATCTCTGCTACTTTATAATGATCAAGGAAACGTTCAATTTCTGTTTTTATTTTGCCTCGGCTTGGTTGTATATGAAAGTATATAGTGCAGAAGTATAGAAGTCCGTCTCTTTGGCTGGACAGGGTTCTGAGCTACATGCTGACTGAATTACTAAGCTGCATTTAGAGAGGTTAGTCTCATTCACAGCCCAGGCTGTGATGTTATCCAGTGCTATACTCGTCTAGATTCTAGATACCTACATGGCTGATTTACATACCTGTCTTCTGATCTTAGCGTCATAATGGCTGTAGTGTGATAACAAACAACGAAAACACTGTGAGAAGGACTTTGTTTCCATCAAAATACACTGCTGGAAAAAAAATCAGTAGTAAAATCAATGCTGTGGTCATTATTTACGATCAAGATTACATTAATAACACTAAGCAATTTTTCAAGGAGAGTAACATTGTGCAGATCGCTAATGATCTCACTATGAAATTTTATCTTACCCTCAGAAGTAAAATCGATGACTGTCGTTTCATAATAACTGAAAAAGAGAAACCGCATGTCAAGGTGATGAATACGAGTATACCAAAGCTACGCTTACAGGTTAAGACAGATATGATTAATAAATCGATAAGCTCTATTGCTGATAACAGAACATAGCCAAATTACGAACTAAATAGCTTGTTAAATAAGAAATTGAAAGAAGTGTTCGTTTTTGAGAACCCCATGAATGTACAAAATTGTCAGATACGTAACTAACCGATGTTTGCGTCCTCTGATATAAATAACCTTTATAAGAACATCCCAATTGGGGAGTGCCTTGAAATAATAAAGAATAGTTCGTTAACTCATGTAGGTTAAGTTAGGGAGAAATCGGTGAGCTAACTGAGCCTCTTAAATTATTGCTTTCTTTCAACTATTTCCAATTTAATAAATTTTCAAACCACAATGAGTCATTGACCATGGGTAGCAGCCTGGTTGGAACCATGGCAAACATCTTAATCAGTAACTTAGAAAATAGCATTTTTCTTCTGAATATACTTGCGAACGTTACCTAGATGACATTATCGTTCTGATGAAGGTTAAAGCAGTAAACGTTCATAATTCTGTAACAACTCTGAGTAGAATGCACACGAAAATACAGTTTATATTTAAATTAAAAAAGCTAATGTCATACGTTATTTGAACTTTGCCATTAAAAAAAAAAACAGTATGGTAAGCATGCCTTCAGCGTATGTAGGAATCTGACGACTACTGATATGATTTTTAACGCTTCTTCACGTCATCGATTGCGTTGTAAGACTGCTTGTTTTAATACAATGCTATACAGTATGTTAAAGTTACCGTTGGATGACAAAAGTGTAGAATAGAAATTGGCAACATTAAAACATATCGTTGTAGCTAATGACTAATCTCAGGACTCAGTCAAAGAACTTTTCGAAAAACTAAAAAACAACTTATCTGCAGATAACAAGTATAGTGTTACTTCATGTCAATGCAAAAAGCAAAAACCTAAGTTAAAATACATTCCCACGAAATGTGGAGGGAAGCTATCCGACAACACTGAATGACACCGCCGAAAGTCAAATGTATGTCCTGCATTTAAAACGTCCAATACGCTAACGTCTACGTTAAAACACAAAAATGAGATGAGTGTTCAGACGAGTGCAGTGATTTTTCTGTGGGACAGACGGGTAGGACAATTTTTACGAGACTTAAGGGAAACACTAGTATTCATAAAACCACTTCCGGATATCATCTCCGAGACAGGAAGCATAGCATTACTGATATTCGTCGTAACATGGTAGTCTCTCATACAATGTTTCCAAAAGTAGGCAAATATATGTACCAGAATATCTAAATATTTATAGCTATAGGAAAATATCTCTGAATAATTTACTCAGTGACCAATTACAAACTAATAAGAGATATTTTTTACTGTATTTGATCATCTTTTGTGATTTCCTTCACGATATTTCTCAGGTCAAAGTGGCGTATTTCTATAATTTCACGAAAGTTGAGGTCTATTTTTTATTTGATATTAATTACATTTCGCTCATACAATGGTGTTGTGGCAAGCCCACAACGTAAGGAAATTGTTTTCCCTCTTGGTTTGGCGATATTCATGGCCTTGAGCATTATTTTATGCACTTACGTCATGCATCACGTACACGATGGGCGACACACTACGAAGTTGGGACACGGTCACATTTTGTTTGGTTATTTATTAATTTACAAAACGTACAGAACCATTAAACATAATAATTTCTAGGACAATGTAGTTCGTTCCGTTTGGCCTTGTCATTTCCTATTTCACACTTGAACCTCAAGCACTATGATCTTACCTAAGTCTTGATCTACAAGTTGATAGCTTAATACAGTGTGGACTGCATATAGCAAGTAACCCTGTCCTATATGTATTGTTGAAAGACTTGTTCATACATTGTATGAGTAGAATAATTGATTACATTATGTGGCAAATACCTTTTATTGTATTACATAGCAAACTTCACAATTACGCTAGTTATTCCTGTGGTCTTCTCATCCGTGTCTTTCACATCGAGTCCTCGACCACAGAGGTAGTACCTGAACGTCGAGCTACATTTTGATAGAATAAATATTGTGATTTGCTTGGAACTAGCCAAGTGATTCCATTGTATGCTTGCTGTACTTATCATGACGTCTTCGTGGTAGTTATGAGTGGAAATTTGACGTTCCCTTTATAGTTACTTCAAATTTACGTAAGTGCACCTAGGTACCGAGCAACCGTGTACGTTTGACGAGGCTTTATGGTACCTGCGTATTATGACATGTGTATTATATTGTATTTATTTTTATAATACACCCATGCCACATGACTGGCTTCATTGCTTGTGTATTAAACGATATATTAAAGGTACAGTGTTTCCTGTTATATTTTATATAAATTAATTAAAAATTATTATAACAAAAAAGTGTAACGTACTATGATTTGTATTATTTATTGTGTTTTTGAAGTGTAACATTCCTAGATTGTTGGTTTGCTTTATGATTTTATACGACACGATGTGCTTTTACTTGTAACTACGTCCACAGTGCTATCTGATGGCTGGTTGTAATGCCTGTGATATTTAAATGATAATCTCTCCCCTCATTCTACTAATATAGGACATAATTTTATATAATCAGAGAAATATGGAGGGATGTAACAGTTACTTTATGTCTGACGTGCTTGTTCTCATGTCTATGAAGTATCGTTCTATGATATGACACAGTATACAGTACTATATGAATTTGATTTGTACTGCAGAAGTTATGTTATATTCCATGATACAGTCCTTGTTTATGTAAACGTTTACTACTAAGATTTGCATCTGATCCCGACGTGCTTGAATAGCTGATCTATGCTTCACAGATGTAACAATGGCCACGTAGTTTGCTGAAACCGGCCATCACAACAAATGCTTACCAACAGCGAGTTTGGCCCCCTGAAGCTGTACTTCTGTTTCTATGTATAGGAATATGATGTGTTGTTCCAACAGGGCACTGCTCGCCCGCAGATTCTGCCTGTGAAATTCAAAGTGATCTGCACCACGTGCAGCAAACTCCCTGGCCAGCACGATCTCTGAAATGGTCTCCAATCGAGTAGTTGTGGGATATGACGGGACGAGAAGTGACTCTTACACAACTACGTCAACAGGTCGAGCAGGCGTGGCATAACGTATTCCAGGACAGTATTCGTCACCTGTAGGAGCGACTGGATTCCAATGTCAGCGCCTGCACTGCCGCTCCTGGAGGCTACATCACGTGCTAATAGGGGTGTTTCAGTATAGGTCGGTACCAGGTATCGACCCATGGTCGATACTTGGCACCTTAGAACCGCTTGTGCTATTGATCTTTAAATGTAATAATTTCGTATATTCTGTATGTACTGTCGCAAACAAGAGAGATTGAATGGACTGGACATCTCTAAACGGATATATTAATTTTTTCCGGCTGTGTGTATGTGATTAAATCTGTTCCTGAAGAGAAGAAGGAAAAGTAATGTGTAGCTTGACACCTATGACGCGCTTTTTACTGGTAGACGAGCTTGGATTATTTAATGATGTAACAGGAATCTCGACGTACCATGCCTATGGAACGTTCCAGTAACAGTGATGTAGAGCGATCAGAGACCGCCAGCATGGGTGGCCGAGCGGTTATAGGCGCTACAGTCTGGAATTACGCGACCGCTACGGTCGCAGGTTCGAATCCTGCCTCGGGCATGGATGTGTATGATGTCCTTAGGTTAGTTAGGTTTAAGTAGTTCTAAGTTCTAGGGGACTGATGACCTCAGATGTTAAGTCCCATAGTGCTCAGGGACATTTGAACCATTTTTGATCATAGACAACATGAATACTGAAGACCGAGTCCAGGGTTTTAATCACTGCGCTATTTCATTCTGTGTTTGGTAATAAGGTACGAGAGAAATTACTGACGGTCTCACTGTACAACAGCACATTAATTCATGAATCAATTTTGTAAGGTGTTGTTTTTGGAATGACCAAACATGTGACTGAAATGAGTTATAGACAAGTCGCTGGGTTTCAGTGATTGTCACTTTTAGGTTTACATGGAGTGAATTTCATTCTGTAATTGCAGAACAGATGGGTGTTAACGGGGTATGTTATCAGTAATGTACGAGGACTGCTGAAAAATACATGTTAAATGCATCTTCAGTTGTGGAGGTATGACAAATATACTCTGCCCAAAACTAGAAATTTAGGAGTGTCAAATAGCAATATATAGGTTCGAAAGACTGATGTCTGAGAGAGAATAGTGACTTTCAGCAAAGACCGTAAAGAACAAGATAATGTGTGGTGCCGTCTGGTGTGGCCGTGCGGTTCTAGGGGCTTCAGTTTGGAACCTCGTGACCGCTGCGGTCGCAGGTTTGAATCCTGCCTCGGTCATGGGTGTGTGTGATGTCCTTAGGTTAGTTACGTTTAAGAAGTTCTAAGTTCTAGGGGACTGATGACCTCAGATGTTGAGTCCCATAGTGCTCAGAGCCATTAGAACCATTTTTTAAATTTGTGGTAATAGCTTATCGACAACTGCAAGTCTTTTCTGAAGCACTCTGAAAAGTAGCAATTAGATTTAGTAACGTCACGAGTATGTTGGCGAGTTATCCGCCCACCTAGGCCTGGTATTGAGGAAAGATGAATCTGTAGTAACGCCGAGCACTGGCGGGCCCAGGGCACAGGGCACACCCCTCGCATCCCGGATAGTTGATCATTTCCCGCAGACTACGTGCAGAGGCAACGGCAGCGTCGCTGGAAACGTGTAAGACCCAGAGCTGGGAACTTGGATGGCTGCTGCTCACATTGCCATTGTGCAGAATAGGCTCCAGGAAACGGCGGAGTGTCACATACTCTTAAAGTTAGCTTTTTACAGCTCTCTGAGAGTCTATAATAGCTTACAACCAAATATTAATATCAATCTGAATACATGGGTGATCCCAGCCAAATCAGGCGCATCCAGTGTCACAACAATATTTCAATATCTTCAAAACTACAGGAGTTAATGTTTCACAATCAATAAACATTCACACAATGAACCTCTGAACTAACAACTTTTAAACCTTTCATGCGATATCAACAAACGATATCTCAGATTGTAGCATTGCACTGTTGTCGCCGTACCTAAAAGCTATGTATTTCATTTATTGGTTTACTAATTCTTTTACATTCTTTTCTTTACGCAAACACTTGTCAGAACATCGTACTCTCCACATTCAACAGCAAATGAACACATCATCAGTACCTCTTATATTGTTATACTTGTCTCTTTATTCAGTGAACCGTTTACTATTTTAGCAGTAACAATACTATGTTGACCGCAAGTGCTATTAAAAACTGTGCTAATTTAAGAGTAGTCAATCGCCAATCGCATGCGATAACTGACATCGCGGTTTAAAAGAGAACCAACTGACTCTTCTTTAAAGATGGCATAAATAACTGTTTACACAACACTTAAGGACAATCGGTTGTCATTTATGGTGAGATCAACTGCTCAGGAATGCTGGCTTATATGTGAAACACCTGTTACTTATACAATTGTTAAAGAGATGGGTGTAACAAAATGTTTACAACGTATTGTTATTTAAATATTGTTGTAATACATTGGCGGCCTGTGTGGCCGTGCGGTTCTAGGCGCTTCAGCCTGAAATCTCGTGACCGCTACGGTCGCAGGTTCGAATACTGCCTCAGGCATGGATGTGTGTGATATCCTTGGGTTGGTTAGGTTTAAGTAGTTCAAAGTTTTAGGGGACTGTTGAGCACAGATGTTAAGTCCAATAGTGCTCAGGGCCATTTGAACCATTTTTTGTAATGTATTAGTTTACCACTGGATGCGGTCAACTTGAATCAGGTCATGCCTGTGGAGATTGTCGTTGATGGGTTTTTTGTGGGCATGGCCTTCAGACATCTTGGACGCCTGACTTAATTCGTCGATTTGTTCCTTTGGACACACCATACTGATGTCCACTCTTACTGAATCATTCATTATAAAGGTGAAGGACCACATCCTCTCCCACTACTGCTTAACTTTTGATTACGTTTGGCGAACAATGTCTTCATAAGATACGTTGACGTTCATGTACCGAGCATCGGCAATGTTATGTCAAAACTGAGTATAACTATAATCATACTCTGTGGCTTTGTCTGAAATAAAAATAGACATGTATAAAACTTCAGTCACTGTAATTCATCAACATGCCGTTTCTTCTGTGGCCGGTGTCATCTGCCGGTCACTTGTCGTGTGTCTGCGACCGCCTGGGGCAGCTGCTGTTTCTATTCCGCTCCTCATTCTCGGCATTATACGTCAAATCAATAAATACTACGAAACATACCCCGTAAATACTTCATCAGATGTAGTGATCATTTCGTACACTGCAATAACACTTGTGTCTCGACCATAATTTTTTTATTAATATTACAAAACCTCACGTGTTTAGGCGTTCTGCCATTTTCAAAGCATCAAACAAATGTAGATACACATTATCTTGTCAATATTACAATTGTGAAACATCATCGCAAAAAATACTGATAGATATAGTTACCAAATAACAAATTAAATATTTTTAAGTAATCCAAGTTGCGACAGTACCTAACGGTTACTGATGAGTACTTGCTCTTCCAAACACCACCCTGTGCGAGAAAACCAGTTACATCTTTACCTGCGGTTACTCGCACTTTAGGAACTGTGGTTATGCCCGGCTCTGTTAAAAAAAATAGCTCTATACAGTCAAAGCGTCGAGCCACGAACGTCTGCTTTCATGCCCTGCAGCTAATTCGCTGCGAATATTAACCTGTAGCTGTGGTCCTGCAATCATATATTCCATGCATTGGCTCGAATAGTGCGTTAATAAAACAGACAAGAATGTAAAATGAGAGATACAGCAATAATTTAATGAAAAGGGTTCTATTCTAATGCCTTTAATTGAAGAAGATGACAAATAATTACTTTAAATAATTTTTATTCAAGAAAGGGCATCTCAAATAACAGGATGTGGTCCTACGACATTCATTAAAATACGAACAGGAAATACTCTTTTCAAGTGCAGTAAAGTTACGTTGAGACCATTACTAGAACGGTAGCAAAATCTCCAAACTAAATCTCCAAACGCTCCAGAAAATTAAGCCCATGACGTGATTACGATACCCAGAAGATTCACCAGTTCAAAATACTCTCCTGGAAATTGAAATAAGAACACCGTGAATTCATTGTCCCAGGAAGGGGAAACTTTATTGACGCATTCCTGGGGTCAGATACATCACATGATCACACTGACAGAACCATAGGCACTTAGACACAGGCAACAGAGCATGCACAATGTCGGCACCAGTACAGTGTATATCCACCTTTCGCAGCAATGCAGGCTGCTATTCTCCCATGGAGACGATCGTAGAGATGCTGGATGTAGTCCTGTGGAACGGCTTGCCATGCCATTTCCACCTGGCGCCTCAGTTGGACCAGCATTCGTGCTGGACGTGCAGACCGCGTGAGACGACGCTTCATCCAGTCCCAAACATGCTCAATGGGGGACGAATCCGGAGATCTTGCTGGCCAGGGTAGTTGACTTACACCTTCTAGAGCACGTTGGGTGGCACGGGATACATGCGGACGTGCATTGTCCTGTTGGAACAGCAAGTTCCCTTGCCGGTCTAGGAATGGTAGAACGATGGGTTCGATGACGGTTTGGATGTACCGTGCACTATTCAGTGTCCCCTCGACGATCACCAGAGGTGTACGGCCAGTGTAGGAGATCGCTCCCCACACCATGATGCCGGGTGTTGGCCCTGTGTGCCTCGGTCGTATGCAGTCCTGATTGTGGCGCTCACCTGCACGGCGCCAAACACGCATACGACCATCATTGGCACCAAGGCAGAAGCGACTCTCATCGCTGAAGACGACACGTCTCCATTCGTCCCTCCATTCACGCCTGTCGTGACACCACTGGAGGCGGGCTGCACGATGTTGGGGCGTGAGCGGAAGACGGCCTAACGGTGTGCGGGACCGTAGCCCAGCTTCATGGAGACGGTTGAGAATGGTCCTCGCCGATACCCCAGGAGCAACAGTGTCCCTAATTTGCTGGGAAGTGGCGGTGCGGTCCCCTACGGCACTGCGTAGGATCCTACGGTCTTGGCGTGCATCCGTGCGTCGCTGCGGTCCGGTCCCAGGTCGACGGGCACGTGCACCTTCCGCCGACCACTGGCGACAACATCGATGTACTGTGGAGACCTCACGCCCCACGTGTTGAGCAATTCGGCCGTACGTCCACCCGGCCTCCCGCATGCCCACTATACGCCCTCGCTCAAAGTCCGTCAACTGCACATACGGTTCACGTCCACGCTGTCGCGGCATGCTACCAGTGTTAAAGACTGCGATGGAGCTCCGTATGCCACGGCAAACTGGCTGACACTGACGGCGGCGGTGCACAAATGCTGCGCAGCTAGCGCCATTCGACGGCCAACACCGCGGTTCCTGGTGTGTCTGCTGTGCAGTGCGTGTGATCATTGCTTGTACAGCCCTCTCGCAGTGTCCGGAGCAAGTATGGTGGGTCTGACACACCGGTGTCAATGTGTTCTTTTTTCCATTTCCAGGAGTGTAGTTCAGAGCTCAGCGAGATGATTCACAAAGTAGCACACGTAATACGAAGAATAGTAACTCCTACTCTATCCTCAGCTCCTTAATATAAGAGGAAAAATAAAATATCCTTCTCTGAAACCTATTCAGATCGCTCGAAATATACAGTTCCTCCAAAGCTATTTTAGCGGCCTTTCACCTAATACAATCAATCACCTACACGACTGAATCACACACGTTACCATAGACAGGTCTGCATCCTCCGAGAAGTCGACATAAAATGTCGGAAACGCTCTCTTCAACTCTTCACTCGAAAAATTCCAATCTGCAGTAGAATCTGCCACGCGTGATTAGCCGAACGGTCTCTGACGCTGCAGTCAAACACTGTGCGGCTGGTCCGGCGGAGGTTCGAGTCCTCCCTCGGGCATGGATGTGTGTGTTTGTCCTTAGGATAATTTCGGTTAAGTAGTGTGTAAGCTTAGGGTCTGATGACCTTAGCAGTTAAGTCCCATAAAATTTTACCCACATTTGAACATTTACAGTTGAATCTCGTAGTGTCCCACCACTACCTGTTCTTCTATTGTCTGAAGGCCATGCACACCAAAAACACATCAACCACAATCTCCACAGGCATGACCTAATTTAAGTTGACCGCATCCAGGGGTAAACTAATACATTACAAAAAATGGTTAAAATGGCCTTGAGTACTTTGAGGCTTAACATCTGTGCTCATAAGTCCCCTAGAACTTAGAACTTCTTAAACCTAACCAACCTATGGATATCATACACATCCATGCCTGAGGCTGTATTCGAACCTGCGACCGTAGCGGTCACGCGATTTCAGGCTGAAGCGCTTACAACCTCACGGCCACACCGGCCGCCAATATATTACAACAATATTTAAATAACGATACGTTGTAAACATTTTGTTACGCTCATCTCTTTAACAATTGTATAAGTAACAGGTGTTTCACACATAAGCCAGCATTGCTGCGCAATTGATCTCACCATAAATGACAACCGATTGTCCTTAAGTATTGTGTAAACAGTTATTTATGCCATCTTCAAAGAAGCGTCAGTTGGTTCTCTTTTAAACTGCGATGTCAGTTATCGCATGCGATTGGCGATTGACTACTCTTAAATTAGCACAGTTTTTAATAGCACTTGCGGTCAACATAGTATTGTTACTGCTAAAATAGTAAACGGTTCACTGAATAAAGAGACAAGTATAACAATATAAGAGGTACTGGTGATGTGTTCATTTGCTGTTGAATGTGTAGAGTACGATGTTCTGACAAGTGTTTGCGTAAAGAAAAGGATGTAAAAGAATTCGTAAACCTATAAATGAAATACATAGCTTTCATGTACGGCGACAACAGTGCAATGCTACAATCTGAGATATCGTTTGTTGATATCGCACGAAAGGTTTAAAAGTTGTTAGTTCAGAGGTTCATTGTGTGAATGTTCATTCATTGTGAAACATTAACTCCTGTAGTTTTGAAGATATTGAAATATTGTTGTGACACTGGATGCGCCTGATTTTGCTGGGATCACCCATGTATTAAGATTGATATTAGTATTTGGTTGTAAGCTATTATAGACTCTCAGAGAGCTGTAGAAAGGTATCTTTAAGAGTATGTGACACTCCGCCGTTTCCTGGAGCCTATTCTGCACAATGGCAATGTGAGCATCAGCCATCCAAGTTCCCAGCTCTGGGTCTTACCCGTTTCCAGCGACGCTCCCGTTGCCTCTGCACGTAGTCTGCGGGAAATGACTAACTATCCGGGATGCGAGGGGTGTGCCCTGTGCCCTGGGACCGCTAGTGCTCGGCGTTACTACAGATTCATCTTTCCTCAATGCCAGGCCTAGGTGAGCGGATAACTCGCCAACATACTCGTGACGTTACTAAATCTAATTGCTACTTTTCAGAGTGCTTCAGAAAAGACTTGCAGTTGTCGATTCGCTATTACCACAAATTAAAAAAAAAGTGTATAAAAGTAATATGTGCGGAGTGGATGGGGAACTGCAGTTAGGACTGAGGAAGGAGACGGATGAGTGGTGAAAGTACACGAAGTAAGCGAAGGTGTCAGGAAGATGAGGGAGGTCTTCTACCCGGTGAGATTTACTGTTCGTCACAACAATAATGGAACCTTTACGGTATCCTGTGCATCTCACGACAAACTTAACCCACTTTTATATTACGTGTCATACGGATGACTGAGGAGAAGGCTTAAGATGAGTATTTGTATGTCTTCATAAGAGTATGTGAGTAAGATAGAGGCAGAGAGAGAGAGAGAGACTGAGAGAGAGAGAGACTGAGAGAGAGAGAGAGAGAGGGGGGGGGGGGGGGAGAGGAGGGAGAGAGTATGGTTCGGCGTCATATACTATGATTTAGTTGACAACTTTACGCAATCAACAGTACAGACGAATTTTAAGATAACTGAAAAATAAATTTTCAAAATGTTTAATCCTCGTATAAGAAATTTATCCCCCACTTGAACCATGGACCATGCCGTCGGCGGGGTGGCTTGCGTGCCTCAGCGATACAGATACCCTCACCGTAGGTGCAAATACAAAGGAGGAGTGCCTGTTGAGAGGCGAGACATACCTGTGGATGCTGAAGAGAGGCAGCAGACTTTTCAGTAGTTGCAGGGGCAACAGTCTGAATGACTACCTAAGCTAGCTTTCCTGTACTGTTAATGCGAACAGCTGTAAGCAAGGGGAAAATACAGCATTAATTTTTCCCGACGGCAGGTAGCTCTACTGAATTCCTAAATGATGATGGCGTTCTCTTGGGTAAAATATTACGGAGCTAAAGTAGTCCCCTATTCGGATCTCCGGGTGGTGGGGGCTACTCAGAACGATGTCATCATCAGAGGAAACAAAACTGGCTTTCTACGGATCGGAGCATGTCATACTAGATCCCTTAACCGGGCAGCTAGGTTAGAAAATTTAAAAAGGGAAATGGATACGTTGAAGCTAGATACAGCGAGGATTAACGATGTTCAATGGCAGGAGGAACTCGGCTTCTGGTCAGGTGAATATTGATTTATAAATACAAAATCAAATACAATTACTGCTGTATTTGGTTTAATAATGAATAACAGACTAGGAATGCGGGTAAGCATAGATAAAGCATACCGTAGCCAAGAGAGACACGAAGCCCACACCTACCACAGTAGAACAAGTTTATATGCGAAATAGCTCCGCAGGTGAAGAAATTCAGGAAACATATGATCAGATGCAAGAAAGTACTCAGATAGCTAAGGGAGACGAAATTTAGTTGTAATGGGGGACTAGCATTTGATCGTAAGAAAAGGAAGAGCAGAATAAATAGTAGGTGAATATGAACTGGGGAAAAGGAATGAAAGAGGATGTTGCCTAGTAGAATTCGGCTAATTGCTAACACTAGGTCTAATGACTTTTAATGAAGATTTTACACCTGGGAGAGTCCTGCAGACACTGGAAGGTTTCAGATTGCTTATTTATTGGTAAGACATGGATTTCGGTAAGGGTTTTAAACTGCAAGACATTTCTGGAGACAGATGTGGACTCAAAGCACAATTGTTTGATTATGTGTTGTTGATTAACACTAAATAAATTGCAAAAAGGCATAAAATTAAGGAGATGGGACCCGGATAAGAACCAGAGGTTGGTCAGAGTTTGAGAGTGAGCATGAGATAACAGTTGACTAGAACACCGAAAAGGAATACAGTAGAAGACGAATGGATAGCTTTGAGAGACGAAATAGTGAAATCAGCAGAGGATCGGATAGTTTTTATCTATTCCATCCTCTGCTGCCTAGCAGAAACTCTTGGATAACAGAGAAGATATTGAATTTAACTAATGAAAGGAGAAAATATAAAAATGCAGCAAATGAAGCAAGCGAAATGGAATACACACGTATAAAATATGAAACTGAAACGAAGAGGAAGATGGCTCAGCAGGAGTGGCTGAAGGGGAATTACAAGGATTTAGAAGCATGTTTCACAAATGGAAAGGTAGGTACCACCTACAGGATAATTAAAGAGGTCTTTGGAGTAAAGATTAGTACCTGAATAATTATAAAGAGTTCCGACTGGAAACCAGTCCGAAGTAAATTAGATGATGTAGAAGGCAGTATTATGGAAATGGAAGAAGACGTAGATAATGACAAGAAGGGAGATATGATAATGTGAGAAGAATCTGACAGAGGCACTAATAATGACCTAATTCGAAACAAGACTCCAAGTAGACGACATTCTGTCGGACCTGCTGATAGCCTTGGGAAAGCCAGCCATGACCAAACTCTACCATCTGGTGTGCAAGGTGTATGAGACAGGCGAAATAACCACAGATTTCAGGAACAACGGAATAATTACAGTTCCGAGAAAGCAGTGCTGACAGGTGTGAATATTACAGAATTATCAGTTTAATAGCTCAGAATTGCAAAATTCTAAGACGAATGCCCAGTGGAGGAATGGAAAAACTGGTAGAAGCTGACCCCGAGAAGATAAGTTTATCTCCCAGAGAAATTTGGCAACACGTGTGCTGTGTTGTCCATACGACTTATCTTATAAGATAGGTTAACGAACGACAAACGTACGTTTATAGCACTCGTTTGCTTATAGAAATGTTTTGAAAATGTCTACTGCAACACTCTATTTGAAATTCTGAAGGTAGCAGTGATAAAATACAGGAAGTGAAACGCTGCTTACTACTTGTATAGAAACCAAGCGTTAGTTATAAGTGTTGAGGAGCATGAAAGGGAAGCAGTGGTTGAGAATGTAGCGAGACAGGGTTGTAGGCTATCATCAATGTTATTCAGTCTGTACGCTGAGAAAAAAAATAAGAGTATGAATTAAATTTCAGGGAGAAGAAATAAAAAAGTTGTAATTCTGTCAGAGGCAGCTTGGGACTTAGAAGAGCAATTGAACGGAATGGACAGAGTCTTTAAAGAAAGATACGAGACAAACATCAGAAAAGTAAAACTAGGGGTAAGGAAACGTAATGGAATTGAATCAGGTGATGCTGAAGGAGATTAGGAAACGAGACAAAGTATTAAAAGAGTTCTGTTATTTGGGCAGCAAAATAAGACGTGACCGAAGTAGAGAGTATATAAAATGTAGCCTGGCAATTGCAATAAAAGCGTTCTCGAAGAAGGGAAAATTGCCAACATCGAATATGGATTTAAGCCGTGGGAAGTCTTTTCTGAAAGTATTTGTATGGAGTATACACATGTATGCAAGTGAAACATGGACGATAAACAGTTTAGACAAAGAGAGAATGGAAGCTTTTCAAATGTGGTGTTACAGGAGAATGCTGAAGATAAGAATGGTATATCACGCAACAAATGGGGAGGTACTGAACAAGTAAAAACTTTGCGGCACAACTTGATTAGAAGAAGGGATCGTTTGATAATACACATTCTGAGACATCAAGGGATCACAAATTTGGTATAGAAGTGAATTTAGGGTCTATGAGTTTTAGAAGGAGACCAAGAGAGGAATACAGTAAACAGGTTCAGAAGGGTGTAGGTTACTATAGTTATACGAAGATGAAGACGTTAGCACAGGAGAGAGTTGCATGGAGAGCTGCATCAAACCAGTCTTCGGGCTGAAGACCACAACAACAAGAAGAAAGCTGTATGTCCATTTTGAAATTGCATAGCTGATAGGGAGTAGATTAAAACATCTAGAAATTTCTCGCTATCTACATCTACACTGTCGTTTTGAAGCCTACATTTAGTTACATGCATCCATCTTTCAACATTTGTACATCCCCACCAATATTACTGTCATACGGTTAAATATGAGAACTTTAGTAAATACATTAGGACACAGGCTCAGAAGTTTGCCAAGGTTAATGAAAAAGTCATACCCAATTACCGTCCAGCCTCGACAACAAAAAAGATTCCTCCGTGTGTGTGTGTGTGTGTGTGTGTGTGTGTGTGTGTGTGTGCTTTCCTTGTCTTCTAAAGTTTGAGGCGCTGCAGCAGGAGCGCTTAATAATAAGGGTGACAGTGTCTAGGCGTTTAGGCAGCTATTTCACATTTCCTCTAAGGTGATCCAGACATATTACAAATGTGACTGTGTGTGTGTGTGTGTGTGGGTGCGCGCGCGTGTTGCACATTTCCTTCTAAACCACTGGACCGACCATCAACCAAACCTGGTACATATGCCTTATTGTCAGGCGACACTCGCACTGGGCTAAGAACCACCTACCTGTCGAAGGGGTGGAGGATGGAAGAGAAGAAACCGCGTAGCTTCCAACGGGTGAATTCCCAGACATAAGCCATCTAGTTTTTGTGAATAACAACTCTTAACGACTTGCAACAAACTGCTAATAATTTAAAATCTTTGCGAAGCTTTTTCTCGATGGCCACCCCTTAAAATGATGAAAGAAGAAAATTTTACCCCTTACTACTCTCCCGACATTCATGCAATAAAAGTATCGCATGAGACATGGCATTATAGTATGTTACTTCTCTACTACTAACTGTATTCGCGACACATTTTACAGAAAGTATGCCCATATACCACTGAATGTAAGCGCGAAATTATTTGATCAAAAGATACAAAGTCCAGGAGATATGTCATACACAATGAGATGAGAAAAAAACTGTCTCATAATGCACGGCGTTTCAATTTGTTGCTTCTTTGCTACTAACTCCATTCGCAGCAAATGCCCCTAAATAAATCTACAAAGTTATATCGTTGTACGACACATAGTTAAGGAAATGTGAAGTCATTAGCATGATGCAGAAAGTCAGACGCGGTACGGGCGTGGACGCACAGCTGTAAATAAGTACCTGGGCAACGCCAGGTTTCCTCACTAATAACATACAGGGTGGAGGAAAATTGTGTCACGAAATTTGAACCCTGGTTAGTTGATGCAAGTAGGAGCCAAAATTACTAATGCTGTGTAGGTCGAAAACGCATAGTTTTTAAACTACGGAGACTCGCGTCCCGAGCTCCCGTTGCCCGCGGGATTGCCCTGTTGCCGGATGCTCTGCTCAAAGCATGACCGAGAATGCTTTGCCTGCTAGAGACCGCACCCTCGGTAGTAGTGCGCCAACCTTCCATTGTGGGGGCCCAGGGCGGATCCGCCGGTGCCCCGACACATCCATTGTAGCTTCATGATAAGACGTACCGGAAACAAGGCCGTCAGCAGCTAGTAGTTCTCGTGCAGGAAGTCTTTTACAAATTGTGTCAGGCCGGAAAAAGGCCTTCTTTGTAGCTACGTCATTGTTAAAGCGGGCGAACGAACTAGCGACCCTCTGACGCGACACAAGCTTGGTACGTCGAACGATGTTTTGCCAAACTCTTTCAAATTTTGTTGGCACTGCCCTGATGTGATTGGCAACATGCTGAATGCGATCTATTAATTTCGCATCGTTTTTAGGCGGGTCGCGTCCGGGTGGGTGAAGTAGAACAGGAAAAAGTTCGGTGGCATGAGGTCTGCTGATCGCAGGGGCCATGACCTACTGTCACCTTTGCCAATTACCCGGCCGTCGAAGAATTCATTTTAATATCTGCGCACAGCACGACTGTTATGTGCGAGCGCCCCATTCATGGTTCAAATGGTTCAAATGGCTCTGAGCACTATGGGACTTAACATCTACGGTCATCAGTCCCCTAGAACTTAGAACTACTTAAACCTAACTAACCTAAGAACATCACACAACACCCACTCATCACGAGGCAGAGAAAATCCCTGACCACGCCGGGAATCGAACCCGGGAACCCGGGCGTGTGAAGAGAGAACGCTACTGCACGACCACGAGCTGCGGACAGCGCATCATGCTGCAACCACATGCGTAGACGTACGTCAAGAAGCACATCTTCCAGCAGGCCAGGTATTCTTGCAGAAGTGAAGGTAGTTTGCCCCGCTAAGTGGAGGAGGTAGACGGACTGGTCCAGTCGAACGGTCACCAACAGTTCCTGCCCAAGTGTTGAGCGAAAATCGTTCCCGGTATTCGTGGACGTTCATGACGTGAGGATTTCCCTTTGCCAGGTAATGAACGTTCCGAGTGTTGTAAGGGCCATCCTGATGGAAGGTGCACCCGTCGGTAACTAACACAATGGAGGGAAGTCGGGATCTCGTGCAACACGTCACAGAAACCACCGGCAAAACCGTAGCCTGTGTTCATAGTCCGCCACAGGATTTGGGTCTTGGAAAGGGTCGAAACTGTATGGATGCTGGCCGTCAAGTCTCAAAACCTCCCACACTAACCGATGAGTGGCTCCCAAGTCGTGTCCAACCGCTCTTAGGTGCTTTCTCGAAGCACTCGAGAACAGTCTCTTCAAGTGCAGCATCCGGTCGTGCTCAAGGCCTTCCAGCATCACTGAGCCTGTTTCGGCAAGTCACCGGTGTATTGCTCTAAACGTTTGTGGGTGAGGGTGGCGTCGTGCTGGGTACCTTTCCTCATACAATCTTCGGGCTTCATGCACATTACCGTCGGCTAGTCCATAAACAACATCCATATCTCGTTGTTCTTCAAACGAATACTGTGCCGCCAAGCTTACTGTATGACTAAATCGCAGGTGACGTGTGTGTGCTGCGAAGCGAAGCTAACGTCTGAATGCCTCTGACGTGAGGTGGAGAAAAATAGCAAGACCTATTCGACACATTTGCGTATCACGTTGAGGCAGTGACGGGGTGAGGGACGTTCGTATGTGTAAACCTACAACCATAGGGCTGCCCGTCAAACGACGAAAGTGAACACGGCAATCACACGGCCAATCCGAGCGCGTGGCGCCAAGTTTCTGTAGTTTAAGAATAGTGCGTTATCGATCTACAGAACATTAGTAATTTTTGGACAACATCGTTGTGAAGAGAAGCAGCGATTAGTATGACTAATCAATAATTGAAAAACAGACTCAATAGCATTTTTTTATTATTATTATACCGCCAACCGGTTTCAACCCGACGTAGGGGTCATCTTCTGGGCGTTTACACCATTGGTCGACTGCTGGTGGTGTCACTCCTGTCTACATAACGGCAGTTTCCTGACACCACCAGCAGTCGACCAATGGTGTAAACGCCCCGAAGATGACCCCTACCTCGGGTTGAAACCGGTTGGCGGTATTATAATAATAATAAATGCGACTGAGACTGCTTTTGAATTATTGGTTAGTAATTTTTGTTCCTATTCAGGGTTAAAATTTCGTGACAAAATTTTTCTCCACGCTGTATAAATCGTCACCCAAATGAAAACTGCTTACAATAGTGGTGCTCTGTGAAACAGACACACCGAATGGACTCTTACCGAAACTGACGATTGCCGAAAGACCCAAAGCGTATGTACGTGAAATTGACTGAACCGAAGTACACCCGCAACTGGCCCACGCGTGGCTCGAGGCTGCGGCGGCGTGTTGCTTTCGCCCAGTGCCGAACAGAGGAGGTAATCAGCGGGAGTAGCAGAGCAGCCGGCGGGCGGCGGGCGGCGGGCGGCGGGCGGCGCTTGCCGAGGCGGCCACGGCGCGGCGCTGGGAGGCGAGGCGACGCCGGCCGGCGGGGGCGGTGCCGCTGCCACGACGCCAGTCGACGCCCAGCCGCAGCAGCAGCAGCAGCCGGCGACGCTCCGACGACGCTCGCCGCCGACCGCCGTCGCCAGTGCTCCGCGTGTGCTCGGGCCCCTGCGCCGAGGCAGATGCAACCCGCAAGGCTCGAGACCAGCTGCGTCTTCAGAGTCACCGCGTCCTTGTTGGCAGACTGCACCTTTTAGCCGATAGGAAGTGTGAGAAGTCCGCGCTGAACTCAGCGTGGACAACTCACTGCCAGTTCGCTTCTCTTGTAGATAGTGACTATGATCTAAAACCGTGACACCGCAACGATAGTGTATACAGTCGAAGACACCGTCACATAATACTACACTTGTGCTTCGTGTACCAGTAACTGTACTACCACCTTATCGGTCATCGAGTTGTCCCTCCCAATAATATAGTGAGCTCATCTCCCACTCAGGGTGCCACGGCCGAGTGACTGCCGCGCTAAACGGCTGCGTCTAATTGCCCGGCGGGAGAGTGCTCCGCTTAATTGGCTCTGCGAACCCGACCGACGACCGTCGACGGTGAGGACCCTCGTCGGCGGCTGTGGTGTGGGCCGGCGGCGCCTTTGTGCCCTCCTGCAGGCGGCGGCGGCAGCGGCTAATGGAGGCGCCGTGTCCTCCAGCAACAAGTTGACGGCGGCGGTACTCCGCTCTCGCCGACCCGCTGAGTGGTCCAGCTCGCCCTCCAAAGTGGGTTGTCTCCCTGTGACTGATGCTCCAATCTGGCGACTCTTCTGATTCCGGCGGGTACCATTACGGAGCCTCTGCGAGGCAATAAGACGCTGTACTGCGTACTAATTTCATTTCAGTGCTAGTTAACAGTGCTATACCGTCGAAACTGGAACTGACGGTGTGCCTGTTTGGGTTGCCTGTAAGTATTATTTGTGGAGGAAAATCTTCTGTGCGAGTGTCGAGTAGAGAGGAAATATTACACTTTTATTAGAACAGCGCTGACCTCGAAGCAGCGCTGGATTCTTGAGCTCGGAACAGACGCTATACTTGTGGAAGCACGTGAAAGCTGAAGGAAGTCTCTTCATAAAATCAACTATACAGCATTGTAAGTTTAAAGCATGCGCAACAAGTGACTTTGCACCTTTACTTCGGTTCGTTGGTTTTGTAACTCGAAAGAAGAAATCTGATAGTGATGGTGTGTTACGGATTTAGTTCCTGTGGCACCTTTATATAGGTAATCTCTTGCAGTTAATAAAAAGTAGCACCATACTTGCTGCTGTGTACTTGGCGAGATAGTCTACTTATGTCGGATGAGAAGTCTTAATGTTTTTTTTAATTTACTGTGTAACAGTTTGCGGCTTGTGAACGAGTGGAAAGACTAGTAACAGTGCTTATTTGGTAATGGAGAGATACGACGCTAGTGCTTTCGGAGGAGCACCCGCTTGCTGAATACGAATCTAGTTAAAGACGCTCTGAGGATTGTATAGATCGAAGAGTCGCCGAAAATAGTATCGAAAATACACATTTCACAGAAGATCCTTTTTGCTAAAGCTGCGATGAACAAGTTTATATGTAGGTGAACAGTATTTGTGTCGCTGAATTACTCTTAATAATGTACCTTAAATAATAGAAAGTAGTTTTGACATCTGTTTAGCCTGAAACGAGGTGCTAGTTGAGCATAAAACTCCGCGTCTGTTATGGTCACTAAAATGTTTTAACCCTCGTTTTTACGCACATATAAGCATAAGGTAGATAGTAAATGTCGCGCTTGAGGGTATCGCGAAACTAATAACAGTGGCACTGGTAGATTACGTCAGTGAACAGCTGATAGGCGTACGATAAGCTGTGCCTGAGGGCCGTACACTGTGCTCAATGGAAGAAAGTGTCAGGAAAGCCGGTTATCTGTAGAGCGTGGGCGGCGTCGTAAGGGCTCCGATAGGACGCGGCGCTTGTCATTACTGCTCGAGCGTGGTCACCAGTGGCGTCGTCGCGTCGTGCCTTGTCAGTGGGCTCGTAAGGAGCATGAGCGGGCGTTAACCGCCGGGCCAGAGCGGGCAGATTACGGCAGGAAGGCCATGGAGCGGCGGGCGGCCGACTCGCGATAAGGCCGGCCGCGGAGCGGGCGTCAGTGCAGCGAGCGTCTGGGCACAGTAGCAGCGCGCGGGCCGCCATGTACGAGAAGTGCGCCAACTACACGGCCGGCGGGCCCGTCTCGCTGGTGGAGGCGGCGCTGCTGGAGACGCTGTGCCGCAACGTGTCGAGCTCGGCTGCGGAGGCGGCGGAGGCGGAGGCGGCCGCGGAGGCGGCGGCCGGAGACTGGGCGGCCAGCTCGGTGCTGCAGCGCGCCGTCGCCGTCGTCGTGCCGCTGCTCTTCGGCCTGATCGTGCTGCTCGGGCTCGTCGGCAACGCGCTCGTCGTGCTCGTCGTGGCCGCCAACCAGCAGATGCGCTCCACCACGAACCTGCTCATCATCAACCTCGCCTCCGCCGACCTGCTCTTCATCGTCTTCTGCGTGCCCTCCACCGCCACAGACTACCTGCTGCCCTTCTGGCCCTTCGGAGACGCCTGGTGCAAGGTCTGTATCGCTTCGCACCGCTGCCACCTTCCCTTTACACGAAGCGACTCGTCACTGTTAAAATAGCTCACGCTATTGCAGCCGGCTAACGACCTCGACAACCGACAATATTTCGACAGGCGGTCACCGTGTCATTCCGCAACATAATCAACGAAAATATTTCGTCGTTATCTCCAAATCATTAAAGTCCAATCTTTTCAAATAGGCAGCCTCCTACTCAGACTTCATTTGTTCTTCCGGGATGCTGATAATGTTTGACACACAGGATTTCTTGTTTTTCTCGACCACCACAAATAGCTGTTGTTGTTGTCTTCAGTCCTGAGACTGGTTTGATGCAACTCTCCATGCTACTATATCCTGTGCAAGCTTCTTCATCTCCCAGTACTTACATCTGAATCTCCTTAGTGTATTCATCTCTAGGTCTCCCTCTACGATTTTTACCCTCCACGCTGCCCTCCAGTGCTTAATTTGTGATCCCTTAATGCCTCAGAACATGTCCTACTAACCGATCCCTTCTTCTAGTCAAGTTGTGTCACAAACTTCTCTTCTCCCCAATCCTATTCAATACCACCTCATTAGTTATGTGATCTACCCATCTAATCTTCAACATTCTTCTGTAGCACCACATTTCGAAAGGTTCTATTCTCTTATTGTCCAAAATATTTATCGTCCATGTTTCACATCCACACATGGCTACACCCCATAGAAATATTTTCAGAAACGACTTCCTGACACTTAAATCTATACTCTATGTTAACAAATTTCTCTTCTTCAGCATTTGACTAGAAACAAAATGAAAAATTAGTAACTTTTGCGAACATTTCTCATGAAGAAACAGCGATCTGGCTCAAAATAATTTGATAACGATTGACAACAGTCATGCCCGCAATAGAATTATTTACAACAGTTATTGGTTTTGCTCAGAATGTGATCGCCTTCAGGCTCTTTATACAGTGACTGTAGGCGGTAGTGGTGAACGGAACAGGTGTTTTGACTCCCCGAACGTCAACTGCAGAAGACGTACGCGGAGTCGTAACAGCTGCTTCGTTAGCCACCGCCTATCATCGTAATATAAATGGTGTAAACATGGGCACATTCTGACCGAATCCTGTAACCGCTGTAAATACATTTTCTATTACGGTCAAAACTGATTTTAATCCATTTTATAATAAAAATACAGCAAGGAGCTGTTGTTTAGCTACCATGCAGATATTATCTTCCTACCAAGAAGATATTATCCTCCATGACTGCCTTGATTGTAAATTTGCTAATTAGCATCCCGTATTTTTTATTCTGTTGGCCACTTCCTTTCCTCGTTACCTTCTCAAAAACGCATCACACTATACCATTTACGAAAACGTGACGTTATTATAAACGCAACACAATATTGACTTTAGCCCTCCACTGTTAGCACACAATGCGCGTAGCCAGGATAACGTACATCGTACACTTGCTGGACTTGGCATTAAACAAATGGTAACACAAGGAAACTGAACACAGTTGAAGGTGTAAGTGAGTACAATGTACACAAACTCTTCAGCACAAGACGGTGATAATCGATGTGCATTTTCCTTGTGTTTCCATTTGTTGACTGTCATTTGTGCTCTGAGTGACAGTAGGAGGGAGAACCAAAGTCGATGTTGTGTTAGGTTTTCAATAACGCCACGTTCGCTTGAATGATACACTGCACGCGTTTCTGAACAGGTCTTGAGAAAAGTAAGTGGATTACATAGTAAGGAATGCAATGTATTATTTAACTAAGTTACAAGAAAGGCAGTCATGCTGCTTAATTCCCTTCTGATAACTAAAAAAAATGCTTCATACATTTTCATTTTGCTTCTGGAAAAATGTTATTTGGGATGTTCAACACCAATGAGCAACCTCGTACAATACTATCATGTATTAGACGATATTTGAAATACTGAAGCATAAGCATTTTTTATGAACTCGCATTTATAGTGAGTAAAATTAGATGTTAATGTGACCACGCTCCTGACTATGTCGCTAGTTACGTCTGTCACCAGAACAACAAGACACAATTCTTTTTCAGCTTCAGTAGGAGAGAAATGGACATTCGATGACATACAGAAATACTTACTCAAGTGAGTGACAGAAGTATCATGAATGAATAAAGAGCAGTAAAGTAAACGCTTCTTCGCACACCTCTGCCGAACGAATGTGAAAAATGTACTGAACCAATTCTTTCTGTATTAGTGAAAAAACTAATCCACTGTAACATGGATTACAGAAATAAGAAAAGAACGAGAGAGAAACAACTGCAAAGAATCGGAAAAAACAAAAAGACTGAATAAATTACTAATTTATAAGGATTTCAAGGCAAAGAAAATACAAAATAGAAGCAACATGGACATGAAGAAATTAAAGAGAACGTTGCGAGAACATGAAGGAGTACTGGGAAAATAGGAAACTACAGACAAGCAAGAAGAAGTTGTCGCTTCATCCTGGTTGGTCAATACAATGATAAAAAAACAAACCCATTACCACAAACACGAAACTAAACGGATTATGTTACGTTGCTCTTCGAAGAAGACTGAGGTATCACAATTTGTAGAGCGCAAACTAAAAATCTCTTCGTATGGTGACTTAAACGCCAACCAGTAAACAAAATACCGTGCATATCACAATAAAAAAATACATCGTAAACAACTGACAACTACGTAAAAGAAAAGGTTACTAACTTTAAATGCTGTCGGTAGTGAAATATAAATTAACAACGTCTCTGACCAACAGTTGTTTGACCAGGAAGAGTGATGTATTCCAAGCACGATTTAAGTAAAAACCTCTGTCTACCTTTCTTTTATTCTCCAAGTCATACTGTTCTCATGATAGTAAGGCAATAATGGCACAGAGTCATCTCTTCTTGCTCAGTCGCTGTTAATATTTCGCTGTCTCTAACGCTTAGCTCCAGTCATCTTTGGTTGTGTAATGGCTCGAGCTGTTTACGATGGCTGTATTATCATCCTACATGCGTAGTAATTTCGTTCCGTGTTGGCGTTGGCCCCACCGCTAAGAGCTTACGTTTCCTTGTACATCCATCTATCGTTTCATTTGTCCTTGAAACCTGCAGTGTTCAGCTGTGGAAATATCGATAGTTGTCAAGGGCAATATCCGGATGCAGTGCCGTAAGTTATTTGAACATTCGATACGACGGGAGAGACTCAAGTTTCACAGTGCTAGTCATTGCTTTCCTCTGCTGTGATTCCGCGACGCTCTTACACAAAGTGAGGACGTCTAGGCAAAAATATTTCTAGCAAAGCTTACGCCAGCAATATTCTATCCGGCAACCACACGACAGTTACGTCACAATAAGAAAATTTAAGGCCACTTTTGTTTCTGCGTAATTATGGAAGTCTAAGCTATGCAGGGATAGCAATAAATACGTTCTGAATATTCTGATTTCAGCTAAACACAATTTTTTCTTTTCTCTTTCTTCACCCACACATGGTGTGGTGAAGTGAGACGTTTATCAGAGGGATTCCCTTGTTTGACCTACCAGAATTATTATTATTATTTTTTTTTAATGTCGCTTTCTGTCTTCTGTAGTGAACTTGATATTTCAATACAGTACGTCACCTGCAATTATATTCTTGGTTCTTGTGGCTTCCATGCTCTCAATACTCTGTGAAATGTATTCGAACACTCCCTATACCACTGAATTTTGAGAACATGAAACCATACCACTGAATTTAGACAACACGAAAACCATAACCACGTTAAAGAAAGTAGCAGATGAAAGACTGTAGTGAAATATCAGCTGTATCGCAGAAGACAGATAGCAAAACACCAATTAATGTATAGCAAGCTCACGGGTGATGGTGTAACATTACCGAAACATGTGTGGCAGAAAATTTAGAAACTGTGATTTTTTTTGGCAGAACCTTCAAATCGCATTTATTCTTAATAGAAACACAATGGCCCAAAATTTTATTGTCATTTACCTAAAATGCTATAGAGGAACCTGGATGTACAAGATTTATTAGTTATGGTAGCAAATTATAATCCAGATTACCGGATTCCATTGTTTATACAATCTTGAGCAGTGTATAGATTTCTTACGTGATTGAAAGTAACAGAGGTGGAAATTTAGTGAATTGGAACCGATGTAACATCTAATTACGTCATAGTAATGCTGGGATAAAATCACTTAACATTCAGCGTTGTCTGTAGAATCACCTTTACTTGGCGATATATTGACGACAACTCTTACTGAAGTATGCTCTATTTTGACAAAAATTTAAGTAAAACTTCCTTGTCAAATGATATCATGAGTGACATTGTGGATCAGGAGCTACTGCCCCACTGAGAAACTATGCGCCAATGCTACCGACAACAGATTAGCAGTCACAAAGATACGTTACGATATGAGAGTAAGCGTCCTCTCTGGACAGACGATTGGTCACGTAAATTTTTCTACGTGCAAGGGGCGCCAACGCTCGCACAAACTCGCCACCGAAATTCCCTCGTGTTGCTCAGTCTGTGTGGCCATCATCCCTGATATTATGCCAGGTGATCCGACTGTTTCCAGTATAATTCAAACTCCAGGATCTTGTACGATAGCCCAATTTTATGACTGTACTTGTCAATCATACCAAGTATTGATGACTTTATCCTTGTGGAAAGAAAAGTTGTTGTCTTGGAAGACAAGGGCAATTATGAGACCTTGCAAGATAAGACGACGATAATCTTCAAGTCTTCTTTGCTGATCACAGTTTACATCATGAACTTCCTACATATTGGGCCTCCTCTGGAAGTATTTTGTGCGTAAGGTGTTACGGAGTAGGGCATTGTTCCGCACAGGTATAAGCGTGATCTGCAAGATCACCTGCTGTCGCCAACTGGAGCTGTATACTACTATATCATCTCGCCAGGTTCTTCAGCAGGGATGAGAAAAGATCTCGTACTAGCTATTAGAGTCATTCCGGAATTTTCGTTTGGGAACTGGGTGAGAACTTTGGCGTTCTGCAAGAATTTCTACATGCTGTCAATGTGATTAATGCTACGAACCAGATTATTGTGTGTCTCGGTCCCTTACCATCGTCTTTGGATGGCTAGTGTGACGAAGTGCCTCTGTAGAAATCTACGGTCTTGCTGCTGATTTAATCATAAGAAACAGGTGTACCAATGCAGTTGAGAAATATGACTTCTCCTACTTCGGGTAACGGTTGTTAAATTTCATCACAAACAAAACGCAACTTATTTCGCGTCGTTTCATTCCACGTACATTCGTTTGAAATTAATACTACAGAAGAGGCACTGGTACACTTTTTGTTAGCTTTATAGACAATGGCATTCAGGAGAAACTTAGGGAACCATGGAAATATATGTCAATGACTGACGCATTGTTATAATACTGGGATGTGAGCATACAACGTTCCTTTTAAAATTCCAGTGTACCATAACAAAATTTTTGTTCCGCAACAATACGTGAGATCCAATACAGGAAATAGGGAAAAATGAAGAGAAATAAAAAAATATATATTAAAGACACGGTAGAACCATGAAAATTACCATGAGGAATGCGCTCCCGAATACCGCCACTCATATACCCTACCGTTCGCTGGTATGTCGTCTGACATGCCACAAAAATTTATCCTTTTAATCGTTGTTCTAATTGAATTGATTTGGTAGTCGTAGATTAAAATCATCTTTATTAGAGACGCGAAGATTCATAAAGCGTTCTCGCATAGCTATCATTGACTGAACCTTGTTATATAATCTCGCAGTATCTATGTAAACTAATTAGGTACACAACGGCAGGGGCAAAAATCAGCTAAACTGAAACCTCTCAATATGACGATATGAAGTGACACCCGCTGTTTTCCGTTCAATCAGTTAAAGCCGGATCTAATTAGTAGAGAAACTCCCAAATTCAGAATACACGAGAATATAGTGAGATATCACTGCTCAGCCACGTAAGTTTACACTATCACCAAGTAGGAAATACGTACAACGCACACTGTGCTTCTGACATTCATGGATAAGATAATTTGAAAATATGTATTAGAGGAGTACTTAAAATTTTATTTAATGGTTAATTCTGTAATAAAAAGGCGTAAACATTTCTTTAAAAAATGTGGAACGGTGATTTTACATTGTCAAATCTATTTGGTTGCATTTAGCGACCCGACATCTCCGACACTATCAATGCTGTTGTGTTAAATGCTAAAAATAAGCGCCGTTAGAAAAGTCAAACTAGGGAAGTAACTCATCAATCGATACGGGGACTAAGGCTCGTCGTAAGTCATTGAATCATTTCTTCTAGGTCCATGTTTCTACAGGGTCAGCTCATCTGTTTTCGTTTTCGTATCCGTTAGTTGTGGACAGAACTTCCTGATGAAATGACGTAATTTGGAGTTCTCGGCTGGGATCTGAAATCCATACGACCAATGGAGGCGCTAGTTCGTCTATAAACATGATTATCACTGGCATGGATATTAGATAAGCTGCAGTTGCCCGGATTGTTTAATATCTGCCACACATACTGACTTGTGTTGTGCGTTGTTGATACCCATAGCGAATGCAAGCCGCATGGGAATCTGCTGCAGACGATGGTATCTTTTCTCCGAAGTTTCCGTTGCCCTAGACGTACAGGCTTTCATATGCTCGTGATGTAGACGATTCTCCAGTTGTTCAGGCGTTCCCGACGTCCAAATAGCTTTTCATATTTTAGCTGCAGGGGTTTTCTGACCAATAAACTTTATTTTCTCCGACGGCAATTCAATAGGTATAAATTTATATCTGCCTCTACTAAACTTATCTTCGTCTAATTCTAGCTTATATAAACTAAACAGCACTTTAAAGTACTAGAAATTAGCATAAAGAATGAAATATGACTTAGCTGCCTTAGCTAATTGCGTCGCTTCCTAACGACCAGATTAAGCAACGATCAAATTAGAAATGGCGATGTAAATGACTTTACAACTTCCGCTTCCGGAGAAAAATAGCCTGTGCTCCCTTATGAGCATTCAACAAACAGACCTCTGACAAACAAAACTTCACATTCCTGTTAAATTTCGATAGGAGCAAAGTAATTATTTCTGTATTAGCATTCTTCATTTCTTCAAGAAATTTTCGTAAACTTTGTATTTGTCCTGTATGAAAAGATGATTAGGTGCGCCCTCTGTTGTTGCAGTTTTCGGTAAGTATCTCACTGTGTTTTTGGATAATACGCCGTCTATTGCTACAGCTCTATTTTCACTATTACAAGTAGCGCACAACTCGGATTCTTGGAACCGTTAACTTTACAATTCGTGAAATCACAGATTATCTCGATCTGTTGACCGTCCCGTGATACAGTGACTTTTTTTTAACGCTATATCCACGACCTGCCTTAGCGTGTGTGTGGCGCTGTGGGTTTCAATAATAAAAATACCTGTGAAATACGGAATAAAATATCTTCTATGGTCAAATGTAAGAACGACAACTAATCAATAAATAGGAGTTCGCAATCATGTTTCTGTCAAATCCTCGAGCCTTCATCGTCCTGATGCTTTCTGACGTCTGACGATACGACCTCCAAGACGGATGTCGCCACTATAATTCATTCTTGCGATAGCAGTTATAGATACTTTACCACGACATATTGCGTTTGCTAGGCATTTTAAATTCAGTTGATTTTCTTCATTGTTTTCTCTGAATGAAGAAATCTGAAATAAGTCAGCCAAGAATTTTGAAGTAATTCGGTCAAGTTCTTTTCGAGATGTTTGCTAATAATATAGTGAAAAAATACATAGCCTCTTTCCACGTAAATATTCATTAAATGATTTTGTAGAAATCTGAAGTAAATCGGCCAATAACTTTTAGATATTTTTGGTAATAACCTTTCCACTTTATTCATGCATGTAATTTCCAATCAGATTACGAAATCTTACGAAGACAGCGAGCTTCCTATCGTCTTGAGAGTAAAGTGTTCAGAATTTCATAATGATCGGATTAAAACTGTAGATCTGTATCTTTTACAAATAAACTAACAGACTCTCTGTTTTATATATACAATTAAGATGGTGATTTCGGATCTCATTAATATGAGACTTGCTAATAGGTCAGCTGCTGAATTCCTGGAAACCTTCTCCACTTTCACTCCATTGGTGTTGAAGTCTAACTATGATCAGACCGTGAGAGTAATAATCCTGATTTGCATCCTCCTCCTGTTGCCATAAATGTCATTTTGATTAACGTCAGAAGGTCACGTTCGTTGAGTGTGTTTGTTTTTATGTGTCTGTGAGTCTTTGTGTTTGCACTTTAACTGTTTATTTACTTCGTTTATAAAGAGAAAACGGACAAAAAATCACAATAATTGCATAGTAATGTGTGGGAATCGGCCTAAAATTCACCCTTAGGTATATACATCCAGTATCTTTCTACCTTATTCTCCCATTCTTCCATCTTCAGCTCTATCTCACAAATCGACATGCTATTCATTAAGCTACAGAGCGACCGTATGTGTTGCAATGTCACTCAAAGAAATAATTTGGTTTGTGTTTAACTTCTGTTCATTATTTTCACAAGGAACACCACTTGTAATGTCACACACGGATTGTAACGTCATTATTTTCATTTTATTCAGTTATGTCATACGTATGCACTCATACGCCGAAACCACAAGAAGTGCCGCTAAACTATGATATACGGAATGTTGAAACAACTCACGTGCTGCCTAGAGTAAAATAGATGTACTAATTCAGTAACTTTCGGGGGCGGGCCCAAAACTAACCAATGTTTCACTGTTGAAACGACTCGCATGTCACCTATTCTAAAATGTCTGTATTAATTCGGAAACGTCTTGTAGGGTTCATAAACAACTCATCAAAGTTTCAGCGCAGTCGTTTGAATGATGTGGTACAAGCATACACTGATGAGCCAAAGAAACTGGTACACCTGCCCAGTATCGTGTAGGGACCCCGTGAGCCCGCAGACGTGCCGCAACACGACGTTGCTCGGACTCGATTAATGTGTGAACCAGTGCTGGAGGGCACCGATGCCATGAACCCTACAGGGCTGTCCATAAATCCGTAACAGTACGAGGGTTGGAGATCTCTTCTGAACAGCCCGTTGCAATGCATCCCAGATATACTCAATAACGTTCATTTCTGGGAAGTTTCCTGGCCAGCGGAAGTTTTTAAACTCAGGAGAGTGTTCCTGGAGCCACTCTGTAGCAATTCTGGACATGTGGGATGTCGCATTGTCCTACAGATATTGCCCAAGTCCGTCTCAATTCACAATGGACATGAATGTATGCAGGTGGTCAGACAGGATGCTTACGTACGTGTCACCTGTCAGAGTCGTATCTAGACGTATCGGGGGCGCAATATCATTACCACTGCATTCACACCACTGCAGAGTCTCTACCAGCTCGAACAGTCTCTGCTGAGATGCAGGATCCACTGACTCATGAAGTTGTCTCTATACCTGTACACCTCCATCCACTCGATACAATTTGAAGCGAGACTCGTCCGACCAGGCAACATGTTTTCAGTCATCAACAGTCCATTGTCGCTGTTGAGGAGTCCAGGTGAGGCGTAAAGCTTTGTGTCGTGCAGTCATCAAGGGTATACGAGGGATCCTTCGGCTCCGAAAACCCATCTGCCTGTTTACACACCTCTGTATTTGAATACGCAAGCCTATAACAGTTTCTTTGACGCTTCAGTGTAGGAAGTCAAGTGATATCACCACTATATTTCTCTTGACGGAGACGCCATTAGACATTCTGCATAATAAATCTATTATTGTGGTAATAATGATCGGGTTACTAGTCAAATATAAATTTTCAGAAAGTTACGCTGTTCTTTATAAATATAGTGTCATCTGCACTTACCGAAATTTTGAACGTAGTTGCCACAGAGTTGGTATACAAGAAATGCGTTTCGAAATATTTCAGTCTTTATAATCAATTCCTTTCCTGTAGTTGCTCCGCAGCATGTGATATGTTTGAGGTAATCTATAGTTTGTCTCTCAGTCGCAAACAATCTGGATTTGATAGTAATCCTACAGGTACAAAAATGGTTCAAATGGCTCTGAGCACTATGAAACTTAACTGCTGAGGCCATCAGTCCCCTAGAACTTAGAACTACTTAAACTAACCGCAGGACATCGCACACATCCATGCCCGGTACAGGATTCGAACCTGCGACCGTAGCGGTCGCGCGGTTCCAGACTGTAGCGTCTAGATCCACTCGGCTACCCCGGTTGGCTCTACAGGTACGCCAGACCTTGATTGGAATACCACGAACAAGTAAATAATCTGCTTCCGATGAGGCGTAGTTGTTGGGGAGTCTCTGAATGCTTATGAAGGCGCCAAAGGTCCGTGGGCGAGAGGACGCCTTTCGGTACAGACGGGTGTAAGAAGTGTATATCCAACTTGAGCGTGCGACAGCAACAAACTTTATTATTTTACATTATTTTCCTGGTAGTGCTATCTGTCAATGATTGTAAATAAGACTATTAATAAAATGCAAACCAAGTATTACTAGGGAGTAGTCTCTAACGTATTTAACTTTACTGCATAAAAACGTATACTAAAGGAGTCATCCAAGAGACAAGTTGGTTTTCAGAGACAAATGTTGAGTTGCATATCATTAGATCTCTAGCTTGTAACCACACAAACATGTGTCTATTAACCGGACACATCATAATGTTTGTCGCGAATACCCTCGTCATTCCAGTAAGTTTCGAAAATGGACTTACAGAAAGAAGAGGAAAGATAAGATTGTAGATTAAATGCTTCAGAGTTTTTCACTTGTTCTTCCCCACAACACACGCCGAGAACTTTCATATAACCATGTGAAACAGCCAGAAAAGTCCTTTTTTATGTTTTGTTGTCCAACTTCTTCGAAACTGGTGAGCCATCATAGACTCATTCTGCTGTTTATCGTTTTGTAGTAAGTTCGTATTGATACCATGAACTCTGCTCGCACGTAAAGATTTTCTTTTTCAAAAAAACAATTGTTTGTGTTCTTCATTTCAGTCAAGTCGTTCACGCGCCGATGTCTTAGTTTGTGAACCAAGGTGTACGAGAGGAACTTTCTCACACACTTATTTCTTATTCATAACTTCCTAGAGAATATCCTGAGGACTTGATTTAGAGACGTTCATTTCCTTGATCCACGTGACTTATGTCACAAGAATGTTGATACGTTACGGTTACACGCCCCGTATACATATAATACTGCAAGCTCACTACTGACTAGTTGAATGCACATCTGCCTTTTACAGTTGCTAGTTCAAGCTGCCACCTTAGTTTCTGAGGAGGAATAAAAATAGTCTCCACATTTTTAGGACCGACGGTTTACGTCGTTTATGCAGCTCTACGTTCTATTCTATCCTGTGCACAGCTCTTCATCTCCGAAACATTACTGTACTCTACATCCTTCTGAATCTGATTACCGTAATCATCTCTTGGACTCCCTCTCCGACATTTAACCAGCACATTTACCTCCAATACTAAACTGGTGGCCCCTTAATGTCACGTAAAGTGTCCTGTCAACCAATTCTTTCTTTTAGTCAAATTGTGCCTCAAATTTCTTGCCTTCCCATTTCTACTCAGTATCTCCTCATTAGTTACGTGCAGGCGTATCTAATCTTCAATATTCTTCCGCAGTGCAACATTTCAAAGGCTTTTATTCTCTTTTAGTCTGAACTGTTTCTCATCCATGTTTCGCTGTCATATGTGGTTACACTCCAGACAAATACCTTTGGAGAATACTTTCTCGCACCTAAATCTTTATTCGATGTTAACAAATTTTTCTTCTTCAGAAATGCTTTTCTTACCATTGCCAGCTGACATTTTACATGCTCTCCTCTTCGGTCATTTTGCTTTTTATATAACAGAGCTCATCTACTACTTTAATCTAATTACCTTAACATAACCTGATTCAGTTCGATTACACTTCATTATCTTCATACTGCGTTTGTTGATGTCCATCTGATATCTTCCTTTCAAGATGCTGTACACTCCGTTCAACAGTTCTTCCAAGTCCTTCAGTGTGTCTGGAAAAATTACAGTGTCATCGACCAATTGCAAAGTTTTTATTTCTTCTCCCTGAACTTTAACTCCTACTCCAAATTTTTCTTTGGTTTCCTTTACTACTTGTTCTATGTACAGATTGAATACCATCGTGGATATGCTAGAACCCTGTCTCACTACCCTATCAGCCACTGATACCCTTTCATATCCCTCTACTCTTATAACTGCCTTCTGGATTCTATACTACTATTCTACTACCTTCCAAATTTCAAAGAGATTATTTCGGTCAATATTCTCAAAAGCTTTATCTAAGTCCACAAATACTGTAAACGTAGGTTTGTCTCTCCTATGCCTGCCTTCTACAGTAAGGCATCGAGTCAGTATTGCCGCGCATGTTCCTACATTTCTCCGGAATCCTAGCTGAACCTCCCCGAGTTCGATTTGTTCCATTTTTTCCGTTGTTCTATAAAGAAGTCGTGTAAGTATTTTGCAGCCCCGACTTATTAAATTGGTAGTTCAATAATACTCAGACATCTAGAATGAGATATTCACTCTGCAGCGGAGTGTGCGCTGATATGAAACTTCCTGGCAGATTAAAACTGTGTGCCGGACCGAGACCCGAACTCACGACCTTTGCCTTTCGCGGGCAAGTGCTCTACCAACTGAGCTACCCAAGGACGATTCACGTCCCCTCCTCATAGCTTTACTTCTGCCAGTATCTCGTCTCCTACCTTCCAAACTTAACAGAAGCTATCCTGCGAACCTTGCAAAAATAGCACTCCTGAAAGAAAGCATATTGCGGAGACATGGCTTAGCCACAGCCTGGGGGATGTTTCCAGAATGAGATTTTCACTCCGCAGCGGAGTGTGTTCATACATGTCAGCAACTGCTTTAATTGGAATTAGAATCACTACATTCTTCTCGAAGTCTGAGAGTAATACGTCTGCCTCACACAATCAGCGCACCAGATGGAAGAATTTTGTCATGGGTAGCTGTCCCAAGGCTATCAATAGTTCTGACGGAATTTCGTCTACCCCGAGCCTTATTTGGACTTATATCTTTCAGAGTTATGTCAAATTATTCTCGCAGTTCATATCTCAAGTCTCACCTTCATGTACGTCCACTTCTGTTGCTATAAAATTGCCCCTTAGTTCATCTCCCTTGTATAGACCCTCTATACGGTTTTCGTCATTTTAGCTTTCTCTTCTTTGCTTGGAACTGGTTTTCCATCTGAGCCCTTGATATTCATACAGCTGCTTCTCTTTTCCTAAACGCCTCTTTAATTTTCCTGTAGGCGGTATCTGTCTTTAACCTAGTGGAACCTGCTTATAAATGCTTACATTTGTGCTCTAGCCATTCCTCTTAACTTAATTTTTTTAGCTTTGTACTCCCTCTCGCCTTCTTCATTTGCTGTATTTTTAGCCTTTCGCTCCCTGTGGTTTACTCCTACTACCTTCCAAATTTCAAAGAGATTATTTCGGTCAATATTCTCAAAAGCTTTCTCTAAGTCTACAAATACTGTAAACGTAGGTTTGTCTCTCCTATGCCTGCCTTCTACAGTAAGGCAGCGAGTCAGTATTGCCGTTTTCTCTTTTCATGAGTTAAATTTAGTATCTCTTAAAGTTACACATTCGTCTTCTACCGTATTCCATTCCCCTGTTGTAGTTAACTGTTGCCTAATGCTCCGTCTGAAACTCTCAACAACTTCTGGTTCTTTTAAGGTATCAGTGTCGTATCTCCTTAATTTCCTACCTTGCAATGTCTTCAGTTTTAATCTATATTTCATAAACAGTGAGAGTCCACACAGGCGGCTTCGTCTTTTATTTCTTTTCTCCAGTCCTCATTCAGCTATTATTTTTCCTTCTCTTCCTTGCCTACGATCGAATTCCAGTCCCAAATTACAATTAAAATGTCATATCCTTTAACTTTCCGAATAAATTCTTTTGTCTCATCATACATTTTTTTCAATCTTTTCATCGCTGAGGAGCTAGTTAGCATACAAACTTGTACTACAGTGGTAGGCGTGGACTTCATGTCTACCTTGGTTAGGATAATACGTTCATTATGCTGTTCGTAGTGGCTGATTCGCGTTTCTATTTTCTTATTTATTATTAAACCCACTCCTGTTAAGCCTTATTTGACTTGTTATATAAGGCCCCGTATTGACCTGACCAGAAGTCCTGCCACCGAACTGTTCCCACTTTATCTACCCTTAACCTGTCCACTTCCGTTTTCCAATTTTTGACCTACCTGACCGATTGAGGGATCTAATATTCCACGTTCCGATCCGCAGAATGCCAGTTTTGTTTTTTCTAATGACGACGTCCACCTGAGTAGTCCCCGCCAGGAGATCCGAATGGGGGACTGTTTTACTTCCAGAATATTTTACCCAAGAAGACGCCATCATCATTTAAACGTACAGTAGAGCTGCGTGCCCTCGGGAAATATTACGGCTGTAGTTTCCCCTTGCTTTCAGCCGTTCGCTCTACCAGCACCGCAAGGCTGTTTTAGTTGGTGTTACAAGGCCAGATCAGTCAATAATTCAGACTTTTCCCCCTGCAACTACTGAAAATACGGTTGACCCTCTACAGGAGCCACACGTTTGTCTGACCTGCAAACAGATACCATTTGTTTGTGGTTGCACCTACGGTACGGCTAGGTGTATCGCTGAGGCACGCAAGCCATCCGACGGTAAGTTCTGTGATTTACAACCCACAGAATGTGTCTGACTGAGCACCTCTTGGCCGTCAAACATTGAGCACCACTATTGGCACTCTAAGCACAGCAACAGTTCACAGTTACATGTAGTAAGACATTTGCGAGATGCTTTTAATAGTTCCATTAACAAAACTCTGTTTCGAAATCTGGTAGAAAACAGAAAAAGATTCTGGTCTTACTAGTTGAGAGAAGCAATCAGTACCTTCACTGTGCAATAGCAATGGCAATGTTGCTGATGACAATGCCACTAAAGCATAGTTACTACGCACGTTTTTTCCGAAATTCCTTCACCAGAGATGACAAAGTAAATATTCCGGAATTAGAATCAACAACAACATGAGCAACTTCGATGTATATACGCTCGGTGAAGTGAAGCAACGTAAATAATGAAGACAAGGCCTCTGGTCTTGTCAGAAATGTCACAGTTTCGATTAGTTAACGAAAAATCATCGAGGAAAACAGAAGTAATGTCTGGCGTTCCCCAGCTAATGTTACACGTCCTCTGTTGTTCCTGATCAATATAAGATAATTAGCAGACAGCCTTCTTAGACTGTTTGGAAATCATGCTGTAATTTATTGTCTTATGCGGTCAAAGATGATCACAGCGAACATGAAAATGATTTAGACAAGATATATGTGTTGTGCGAAAAGTGGCAGTTCATTCTGAATAATGAAAAGTGTGAAGTGGTCGACGTGAATACAAAAAGGAGTCCGCTAAATGTCCATTACATGATAAATTACGAAAGTGTAACGGCTATGAATTCAACTTAGTACTTAGAGTTCACAATTATACAGAGTGTGTTGGTATGGCAATCATTGACGCAAAGACGTTTTTCGTTGTGGTAGGATCTACTCATGAAATTTCAATCACAAACTTTCTCCTCTCAAATCGAAACTCATTTGTTGGCGCCCACCTACATGAAGAGGAATCGCCATAATAATGAATCAGACATGATCAGAGCTCGAACGGAAAGATTCGGTATTCGTTTTTCCCACGTTTTGTTCTAAACGATAGAGAAATGGTTTGTCGGTGGTATGTTAAACCATTCGGCAAGCACTTAACTGTGAACTGCTGAGTAATCAGGTAAATGTAGAGGCCAACACTATTCGTCGCCGTCTTTTACAAAGACGACACATTTGTGTCCGGTTCCCTGTTGTTACTGCCACGCGTCTTCAATCATATATATATATATATATATATATATATATATATATATATATATATATATATATAACTGTGCACCTTCCTGGCAGATTAAAACTGCGTGCCGGACTGAGACTCGAACTCGGGACCATTGCCTTCCGCAGGCAAGTGCAGAAGAGCTTCTGTGAAGTTTGGAAGGTAGAAGACGAGTTACTTCTATGATTGAAGCAATGAGGGCGGGTCGTGAGTCGGGCTTGGGTTGCTCAGATGGGTAGCCGGCACTTTAGCTCAGCGTGTTTGGTCAGAGGGTTTAGCTACCCTCTGTAATAAAAAACTGAGTGAACCGATCAACGAACAACCTGAACAAGTGTCATCGGACGACCACCACGAAAAAGTAAAAGAACAATATAGAACAAAATGAGATGTAAAAAAAAATATTGTAGAGCACTTGCCGCGAAAGGCAAAGGTCCCGAGTTCGAGTCTCGGTTCGGCACACAGTTTTAATCTTCCAGGAATTTTCATATCAGAGTACACCCTGCTGCAGAGTGAAAATCTCATTCTGGTACAAGTAACTGTTTTGGAGTTACCGTGTAGTGTCTATTGGAAATAGGTTTCCTTTTCCGAGAAACATCTCATAAACACACGGATATGTGTAATCAATATTGAGCATAACGACTTTGTGAGCAATGAGAAATTTAAATGCTCGGTAATTATAGTGACTGAGATATTTTGACATACCATGCGATACCACAGATATTGCGATTAGATGTGCTATACCTAGGGCCTGTTTAAGGCCCAGGCGACATATGCTGTAGGTTGGGAAGTCAATCGGAGAGGAGCGCAGAGGGACCAGGTGAAAAATTTTTAGACAAGAGGTTCATGATTAACTGAAAGAACTCGCACAGAAGTAAGTATACGTTAGCAGCCTTTTGCGAGATTATCGCGAATGTGAGGTTGCAAGGCGCCTTTTACTTCACTGCCAGATACTGCACTTGTTCGCACAAAATTATTTGAAATGTAGGTGTTATGGTGATAAGACCAAGCGGTAAGAAGTACAACTCAGGTAGGTAGTGAAGTGAAGTGTGATTTATATGTGTGCCAAGATCATAAATGCTACCCCTTTCTGTCGTCGCGCTTTCGAAAGAAGTCAGAAATAGTTTTTGATTGTCTTAACAATAAAGTAAATTCCAAGGTTCCACATAGTCAAAAGTAATGAAATGTGTCCGAAGTGCAGTAAAAAAAGTGTTTATAAAATGCAGAAATGACGCCAGTACTCAACTGAGTGAGCGAAAGCATTAGCATTGCTGGAAACAGTGTGTGCTGCGAATAGCAGTTTTTGTGGCTACGTATGCGCAGACGAGCCTCAGGCCGACCGCGCGCAAAAACAGGCTGTCGAGCAGCCAGTTTGTGCGCAACAGGCACCAGCTCCCTGGAATGTGCTTTCTAGATGTTAACATTTCAACACTGCTGCAAGTAAATGTACTTAACAGGAATTAGATCATACTTGTTATTTTAGTAATTACGAAGCATAATTCCAGTTACAAAAAAATTATAGGTTTCATTGCACGTGATTCTGTAAAAATTTTGCAGGTCAGTTACACGGGTTGAAACGTCAACCATGACTTCTACGCGAACAACGGTTAGAGAAATACAGTCAGTTAACTACATCATCGCTGTACAAAGTGGCGTAATATAAAAACACTTCCAACTCCAACGGAGAAAACTAGATTCAAAACAGGTTATAGTAGCAATCTTTTGGAATAAAAATAAATTACTACTTCTTGACACACAAACACAATAGTGTGATCGTTTCTGTCACGTGACTGGCTCTCCGTTCTAAACAACAACGGAACATGAAAGGATACAGACTTACTTGAAGCAATTTCGGCATACTCCGCCTTTTGTTTACTCTGAGAAGAGGTTTCGGTCGGAGATAACCCTAGAGAAGCATACACATTATTCGCAAATTTATTCACATTGTCAACACGACTTTACAATTCACATATCAATTATGAAGGCAGATTATTTCCAGTTTCTCTTTTTTCCATTCATGCATGTAGACGAAAGTTCACTAGAAAGTAATTACTTCGGGACTAACTAATTTTACCATATTTCTATGTCTTATATTGTAGCCTACTAATATATTTCCAATGTTACACACAATTCAGTGCCCTCTATTATACCATATTGATCCACGTATATTTCCATAGCATAACATCTACAAGAAATTTAAGGAACTGTGAACAAAACATAGGATATTATGTAGAGTAATGAAATACTATCCATCCACCATTCAACTAATAAACTTTTATTTCACTGTTCTGTTAGGTAACTCATGTGAGTAATAGGTGACAAATTCACAGCTCTTAATTTTGTTGAAGCCATGTACCAGCATCCTCATGTTTTAGAGTCATCATTGCGTAACGAATATTTCATTGTTTGCGTAACCCCACAATAACTCGAATTATTTACTCCTTGCAGTGCAGTGCACCTTCTTATGCACACCTTAGCTCAAATTTCATTACCATAACAGTATTTTCTACTACGTATGCGTTTTATAACAAGAGTATTTAATTTGCAACTACTTTCTTTAGTGTCTCAGTCAGAACTCTTACTATTTACTGTTAAATTCGTTTCTCACTGTTCACATATAGACCATGTTATGGCCCAAAAGTTCTGTTTCAGAAACTTTATATTCGGTGCTAGACCAAATGCTTGCTCGGAAATAATCTACAGTTAATAAGCGATATCATGCGCAATGCTGGTTATTGGCGCTTGCTTTTTTCAGTCAAATCTTAAGGGGATTTGAGATATATACCTGTCGTGGTCAGTGCTTCGATCCAGAAAACGTTTCTGTAAATAGGAATGACATATGTATGTAAAAGAATAGGGATGGAAAATACAGATCAGAAATGGATCGAGTACGAGTGCTACGTTGAGGGCTGCATACTTTAAAATAAAGGCGCCGTTTTACGTCAGGCTCATACAGGTTTCTCTCCTTCGAGCTACATTGACTGATCAGCTAGCGGTGAGCGTAGCTGAAAGTACAAGATACTAGAAACAAGAAAGCTGCGCTGAACACGAGCTGCAAAACGCATACCTTAAGCGTTATGAGCGCTTCATCTTCTATATTGTGAAACAAATCTTTCCTAATGCAAGCTCTCAGTTTTCTGTATTTTGGGAGGAGGCAGTATGACAAAAAAAAAATATGTCCAGTAAACATGGGCTCTAAGGTGCTGACTTAATGAGCTATGACAATGTGTTTCACGGCATGCGAATATGTAATCCTCCCTGATGAGTCATTGTGACAGTATACTTATAATAGTCGTCATGTCAAAGGTAGCCTGTGTACTGCCAGTGCCGTGAGTCCTAGGCTGCACTTGCGAACCCGGGCACTCCACCTCCCTTGTACGCTGTTGTCGTCCACCTGCGGTCGGCGACAGACTAGAGTGACAATTTTTCAGTCAGCTGGGCAGCGGCAGAGGCTGGTGACTCGATTGTCCGAGCGCACGAAGTCACAGAGCGCGAGGTGATTCGACGAGGAGCCAGCTGGCTAATTTAAAGCGAGTGTACAAGCCATTTCAGATCTCCAGGGTAAATAAATTGTGTACTTTTATGAAATGTTGCAATTTGTGGCCGAAAGCAGAACTTTTCCTGTGTGCTCCCTGTGTATGTCTAATAAGTCATAGATGTACCCTGCAGCAGATGATAATATTAAATATTATCAACAATACATAGTAATAAAGTAATCTCAGTCAAATGAAGTTGTCCCACAGACACAATCTTCATAGCATTATTATTTCATATGAGCATTATCATAAAATCAGGACTAAAATAGTATGCTGTTTTATTGTAACGCATCAACTCCTAATATTCACTTTGACTGAATTTTTAAAAACTTTTAAAGTCGATCAAAAGCAATTCGGGGCAGTCTTTTTATTCTTGTGGCTATTTCTTTTCCTGTACAACATGTTATTACTTTCAACTGCTCTAAATAAGAAATTCATAAACTAGTTCTGTGACTTCTTTTTCGGTTTGTACTGAATTGACAGTATCGACAGATAACTGAAAACTTAGGATTTTTCATCATCATTATATCGCTGTCCGCAAACGCATATTTTCCTAGAAACTGAGGGAAAAAGCTTTTCCGACTGTCTCTTATGTACCCATAATGTAAAAGCTCTTCGATGAAAGCGCACCTGGCGTAGCGAACAAAACATCTGGCTGGGAAGCACGGAACCTTTGTTCAATTTCCAGCTACGTAAGGCACGTGTTTTGCTTTCTCATTGGTATTTTTTCCCCGCATAAAAACAGTAGCAATTGGAGAGTTAATAAGGTAGGTTAATCAGTAAGGAATAATAACAAAGTGAGCAAATAGCTTGTCCAACGACTTGTATTAGTAAAGAATTGAAATTTTAAGCCTCATTGTATGAAAACAGTTCCGAGAAGATTGCTGCCAAGACAAGCATTCGATGCTCGTTATAGTAGCGTCTCGAAAATTGCTGCCTAAAGTTTTCCCGATCTTGTAAGAAACAAATCATTAAGAAATGTCAATCATTTATTCTTTTCTTTACTTCACTTGCTTCAAATCCAGGAAAGAGCAGAATTCAATTTACAAAACACATCTTGAGAACATTTTGAAACCTTAAGTTCAGATTATATTTGATTCTTGGGAAGGACAAACTAACACTTCATGTGTATGTTTATAGATAATAAGGGCTAACCGGATTATGCGGTAGAAGTAATACCGGCAGACAGCACAACTGTGTGCAAGTCATGTAATGTTTGTTTTTATCGGAAAACCGAAAATATTATTTGGAGGCTTCAAATTTACGATAGACCATGCTTCTGGAAACCCAATGGGAACCGCACGATCGAGTGGATGCAACAGCGATTCACAGCATAGTTCATGATCAACTTTCAGCACCGATTTTCAGGCAATATTGTGTTATGCGTGGCTTGCATCAAAATTAATTTTTCTCCGAAACATCGCAGGGAACAATGAAGTTGCTGGAAGGTTGCATTTGCTGGATGGTCTTGGTGCCTCCAGCATATTTACTTCTCATGATTACATAGTAAGTGCAATCCATCTAGTTCTTCGAAGGAAACTAAGGACATATAACATGGTGAGTGAAAAGACATTGTGAGTCTATCATGATTAAATCTTTAATGATATAATAACTCAAGTCGCTTAAGAAATTTATTTGTGTATCTTGTTTTACTCTCTTGATCTGCTTTCTGTATTAATCCTCCTACGCTACCAGTTTCGAAATACAAATAAAAAACATGCAGAATGCAATTATAAATCGAACCCTGATTGACTGCATCCAAGCCAGATGCCTTGGTCGCCACACAAGCGGCGTTATCGTTGAACAGTCTTTACGTAATGGGTATACGATCGACAGTATAAAAGGTTTATTCCCTCAATCTGCAGGAAAATATGCGTTTGCAGATCTCAAATATGTTGATGAGAAATGCACAGTTTTATCTACAGATCCTCTCCACTCTGAGTAGTCGATTGAGGGTCATGAACTCCAGCCCTTATTTCAAAAAAAAAAAAATGTCAGGGTTGGGGAGGAGGTGGGGGGAGGAAGAGTTGACTCAGAATCTCTTAGAGACTTTCATTTTAGGTTGTGCATAAGCGACTTGCCGAAGGTGAACCGCGTCGATTGGCCGTGTGTGAGGCCTCCCCCTTTTGAGCTTCAGTTACTGCTTGATACATAACTTAACACACTTGGAGACACAATGTTACCAACATACTGTCTATTCACATGTGTCTCTAAAGTATCTTGCAGAAAACCAAAACTCAGATGCTAACTGTACTAAAGTTAAGGGTTGCCAAAAAATTAATTTTAAGTAAAATTGCGATTTCTGTGCACAGTTGCACAATATGGTCCTCAGAACGAAGTGATTCAGATATTATCCACAAAAACGTCTATATCCTTCGTTTCCAGATTTAAATATCTGTAAACTTCATCTAATGTTGCTGGATATAACGTGGTTGTTTTCGACCAGCTTGCCTGTCTCCTCTTTGAATTATGATATTCTCACCTTCCTGATTAAGTATAATCGAAGCTGTAGGTTTGAAGGATATGTTTCTTTGTATCACACTGTATTGATGTTGACTGTGGATCACATAGAAACCTGATATTGAAGAGATTCAGTGCTCTCCCGGGCCGGAAAGGTATCGGTAACCACGTGAGGCGGCCGCGACAGCTACACTATGTGATCAAAAGCATCCAGACACCCCCCCAAAACATACGTTTTTCATATTAGGTACATTGTGCTGCCACCTACTGACAGGTACTCCATATCAGCGACCTCAGTATTCATTAGACATCGTGAGAGAACAGAATGGGGGGCTCTGCGGAACTCACGTACTTCGAACGTGGCCAGGTGACTGGGTGTCATTTGCGTCATGCGTCTTTACGCGAGATTTCCATACTCCTAAACATCACTAGGTCTACTGTTTCCGATGTGATAGTGAAGTGGACATGTGAAGGGACACGTACAGCACAAAAGCGTACATGCCGACCTCGTCTGTTGGCTGATAGAAACCGCCGTCACTTGAAGAGGCAGACATCTATGTGTAATTGGCAGACATATATCCAGACCATGACACAGGAATTCCAAACTGCATCAGGATCCACTGCAAGTACTGTGACAGTTAGGCAGGAGGTGAAAAAACTTTGATTTTACAATCGAGCGAACGCTCATAAGCCACACATCAAGCCCGTAAATTCCAAACGTCGCCTCGGTGTACGGAGCGTAATCATTGGATGATGGAAAAGTGGAGAAACGTTGTGTGGAGTGACGAATCACAGTACACAATGTGGCGATCCGATGGCAGGGTGTGGATATGGCGAATGCCCGGTGAACGTCATATACCAGCGTGTGTAGTGCCAACACAAAAATTCGGAGGTGGTAGTATTATGATGGGGCCGTGTCTTTCATGGAGGGAGCTTGACCCCCTTGTTGTTTTGCGTTGCACTGTAACAGCACAGGCCTACATTGCTGTTTTAAGCACCTAGTTGCTTCCTACTATTACAGAGCAATTCGGAGATGGCGATTGTACCTTTCGACGCGATCGAGCACCGGTTCATAATGCACGGCCTGTGGCGGAGTGGCTACACGACACTAACATCCCTGTAATGGACTGGGCTGCAGAGAGACCTGGCCTGAATCGTATAGAATACCTTTGGGATGTTGTGGAACACCGACTTCGTGCCAATCCTCAGCGACCGACATCGATACCTCTCCTCAGCGCAACACTTCGTGACGAATAGGCTGCCATTTCCCAAGAAACCTTCCAGCACCTGATTAAACATATGCCTACGAGAGTGGAAGTTGTTATTAAGGCTAAGGGGGGCCAACACCATATTGAATTCCAGCATTACCGATAGAGGGCACCACAAAGTTGTAAGTCATTTTCAGCCAGGTCTCCGCATACTTTTGATCACATAGTGTACTCTCGGCGCTCTGTGAATGCCACGGCTACTAATAACTTGTGGAACTGATAGTCGAGCGCTGTACGATTAGCACAGTACCTGCCATGCCTTATCACAATTCTTTATGGAACAGCCATTCTGACCTGTGCGTTTATGGATTTCGATTTCTCTTGCTAATCCATCGGTTTTCGTTTAGCAGCAGAGTTCACTTCGTGAATTCCATCACTCAAGATGCAATTGTTACGTGTCACTGCGACTGGGCCACATCGAAAGCTTTAATATACTTCTTTGTTTTGATATCATCACATGACCAAAACATACTTTAATGAAGTAGTGACAGCTGAATCAGTGCTTTGTCCGAAGGCTGTTACGTGGTAACTGGGTAGAAAACTTTCTCAAAAACTACTTTATTTATACTGTCTGCTTTGATCTGTATTCCATTCACTAATTGCGAATGACGCATTCTACCGGCTGGCTGTAATTAAAGTGGTGCTTCTCACGGAGTCTACTGCGGGCTGTAATTATCGTATGGCAGCGAAACTTGGAGGATATTTTAATGCGTTATTGCGAAACGCCGGGAAAAATTTGTTCCAAGGCCAGCAGGGACAAATCTGGCACTGTGAATGCAAGAACGATGTACAGAAATGTTTCCATATGTAATGGATTAGGAACGGGACGTGGGCAGAAAAAAATCAAAAAGTGAGAAAGGCATAATGGTGATTTCATTAAAAACCGACGCTTACACAATTTGTTCTGGGTGAGCACCGGATACATCGACGAGGTGTTGCCCCCACGTGATCAACAATTGCTCGCATCATTTACTGTGTACCGGCCTTCAGATCAGGTAGAAGCCGAACGTGGCAAACTCACTCTCTACTGGGTATCCCCCATAGCCAAAAGTCACATAGATTGAGATCAGGTGATCTTGCAGGCTATGCATCTGGAAAACCTCTGGAGATAAAACGTTTGTCGAAGGATGCATTAAGCAGTTTCTTTCATTGCACACAGGTGCGTTCTTCCAAAGCAGAAATAACATGCTGTACAAGGAGGTTTAGATAACGTGCAGAAGTCACGATGCACCTGACACGCACTCAGCTTGTATTCTCTTCAAATACGAAAGGACCGAGTCTAAAGGTTCTTGTTAATCCACACCACACGGTCATATAGGAGGAGTGCAATATCTCATCGTGCACAACAAGCAGTTTAACAGTACCACAATTTCGGCAGCCCTGTGTATTCACTGCACCTTGTAATGTAAAATGTGCCCCGTCATTCCACAGGATACTGCCCGGTGGCATGTTATCCACTGCGATCATTGTCAGAAGGGTAACAGCAAATTCGTAACGTTGTTGCGGATCATGAGGTTTCAGCTGCTGCGTCGTATGAATCTTGCACATGTACCAGCATAAAGGAGATCACAAAAATTTCATTACTATCGATCGTGCGATGGACAATTAGATAGTGTCGGAAGTTCCATGCGGCTTTTCGCGGATGATGCTGTAGTATACAGAGAATTGGAGCATTAGAAAATTGTAGCGAAACGCAGGAAGATTTGCAGCGGATAGGCACTTGGTGCAGGGAGTGGCAACTGACCCTTAACATAGACAAACGTAATGTATTGCGAGTACATAGAAAGAAGAATCCTTTACTGTATGATTATTTGATAGCGGAACAAACACTGGTAGAAGTTACTTCTGTAAAATATCTGGGAATATGCGTGCGGAACGATTTGAACTGGAATGATCATATAAAATTAATTGTTGGTAAGGCGGGTACCAGGTTGAGATTCATTGGGAGAGTCCTTAGAAAATCATCAACAAAGGAGGTGGCTTACAAAATACTCGTTCCACCTATACTTGAGTATTGCTCATCAGTGTGGGATCCGTACCAGATCGGGTTGACGGAGGAGATAGAGAAGATCCAAAGAAGAGCGGCGCCTTTCGTCACAGGGTTATTTGGTAACCGTAATAGCGTTACAAAAATGTTTAACAAACTCAAGTGGCAGACTCTGCAAGAGAGGCGCTCAGCATCGCGATGTAGCTTGCTAGCCAGGTTTCGAGACGGTGTGTTCCTGGATGAGGTATCGAATATATTGCTGCGCCCTACTTATACCTCCCGAGGAGATCACGAATGTAAAATTAGAGAGATTAGAGCGGGCACGGAGGCTTTCAGACAGTCGTTCCTCCCGCGAATAGGTTCAAAATGGCTCTGAGCACTATGGGACTTAACAGCTGTGGTCATCAGTCCCCTAGAACTTAGAACTACTTAAACTGAACTAACCTAAGGACATCACACACATCCATGCCCGAAGCAGGATTCGAACCTGCGACCGTAGCAGTCGCGCGGTTCCGGACTGCGCGCCTAGAACCGCGAGACCACCGCGGCCGGCCCCGCGAATAGGAAAGGGAGGTAATGACAGTGGCATGTAGATGTAGATGTAGATGTAGAATTCTCGTGCCTCTGCACCACCTCTAGCACTACCTGGGACACGTGCTGCATGGTCAGCTACAACAAAAGGAACCTCGTCAGTTAACCTCCGACGAGATAGAACGTCTTCCTCTTTCAGGTGTCACACTAAGCCTACCAGTGTTTTCGAATTTCATTGCCATCATCTTTAAACCAGTTAATGACATCCGACATGTCCTCAGACATTTCAGTCGGCTATACTCTTCCAGTCTATCACTGTAATTTCTGCCGTTTACATAAAACAGTTTCACTAATAGCGCACTGTCTCTCTTCTCCATAAAAATACTGCTCACCCACGTAATCGCTTCTGAAATGACAGTGTGGATGTCATACCGTCATACAAACAGCTTACAGCGACAGTTTGCACCTGGTGGCTACAACTGGAACTAATTTTTTCCACTGTAAATCGCTTACGCATTAACGCATTACCATATCCATTGCGTTTCACTGGCGTTTGGTAATTACAGCGCACACTGGACCTTCGTGAGTATCTGCACTTTAATTATAACTGCCCGATAGAGTGCCTAATTTTGTGGGTACGTTCCTCGTTTGTACACACATCAAAAATGTTTTGCACCACCCTAGTTTCCCAGAACTGCCGAAGATAGACGTTGACTGTGGATATTGCATCATACACACAGTCCCTTTGACTGTTCAGAGGATGCCAGTAAACCCGCCTAAAAACGTAAACAACCACGCGTGAGCAGCGACTGTTAGACGGAGGGGGTCCAATAGCCGAACAGTTCCAGTCATTCCGTCAGGAAGAAGGTACACGGCTCGTGTTGTCTGTAGTTCCATGCCTAGACAGTCAATATCGCCGTTCGGCCGATTCCGCATTGTTACTTTGTGCCACGAAGAACTCTCAAGAAGGGGCGTGTCCAGGTGTCTCGGAATCGAGCAAAGCCCTTTTGATCGGGCATGGAGAAGATACACAGAGACAGGAACTACCGATGACATGCCTCGCTCAGACCGCTCAAGGGCTACTACTGCAGTTGACGGTCGCAAACTACGGATTATGGCTCGGAGGAACCCCGACAGCATCGCCACCATGTTTAATAATGCTTTTGGTACAGCCACAAGACGTCGTGATACGACTCAAACTGTGCGAAATAGGTTGCATGATGCACAAATTAACACCCGCCGTCTATGGCGAGGTCCATCTTCGCAACCACGAAAATATGCAGCGTGGTACAGATGGGCCCAACAACATGCCGAATGGACCGCTCACGATTGGAATCACATTCTCTTCATCGATGAGTGTCGCGTATGCCTTCAACCAGACAGTCGTCGGAGATGTGTTTTGAGGTAACCCGGTCAGACTGAACGCCTGAGACACAGTGTCAAATCAGATGGATCAAATGGCTTTGAGCACTATGGGTCTTAACATCTGAGGTCATCAATCCCCTAGAACTTAGAACTACTTAAACCTGTCACACATCCATGCCCGAGGCAAGATTCTAATGTGCCACCGTAGCGGTCGCACGGTTCCGGACTGAAGCCCCTATAACCGCTCGGTCACACCGGCCAGCGACACAGTCTCCAGCGAGCGCAATAAGGTGGACTCCTGCTGTTTAGGGGTGGCACTATCTGGGGCCGACGTACGCCTCTGGTGGTCATGAAAGGCGCCGTAACGGCAGTGTGATACGTGAATGCCATCCTCCGATCGATAGTGCAACCATATACGTAGCATATTGGCAAGGCATTCGTGTTAATGGACGACAGTTCGCGCCCCCATCGTGCACGTCTAGTGAATAATTTCCTTCAGGATAACGACATCGCTCGATTACAGTGGCCAGCACGTTGTCCAGAAATTAACCCTATCGAACGTGCCTGGGATGGATGGAAACGGGCTGTTTATGGACGTGACCCTCCAACCACTCTGAGGAATCTACACCGAACCGCCATTGAGGAGTGGGACAATCTGGACCAACAGTGCCTTGATTAACTTGTGGATAGTAAGCCACGGCGAATACAGGCATGCATCAAGGCAAGAGGACGTTCTGCTGGGTATTAGAGGCACCGATGTGTACAGCAGTCTGGTCCACCACCTCTGAAGTTCTGGTTATATGGCGGTACAACATGCAATTGGTGGTGTCCATGAGAAATAAAAAGGGCGAAAATGATGTTTATGTTGTTTTCTGTTACAATTTTTTGTACAACTTCCAAAACTGTCGGATCCGACGCGATGCAAAACGTTTTTGATGTATGTATTACTAAAATCCAAAGTTTTTGTATCGATGCACATGGTTGCAATGACTAAGCAGCTCATGCTTTCAAAATTTAAAATCAGGTACAAACTGGGTTGTTCATTTTGTACCGCTGCAGCAAGATAGACAATCGCATGTACGTTCCAAGTTGTGCACCAAAATGTAACGGAACAGGCCGTGCAATGTCCGCTACGGAGGGCTCTAAGAGTGGCTCTTCTAGTGGTTTTGACAGCCATGGGTTCCCACCTGGACGTTGTGGGTTCGACGGCTGGCAAGGGCTGTATACGGAGGTGTATATGGCTGCTGTAAGGCAGATGGCGCGCTTGTAATCTCTTTATGACTCCAATAAACTGCAGCAGTTAGAGGAGCGCGCTCTCGTCCCGCGTCGCGGCCCGACTCGAGAAATACGGGACCTCCCAATGAACTTGTGTCCTCACACTACTTGGCTTCTACGCCACACTTCTCGAATACTCGTCTCCCTGCTGGGCCACGGGAAATTAATATATGATTAAAGAAGTACGCAAGAAAATTCGCAAGTTGGTCGTGTGGTATGGAGAGGTCGCATGCATTTAAACACGCAGTACAGGATTATTAGCCTGGTGTAAAATAGTTGCTCGTTCCCCGCCAGAGGCGGCTGCTGGCACTCGTCAGACCTGCAGCGTCACGTGCTGTGACGTGTGCACCACGGCCTGTGTTTCCCGTCGGCCTCGGGTGACGGGAAGTGGTCTGACCAAGGCGGCGGGAGTTGCTACCCCAGTGGTCCCAAGGCTTTGCATAGTCGGTGTACTTCGGCACTGCTGTGTCAGATGCTACAGCTGTATGTCACTCTTTGGCTGCTGACGTAGCCCAGTCAACTTTAACTAGGGAAATTCCCCGTCGCACCACCCTCAGATTTAGTAACAAATGGTCCAGTGGATAGCCCGTCAAAATCGGAACACAGGTCAAGCATCAAAACTGTGAAAAAAGAAGAAAACAGTGAACGATAAATCCTGAAGATGTGCAACATTTAGGGAATCAAAACAGCTGCGGCCTCGTGGTTACATGGTCACGGCGTTGGACTCCGAAGCTAGAGGTCCATATTCAAATCGCTGTGCATAACTTTTTTTGGGCACAATATTATGAACTCTCCATCCGCTCATTGACGTGTATGTTCGCTGTATTCAGATTTGTGTCTGTGTCGCGGAGTAACTTCCGACTGAAACAGCAAGGTGTAACGAAGGGACCTACAAGCGTACGTACTTCCTCTTTGTTGTAGACACGTACCTCACGTTATAACTCCTGCGTTTCGTTTTGCAAGTTTTCATTCTGAATTGCTTTCTTGTAGCGTATTTCACATCCAATCATTTACTTTTTTCATTTGTGTGAGAGGTCTATACGACATCTCACCTGCTCTCACTATTCATCACATTAACTTGCAACGGCAATATATTCTTACCCCATGACTCAAATTCTGTAACGAATATACATTACATTTGCCAAGTCTACAGAAGGAGAACAGACACATCAGTAACTGGACGGAAAGCTCATAACTTCGTGAAAAAATTGTGGCACGAGGGAAATTTGAACACGGGTTTTCCGTTCTGCAGTCCAACACCGCGAACAGGCAACCACGACTCTGATTCTGACAATGCACTCGGTGTGCACATATTGGGCGTCGACCTTTCATTGTTCATATTTTGCTTCTTTTTTGTCAGTTCAGCACACCTTCTTCGTGTTTTCATGCGTTATCTGCGTTCAGTTTCTGACGGGACATCCACTGGGTCATCTTACCACCAAATGTCAGGGGGTTGCGATGGGGAGTTTCCTTTGTAGGCTCGCTGCTTCGACATCCCAGCCTAGACAGCGGCCACTCTTATACACGCCCACGATGGTCATGTTGTGGCTGCGGTCACGTACGCGGCCAGCCAGGCGCCGTTGACATATCTCGAAGCGTCAGTTATCGCCCCAGCGTCCTGCCCGTAGTTGCAGAGCCGCTGCGTGATGTATCTGCTGAGCTTGAGGAGACGGTGCGCGCTGGATCCTCACAACAGGCTTTGGCCACGTCATTACTACCAGTACCTCCAGGATAGCAGAACATGACTCTGTGAAAACTACAGGACATGCGGAACAATGACACATATCAACTGACAGAGTGTCTCTCCCACGGCGTCCATTTTCCGCATAGCAGTGCACACAGCATCTCTCTAACATTCGATTCGCAATATGCACCGTGAGGTAGTTGCACTAGAGAAGCAGGCCAGTCAGAACATGTAGACAAATCATATCTTAAATATTGTCGCAGCTAATAACCTCACAATGAACGAAAGCATTTCAGTAAACAATATTGCAAAGCAAGCTCCTGTCAGGCCTTCCTGGGAAATTCGTGTCAGCGGGCTCAATGCATCACACACACGTATTCAAACTGGACTCGCATTAGGGAGGACGCCGGTTTAAATCCCCGTCCTGCCTTCCAGATATACGTTTTCCCTGATCGTGATTTCACTGCAGCGCGCCAAGCAGATATCCAGAAGGTTCCTTTGAAAAGCGCACGGCTGAGTTGCTTCTCCATATACACTCCTGGAAATTGAAATAAGAACACCGTGAATTCATTGTCCCAGGAAGGTGAAACTTTATTGACACATTCCTGGGGTCAGATACATCACATGATCACACTGACAGAACCACAGGCACATAGACACAGGCAACAGAGCATGCACAATGTCGGCACTAGTACAGTGTATATCCATCTTTCGCAGCAATGCAGGCTGCTATTCTCCCATGGAGACGATAGTAGAGATGCTGGATGTAGTCCTGTGGAACGGCTTGCCATGCCATTTCCACCTGGCGCCTCAGTTGGACCAGCGTTCGTGCTGGACGTGCAGACCGCGTGAAACGACGCTTCATCCAGTCCCAAACATGCTCAATGGGGGACAGATCCGGAGATCTTGCTGGCCAGGGTAGTTGACTTAAACCTTCTAGAGCACGTTGGGTGGCAAGTGATACATGCGGAGGTGCATTGTCATGTTGGAACAGCAAGTTCCCTGGCCGGTCTAGGAATGGTAGAACGATGGGTTCGAAGACGGTTTGGATGTACCGTGCACTATTGAGTGTACCCTCGACGATCACCAGCGGTGTACGGCCAGTGTAGGAGATCGCTCCCCACACCATGATGCCGGGTGTTGGCCCTGTGTGCCTCGGTCGTATGCATTCCTGATTGTGGCACTCACCTGCACGGCGCCAAACACGCATACGACCATCATTGGCACCAAGGCAGAAGCGACTCTCATCGCTGAAGACGACACGTCTCCATTCGTCCCTCCATTCACGCCTGTCGCGACACCACTGGAGGCGGGCTGCACGATGTTGGGGCGTGAGCGGAAGACGGACTAACGTTGTGCGGGATCGTAGCCCAGCTTCATGGAGACGGTTGCGAATGGTCCTCGCCGATACCCCAAGAGCAACAAACAGTGTCCCTAATTTGCTGGGAAGTGGCGGTGCGGTCCCCTACGGCACTGCGTAGGATCCTACGGTCTTGGCGTGCATCCGTGCGTCGCTGCGGTCCGGTCCCAGGTCGACGGGCACGTGCACCTTCCGCCGACCGCTGGCGACAACATCGATGTACTGTGGTGACCTCATGCCCCACGTGTTGAGCAATTCGGCGGTACGTCCACCCGGCCTCCCGCATGCCCACTATACGCCCTCGCTCAAAGTCCGTCAACTGCACATACGGTTCACGTCCACTCTGTCGCGGCATGCTACCAGTGTTAAAGACTGCGATGGAGCTCCGTATGCCACGGCAAACTGGCTGACACTGACGGCGGCGGTGCACAAATGCTGCGCAGCTAGCGCCATTCGACGGCCAACACCGCGGTTCCTGGTGTGTCCGCTGTGCCGTGCGTGTGATCATTGCTTGTACAGCCCTCTCGCAGTGTCTGGAGCAAGTATGGTGGGTCTGACACACCGTTGTCAATGTGTTTTTTTTCCATTTCCGGGAGTGTATATATATTGTGCTGTGTTTTCTTTTTTTCACATGCACAGAATGACGTTAATCGCATCACAAACGGTGCTCTTAATGAGCCCGTGTAATGCGGGCTCGCAACTATAGAGATGCTTTATCTAATTAAGAAGACCTGAGTCGAAACAAGGCCCCGGGAGTAGATAACTTTCCATTAGAAGTACTGACGGCCTTGGGAGAGCCATTCCTGACAAAACTCTACCATCTGGTGAGCAAGATGTATGATACAGGCGAAATACTCTCAGACTTCAAGAAGAATATAATAATTCCAGTCCCAAAGAAAGCAGGTGTTGACAGATGAGGATATTACCGAACTATCACTTTAATAAGTCACAGCTGCAAAATATTAAAACGAATTATTTACAGACGAATGGAAAAACTGGTAGAAGACGACCTCGGGGAAGATCAGTTTGGATTCCGTAGAAATGTTGGAATCCGTGAGGCAATACTGACTCTACGACTTACCATAGAAGAAAGATTAAGGAAAGGCAAACCTACGTTTCTAGCATTTATAGACTTAGAGAAAGCTTTTGAGAATGTTGACTGGAATACTCTCTTTCAAATCCTAAAGGTGGCAGGGGTAAAATACAGGGGTCGAAAGGGTACTTACAATTTGTAGAGAAACCAGATGGCAATTATAAGAATCGAGGGGCATGAAAGGGAGGCAGCGGTTGGGAAGGGAGTGAGACAGGGTTGTAGCCTCTCCCCTATGTTATTCAATCTGTGTATAGAGCAAGCAGTAAAGGAAACGGAAGAAAAATTCGGAGTAGGTATTAAAATCCATGGAGAAGAAATAAAAACTTTGAGGTTCGCCGACGACATTGCAATTCTGTCAGTGACAGCAAATGACATGGAAGAGCAGTTGAACGGAATGGACAGTGTGTTGAATGGAAGATATACGATGAACATCAACAAAAGCAAAACGAGGATAATGGAATGTAGTCGAAGTAAGTCGGGTGACGCTGATGGTATTAGGTTAGTAAATGAGACACTTGAAGTAATAAAGGAGTTTTGCTATTTGAGGAGCAAACTGATGATGGTCGAAGTAGAGAGGATATAAAATGTAGACTGGCAATGGCAAGGAAATTGTTTACGAAGAAGAGAAATTTGTTAACATCTAGTATAGATTTAAGTGCCAGGAAGTCGTTTCTGAAAGTATTTGTATGGAGTGTAGCCATGTATGGAAGTGAAACATGGACAATAAATAGTTTAGACAAGGAGAGAATAGAAGCTTGTCGATATGTGGGGCTATAGAAGAATGCTGAAGATTAGATGGGTAGATCACATAACTAATGAGGAGGTATTGAATAGAATTAGGGAGAAGAGGAGTTTGTGGCACAACTTGACAACAGGAAGGAACCGGTTGGTAGTACATGTTCTGAGGCATCAAAGGATCACAAATATAGCATTGCAGGGAAGAGTGGAGGGTAAAAATCGTAGAGGGAGATCAAAAGATGAATATACTAAGCAGATTCAGAAGGATGTAGGTTGCAGCAAGTACTAGGAGATGAAAAAGCTTGTACAGGATCGAGTAACATGGAGAGCTGCATCACACCAGTCGCAGGACTGAATACCACAACAACAACAACAACAACAACAACATCTAATTAAGAGAATCTACGTTTTGTATGTTTTTGTTCCAGAGCTGCCGCCTTCTGAAACGGCTGATGTACTTACCTATACGACCGTACTAGTGAAAAGTATCGTATGCACATCAGTTATAGTGAATATGTGCTTCTCCGTAGCTCAGGCCTGTGTATGTAATAGACTGGACCACTATCATCTTTTCGCACAGTAGCACGGTGGTAGGGTGCATTGACCTCTCGTATGAAGTCTGGTGTGAAATCGTGCATGACGGGGGGCAGGTCGTAAAACGTGGCCACCGGTGTCACGGTGATGCCGTGGCACGCCGTTGCATCCAGCCTACCGCCCGTCATGTCGCCGGAGAAAGGGAAGCGGCGGAATCACATCGAGCTGGCACTGTTACGGCAACCTCCGGCAGTTTCTCCAGCTACCGATAAGTTTCATGGGAAGCATGGGCACTGTTTAAATTTCAGTAGGCACAGTAATCAATTGGGTAAATCGGGTAGGGATAGGTGACAAGATTGGGAAGAATTCATTCCAGCTGATTAAAGGGAAAGCACTCTCAACTCAAGTTATAACGGAAGGACAAGAATGCATAGCCAACCTCCAATGAAACTGAGTATCACTGTCGTAACTTCTAGCCAATGAGTTAGGGCATTAAAGCAAAAACATATCATGTACCAATCATCACCATAGTTTTGTACTATTATTCTCATATAGACTAGGACGAAATTACTGTAACTCACGTTACGAAACAAAAATGCTTTCACCAGAAGTACTAAATTAGCAAATAGATCAACCAAGAAATTACCATTTCACGGTGCTATTAAAAACCAAAATTTGTACCTTTTTACCCCGTTTTTGTATGGCGACCATCAAGAATCATGCAGCTGACACCTCTGCGAAGAAGTTCTGCTCCTATCGATGGGCCACATATTGCAGGACAGCAGTGTTGTCCACACGTCAGGGTACATACGCAAGTAATTATTCACCTCTAACACATAGTAGAGGTTTCTGACACATGGGAAATCGTGTCATATAACACATAAGAATGGACCGTCTGTGAGGGTAGCACGACAGATGGTAGTCTGTGATTGCCAACTGCGACGGTTCAGGTATTGACGAAAGAACTTTTTAGTGTTGGGGTAGTTATAGATGCTGCTGCTGATGCTGCTGATAACTGTTGGTTTAAGGTGACTAATATGAAAATCTCCTATTGACTCCCACCTCCATAACACGGAATTCGTGTACCCTAACCGTCTGCGTCTACAGTAAACTCTACGTGAAAGTCTTTGAATGTTTCCAGCGTGTTTGAGTAACGTGTATATCAGGCAGTAGATGAGTATCATTCCGGTATTCGTCTACTGGAATGTGAAAATCCGCCTAAAATCCCATCCAAGCACATCGTAACACCAGTCTCTCGTTACTCTGTCGGACGGATTCGGACCAGGAAGCACGCGCCTCTCTACCCGGAAGCGGCCACTTTAAGTGCAAGGCCACATATACGGTTGTTCATGGCTAACAAGGGCGTCTATTGCTATAACTTCAGTAGCCTCATTCCAATAACATACCAAAGAGTTATGAGAGAACCTGCATGAAATTCAGCTAATCTCATGTACAGCGGCCAATTTCCACTGTGTTGCCTGCGATGTGTGTGTTTGAACTTCCTGTTAACGTCAAGCCTCCCCTGCGAAATGGTGCTAACTGACTTAACTTCCATATAAGCAAATAACTTCAATGTACAACGGTCTTGGACCGTAATTAATACACTATTAACTGAGATCCATTGTGTATACCTGTTTCATCAGTCGTTTCTAAAAATTTTTGGAATTTAGAATTTGTACTGCTACATTCCTAGAATACGCTATTAAGATGTTTGTAGATGATAACTGTTAAATAGCGTGCCCTTGAGTCGCCTTTATTTATCCAAAATGTAATGCTTTCAGTTGAGTCTGCCTGTGTTTCCACCTTGCTGATACGTATTTGGTTATAGAAACAGTATCCATGTCCTGTGCTTACGCCCCGCAGGTTTGTGGTCATAAATGAATAGCTTTCGCATGCGCGCAACTTCGGAGAATTAAAATTTTGAATTCAATACGTGTCACGGCCTTTGTTACCTTTTTGTGTAACGGAGATAAAAGCGCTTTTCTGCGTCCCCAGTAGGCACATGGATTTTTCCCATTGAGTATAAAAGATTTACTTTGAGTTCATTATGTTTCGATGTAACTGTATTTCCCGTCCATATTGCTCGATTCATACAAAGGATTGTGTATACTGTGTATTTTGCTAACGGAAGTATTAAATATGTCTGTGAAACAGTCACATCGTAATAATCTCAGAGGTTTTCTATTGTTTCTTTTACTTATTTCTCTGGCTTTCAAACACTTAGTCAACTACTGTCGTAACCCCGTCCTCAAATTCGAATCCATATCTGCTGATATACAGCCATTCACTAGACAAAAATAAGTTTCTCATCAAGAAAAAATCGCATAAACTGTGTAATTTCTTTTTTTCTTTTATTTACGGTTCCTATTCCAGTATGCTTGTCTTTGTCGGAATAGAGAGTGGCGATCTGATACATAATTATCAAGCTATCTCGCTTGTCAATGTTCATATCGCAAGAATGTAGAACCCCTCAGATACAATCCGTAATTACTGTTTTACTTTTCTGGTCTACGACTCCATTTATGTGTATGGAAAAGAACTGCGAAGAAATGAAGGAATTTAATCGATTTTTAAAGAGTCTCGCCAATCACATGTTATGCTCTTTTATGAGAAAAATTATCCTTTTTCTCGTAATAGCTGTGCCTTAACAATAGTTGAGCGGTATTTCTTTCATCAAAATCTGATTTATGTAATCGAAGTTTAGTCTATAAGGTTGTTCCGATAGATTTATACCCAGCGAAAGTTCATTTAGATTCTTAATAGTATAAAAGTGAGGCAATAACTAATTGCTATTGTGAAAAATATAGGGTCTTCGGAAATTCTTGTTACAAACTTCTACGACTTGTAGAGGGGAGTGAGTACATAATATTTCGAATATGAACCCGCGTTTGGGTGGAGTTGCATTGTGGAGGACGACAGTAGAAACCCGCTTCGATGCCGGTAGAGTTAGGTTTTCCGTGATTTCCCGAAATCTTTGCAGGCAGTTGTTGGGATGGTTGCTTTCAAAGTGGATGACCGATTTCCTTCGGCATCGTTGTTACAATCCCAGCTTGTGCTCTGTCTTTAATGACCTCGGCGTTGACGGGACGTTAAACGCAATCTTCCTTCCTTTCTTACATATCCGTGTATGTACGGTTTCTGTGCTACAGCCTTTTGAAAACTTGTTTACTACGTAGGTTTTCAAGAGGGCAGTCATGATGGGCAGTGCTTGCGTCGGATTGACTGGTGTCATTTGACGTCTGTTCAACCTCCCTCGCCTGGTTCGAGCCTCATTCGTGTGCTTGTCCTTGTTAGAGGTGACGTTGAATGTCGGAGATGGTTTGGATATAGTTATTGGTCATCCGCATCATACCAGACGGCGATGGGAGCTGCATCCATTGCAAGGGGAATGACTCGTGTAGTCGTTGATTGTGGCGAAAAGGGTACGCAATGGAGTGAGAAATATTGCAAAACGATCTTGATGAAGGCGACGAGCAGCTTTTCCGTTGCAGTGAGCTTTGCCGTACATATGGATGATGTCGGTGTGTTCTGCAAGCCTGTACTCAAACATGTTGCTCTAGCACTTACAGACATGTGAATGAGGCTCTAACCAGGTCAGAGAGGAGAACAGACGTGAAATGACGTCAGCCGCTCCGACGTGAGTATCCTGCACTGTGTCTGCACTCTTGCAAATCTATCTACCATTTCCGGCCATTCCTGTTCTGAATATTAAGTACTTACTCCCCTCTACAAGTCCTAGAAGTTAGTAAGTCTAATTCCCGAACACCTTGTATTCTGCTTTCTATTTTTGTCACTTCCGAATCAGGAAAAGGAAGTTGGAATTCAGTTGTCATTTTAGTATCTCAATATCCAGATACATGCCGAAGAAACTCATATTATAAATAACATTGCAATTTTAGTTTCAGATAAAATATCAAAGTATCATCTAACAGTAAAGTTCAAACTGCGAACGAATAATCAGTAGGGGAGAGTATCTTCTGGTCAGCCTTGCACTATAAGATTAACATATTTTCTTATACTATTT